>NC_088793.1:23055221-23680221 GCF_011386835.1 Chrysemys picta bellii
AAACCCAGCCCAGCCTCACAGGAACAAAGGGCACTGGCCTAGGCAGCAGCAAAGGATCTGTTGGACTCTTGAGTGAATCACTCCCCTTTCCTTGGTCAGTTTGGGACTACAATGAGGTAATGCTCACCTGACTCTGAAAGGGTAGGCAAAGCCAAGAGGGAAGAAAGAACATGATAAAAGGGAGAGACATTTGCCATGCTCGCTCTCTTCCACCTCCATCTACAGAAACCACCACCAAGTGACTGAAGCGCTAATCAAAGGGGAAAGCCTGGCTGAAGGGAAACCAGCCAGCCTGTGGTGAGAAGCATCTGTTTGTAAGGGCACTGAAAGTGTTAAGACCAGCTTAGAATGCGTTTTGCTTTTATTTCATTTGACCAAATCTGACTTGTTGTGTTTTGACTTATAATCACTTAAAATCTATCTTTTGTAGTTTATAAATTTGTGTATTCTACCTGAAACAGTGTGTTTGGTTTGAAGTGTGCCAGAGACTCCCCTTGGGATAACAAGCCTGATACATATCAATTTCTTTGTTAAATTGACAAACTCATATAAGCTTGCAGCGTCCAGCGGGCATAACTGGACACTGTAAGACAGAAGTTCCTAGGGTTGTGTCTGGGACCAGAGATATTGGCTAGTGTCATTCGGTTGCACAATCCAAGCAGCGGCTGGCCAAAAGTGCTCACTCACGTAGCTGGGAGCAGCTTACATGCTAGAGGCTGTGCTTGAACAGCTCGGGAATGGGGGTTCTCACAGCAGCGTAGGGTAAGGCTGTCTCCTAGAGTCAAGGATTGGAGTGACCTAGCAGATCACTGGTCTGGATAACACAAGAGGAACATCACAAAGAGTGAATAAGGAAATTTTATTTACCCCTTCCCATAACACATGAACCAGGGGTCACTCAGTTAAATTAATAAGCAGCAAATTTTAAAACAAAAAAAAGAAAGTGCCACTTCACACAACACACAGTCAACCTGTGGAACTCGTTGCCAGAGGATGTTGTGAAGACCAAAAGTTTAACTGGGCTCAGAAAATAATTAGATAAGGTCATGCAGGATATATTCATCACTGGCTATTAGCCTAGATGGTCAGGGATGCAACCCCATGTTCTGGATGTCCCTAAACCTCTGACTGCTAGAAGCTGGGACTGGATGACAGGGGATGGATCACTTGATAAACTGCCCTGTTCTGTTCATTACCTCTGAAGCATCTGGCACCGGCCACTGTTGGAAGACAGGATACTGGACTAGACAGACCGTTGGTGTGACCCAGTATGTCCATTCTTATGTTCAATGGGAGCTGGATCAGCTCCATAATGAATTGATCACACACAATTGTTTTGCAGATGTATACTATTGTTGAATCTTTCCATATGTACATAACAGACACTAATGAGGAATAGGCTGTAATGGGGTAGAGGGATTATATACTGCATGTATACAGCACTTAATTAACACATCAGTCTATATTTTCATAAAGCATTGTTCAAATTACACATAGGAGATTTGAAAACTTACACAACTACCCCAGCTGTTTTATATACTGTACTGTACTGTAGTTCTCACTTTGTGTAGTCACGTTTAATTAACCTAAAGAGCATTATATTTCATTGCCAAATGTTAAATGTCAGCATTATAAATATCCTAATATAAACAAGAAGTTTAGCAACAGTGGGAGGGAGAGAGATGAAGCATGATTTGAAAAGGTATTATTGAGGGACTGAATGGCCCAGGCAATTGATGCTAAATGCCTTAAAGTCATCTCTTCAATTTCTGTTGTGTCTGAAAAAAATCAGTAGTATCCTACTGTGCTGGAAGGTATTATAAGGCTTAATACTAGAGATCTTACTGCCTACAGAAGCAGAACTGACTTTTTTTTTGGTCACACAGAGACATTGCTCATGAAGAGCCACATTCTGACCCTGGTTCACACTGTTCTCATCTTTCTTCCTGTGTAGCCTCATTGATTTCCATAGATCTGGGAAGTTAGTACTCAACATAAGCAAGGCTATCATAATCAGGTCTAAACACTCTGACTGCACCCAGTACATGGCTGAGGCTTTACAGTTGCCAGTGACAAACTTTCTGAAGCATCCGACCAAAAGAGGATTTTTTTTATAAAAAGGTTTCTCACTCCGGTCCAGAAACAGAATGTTTAGTCAGCCCTTCTGGGAACCCTTAAGCTAAAGGATAAGGCAAGGCAAGGCAAAGAAAGAAAGAAAGAAAGATAAAGAAAAGGCAAGTCTAGAAAACAAGAAAATGAAGATCCACAAAAGAAAGCCAAGAAGTGCCGTGGTGTCATTTTGAGATTTGGGAAAGGTGGAAGATCAACTGGAATAACAAGTACTTGAAGAAGTAATATTAATCCACACACATGGTGTTTCACATTCACATATATTAAAATTCCTATATACAGTCAGGAATTTGAAAATGAGGATCCTGGATAGTGACAACACATGTAATTATTACCGTGAATCTTCCATTGGAAAAAAAATACAAATGTGTTGCTTTGTATTTATTCATCTGCAGAAGAAGCTTTAGATAGCTTCAAGACCATTACTTAAGAGACAAAAAATGTCTAATGCTACATTTCATTTCTCCAACTGTCAGATCACTCCACTGTCTCCTTTTCTGTTCCATATATACTGAAAGCATCTAGAATAGCCACTGTGTCTGTCCCGTATATCACAGATGGAAAAATTGATTACATGTGTTTCATGTGTTTGGAAAAATCTGAAACTGCTGACTAACTCATCATCTATAATGTTTCTGGTAAGTTTAGTACATGGTTTTCATCTAAAAGATACCATAGAGTTTCACTGTAGACAAATAACTATTGGCAAGAATAATTCCTTTGCAAAGGGCGTAAACAAATGTTTATGGGATTAGTTTTTTTAATTAAGCAGATAATAAAATAATGTGCAGGGTTTAATACAATGCAAGAAGTTTCCAATTTTGTTAACTGCATGGAAATGTATTAGCATCCAAGACTATATATTTATAGTTAAATTTTAACTGGAAAAGAAAAAAGAAATTAACTAATGAACTGCAAGTTTTTAATTGAACATTAGTTGAATAATTATGAATAGTCACTTAAACTTTGACTAATGTATTTAGTAAATTTAATCTTTCTAGGCTTAAACCTAACTAATTTCTATACAATTCTGACAAATAACTGAAGCCATAGACACAGTGTTGAATATTAAGGCCTCCATTCTGGAAACCTGCTTGTATAAGCCATGTTTATTCATGCATAACAGACATTGCCTGCCTGAACCCCGGCCTATGCAAAAGACTGCAGAAAAGGAGAGGAAAGAACTAAGGGCTTCAAGCAGCAAAGCACTACTTGTAATCTGCTGAGTGCACTCCGCTCCTACTGACACCAAGGAATTTGAGGGCTGTAATAGTGTATGTACTTGTGGTATATCAGTAGATGTCTCCTTGTATCCGTGGCAGAATGTGGTAGTTGGTAAACAAGGGAAACAAAGATGGGACTTATGCCATATAGAAGCTTGTTTGCCTACACACTCAGATTTTAAGGTCAGAAGGGACCATTGTGATCATCTAGTTCAGTGGTTCTCAACCAGGTGTAACCCTGGGGGTATGCAGCGGTCTTTCAGGGGGTACATCAGTTCATCTAGATATTTGCCTAGTTTTACAAGAGGCTACATAAATAGAACTAGTGAAGTCGATACAACTAAACTAAACTATAATGTCATCCAGTGACTTGTTTATACTACTCTATATACTATACACTGAAATGCAAGTACAATATTTATATTCCAATTGATTTATTTTATAATTATATGGTAAAAAATGAGAAAGTAAGCAATTTGTCAGTAATAGTGTGCTGTGATGCTTTTGTATTTTTATGTCTGATGTAAGCAATTAGTTATTAAGTGAGGTGAAACCTGGGGGTACGCAAGACAACTCAAACTCCTGAAAGGGGTACAGTAGTCTGGAAAGGTTGAGAGCCACTGATGTAGTCTGCCCTTCTGCACATGACAGGCCACAGAACCTAACCCACTCCTGAAAAAGACCCCTAACCTCTGGATGAGTTACTGAAGTCCTCAATCATGGTTTAAAGACTTCAAGTTACAGAGAATGCTCCATTTATACTAGTTTAAACCTGCAAGTGACTTGGGCCCCATGCTGTAGAGGAAGGCAAACCTCCTACCCCCCGGGTCACGGCCAGTCTGACCTGGGAGGAAATTACTTCCTGACCCCAAATACGGCAGCCAGTTAGACCCTGAGCATGTGGGCAAGACCCACCAGATATCTGGTGAAAAAAAAATTATGTAGTAACTTAGAGCCCTCTCCATCTAGTGTCCCATCACCGACCACTGTGGATTTTTGCTACTGTCGCTGTTTGTTTTTTGGGGGGGAGGGCGGGGGGAGAGTAGTTTAGTTTAAGAAGAGCTGTAATTCAATATATCAAACCCTCATTGTTAATAACATGGCTTTTTACTGGACTGATTCAGAACCAACCAGCTAGACCCATAGTTATGACCCAGTTAACAACTAATGGCTATCCCATTTTAGCATAAGAAGTAGGGGTCTATGCTTCGAGGATTTAATTTCTATTGCCATTGGTGTCATGAAGGTTTGACTATCCCTGGTGTGTAGCATAATGAGAAACACGTACTAGGTAGCTACTGATTTGATATTGTCCTTTGAGAAGATAAATAGACATGTAGGATTAATTTTCAAAGGCACAGAGGGGAGTTAGGTGTCTGACTCCCACTGACTTTCAATGGGACTTGGGTAATTTAACTGCCCTTTGTGCCTTTGACAATGCCCCCCTTACTGACTCATTACTGGACTGTATAACAGAAAGCAAGGATTTTCCCCTTCAACTGTAAAAAATGCAGTATACTGCTCCTTGAGCACATGCTTAGATTTTCTTATATGAGTAAAACTTGCTGTAATACTTTTTAGGATTATTGTAAAATTACTGAGCAAACAGCCGAGATTGTGGATCTTAATGCATTCATATCCTGACAGTGACCCATTTATCTGGGATAATCCCTTGATTAAGTGGCCAATTTTTCCCCCCATTGTACATACTTAAAAAAATACCACAATGGCAAGATGCAGAAAGGTGTGCGTTTTGTTCTATATTTGCAATTTTAATATGTCCTGGTGATAAAAATTCTTTTACAAAGAAAATGAAATCCTTTCAAGTAACATTTATTTTATTTTCTCTCTACTTTAAAATGTTTAATCACAAGTAGTAGCTATGTGAGCCAAGTTATGTACATGCTTAAATTCTTTAGATTGGGGACTTGCCCACTGCCTCAGTTTTTAACCTAAGACTAAATGTAAGCACCTCTGAAACACTCAGGAAAAGAAAAGTTGGAATCAACAGGGCTCCTTGCTTTCATGCTGTATATATTTATGCTGGAACATAGGCACTGACATTTCATTCTTACTTGTTTTCACACAATACTGCATAACAGATCAAACGTAGCAATTAAAAAATGTTTTGAAATTGCAACTTCTGCTCCATAAATTACCACAATCTTTTGTTACAGAACCATCAAGTCAACTTCCTGTTTGTGCTTAAACTATTCACAGCTTCAGATGATTTCCTGCAGTGTCTTCTCCAAAGGTCACACCACAGTTTTCGATTCACACATTTGATTAAAAATATAAGAATCTTGGTGCCCTCGGAAAGGATCTGCAGTAAAAATAGATCAAACTACCTGCTGTTTCCACAATAGACCATGTTAATGCTTCTTTATCCCATTTTGTTAGCATTGCAAAGCGAGGAGATGTGCATTTCTACAGATACCCTGGCTGAACACCTAAGAATTATCTAATGTGAACCTTTTATTCTTAAAGCACAGCATCTATAACTAACAACAGATACATTCAGGTAACATTCAGGTTATGACAGACTGCGGGAACTACTTTTGTACTTAGACATTACAATATTAAAGGCTAAACTCTGCCCTTATTCATGCCCCTGCATCACTGTTTTGTGCCACTTAGACCCAGATAATCATAACCTTCCTTACATTGACTGGTTCACAGGAAATCCTTGTATTATACAGAATAATGGTGCAAGGTACTAGCTACAGTTTGAGATAAGATGTCACAACTTGGCCCTTTCTTGGGAGTAAGACCGGGTCCCAAATATACATGGCAGGAGAATTAAATTTCCATACTTGTAACTATCACTTTTCTGCATAATATCCAGAAGCTGATTAGAAAAACATTATCCTATCTAGTCTAAATTCATTATATAAGGTGAGTGAAATGCAAGTAGTAAATGTGACAGCATGGGATATGTCTGGGTCAAATTGTGAACTCCATTTTGAATTGAATTGTAACCTCCATTTTGTATTAGGACTCTATTTTGTGCTATGTGCTGAACTCATGTCTAACCATGCCTAAGGCAAGGTTATTATGATGTATTCCAGACAGCTAATTTGTCCAAGAATGGTGCTCAACACCTGGTTGAAAAAACTATGGCTGTGAAGCCATCACAGAGCAATCTATGGACATGAGCTTTGATTGTCTCTTAACTGCTGGCCCAACCCCAAGGAAACAATAGGATTTTCTTCTTGAGGTACTAGCATAGCTGGTGAATCTCCTGCTTCTGAGTCTGGGCACACAGTAAAAGGAGATAAACTGTATTTAAGTGAGGGTGCTGCTCTGAGAAAAGGAGGTCATCCATAGAATCATAGATTATAGGACTGGAAGGGACCTCGAGAGGTCATCGAGTCCAGTCCCCTGCCCGCATGGCAGGACCAAATACTGTCTAGACCATCCCTGATAGACATTTATCTAACCTACTCTTAAATATCTCCAGAGACGGAGATTCCACAACCTCCCTAGGCAATTTGTTCCAGTGTTTAACCACCCTGACAGTTAGGAACTTTTTCCTAATGTCCAACCTAGACCTCCCTTGCTGCAGTTTAAACCCATTGTTTCTGGTTCTATCCTTAGAGGCTAAGGTGAACAAGTTCTCTCCCTCCTCCTCATGACACCATGACATCCATTGTCACATGCAAGAAGAACTGGGTGGAGACAAAACAGGTAGGAGGACTTTGCCTAGTGGACTCACACAAGGATGAAATCAGATTAAGGGTGGAGCATGTTTTAGGATTTTTTTTAAAAAAACACCCTAACTTTCTAGTATTTAAGAGTAAATTGACTGGGTGAGAAATTCCTTTGCTAAACCAGGGTTTCCTTGCTTTCCTGCCACATCATCATCAAGGGGATTAAATTAAAAACCAAAGTGCCCTCAGGTAGATGGAACTCTGAGAGAACTTATGTAAGCAATTGAGGTGCTCAAGAACTCTGAGGCACTGATTTTGGGTGTCTGTACTACAGAGTCACACATCCCAAGGAAAGGCTTAGTCAAGATGTTTGAGCATAGAAGTGCACCTTAGGAACCCAGAGCTAAAAACAGTGACTAGACTACTCAGACTCAGTGGGCTTAGAAGCATGTGGGATCCAGCAGATGCGTTTACTTACAACTGACTGGTGACTGTCCAGAGGGCAACTAGTCCAGGCTGAAACAGTAAATAGTAAACCTACAACCTACACCCTTAACTGTAAATTGGATTTTAAAATGTGTTCAGTTTTAATTATGCAACTATGAGGTGATGATCTAGTTTATTAGAAATATAGGTAGTGGCTTAAAAATAAAGTACAATTTTTATCTTAACCATGACTCTGTGCCAGGGTCGGCTCTAACTTTTTTGCCGCCCCCAAAAAAAGCACCGCCCCGCCGAGCCCTCCCCCCCTCCGCCGAGCGCCACGCCGCCGGAAACCCCCCCGAGCGCCGCGCCCAGCGCTTCCCCCCCACCGAGCGCTGTGCGGCCGGAGCCCGCCCCCCCCCGCCGAGCCGCCGGAACCCCCCCCCGAGCACCGCGCCCTGCACCGCCCCCCCCGCCGAGGGCTGCACCGCCAGAGCGCCCCCCCCCCCGCCCCCGCGGAATGCCACGCCGCGCTGCCCCCCGCCACCCCAAGATTGGCCACCCCTTACCAGGTGCCGCCCCAAGCATGTGCTTGGTTGCCTGGTGCCTGGAGCCGGCCCTGCTCTGTGCTGAACTTTACATTTGTTTGATGATTTTTATTACAGCTTTAACGGCATTAAACAATTTCATGTGCATAGAACATAAAATTCATCTTTTAAGTGTATGTAAAAGTTGTCAGAACAGGCCGCAATCCCTCTTTCAGAGTTTTAGTTGTAACTGTGTGTTTGGACTATTTAATAAGGACAATACATATATGATCAGGATTCAAAAATAATGGCTCTGATCTAGTAGACATTGTGGGTGGGATTTTCAAAAGCACTCAGCATTGGCCTAACTCTGCTCCCATTGACGTTACAGTCACATTCCATTAAATTACAGGCACTGAAATGGCACCTTGCAAGCATGAACTTCTGCAGTCTATAGGCAGGGGCATTTTGAGGCTTGTTGGAGGAAGGTGTGTACCTCCTTATGTGTGTAGAGAGGCATGGAGTGACTTTTACAGCAGCTGCAGAGCTGGTCTGTGTGGGGACGCTGACCTATCCCTCCCCCAGGTGACCAGAAGAAAGGGTATACTCTATAGATCCATGCCAGGCAGGAAAACCCCTCTTACCTGGACCAGACGGAGCAATACCTACCCTCCTATCCCTGGAAGTGATGAAATACCAGGTTGTCAGGTTCCCCTGTGGGCGTTGTGCTAGTTGCTCCTTTCTCAGGGCGGCTGGGAAGGAATATTTCCCTCATCGCCAGATTGGCCAAGGCAAAGTGTTTGGAGAGTTTTGTCTTCCCCACAGCGGGTTGTGGGGGCTTAGTTGGGGCGAACATGGAGCAGAGCTAGGCTATGATGTCGCAGGTCATTATGTAAATGTGGGGCAGATGTCCAGTGCAGATACTCCATAAGGAAGAGAAACAGTTGTCAGATACAATGGATTGCTAAAGGATTTAAAAGTTGGTATTTGTTAAAGGAACAGAAACAGGGTGGGGGCTTGGGGCTCCTATGACTGGCACGGCAGGGGCCATGCCCACCTCCTTTATAGCCAACCCCCAACCCTCATTCAAGAGGGAGGTGAGGTCCCAGCAGCAAGTTGGCTGGTGTCAAGGATGGGTAAGGGGGAGGATTGTTGGAAGCCTGCTGAGTATATATGAAAATGATCATGGAATTACCTGCACTGTACACTTATCTGCCAGGTACTCCCAAACAGTTAAGAATAAAGTTGTGGCCTAATTAAACCACATCCGGCACCTCCTGTCTTTCTTATGGCATAGCTGGACACTGTGTACTTGAGGGTGATTATATGTGCATTATTGAGACTAGACGTTAACAGTATCGTTTTCATAGGGATATGGTGAAACATATGAAGGTTATTGACTATAATGGCTCCAACTATTTATTGTGCTAATTTTGCAGCTGAGTATTGGCAACGTCTGCATTGTTACCATAAGGGATTTTCTTCCTTTAAAAATAATCTCTGCGCTAGCTGATTTTCCAGTTAAAAAAATTATTATTGTGTTTTTCCCCAGAAAAATATTCAGATTTTGGTCCTTAAATATATTTACACTACAGCTGTGAATTAATCGCAGTTAACTTAAGTGATTAACACAAAATGTATTAACTCAATTAAAAAAAATTATCATGATTAACCAAAGTTTTAATCACACCGTTAAACAAAAGTTTCAATTGGTATTCTATTCATTATAAATATTTTCAATGTTTTTCTACATTTTCAAATATATTGATTTCAATAACAACACAGAATACAAAGTGTACAGTGCTCACATAATATTTTTATGACAAATATTTACACTATAAAAAAGATTAACAAAGAAATAGTTTACATTAAACAAACTTGTTTCAGTGATTGGCTTAACAAGTAGGACTGAGTGGACTTGTAGGCTCTAAAGTTTAACATTGTTTATTTTTGAATGCAGTTATATAAAAAAATTCTACATTTGTAAATTGCACTTTCACGATAAAGGGATTGCCCTACAGTACTTGTATGAGATGAACTGAAAAATGCCATTTCGTTTGTTTATCTTTTTTACAGTGCAAATATTTGTAATCAAAAATATAAAGCGAGCACTTTACACTTTGTATTCCATATTGTAATTGAGATCAATATATTTGAAAATGTAGAAAACATCCAAAAATATTTAAATAAATGGTATTCTATTTAACGGTGCAATTAAAGCTGTGATTAATCGCGATCAAATTTTTAAATCAGTGACAGCCCTAATTTACATTGGTCAACACAAAAATCTCAAATTGTAAGACTTACAAAAAAAGCAAGCCAACGAACAAAAACAAAACCTCCGAAACCTCTATTTTTGTGCTCTTACAACTTAAAAATAGCCACAGCAATTATTGTCCCCACTATGCTTTCTGAAAACTATACAATATAACAGCACTACACCATTTTGATAGTTCACAATTGCAAGTCTGCTTTCCTGATCCAATTTCAGCTTGATATTTCAACAATAGATCATATCACAAAAACCTAGCCGTCAGCAGAATCAGCATAATTCCCTGATTTAGGGCCCTGTCAACAGACAAAGAAAATATAAAGAAAATATTTTGAAAATAGAAGTGGTGTTAAATGAATATTTGCTATCACGTCGGAAAGTATGGTTGACTACAGAGGCTGCTGGCAACTGCATATATTATTGTCCCTGAACTGTGGCTATGAAAGGCACTAATGTACAATAACACTGCCCACATAAATACATTAGGTCTAAAGTAACCTACTTGTTTCCTTCAAAACAGCATTAACATTTTGCTTTTGTCAGATTAATATGCCTTAGCATGCAAAAATACAACAAAACCAAAACTTTGGTTTGTGCTCCAGCTTTTTGATCATGCTGCAGCCTCTTTTCAAGTCACTCTTATGTATGTTTATTTTTTTAAGGAAATGTAATGCATGGATTGACAGTTCTGGAGACACAACAGGAACAGAATAAGCATCAGTTTTGCAAGCCTTTGCACACTGCCTTGCAGTGGGATTAAGAGAGACACTCATTCTATTAAAAATCTTAACTTCCGTCTTGAGAATGCCAATTATTACATACCTGTCCATTAAGACCACCGAGTTGTGTCACAATGGCCTCTGAACTTCAATTGCATGGGAGCCATTTACATATGTGGATGGAGTTTTTACTGCTAACTTCCCACTGAGGAAATATGGTCCCATTACCCAGCCAATCATTTATGTATCAGTCAGTGTCTGCACAGTATTCTGAAAGTACAGAGCAATATTATTATGGCTGTCAAGCAATTAATTTTTTTTAATTGCGATTAATCACACTTAAAGAATAATAGAAACCATTCATTTAAATATGTTTGGATGTTTTCTACATTTTCAAATATATTGATTTCAATTACAACACAGAATATAAAGTGTACAGTGCTCACTTTATATTATTATTTTTAGATGTAGAAAAACATCCAAAAATATTTTATAAATTTCAATTGGTATTTTATTGTTTAACAGTGCGCTTAAAAGTGTGATTAATCACGATTAATTTTTGTAAGTTAATCGCATGAGTTAACTGTGATTAATTGACAGCCCTAATTATTATACAGGTGGTTGGAAAATAAAAATTTCCATTCTGTGAGACATTCCGTCATTTCAGAATTTGTCACAGAATCCAAATTCAATTGTTTTTCACTGTTCAAACATTTAAAACTTGTTTCTATAATGTTGAATAATTTCATTTCGATAATGCAAAAACATTTCATTTGAATAATGTGAAAACAGAATATAAATTCATAGATGAAATATTAAATAAATATAAATATTAAAATATAGAAATCAAAATAAAATGAAATAAGATCAAAATAATTCATTTGGACATTTTTCCTTTGAAATTTTTGTCAAAATTGACACGTCCCAGCAAAACAGTTTCTGATGGAAATCTGTTTAATCAAAAAACTTTTCAACCAGCTCTAATTCTTATTATTCCACATGAGAATTCTGCTGTTACTCATGGAGGTTCATGGGTTAATGCACAGGGAAGCAGAGTTACAAAGGACTGGCATATCTCTGCAGTAATGGAATTTCCCCAATTGGTTTGCAGACCTTTTCGCATATTTACATTTTAATATCTCTTCCCCACCCCCCAGGCTTTTTCAGGGTTCTGTCCTTGTTACAGGGCTAGATTGTGCTTAGTGCTCTGTGCCTGCCCAAGGAGCCAGTCCCTCATCCCAATGCACTCCTTTGTGGATTTAGGACAAATATTCAGTCTTTATGCAGGTGGTGCACGAGGACTAGGAGTCTTTAATTCTGACAAGAGATGTCTAAACTACATAGAAGAGAAGAAGCAAGGGTAAGACCTCTCCTACAGTGGCCAGAGGAACAGGACTCTCTCAGTGGGAGAAGTGTAACCCACACGCCTCCTGGGTGTGGTGCTCTGTCCCCCTCTAGTGGCACAGAGACCAATTGGAGAATAATGAGTCTGCTACCGCCTTAACTAAGTGTCACATGGCTTTTAGCTCATGCAGTAGAGACTCATGCATTTAGCTCCAGAGGTCCCAGATTCGATCCAGTCCACCAATGACCGGGGTCTGTCGCTGTTACAAGCATACTTCCTCTAGCTGAGGAAGCGCATCCAGAGCTTCAGAGACTTCCCAGTTGATATCCTGGATGAGCCCTCACTTATAACGCTGACAGACCCTGGTCATCAGCGGGCGGGATTAAACCTGGGATGGCTGAAGCTAAATGCATGCGCCTCTACTGCATGAGCGAAAAGCCGGATGGCACTTAGCTAAGGCTGTAGCAGACTCAATCTTTAAGTGGTCTTGGTGTCACTAGAGGGGACAGAGCACCACACCCAGAAGGTGTGTGCATTACAGAAGCACTGGCTATAAGCGGTGAAAGGGCCCAGCAGATCCCAGGAGGGTGCATTAAGTAGAGAAGAAGACTGAATTATGTGATTAAAGCACTGGCTGGAGATCTGAGTTCAAATCCTGATTCTACCATAGACTTCATATGTGACCTTAGGCAAGTCACTGAATCTCTCTGTGCCTCAGCTTGTCATTCATAAAACGAGGCTAATAATACTGCCTTATTTAGATTGCAAGCCTTTGAGAGCAGGAACCATCTCTTACTATGGGTTTGCGCAACACCTAGCACAATGGGACCCCATTCTCAGTTGGGGCCTGTAGGTGCTACAGTAATACAAAGGAATAATAGTAGTAATAATGAGTACATCTTTGCAGTGCTCCTGGAGGCTTGTGCTTGCATAAGCAACAATGCCACTGGTGCAAAGCCAATCCCTGCTCTAAGTGCCACGTGGCTTTTAGCTCATGCAGTAGAGCAGGGGTGGTGAACCTGTAGCTCCGGAGCCACATGCGGCTCTTCAGAACTTAATATGCAGCTCCTTGTATGGGCACCGACTCTGGGTCTGGAGCTACAGGCACCAACTTTCCAATTTGCTAGTGGGTGCTCACTGCTAAACCCCTGGCTCTGCCACAGGCCCTGCCCCCCCTCCACCCCTTCCCGCCCCCTTCCCTGAGCCTGCTATGCCCTCGCTCCTCCCCCTTCCCCTCTGAGCTTCCTGCACACCGGGATACAGCTGATTGGGAGGTGCGGGGAGGGAGGGGGAGGCGCTGATCAGTGGGCAGGAGGTGCTGGGAGTTGGGGGGAGCTAATGGAGGGGGAGTGCTGCTGACGTATTACTGTGGCTCTTTAGCAATGTACATTGGTAAATTCTGGCTCCTTCTCAGGTTCAGGTTGGCCACCCCTGCAGTAGAGGCTCAGCATTTAGCTCCAGAGTTCCCAGGTTCAATCCTGTCCACCGAGCTTAAAGCCATGGTCTAGTCCATAACCTTGAAAAGAATAAGAAAGATGCTCCATAGCTGATACAGACAGTAGCAATTCAGAAGGGTGAGGGCTTCTCCCCCCTCCCCAAAGATAGCAGTCAGATATGGATCAGCTGCACCATTCAGTGAATCAGAGGTCACCTGGGATAGTAAATAAAAAGGTTCATGAATTTCATCCACCTTTCTGAAGGATTAACTGTTTGCACCACCACCATTGTGAAATATACCCTGAGAATGTAGATCTTCCCTCTTCAAACCTTTCAATGGATTGTGTTATTTCATGGCTCTCGCTGCTATTTGAGGTATCTTCTCTCTGCCTAGACATCATCATTGGCCTCCACGATTATCTATCCTGTCACTTCTCCCTGCTAATGTGGGCATCATTGCAGATTGAGAAGGGCAGCGGATAGCAAAAACTTTAAGGCTAAGTGGATAAGTGAGAATGCATGGGAAAGGACAGTTAACTGAACTTGACGTTGTAGGTGACATTTCTAATTTCCAAAAGCCTTTCAGCCCTTGTGAAATGCAAAGAATGACTGTTTCTATGAAAGACTGGCAGACCCATCTGCCTTACAATAAATGCTAACAAATTAAATCCATAATGAAGGTCAAAGAAAGGCAGGGTAGTGTGTGTCAGAGTTTGTTACAGGTCTATAAAATCATGACTGGTGTGGAGAAAGTAAATAAGGAAGTGTTATTTATTCCTTCTCCTAACACAAGAACTAGGGGTCATCCAATGAAGTTAATAGGCAGTAGGTCTAAAACAAACAAAAGGAAATATTTCTTCACACAACGGATAGTCAACTTGTAGAACTCTTTATTGTGAAGGCCAAGACTGTAACAGGGCTCAAAAAAGATCTAGATAAGTTCATGGAGGATAGGTCCATCAATGGCTATTAGCCAGGGTGGGCAAGGATGCAAAACCATGCTCTGAAGTGTCCCTAGCCTCTGTTTGCCAGAAGCTGGGAATGGGTGACAGGGGATAGATCACTTGGTGATTACCTGTTCTGTTCATTCCCTCTGGGGCACCTGGCATTGGCCACTGTCAGAAGACATGTTACTGGGCTAGATGGATCATTGGTCTGAACCAGTATGGCCGTTCTTACATTATGTTCTTAGAAGAACAAACTGAAATAAGTGGGAAGATACCTCAATGCATAGGACCTAAAATTTGCTGGGTCCTGTGTTTCTGTGGAAGGGATTCCAGGGCCTGTTACCCTCTTTCATTCCCATGCAGGAACCGGGGAGAATTGCAGTCCTTGTGAGACCCAATGTTCAGTGTCCTTTGCATGTCTCCCAGTGTTCTAGATCCACAGAGGATTGCGTATATTGGTAGGCTGGAAACAATCCTTTAACTCAGACTGCCAAAGTTCTACTTTCTCTCTCAGGGTCCTAGGTTTGATCCCCTCTTTTGTGACAACCAACAAGATGATTGTTACACTTGCAAAGAAGATGGGTGTATACTTGTACAATGCAGCTAGAGGTGTGATTACAGACCATGTAGACATACCTCAGTTAGTCTTAATCTCACTAGTTTGGGCACCAATAGCAGTGAAGCTACTGCATCATGGGATAAACTGCCCGAGTATGTACCCAGGCTCCCTGACATGCTTGTAATGGGGCAGCTAGCCTGTACTGCCATGGCTTCACTGCTATCGATACCCAAGCTACCCAGATTAAAACTCGCGTAGGTATATCACACCTCTGATTGGAGGGTACTTACCCTATCTGTGGCTAGTGCTGCTAGCCACCTCAAAGGGGACAGGACCCCACCAACACACTCCATAGGCTGGACTCAGACTACAGCACATTTTGTACCCTCCCCACAATCCTTAAAAGTCCCCAATCAGCAAGTATTATTAGCCCTCTGGGGGGCAGCCAGGTGTTCTCCGCTAGCAGGTCAGTTTTCCCCTAATGGTAAGTTTCCCCCTCATGGGCAGGAAAGCAGTGATCCATGACGCGGAGCTGCTTTCCCAGCTCTGTGCAGTGTACAGCCCAGTGACACCTCTTGGGGGAAGAAGGGGAAAACGGGACTTCCTCTTCCCCTGGAGCAGCTGGGGCCAGGTCAGACCCCTCCCCCCCCCCAGGAACCTCCTCAGGTGCAGGAAGCTCCACACCCCTCCCCTGCTTCCTGCCCCCATCACTCCTCAGCCGCAAGGGGGAGGGGTCACTGTATAGCAAGCTGCCCCCGCGTCCACCAAACCACCTTGCATTTGGACCTCCCCTACACACACAGAATCTCCCCCACTGAGCCCTCCACACCTGGACCCACCCGTCAACCCCCCGCCCCTCATCTGAATCCCTACCCAGCCAAGTCCCCCCGCTGAGCCCCATCCCCAACCCCCAGATTCCCTGCCAAGTTTCACCCCCCCCACACTCCCACCCCTTGCCCCCTCCAAATATAGAAGTCAAACTACGCTATGAATGGGAGGATATAAAAGAATATCATACCGGGAGGATATACAGGGGATATAATTGCTAGACCACATGAAATTCACAATCTTTGTTTCAAGAAATTTCCCACCACATCTACCCCCCACTTTTAAAATTGTCATTCTTTCCCCAATTCCTCTCTTGCTTCCCAATTTTGCTTTATTTGCGAAAATGGCTTTCCCCTCCACATTGAAGAACTTATGTAAACATTAATTTGCATACGTTTTCAATGTGAAAGCCTTCTTCGCTTAAAAAAAGGGCCCTCTTTCACTCAGAAATGCAAATGTGCTTGAAAACTCATTTTCATTGGAAAATGGGTCTATTTTTGCTTGGAAAATGTGTTGAAATTTCTGGTCAAATGAGCCCATTTTGGTGCATCTAATAAAGTGTCCCAAACCTTGAATTGTCACCAGCTTTGCATTTCATTAAGATTGCTTTGCTAATAATTAGCCAATTTGGATTTTACCCAGAATGCTGGGTCTAATGCCTTTGATCTCTCAAAAATAGTGGCTTCATTAACAATATGTAGGCCAGGACTCTGCTTTTACATCTAAGATATTGTACCTCTAATTAAACAGTGCTTTATAGAGCAATGCTTGAGTGATGATTTAATACCTGATTCGAAAAGACGACTGCTTTTTGCTATCCCGCATGAATGGAGTATTGGTTACAAATGTCCCATCTATAGGCCTGATTCAAGACCCCCTGAAATCAATAGAAAGACTTTCATTGACTTCAGTAATTATTATTATGATCATGACAGCACCTAGAGGTCACAAACAAAATCAGGACCCCACTGTGTTAGGCACTGAAGCTGGTTGGGAACATGTTGAATACACCTTTTTGTCAAAATTGCTGATTAATGAAAATGTATTGATTTTGATCAAATTTTGGGAGGGATGGTTTTTCAGGTCCAGTATGGAATTTCTGGTCAAAAACCGGAACGTCTACCTGCACCAGTATAGCCAATAGCCTGGTGGTTAGGGCATGGCTCCAGGGTGTGAAGACCTAGGTTCTAGTCCCTACTCTGCCTGATTCAGACAAAAGATTTAGTCTTCCACGAGCCAGGTATGTGTCCTAATCACTGGACTTTTCTAGGGTGGGTGACCTCACCTTTGAATGTTTGTACTCTGTCCAGCCCTACTAGGCACTGAACACATACCTAACCAGAGACAGTCCTTGTTCCAACAAGTTTACAATCTAAACAGACAAAATAAAGAATGAGAAGGTGAACAAAGGCACACAGAGATTAAGTGAATCTCAAGGTCACAGAGTGGGTCAGTGGTACAGTTGAGAAATAACACCCAGGTCTCCAGAAATTCAGTCCAGTGTCCTATCCACCAGATCACACTGCCAATCCAAAGACCTTTCCATCCCTGAGCATGTTGAATTTGTAATTCTGAGGCCATAGCTCCCCCCAGTGTTAGGCGCTGCACAAATGTAGAGTAAATAAGTGACAGAGTAAGACCCCAAAGAATTTTTTTTGTGGAAGATACAAATAAATAGGCAAGTGGGCTGAGCGTAAGGGAGAATAGGGTAATAGGATGTTTTATCACAGCCTAGCTGTATGCCCAATTCTTTCCCAGCCAGTAGCAGTAATGAATATTTGCCACCTGCCTGGCTGTTATCAGATATAGATACAATTTTCCATAAACATTTATTATTGCGGAGGTAAGTGTCTTCAGTGAGGTTTGGGTCTGGTCCTAAGTACCGATAAATAACACTGGTCTACAATTTTTGAGAAGTCATCTGCTTCAGAGATAAAATGTGCTATTTATTATCTATTTTGATGTGCAAAATTCAAATATGACAATTAAAACAACTGATTGGCTACTGTTTCTAAGATATTTAAGCTTTTACATTTTATGTCTATGTATATTGTGTAGATAGTAGAGTTTTAATCATAAATTGTAAACCTAGGTCTTTTCATGTGTTTATGGTTGCTTTACATGATAATATTTCACCTGTCCTGTTGATGTTACACTTTAAAAATCAGCAAAGGGGTTATATAAATAAAATTTATTATGAAACAAAAGGCAAAAAACTATTATGTACATAGTTTAGTCCTATTCAGTGTCTATTCGGCGCTTCTCTTGTATTCATTAAATGGAGCATCTCTTGTCACTGTCCAGCAATAGTCTGCAAGCATTGATGGGCTCCATTTGCCCTGATAGCATTTCTCCATTGTTGCAATGTCCTGGTGACATCGCACGCCGTGCTCATCGCTCACTGCTCCGCAGTTCGGTGGAAAAAAATCTAGATGCGAGTGCAAAAAATGTATCTTTAGTGACATGTTGCAACCAAGGCTTTTGTATGCCTCGAGGAGGTTTTCCACCAACAACCTGTAGTTGTCTGCCTTGTTGTTTCCGAGAAAATTTATTGCCACTAACTGGAAGGCTTTCCACGCCGTCTTTTCCTTGCCATGCAGTGCATGGTCAAATGCATCATCTCGAAGAAGTTCACGAATCTGAGGACCAACAAAGACACCTTTCTTTATCTTAGCTTCACTTAACCTTGGAAATTTTCCACGAAGGTACTTGAAAGCTGCTTGTGTTTTGTCAATGGCCTTGACAAAGTTCTTCATCAGACCCAGCTTGATGTGTAAGGGTTGTAACAAAATCTTCCTTGATTCAACAAGTGGTGGATGCTGAACACATTTCCTCCCAGGCTCCAATGACTGTCAGAGTGGCCAATCTTTCTTGATGTAGTGGGAATCTCTTGCACGACTATTCCATTCGCAGAGAAAACAGCAGTACTTTGTGTATCCAGTCTGCAGACCAAGCAAGAGAGCAACAACCTTCAAATCGCCACAAAGCTGCCACTGATGTTGGTCATAGTTTATGCACCTCAAAAGTTGTTTCATGTTGTCATAGGTTTCCTTCATATGGACTGCATGACCAACAGGAATTGATGGCAAAACATTGCCATTATGCAGTAAAACAGCTTTAAGACTCGTCTTCGATGAATCAATGAACAGTCTCCACTCATCTGGATCGTGAACGATGTTGAGGGCTGCCATCACACCATCCATGTTGTTGCAGGCTACAAGATCACCTTCCATGAAGAAGAATGGGACAAGATCCTTTTGACGGTCATGGAATATGGAAACCCTAACATCACCTGCCAGGAGATTCCACTGCTGTAGTCTGGAGCCCAACAGCTCTGCCTTACTCTTGGGTAGTTCCAAATCCCTGACAAGGTCATTCAGTTCACCTTGTGTTATGAAGTGTGGTTCAGAGGAGGAGGATGGGAGAAAATGTGGGTCCTGTGACATTGATGGTTCAGGACCAGAAGTTTCATCCTCTTCCTCTTCCTCATCTGACTCAAGTGAGAATGATTCTGGTGCATCAGGAGCCAGCAGTCCTTCTCCGTGGGTTACTGGGCGTATAGCTGATGGAATGTTTGGATAATGCACAGTCCACTTTTTCTTCTTTGACACACCTTTCCCAACTGGAGGCACCATGCAGAAGTAACAATTGCTGGTATGATCTGTTGGCTCTCTCCAAATCATTGGCACTGCAAAAGGCATAGATTTCCTTTTCCTGTTCAACCACTGGCGAAGATTTGTTGCACAAGTGTTGCAGCATATGTGAGGGGCCCACCTCTTGTCCTGATCTCCAATTTTGCAGCCAAAATAAAGGTGATAGGCTTTCTTAACCATAGTGCTTATACTGCATTTTTGTGATGCAAAAGTCACTTCACCACAAACATAGCAGAAGTTATCTGCACTGTTCACACAAATACGAGGCATCTCTGCTCACTTTGGCTAAACAGAAATGTGTCCCTTTGCAAAATCAAACACTGACAAATAAGAGAGCACGACACTGTATGATTTCTAGAGTTGATATAGGGCAATTTGTTCAGCAGAGTGATGTAAGCTTCGTTATGATTGCATCATCCATGACTTCTAGGAATAACATGATGCAATTCATATCATGTATAATGCAATACCAGCTTCAGATTGCATCATTCATTGTTTTGCCTAAAAAGCAAGTACTGTCCAAACCCAGCCATAGCTTTATTCATAGATCCAGTCAAAGATGTATTTTAGTTATTTCTGGTTTAAATTGAGATCCCTTCCCTTTATAACTCGCTTATCCTCCGCCATTCCCAAGTCAAGGGTCGTATATACTGACCCAATAGCATATCTTGAACACTAGAGCCAATCAACAATTTTAAGCATCATTTTCGTTCTCAGTGACCCAGAATTAGTAAAGTTTGACTACATTTATTTCAGAAGCATTTTGGCAGTAGAGCAGTATAATTGATTCTGCTTGTTAGACATAATAAGATCACAAGCTAAGGTGCCATAGCTGTAAGGGGACTGACTTCTTGCTACCAGGAAATCAAGCTTTGGACCTGTAATTTATGGGAAGCCAATGCTTTAGGGGTGATACCTGAAATACTGTGGCTTCCACTTGTAAATGTAAATTTGCAGTCATCATGACTATTCTACTTATTATGTACTGGGCATGTCCATGTAAAGACATAGTCAAATCCTTGGGGAGTACTTGAGACTAGTACTAAGTGAATTCTTTTGACCAAAACTTTTTTTTTTTTTTTTGGTGAAATATATGCAGATTCAGTGCCAACAAAAACTTGTGAACAAACTTGTTTGTCTGAGCGATTGGCTCAACGAGAAGTAGGACTGAGTGGACTTGTAGGCTCCAAAGTTTTACGTTGTTTTATTTTTTAATGCAGTTATTTTTTGTACATAATTCTACATTTGTAAGTTCAACGTTCATGATAAAGAGATTGCACTACAGTATTTGTATTAGGTGAATTGAAAAATACTATTTCTTTTGTTTTTTACAGTGCTAATATTTGCAATCAAAAATAATATAAAGTGAGCATTGTACATTTTGTATTCTGTGTTGTAACTGAAATAAATATATTTGAAAATATAGAAAACATCAAAAATATTTAAATAAATTGTATTCTATTATTGTTTAACAGCTCGATTAATCGTGTGATTAATCACGATTAATTTTTTTAACTGCTTGACAGTCCTAGGTGTCACTAATTTGTATAGATTGGAAGGGCAGGTGTTAGAGAGGCCAGAGAAGAAGCTGCTGTAATCAAGGCACAAAACAAGGAGGGCTTTGATTAGACAGAGAGGAACAAGGTTAAATTCATACAGATGTTGAGGGGTGTGGAAAGGAGAGGGGAGAGACAGGAAAGATGGTGGTGGTGTCGATATTGACAAAAAATGGGGTGGTGGAAGAGATGTAATAGGAAAGATTCCCAGAGAAGATTATGAATTTAGTCTGGACCATGTTAAGTCAGATTCCATGGTGAGATATCCAGGAGATGTCTTCAGAGAAATAGGCTTGGTTCAAGATGAGAGAACCACAGCAGGAGAAGAAAAGCAGATTTGTGAGATGTGATAATTAGGGCTCTAAATCAGGTAGAGAAGAGACTTAAGCTGGGTTTCTTACATCCCACACATGTGTCCTAACCATTGGGCTATTGGCTATTCTTGGGTGGGTGGATCTCCCAATTCCATCGTGGAATCAAGAAACCAATATGTTTATGAGAAAAAAAATTGGTTTTAACAAATGAACATTTTCCATTTTTTTTTTTTTTAAATTCCTAATTATATTATCGGTCATAATAAATATGGTAGCTGAAGCTGTATGAGCATATGAGATCACCCAAAGAAAGAGTGTAAATATATATTCTTATCCCCTTTCTCCAAATGGTGAACTAACTTAAAACACCGTCTGCAATAATGCCATTTGGTGAGTCACAGCCATGTCACAGAATGACCCACCCAAGCAAATTGTTGTTAATGCCATAATTAGAATTCAGGCATTTTTATCTCCTAGCCCTGTGCTCACTACTTTAGACCAAGGCAATATTTTATGTATCAAATTCTAAAAGATTCATTAGAACTCACAGGGGGGAAATGCTGGAGCAAGCACATAGCTGAGCATTTGATTTAAATAAAGCAAACTAGTAACAAATTATGCACAGAAGGTTCACACGAAAAATCCTACTCATGCTATTAGCATGGAAAGACGCAATGTACAGTTTAGAGCTTTACATGAAAGAGTATATTGGGAATATGTACATAAATGTTTAACAAACTGTACATAAACCTTCATTCCAAAGTATAAAATAATATTTAGCAATAAGTAGTAAAGGCAGATTCAATAAGTAGGGCTCTTTGTTTTAAGAGTTGTTCCCAAATTTACTTTATGCCCAGTAAATTTGTCCTATAATCTTTGTAACTAAAGCAACCCAGTACTTCCTCTTCTGATGGAAAAAAACCAATCCCTCAGAGCCATTTGCAGAACATTTACCTTTGTTATTTTCATTCTCTTCAAAGCACAGGAAGATAGTATAAGTTCCAATGAGTGCTGCTGTTTTTTCACGATCACTAGGGGATGCCATTGTTTTTTCCATCGATTTTGGGTCTGTGTGGCCTAATGGGCCGTTTGGGGCTATTACAATTTTTCATGCTCAAGACCGGATAGAAGTAATCTTTTGGGAAATGCCAAAAGCATTGTTTGCTAAGGAGCAAATTCTGATACCAGTTATGCCAGTGCACATCTGATTGAACTCCATTGTCTGAAGTGGAGTTACTTCACATTTACACCAGTCTAAGAGATCAGATTTTGGCTTTAAGTGTGTAAAATATCATCGCAACAAAATAAATCTTATTTAAAAGGTAATTGTCTTAACAGACACCAGGTTCTTAACACTAGTAAGCCACACAGAAAAATAATAATGCTTAGCTCTTATAAAACACTTTTCATGTGTAGCTCTCCAAGTGCATTACTAACGTAAGAGGCATTTTATAGATAGAGAAACCCAGGCACAGACAGGTGAAGTGCCTGGCCTAAAGTCACAGAGCAGGTCCATGTCAGAGCAGAGACAGTGATAGTAAGTACCCAGCTCTCCTGATTCCCAAGTCAGTGCCCTATATGCTAGACCACTGTTCTCAACTGGGGGCCCTGAGCAGGTTTCAGGGGGTCCACCAAGGACTGGGCTTCAGCCCCAGGTGGTGGAGCTTGGGCTCAGGAAGGGAGCACCACCTCTATCCCCGACTCACCTCAGTGGGCCACCCAGCCTGTCTGGGTTGGGGGAACCAAAAATTGCAGTGCCACTGCAGAAAAGAGAGCTTCCTTCCCTCTCCCTGGATACTCTCAGAAATTATCCAGTCCACTACCTCCAAAGAGACAGTACGCACGCCAGTCTGTCAGTTTAGCTGAGAACCCACTTTCCTTTATGTTTATAAATATGCTTGTCCTAGACAAAGGAATGTGGATTTGCCAGTCCGCCTGGGTGCAGCTTTGTAAACCAGAGACAATGACATCTGAGGTAAACACCAGTTATCAGGAGGATGGGAAGTCAGCATGGCATCAGTTCCTGGAGCACATGCAGCAGGGGAGAATACACTTCAAAAGAATACATTTCTATAGACCTATAGGAAAGAAAGGAAGAAAACCCCTTAGATATGGCTCACTTAGGGGACAAAGAACAGCACTTTCTGACTCTGAAGAGCGGAGGGGATCAGGATGCTGATAACTTGATGCAAGTGAGAAAGCTACTTAGGCAAAGATTGTAGCTTGCCAAAGTTAAGTGTTAGTTACAAGAAGTGTGTTATTTTTGTTTGTTTTTTGTAACCAGATCGGTCACTTTTTCCTCTTGCTTAGTATCACTCAAATCTCTGTTCTTTATTAATAAACTTATGCTTAGTTTTACTACAGACCCTCCCCGTGCTACAATATTAAAGCGAAGTGTGGGTCCTCGCTAAACTAACGGGTTGGTCTGTACACAGTCCCTTTGGAGGCAGCAGACTCGATAATTTCTGAGTAACCAGACAGAGGTCTCTGGGGAACTTGGAAACTGGGGTCACTTTGAAGGCAAGGTTTAGACAAGCAGAGTCTCGAGGAATTTGCTGGTGAGGCAGACAGACTGGAGTAGCAGGGAGCTGACACGCTTAAGCTCCAGCAAAGCTCTCTTGCCAGGCAGAGGGGCAACATAGTATCTTTTGGTTCTGGGCTCCCTGAGGAAAGTGTCACATACATATCTATATTTCCCAAAAATGTCCTTCATTCTTTTTGCACTAGTGTTTTAGCGCCAATCCTGGCCCTGTTTTACATAGGAGTAACCTGGCCATGTACAAGTACAACTACTGGATTTGTGCATAGGTAATGGGGATTTCCACCTAGAAGATAGATGTGTTCATATTATGTGTGCAATTGCATGTATTGAATATTAAAAATTCAATCCCTCCTCCCCCCTTTTTTTAAGTTCAACCAATACAATGCCAGGGTGTAAATTGGGGGAGGGATGTTTGCAAATTCTACACAAACCCAAAGTAGAATTGGAGAGGTTCACTAATTATGTTGCATCAACACTTTCCATGGAACAGCAGCATGCTCTCTTTTTACCACCTCAGAAACACTGCTGAAGATTCTCCTTTTAGCCTGTGTAAGATCTAGATAGTCTGTTTCACAATTTTATGTTCATTCTTTTGAGCTATTGAAATTATAGAATCATAGACATTTAAGGGGGGGGGGCAGAGAAACTATAGCCTCTCTCAATCCATCCCACTGTCAGTGAAAGATTATCCCTGCAGTATGTAGACTAATGCTTTGCTCAGCCACTTTTCATTGTCCCAGAATATCTACAAACCTTCCTTATAAATGTTGTCTCATTTAACAATTATTCAAACTGCAATTGCTCATATGATTTCTAAAAAAAAGTTCAATCACACTAAACCCTTTGTTCTGGCATGTCATTTTAGTGACACTTTTCTACCTGCTTTGCAGGTGTGCCCTATTGTGCAGGGAGCTAGACAAATAGAGGTAAGCATAAACCCTGCCCAAAGAGCATGTGAACTGATTTCAGGTTAAAAATAATACATCAATTTTATCTGAGAGAGTAATTAACCATTGGAACAATTACCAAGAGTTGTGGCAGAGAAATGAAGATTGGATGTTTTTTCTAACAGATATGGTCTAGGAACTATTTTTTGAAGTTCTATGCATTGGTGCTGGAACTGGGGGGGGGGGAGCGTGGAATGGAAGGGTCCATGGCCCCTCTCTTTTTAACAAAAGAATCATATGCACTGTGGGAAAAACATGACTGTATTGCTAAAGGCCAAGACACACTATGACATCGGATTGGATGCATTACTAGATATCCACTGCAATCCTAGATAATTGTGTAATCACGTGATCAAAATTGCATTAAGTTTACATTTTTTTGCTTAATAGATATTGTATTGCTTCCATCTGCCACAGCCTGTTGATGGTGTTTGTTAGGTTTTCTAAAAATATAAATATATACTTTGATTTTATTTTTATAAAACATGAGAAAAAATCATTGTATATGGTAGCTCTTATATGGGGACACATTTACCTCCCTTCAAAGTTGTTTGTTATTATTATTTCCAAGGAGATTTACAATTTACGATTACAATTGTTAAAATATGCATTATATATAAACAGGGATGATTCGACTGCAATGTTACAGAATTTCAAGTTCCAGTTTAATAAATAATACTAATAGTGCAGTATTAATAGTGGAGTATATGCAGTAAAATGATAAATACAAGTGAAGTACAATACATGAAGTGGAAAATAAAATGCAGTCCCGATGTTTAGAATTAAATTTCTTATTTTTTAATTTTGTTATACAATACTTATACTATAAATATTATAATGTGGCTACATTTTGTATTCTGGTTGTTTATGTTACTATTTATCCCGCAGAGTACAACTTCTACAAAGATTCCAGCGCCCATGGTCCTATGGCCTGTGTTATACAGGAGGGGGTGACCCTAGATGATCACAATGGCATTCAGTAGCAGTATCTAGTTTTTCTTTATCTTTGCTGAAATATTTAAATAAGCAAAAAGCTTTTCTGGGAGCTATTTTTCTGTATTGTCCTGTTTCTCCCTATTGACCTGGCAGGAGAATGAGCTGCATTCATAACTCCTGAACTATTCTCAAGTTAATAATTATCCAGTCCTGCAAGGCAATTAAACACACGTGTAATTTTCACTGGATCAGGCCCCAAGAATTCTGCCTGAGTAGGGAATTGAACCCTAGTTCCAGCCTGGCAGTCTAACTGCAAGACCATCTTTCCCCTCACTGTTGGTTCTTACAGATTCTACAGCCCCCACTCATACTTCCTCACCGTCACACACACTACTGGGGTTTAATCACAGGGTTAGCGGGATTTTGTGTGTGTGTGTGTGTGTGTGTGTGTGTGCGTGTGTGTGTGTGTGTGTGTGTGTGTGTGAAGCACTTGTTAAATCACTGGCAGATCCATCACTGCTTCCTAACTCTTACTATATTTCGGTGAAATAGATTCCTATTTGCTGATAAATCAATACGTAAATAAATGCAAAGAATATCTCAGACAATACTGTATTCCAAAACATCATTTCCAGCTACCTGGGAATGGAATTTGAGGAATAAGAATTTTATGAAATGTTAAGCCATCTAGTCAGCAATGGGCAAGAACCAATTTTATAAATTCAGTCTTACAAATCAAAGATGTGTTAATTTCATTTTTTAAAAAAAATAGAAAAAGACACTTTGTTTTCTCTATGTAATCCTGTCTTCCTCCCAGTTGGAAAAGAAAGATATAACAGCTTGGTTGTCAGCTGTGAGTTAAGACCGAGGTTGTGTTCTTGAGTGATACAGTACTGCCAACCCAAGCATTCAAAAAGCTAAGAGCCAGGCCCACCCACAGATATGAGAGTTATTTAAAAAAATCATTAAATTTTACAAATAGTCATGGAGAAAGGGCATATTTTTGTTCTGGTTTCTGAGACATTCTCAAGCTCTCTCTGCATCCATGAGGTCTGGAAGCTTACTTTAAAAAAAAAAGTAAAGCTGACATTCTCATGCAATCATGAGATTCCAGGAGCTGGTGCTTTAGCTAAAAACAGAAACCATTAAAACAGACTCATGATCTAACCGTAAGAAATGGCAATACTATGATAACACATGCTGCAGAGGGACTTGTAGAGTCAATGACAATTCACAACATAAATTCTTTTGTCCTTGTTTCTTGATAGATTCTTAAGAACGTACGGCAGAGATCTCTGTTTGGATCCTTACTATTATTTATATTAAAGTAGCAATTACAGGACCCAGCTGAGATTGAGGCCCTGTATACCAGATGCTGTACAAACACATAAGCAGAGATTGCAAACTCTTCAACACAGTGACTATCTAAATAGATACAAAAAGGGGGAAGGAAGGGAAGATTAGTTTTCTTATTTCACAGATGGGGAACAGAGGCAAAGAACAATTAAATGATTCCTATGAAGGAAATCTATGTCAGAGCCAGAACTGAACCCAAATCTTCTGAGTTCCATTGCAAGACCCTGTATAGGAGATCATCCTCCATCTCAGTCCTTATTCAAAATTTTTGGAAGCTTATCCATACTCTATTTTCAAACTTCTTGGATTGTCCACCATGAGTCTGAAATACTAGGAAATGTCTCCCTAATTTTTCAACTCACGATGAAATCCATAATAGATTTCCTTATAGATGAAATTTATGATGCAATTTCCACTATGGTTTATGGCATTTTATCTAAGGAAATCTCTTAAGGATTTCCTTTAGCTTTGTTTTACATCTTCTCTTTAACAGTGCATTACTGGTATGTCTTAAAGTCCACTTTCTATCTAAATCAAAAGCACTTAAATTGCTGTTGTAATTTTTGTAATGCTAGGAGTATGAAATTCAACTCAGTGGGCTAGATCCACTGAAGCCAACAAAGTGAAACCAGATATGAATTTGGCCCTGTGCCTATATGCAATGGAAAATATATATTGGGATAGTAAAAAAAATGGTGGAATTATGGACTTATAAGGGGGAAAATGTGAAATTAAACAGCAATCAAAATCCATAGGTTTTGAAAATTAGCTGAATAAACCGCATACATAGATAGCACTGCCCAAGAAAGCACTTAAAAAGAATCAGTGCTGAAGTCTGACTACATTATCCCTGAGAATGCAGAGATAAGGCAACTACATCCTTCAATGCAATATGCTATTTATGTATCTGATTCAACTTGTCTAGACCATGCAGTAGACTCTAGAGACTAAGCCGCAGTCATTCTTTCATTGAATGCAGTTAATGTACATTTATTACAATAAAGGGCATTGGGATAGAATTTTAGGATTACATTCAGTGGTGCATTTTGGAGCAGAACAACATATATCTTAAAATAAAGCTCACCAGGTATCAGTTACATCATTTTGTTTTCTTTTTAAGGTTCAGCTGTGAGCTCATCCGTTTAGTAGCTGATTAACTTGTGAAATTCATAGCAAATCCTAATTTCTACCATGGAGTTCTCAAATTCAACTCTTTTTAGTCTCAAATTAAAAAAAATTCAGACACACTAAAATGCACTGGGCACCTTATAAACAAGAGAAATCAAAGCTATGTTGAAGAAGAACTATCTTGATGCGACATGCCGTTAACAGGAGAGGGTCATAAACAAAGATGGTCAAATAACCATGAGATCAGTTATTCAGTAAGGCCCTGATCATACAAGCACTTACGCACATGCTTAACTTTAAGTATGTGAGTAGTCCCAGTGGAATTAATAGGATTACTCTCATGTTTAAGGCTAGGTCTACACTACCCACCTGAATTGGCGGGTAGAAATCGATCTCTCGGGGATCAAATTATCACGTCTCGTCGGGACGCGACAACCGATCCCCGAATCGACGCTCTTACTCCACCAGTGGAGGTGGGAGTAAGCGCCGTCGACGGGGAGCCGCGGAGGTCGATTTTGCCGCCGTCCTCACAGCGGGGTAAGTCGGCCTTGATACGTCGAATTCAGCTATGCTATTTGTGTAGCTGAATTTGCGTATCTTAAATCGACCCCCCTCCTTAGTGAAGACCTGCCCTTAGATTAGGCATGAGGATAAGTGTTTGCAAGATCTAATCAAAGGGACTAGTCACATGATTAAAGTTAAGCACATGCCTAAGTGTTTGGATGATCAGGGCCTTATGGTTCAGTTCCCTTTCTCAACCTTTGCTTCTTATAGACTTGCAGCATAAGTAAGTTTTGAGGAGGGATTTGAACGTAGCAAGGAAATGGCTTGGCCAATAGACTCAGTGGGGGTGTTCCAAGCACAGAGTTGCATGGAAGAAGTTACAGATATACCTGTGAGAGGTTGCGATGAGGCAGTCATTACGGATGGCACAGAGACATTGTATGAAATGGGAAGTAAGAACTCAAAATGTAGGCTTTGAATCTCTAGGGGGAAAAGAGTTAAACTAAAATATTAACAAACATTCACCGGATAAGGGGCAAGCAGGTGACAGGGTTTCACTGGTGGTCTTTGGTGGTTTACATGAGGGAGTAATTTTCACTGTAAACTAATCTTTACCATGTCAGAATCTCAGTGTCAGTTTCATCAGTGTGTCTTGCTACCACTACTATTTTCCTCAGCAGCAGTAGCACTAGCCCTGCTATTAGCCACTGCTGGGCTTTCCCTCTGAAGTGCCTGATGTCTCATTGCTTGACAGGTTACTGAAGAGTAAGGTAATAATAATAGAGCTAAAACAAGGTAAAATACATTGTCAGCAGAGTACAAGGGGGTGGGCTAGTTGGCCACAGCCATACTTGTCCATTTAGACTAGAGAAGGATCCAACCAGTAACACTGGGCCTGAAGCTCACTAATCTCTGGATTCGCATGCTAATCTGAGTTTTGCAATTGGAGCCCATCTCTAATTTTAACCTGTTAATTCACATCCCAACTCCTTCTGTGTCTCTCTTCTCTGCAGCATCCACCACTCTTGCCATGTAGAGTGCTCCTTTTCAGGATACATACAAAGAGGCTCAAACTATGCAAGCCCTTCTGCTAAACCAATCACTATGAACTCAGTTCTGCCCATCAGTTAAACAAATACAATTCCCATTGAAATTTCTATGAGAGTTCAGATGAAGAACTGGGTCCTATTATTAATTATTATTATTATTATTATAACATTGAGGACACAAGGCATCACACATAGTAAAAGACAATCCCTGCCCCCAAGCAGCTTCAATATAGATAAATATTACCAGCAAAGTAAATATTATCATCCCCATTTTACATATGGAGCACTGAAACAGAAAGAAATTAAGTGACTTACGCAAGCTCATACAGGAAGTTATTGGCAGAGCCAGGACCAGAACTCTGACCTCAGACAAGACCATTCTTCCCCTCTGATTCATTCATGACCAGGATCTGCCGTGTATTCTGAAGTTCACAAGCCAAGAGAGACATCATTCTCCAACGTTTTAAAGAGCAGGGGGAACAAAGGCTAAAAAAAAGGAAACTGCCGCAAATTTTTGTTTTGTGGGTTGTATGTAGACCACAAGTTTTTATAATAATAAGAGGAGAGGAAATATAAACATGTTTGTGTGTCTTTTTCCTGGAATTCAGGAGATCTGATTTCCATTGCTCATTCTGGCACTGGTTCCCTGAGCATGTCTCTTAATATTTCTGTGTATCTGTAAATGGTGACACTTATTTTTCCGTATCTTACAGGGTCTCTAATGTTTGTAAAGCACGTTGAGATCCTTGAATGGAAGGTGCTATACAAGTGGACAATATTCTATTATACTATATCTATTACTATTTTATTTTCCTAAATGATGTTACTATGCAGAATACTGTAATATACATTAAAGTGCCACACATTATACTATACTAAAATACTATCATATAAAAGTCTAGAAAAGGAAAGGTATAACCAAAGCAAGTAGCATCACAGAGGAAGAAAAAATAATTACTTACCTACCCCACCATCATTCAGATTGATAATTCTGTGAGAGATCTTCAAAGAGATCCGCTCTGCACCCTATTGAATTCAAGAGACCATTGTTTTTCTCTTTAAAAATCCTTTGGCTTCATCATAATCAACACAATATATTTGCAATCATAAAAAATAGCCCGAAGCTTTGCTAAATGAAGCACATCAGCTTATTCTCCAATTTTAGAAAATTCTATTTTATGGATATCACAATTCCAGTGAGGAAGCAGAGTTGCCCAAGAGAAGCTGGCTGAAAAATATGCATAGCACTATCCCGAAGAAAAGACTAAATGATGACAAAATATGGCCCTTATCAAATAATTCACCAAAAAATAAAAAGATGTACTAAGTGACATGATTCACCAAGGAAGCACTCAGACCCTAAGGTGATGGGGGCCATGTAAGTAACTAAATAAGTTACTTCATAGAGAAATAAATAGCCTCTGATATACTCCAGAACATGAAACATTTTTTCATCACGTAAAAGCAGATCTTTGCCTTATGCATAGCCTCAAGAAGTGAGTAAACATGACAGATAGGGCCTGATCTCTCATTCTTTACTGAAATCCCCAGACTTGCAAATTTCCTGCTCTCGTGTTATTCTGCAAAATGTTGAATTAGCATTGCAAAGAATATATTGTCTTTGATAATAAACAGCTTTCAGATTCTCCATCTCTGTTTTCATTGCCTCAGCTCCTTATTTATAGATTGTCAAGTCTCCTGGCAAGTAAAGGCTTCAGCTTTTACAAGTCTAGAAGACAAAGAATCCAACTGGTCTTCTACACTTCTAATACCATGAATGAAATAAAACCATTATAGCTCTCCCAAGGGAAATCCCTCCTTGCCAGAATGGGGTCCTTTAAATGAGGAAGTGGGGATGTGAACAGTAGATGAGACAGAACTCCAGATGTATTTCCCTCATACTGCCAGCTCCTGTTTTAAAAGTTAGGCTACACCTACACTATAGCACTTGCAGAGAGGTACAGCTGCACTGATGGAGCTGCGCTGCTGTAGCACTTATGGTAGAAACACTCTAAGCCAATGGGAGAGAGCTGTCCCATCAGCTTAATAACTCCTGCCTCTGTGAAGCTCTCCTGCCAACACAGTGCTGTCTCCGGCGCTTAGGTCGGTATAACTACATCGCTCGGGGTGCGGATTATTTACCTAAATGCCGTTGGTTATGCCAAAGTAACCTGTGGTGTAGGCAAGGTCTTAGTCTGTTATTCTGCAGAAGTTGCTGTTTCTTAGGGCCCATGAGTAAAAAAACAAAAACAAATATAAAAGAATTACTAAGGGGGACGGGAAATGGTCTAGAAAAGCATTGAACTAAAGAGCACATGAGCCTGAAACAAACTGCAACAAAGTCAATGGAAGGACTCCTGTTGGATTCAACAAGCTTGGGATCAGGCCCTGACAGCATAAAGTACTTCCAAGGATTTGAAGCAGCAACACCTTCAAAAGGCAAGTCTGAGAACTTCAATTAATAACATTACTAGATACTAAAAACCATAGACTTAACAGGGACACTGGTTTCATGGCTCGATACAACAATTCATAACAGACACCTGCCTGCTAACCCTTAATGGCAATCTTAAAACCCCTTTTGCATAACAATCTAACCCTTATTGCACAGTCAATTTCAAGCGGCCTCCTACAATGTGTTACCCCGTGTGCTTAACAGTCTATCCCAGTGTTTCTCAACCTTTTTGATACCAGGGACCAGATTGCTGCCCTCCTAAACTCAGGGAAATCTCAGGGACTGGCAAGGAGGCTGCCACGGACTGGCACTGGTCCATGGACCAGTTATTGAGAAACATTGGTATCCCAATTTGTTTTCAGTATTGTTGTAGCCCTGTTGGCCCCAGTACATGAGAGAGACAAGGTGTGTGAGGTAATATCTTTTACTGGACCAATTTGTCTGTCCCAACTTGTATTTAGCTCAGACATCCTAATTTCCTTTCCTTCCCCACATGCAACCATGAGCGATGGGTAGCTCAAAAGCTTGGTACCTTCAGTGCAACAGAAGTTGGTCCAATGAAAGGTATTATTGTCTCTCATATCTTGGGACCAACACAGCGACAACACCACCACAAACAAGTGTCAGCTTTGTCAATCAAGGAAAGCTGATCCAGCCCATGAAAATGTGTCATCACAAGCAGGATTTATTCTCTGACCTTCAGTTCTCTCCTCTGCTGTGACAAACAAGTTTCATTTGCCACTCAGAGAAATCAGTTTATTTCCAGCAAAAGAAAAAATATAGCTTCTTGCTTCCTAGGGAAAAAAAATATTTTGTACCCAGCTGGAGGAAATGCCATAATTTGCTAGTTTCACTTTACAGGAATGCTTTCTGTTCAGTTCCAGATAGAACTTCCTTTGACACAGGTAAAACCTGAACATGTCATTAAAGTTTAAACTGGAATTCTATCCTTAGGTTACTCATCATCTACTATGTGCTGATTTTTCATAACAAGAATTAAAGAAGTAGAACTGGTAAAAAAGTAACAAAAAATGGATTCATGAAGGTTTTTTTTTTTTTAAATAAAACCACTATTTGCTTTGCTAGGACTTTGCAGTGTCATGTTATTTGTTATTCATGAGTATTCAGATGACAGCAAGATATCTGGGAAAATGTTACCCAAAACTGTGAATTTTATGGTAAATTAATAGTTGTCTCAAAACTTCTATTGAAAATCATTATTTGCTATCCTCTAGTCATTATTCTCCTGTATATGAAGCATCAGAGTAATTTTCTTCCAAAAGTACCAAGAGATTCAGGAGCCAGAGTGCCATTTGTAGAAGTGACGTAAGCATTTAAAAGCATAGGTACTAGTGATATTCAATGAAACTCTTGGCTCTCGTATGTGGACATCCCTTCTGAAAATGGGACTTAGGAGCTTTTGAAAATTTTACTCTTGTTCACTGGCAATTGTGAACCATGGTGCACACTATGGACAATGATGTGTTTTCAAAGGACTTCAGTAGTTTTCTCATCCTCCCCACCTTTCCCATTAGTGTCTCCTTCTTGTTATTGACTACGCTCTCACTCACAGAATTGTCCTATGACAACAGATGCTTGTTTGTGTTAATGTCAACACTTGTTAACATTAATAAGGGTGAGCTTCTCTATGTTCCCTGTGGAAAAGCAAGTTTATTCGCCATTCTCATTTGTACTTTCTCTGCAAAACACTCAGGAGCAGGGATTGCTGGGTAAGGAGATTAAATGAACCACAGCATGTTATGATAGCACTAGCCACAAATCTTTCCTCATCTGTCATTTGAGTAGTAGCTGTGTGAACACATGATAAAACAAAGATGTCAAAATTAACTTATCATCTGTGTGTCCCCCAACCTCTGTAGATCCCTGGTCTAAATGGCACCACATCAGTCCAAACCCCTCAATTACTGCCCAAAGGGGACTTTTAACTTCACTACCTGCTCATCCAGTCCTATGTTGATACTAAGGCAATGGATGCCATGGAAACACCTCAAACAGGCAAAGGCGTGAGCTTGCCTATCAGAGATCAGTGTCTACAATCTTCACTGGTTTGGGGTTTGATATGTATCGTATGCAGGGTGAAAGTGACCTGGTACGAACCCGCACTGGCCCATGCCCCACCCACATTAAAGCGCTGTTGCGGTGGTGCTTTAATGTCCCTGCCCCTTTTGCCTCCCCTGTCGGCAGCCCTGCCGGTAGGGTCCATACCGGCAGGGCTGCCGACGGGGGGGAGGGGAGGGATGGGGATGGGTAGCGACATTAAAGCGCTGCTGTGGCAGCGCTTTAAGGACGGTCCTTTGCTGCGGCGGCGATTTAAGGATCCTCAAAGTGCTGCTGTGGCAAAGGACCATCCTTAAAGCACTGCTGCTTCCCCGTGTCGGTGGCCCTGCTGGTAGGGTCTGTACCGTCAGGGCTGGTGACCGGGGAGGCAAAAGGGGCAGGGACATTAAAGCACTGCCGTGGCAGCGCTTTAACGTTCCTGTGCCCCCTTCCCGTCAGCGGGGGGCGCTGCTGCAGCAAAGGGCCCCTGCAGTGCTTTAATGGGAATTTTGCCTGTTCAGGATCTCTGAAAATCAGACCGAAGCTTGTTGAAGTGCCTGAATATGAGCATAGGTACCTAATGTTAGCCACTCACACCTGCGCATCTTGGCCTAAACATACTGTGGGTTGAGAACCATAGATTAGCCTGTGTGTGTGTGTGTGTGTGTGTGTGTGTGTATGTGTACAAATTTCAGATTGCTACAACTCTAATGTCTTCAGCATTTGGCTGGTATTAATTCAAAGATAAAACAATTACTGGTAATTGCAGAGCGTTGAAAATATTCCTCAGCATTAATATTTTTATAAGTCATCTAAACGCCAGGGTGATATGCTCCAGCTTGCCTTAGTTAGCTTCCAGCTGTTTACACAATCCAGTCTGTTGTTTCCTGACTTAATGATAATCCCTTTTTTCTTTTCTTTTCTTTTCTTTCCTTTTTTTTTTTTTTTTTTTTTGAGTGTTCTGATTAGATAACTGTTAAAAGCAAGAGTAAAATGTTAGGTTCACTAATGTTAGATACTAAGGTCTCAGTTTTCAGGAATTAGCTCTCTTGCTGCTTGTCACCAGCTGCACAATAAACAGCGTTTGTGTTAGGAGTCAGAGATTACTTTTATTTGTGACAGCTATGCTCATTATAACTCCTACCTGAGGAGCCTTCTTGAAGATTTTACAGCTAAGGCTAAGTATACAGTTGGCATCTTAGTAATGGATTTAAAACAAACAAAAGAAAAAAGACCCCTCTTTCATCTTCAGGAATGACTGAAAGTAGAAAAAATTGAAGTGGATAATTTACTGAATTGCATTCCCCTTTCCTTAAATATAGTACATGAGATACAAGCAGGATAGGTTTTGCGGTTCAGTAACAATGAAAGATCAATGAGTGTATGTTCTGTATTTTGGCAGCTTTTGATGGTCATGGAAATTCTAATGGCATTTCTATTATGTGACTCTAGAGACTGTGGTGTAGGTAGGCATGAGCCCCTGGGCTTCAGGCCAAAAAAGATGAAGAGATATCCAATGGTATGAGCTTTGTCTTTGGCAAGGAAAGTTCTGCTTGCAATATGGCATGTACAAATACTTGCACCCCTGACACATATAAGATACAATAGCATTGGGCAGTATTCAGAGTTAAGCAATAAGTTTGTTAGGGAATATAGTTTGTCAGCCAGTGAAAGTACAAGATGCAACATACGATCAGGGGTGAAAGTAAGGTAGGCCACTTACCGATAGAGGCCAGGGGTGGGCGCTCCGGCCCCCAGAAGGGGCGGGGGCTCGGGCGGAAGGGGCGGGGTTGAGGGTCAGCATCCCCCAACCAGCCCTTTCAGGCCACCTGGCCTGTGCTGCCTGGGGCTCCCGTGTTGATTTAAAGGGCCTGAGGCTCCGGACGCCACTGCTGCACTAGCGGCAGCAGTGTCCGGAGCCCCGGGCCCTTTTAAATCACTGGCCCCAGGGCAACTGCTCCCTTCCCCCCCTGCCGATCAGAGGCTGCGGGGGAGTGGGGGCCAATGGGGCAGGGACATTAAAGCTATCCAGAACCAGGCTACTTGATTTAGGTATCTGGACATGGATTTAGGAGTCTAACTTTAGGCACCCAACTTTGAAAATTATTTAATTTTCCTGCAGAAGGTTTGCCATTGTGTTCCATATGGGGCCTAATCCAGGTAGGTGCTGAGCAGTTTCTGTTCAGTGCTGAGTATTCTCAAGTTACATTGATTTTAATGAAAATTGTAGATGCCCAGGACCTTGCAGGATCAGGCCCATGATCAGCGTTACAGATAAATTTCATCATTTTTTTTTTAAAACCAACCAACCAAACTCTGTCATTTGCCACGCCCATAAGAAAAGTCACTACAAACCTTCCCCCTATCCCTTTGGCCCTAGAAATAAAGGGCAAGCTTTTGCAAGCCTCACTCACCTGAATAATCGCTTACTCATGGCAGCCATCTTAATGAAGTCAAACTCTGTTGCACTGGGGGTAGGGAAAATGCGGGCCAGCCAGGGCCACACCTTCCTCCCAGCAACCCCTAGACCCAGAACTGTATGGGGAAAATGCACCTGACTTTGGGCTATAAGGCCCCAGGTCTTGTCTCCCTTCTACCCCACCATGTGGACGTGGAAGAAAGCTGCAAAGAGGATCCAGCCAGAGACTCCAGCCAGTAGCGGCAGAAGCAGCCAAGCAGAGACCTTTGGTCCTTCGGAGAACTTTCTACAGTTTTGACTGGAGTTTCTCTGCCCTCTGCTAATTGGCTGTGTGCACCAACCCTCCCCTTCCTCTTACCCTCTTCTCCCCTTCCTTGTCCCTCTCATCTCCCTTTCCCTTTAGTGGCTCCTCTCCATTCTCTTTACCAGATCCCCTCCTAACTAAACTCACAAGGAAAATATATATTTAAAAAAAAAAAACCTTACATGACATTTGCTGCTATCACATTGTTCACTCTGCTGGTGTTATACCCTTTCCCCCAACCAGTGAGTGTCTTGTCTATGTCCATTGTAAGATCTTTTAAACAGATCTTTTTGCCTATGTTCGTACAGCACCTAGTACAATGGCCCATGACTATTGCTCCTAAATGCTACACTATCATCAGTAATAATTTTCTTCATTGCGTTATTCCCATCAAATGGGGTCCACTCTTCAAAGCCTCTCCTTCCAAAGTGCTCTGTGCCAATGCCGAATCCTCTTTCACACTACATCACAACATGTCTTCCTTTATGAACTACCACCACCACTTCCTGGGTCAGCCTCTCTGTCTTTTTCCTTCAACCTTGATCTGTTGGATTCTCTTACCCACACAGTTGCCAGGGTTGCACTTTAAATGACAAAACCATCTGAACCTTCACTCCCTTTCTTTTTTTTTGTCCCTGGGATATGGGCGTTACTTTGAGCATGCCTCTAACATACACATTCCTCATGTGGTCTTTCTTGCTTACACCACTCATCTATCTCAACATTGACATTTCTGTGGCACAGATCATTTGTTCATGTTTCTTCTTTGTTCCCCAAAACTCAGTACTACACATTAAAAGTGTCTGGACCACTGTTTTATAGACTTTCTGTTTTAACTTAACTGGTATCTTCCTGTCACACTACACCATTTATCCCTCTTCCTTTAAGCTAGGTATATATTATCCAAGCTCTAATTTCTATTCTCCATTTCCTCAGACTCTGGAACACAGATACTTAAAACTTTGCATTGTCAGTATTGTGTCCCCATCTAGTTTCAAAGATCATTTTTCAATGGCCACATTAGTGAAATTTCTTACCATATACTCTGCTTTTCCTCTGTTTATTTTAAGCCCATGTCTCTCTAACACATCTCTCCACTTATCAAGATCCTCTTCTGGACTATCGTTTTCCTTATTGCATATAATGATATGGTCTGCAAACAACATTAATCATGGTGCCTCCTTCTGTCTGTTCCTCGTGAGGGTATCCAGGATGAAGATAAACAGAAAAGGGCTCAGTGCTGACCCCTGATGCACACTCGCCTTTACTGATAGTTTGTCTGTTTCACCACTAAATGTCCTGACTGTTCACACCGCACCTACAATAATAATCATAATCATACTCATGGTGGTGTACTGAAAGCTGTGTAAAAATTACAAGCTATCATTTTAAATTGTAGGGGGTTTCCTGGTCCTGCTTGCAGGTTAAGGGGCTCTGAAGGAAGTCATGTGAACTGGTTCCTCAATGATCAGTCTGTAAGGAGCTAGTTGGGAGTAAAGCAAGTTGAGTTTTGGCTTGGGTAGCAGCCTGCTATGTCTCCCTCTATATTTCATAGTTGTGTATTAGAGTTTTGTATTCTAAAAAATAACATTGTTACATTACAAACTTTCAGAAAGAGTATTTTGTGCAGTTTCTAATTCTCTGTGTGTAGCAATGAACAGCAGTAAGTAAGTGCTACTCAAGTTGAGGAAGGCTGGCACAATCAGGTCTTAAAATGGTTTGCTTGCCAACAATCACGGGAGACAAGATAATGGACTTTATGGACCAGGGGGGGCAGTTTTGGCATGACAAATTCTATGTGCCTCTAGGGAAAAGCTAGTAGAATGGAATTTTGACATTTATATTTTCAAAATTTCAGCTTTCCAAGTTTTTAAATGAATCTTTGGTTTTAAGCATGAATAAAAGGGAGAATGTGTCATACTAAAAATTAGATAAATCCTAAGCAAACAGGTAACTGAAATTTAAATATTCATGCAGTGATCATACTTTTTGTATTAGTTGTTAGTATCATAACCATTAACAGCCGGGGGATAGAAAGGTATATATCATTTTTAAACATTAGCCACCTCTATCCCAGCCCATACAGTTGTGACTAAGTCTAAACAAAATGATTATAGTGTAGATATTAAACAGGAAATATTTAAATATATATCTGATTCCTCACTGGGAACACTGATGCAAGTGGACTAGAAAATTAAGCTTTTTATATTTGCTTCCCAGTGGAAGCTAGGTAAAATAGAATAATAAATTATTGTCAGTTCATTTCAGAACATAAAATTAATCTCAGAAAACAGAAAAGTCATGAACAATATTTCAGCTGTATTTCATGGTTCTCTGGTTATTATCACTTGCTAACATTAAGGTCACAAAAGGAACATTTCTCATTTGTTGCCTAGAGTTTCTGTGACTTTGTGACTATTGTCAAGTGTAACCTTTATAAGAACCACAGAGGGGAAAAAAAACTATTTTCAAGTGTAGTTTCTTTTGTTGCAATATGTGTAAAAAATTAAAATTAAAAGCCTCAGGCTGTTGAAAATGGAGCAGGTCACAAACTTTGTGTGCAGTCCCTCTTGGGAGGAAAGCATAAGCCAGTGTGCCCTTGCAGCACCACCTCCAGGAATTCCTGTGCATCCTAGAACACAAATTGCTTGCGTGTTCAAAAGCAATCACGTTTCTCAGTAAATATATGATTGGGGGTGGGGGATGGAGACAGCAAAATAAGGTTAGGAATGTAAAAGAAAGAAAATGTAAAGGACTAAGCAGTTTGGGGAAAGAATTGTGTCCCTCTGTTCCCAGGTGTTAGCCTTTTCAAAAACGAGTACCTTATCAGGCCAACATCTAGTGTTTAAGTGTCCACATCACAAAAACCACTATCACATTTATCACTAATCGGTCTATTTTGGGGGCGTTTCAGCAAAGACCAAGATCTGATTAAGTCTGTAAAAGCTATCTTCTGATCCCTATTGTCCAGAGGATGTGAAGAGCCAGACAAGGGAAAACATTTGCAGTTCACAACAAGTCCAATAAACCCCCCAAAGTAACACTACATGTTCTTGAGACCCATCTGTGATGCTAGAGGCTTAGGCCAACTCTAGGCTTATGTATCAACCGAGAGTCTGTCAGGTTTAATGCTGGTGGAACTTTATTAAAATTAAGTCATTAAAATTGCAGAAAATATGTAGTTTGGACTTTCCGAAATGCTGGTGAACAGATGACAAATATTCATATGCTAATCTCGGTATTTCTCATGTTAAGAGTAATGTCTGTACATGTGTTACATAACTCACATGGCTTGGACAGATCCCATAACAAGATCCATTAATCATTGCTGAGTTTTGCCCACAGAAACAGCTAGGTTATCTCTATACTACAGCCTAAGTAGACATAACGTATGTCACTCGGTGTGAATAAACCATCCCCCTGAGCGACATAAGTTCCTCCAACATAGCGCTGTGCACATGAGCACTCACTTATGTCGGCGTGAAAGCTTCTTCTGTCGGCATAGAGCATCTTCACCAGACACACTGCAGCAGAGCAGCTGCATTGATACAGCACTGGACATATAGACATGGTCCTATACCCCTCAGGGAAGATAAAGTGATCAATCGATACCCATTAAGAAGCAACATGTCTAAAGAAAATTCCTGGATTCTCAATACAATAGGTAAAAACCAGTACATGGACAAGGGGAAAACTCCCACCCACGGATGCATCATACAGGATGCCTTGATCAAAGAATTACCGTGCAGTGTTGTTGTAGCCATGTCGGTCCCAGGATATTAGAGAGACAAGGCAGGTGAGGTAATATCTGTTGATGAAAGAGACACGTTTTCAGGCCACACAGACCTGAGGAAGAGCTCAGAGTAGCTCAAAAGCTTGTCTCTCTCACCAACAGAATCTAAAAGATATTACCTCACTCACCTGGTCTCTCTAAAGAATCCTCACAGACCCTCCCCCCCCACAACCTTCTGCATCTGTGAGTCCTGGAGTATGAACAGTTGCATGGCAGGGTTTTCAGATCAAAGCTGCCTAGTGGAAGAAAACAAGACTTTTAGGATCCAGTGTTTTTTTTTTAAAGGCAAGATCAAGGACTCCTAGCTACCATAACTGAGATAAGCCTCAGAAATTGAACCTATAAGACTGTTACGTTGAACGGAAGTTTTATAAGATAATAACCTAAGTTTATTTCTTTATCTGTGTCTTCAATATTCTTAGCATTGTGCATATATCTCTTTTGCTTCATTTTCATTTAATTAATAAAGCCTAAATAAGTTTATTACATGATCAGATTGAGCATTACTTTATTGGATAAAGGAGGGTGATCTAAGGAGAAACTGACCTGTGGGGTGTCTGGTCCTTTGGAAACAAAGGAACTTGTATTTTCTGAGATATTATAGTGAAAAGGGCTCAATAGCACAGGGGTCTGCTTATCTGGTGTCAAGTGGGGCTGGGGTTTCCAAGGGAACTGTTTAAATTTTATATGAAGGCTGGCAAAAGCCTAGGGAGTTAACAGGCAGTGCAGTTAGCTGGTGTGTCTAAGGCGTTAGAGTCACAACTGGCACTGGGTTAGCTTCCCTCTTATTGAACAGCCTGCTCTGAAGTGAAACCCATGGACTTGAGATACCAAGGGGAATGACACCATTGACAGACACCATATCTATTACCTATTTTCAGTCATACAGAGCACTCTCATAACAAAAGGCAATGCAGAATGGTGAAGCCATTGTAGCTATGTTTACATTACACACCAATGTTGGCAGCATGTAGCTACGTGCCACAGTGAAAAGCAGGCTGCAGCCACACTGAGTTGGATAGTTATTTGTGTCAGTCAAAGGCTCTGGCAATGGAGGAGGGAGGGAAGTTGCGGAGAAAGGTTTCAACAGCTCCCCTTTCATTGTGGCAAGGAAATGCTTTGGCGGGGGGAGGATGTGGGGAAAGGCTGAGCTTTTCCCAGTTTCCTCTCCCTTGCTAGAGCCTGCCCCGCCCCCACCCCACCTTTTGGAGGCTTTCCCAACAGCAGAGAGAGGCTCTGGCTGCAGGGAGTTAGTGGACCCTTTCCCCACTGCCTCCTCCTTGCCAGACACTTTCCCTGCTATCAACTCTTTCACTGTGGCAGGCAAAGCTTCAGCACCAGGGAGGCAGCAGGACACTACATAGCTAAAGTTGGGGAGGCACTTCTCAGGCAACTAGAGAGCCATGTAGGGTATGTACTTGGGAGTCTTTATGCTAATTTGCCAAATCCATGCCTCATCATCTATTCTGCTATTTATACACGAACTGGGGTGTGTGTGTATGTGTGCTACATGACTATATACTATGACAAAGTTCCTCCTCTGCCTTGGTGGGTCCTGCGCTTATTGGCCCGCCGGGGATATCAGTTGGTGGCTCCTTCATGGAGTCGTGAGCCCGGGCGTGTATCTGGTGCGGTTTACTCCCGTCCCAGACACCTGCCCTTTCTGCGGCGTGAGGGAGACCCTGGCACACGTTTACCTGGAGTGCGCCAGGTTGCAGCCCCTATTCCGGCTCCTCTTAGACATCCTGTTACATTTTTGGTTGCACCTTTCCCCTCACCTTCTTATTTATGCACTCCCTATCTGTGGCCCCACGAAGTCACGGGACCTCCTAGTCAACCTCCTCTTGGCCCTGGCTAAAATGGCCATCTATAAAACCAGGGAGAGGCGGTTGGCCAATGGGGTCTCCTGTGACTGTGGGCCCTATTTCCGATCCTCCATCCGTTCACGCATCTGGGCAGAGTTCCTCTGGGCAGAGTCCACTGGCTCCCTTGTTACCTTCGAGGAGCAGTGGGCGCTGTCTGGGGTTCTCTGCTCGGTGTCCCAGTCAGGTTCCTTCGTTTGACCCTTTGACTGCACTCCTGTTCCTGTTATTTCATTAGTTGCCCCCCAGAATCATTTGGTTTCCAGGCCCTCTGGATCCTCCCTTTAGGCTGCGGGGAGGTCCTTTAGCAGTGGGCAGGCTCTCCCTGCCCACTTCCTGGATCCCAATAGGATCACTCTCCTGTAGCCATCTGGCCCGACCCTGTCACAATACTCTAAATGCTACCAAAAAAGCATGTAGTGTAGACACCATGCCTGTGCTACAACTATTCTGGAGAGAAGGAAGACTTCTGTTTCAGGGGGCTTTCAATTCAGCTCCTTTCACAACCATTAGTATATTTTATAAATAAATAAAAATCCTATAGACACTAAACAAAGTTGAGTACCAGCAAATGAGTTATTCGTGTTCTGTATATTTTACAAGAAGCAAATAATTCTTTAAATATTAGGTGACCACATTTGAGTTTGTGATGTTGGAACATCACTGAGAGAATAGGGTTATAAGGAATAGCCAGCATGGGCTTGTCAAGAACAAATCTTGCCAAACCAACCTACTTTCCTTCTTTGACTGGTTCCTGGCCTAGTGGATGGCAGGAGTGAGGAGAGGTGAGGAAGAAATGTAGATGTGGTATATCTTAATTCTAGCAAGGCTTTTGACACGGTCTCACAGGACATTATCATAAGCAAACTAGGGAAATTCGTTCTAGATGAAATTACTATAAAGTGGGTGCACAACTGCTTCGAAGACCATACTCAAAAAATAGTTATCAGTAGGGATGTCGATTATAATTGACATGCAATTAACTCAAAAAAATTAATCACGGTTAATTGCAGTTTTAAGTGCACTGTTAGACAATAGAACACCAATTGAAATTTATTAAATATTTTTGGATTTTCTTCTATAGGATAGCTCAGCGGTTTGAGCCAGTGCCTGCTAAACCCAGGGTTGTGAGTTCAGTCCTTGAGGGGGCTACTTGGGGATTGGTCCTGCTTTAAGCAGGGGGTTGGACTAGATGACCTCCTGAGGTCCCTTCCAACCCTGATATTCTATGATTCTAAGTATATTGATTTCAATTACAACACAGAATACAAAGTGTACAGTGCTCATTTTATATTTTTATAACAAATATTTTCACTGTAAACTGATAAAAGAAATAGTATTTTTCAATTCACCTTATACAAGACCTGTAGTGCAATCTCTTTATTGTGAAAGGGCAACTTACAAATGTGGATTTGTTTTGGTTACATACTGTGATGGGTTACCTCCCTGCTTTGGGGTGCCACTTGATGTACTGGGCTACCACTGAGCCCGCCTGTTCCACCAGCCTGGCTCCCTTACACTGTCCTGCTGAGCCAGGCCCTCAAGCCTCCTCCAGCACACACACAGGTAGGGACACACCCAACTGCAGAAATACAAAGACACCGAAATCAGCTCTGCATAGGAAGACTCAGCTAGGGAATTGCCCAGCACTCAAATGCACACCTCCTCTGGAGTGTAAACCCAAAATTGTATTGTATTGCTCTGCACAAAAAACTATACAGCATAAGCTCATGAAATTCATGCCCTCCCTCATGCAAACAAGCAAACGAAGCTTAATATACCTAAGAAGCTGGTTACAAGTTGTAATTTCTCACCCTAAATGTTGCTTTAGGGCAGATTGCAAAGGTTCTTGAAGACAAGCTGTTCTTGCTTGCAGCTTAAAACTCTAGGTATTTCATTCACAGGTCAGACACCTTTTCCAGCCCAGGCTCAGTCTTCCTCCCCCCACCCTTGTCTTTGTTTCTTAGATGTTTCCAGCAGTCATCCTGGATGGGGATTCAGTGAAGAATGAACCCAGATTAACTCACTTCCCTGCCTTAAATAGAATTTACATATGGTGGGACTCCTTTGTTTCCCAGCTTGATCCCCACCCCCTATTAGTGGAAAAATACTAGTAGTCCAAGATGGAATCCAGTACCAGGTGACATGATCACATGACCCTGCAGTGTCAAAGCAGCCATGAGTCAAGGTTGTTTGCAGCATTCCAGGAAACTTCTCACAAAGGTGGGAGATAAGCATCTTCAAAGTCCTATTGTTCCCCCAATGGCACATCCAGGTTGATTGCATTTTGTCTGGTAGGCACTGGCCACGTATAAACAGAGTTGTAATAGGTACATAGACAATATTCCCAACTTCAGATACAAAAATGATACATACATACAAATAGGATAATCGTAGTCAGTACATCATAACCTTTCCAATGATACCTCACATGATCCAGCTTGCATAAAACATTTTAGTTATGACATATTCATATCACTATCTCTATGAATAATATGGGACGTAGTGTCACACATACCTGCAATCAAAAACAAAACAATGTAAAACTTTGGAGCCCATAAGTCCACTCAGTTCTATTTCTTGTTCAGCTAATCACTCAGAGAAACAAGTTTGTTTACATTTGCAGGACATAATGCTGTCCACTTCTTGTTTACAGTGTCACCTAAAAGTGAGAACAGGCATTTGCATGGCACTGTTGTAGCCGGCGTTGTAAGATATTTACCTGCCAGATGCGCTAAAGATTCATATGCCCCCTCATGCTTCAACCACCATTCCAGAGGAATCCATCCACACTAATGTTTAATAATGATCCAAAGCAGTGCAGACTGATGCATGTTCATTTTCATCGTCTGAGTCAGATGCCACCAGCAGAAGGCTGATTTTGTTTTTTGAGGGTTCAGGTTCAGTTTCTGCATCAGCGTGTTGGTCTTTTAAGACTTCTGAAAGCATTCTGCACACCTCGTCCCGCTAAGATTTTGGAAGGGTCTTCAGATTCTTAAAGCTTGGTTTGAGTGCTCTATATCTTTAGAAATCTCACATTGGGACCTTGTTTTTTGTTTTGTCAAATCTACAGTGACAGTGTTCTTAAAATGAACAACATGTTCTAGGTCATCATCTGAGACTGCTATAACATGAAATATACGGCAGAATGTGGGTAAAACTGCAGGAGACATACAATTCTCCCCCAATGAGTTCAGTCACAAATTTAATTAACACATTTTTTTAAATGACTGTCATCAGCATGGAAGCATGTCCTCTGCAATGATGGCCTGTCAAGGCTGCTTCCCCACTTTGAACTTTAGGGTACAAATGTGGGGGCCTGCATGAAAACTTCTAAGCTTAACTACCAGCTTAGATTTGGTCTGCTGCCACCATCCCAAAGCTAATTCCCTTCCCTGGGTAGCCTTGAGAGACTCTCCACCAATTCCCTGGTGAATACAGATCCAAACCCTTGGATCTTAAAACAAGGAGAAATTAACCATCCCCCCTCCTTTCTCCCACCAACTCCTGGTGGATCAAGATCCAAACCCCTTGGATCTAAAAACAAGGAAAAATCAATCAGGTTCTTAAAAAGAAGGCTTTTAATTAAAGAAAAAGGTAAAAATCCTCTCTGTAAAATCAGGATGGGAAAATAACTTTACAGGGTAATCAAACTTAAAGAGCTCAGAGGACTCCCCTCTAGCCTTAGGTTCAAAGTACAGCAAACAGAGATAAACACTCTAGCAAAAGGTACATTTACAAGTTGAGAAAACAAAGATAAACTAACACGCCTTGCCTGGCTGTTTACTTACAAGTTTGAAATATGAGAGACTTGTTCAGAAAGATTTGGAGAACCTGGATTGATGTCTGGTCCCTCTCAGTCCCAAGAGCGAACAACTTCCCAAACAAAGAGCACAAACAAAAGCCTTCCGCCCCCTCCCCTCCCCAAGATTTGAAAGTATCTTGTCCCCTTATTGGTCCTTTGGGTCAGGTGTCAGCCAGGTTACCTGAGCTTCTTAACCCTTTACAGGGAAAAGGATTTTGGAGTCTCTGGCCAGGAGGGATTTTATAGTACTGTACACCAGAGAGCTGTTACCCTTCCCTTTATAGTTATGACATGGCCAAAGCATGAAGGGGCACATATTAAACTTTCATATCTGGCACGTAAATACCTTGCAATGTTGGCTACAAAAGTGCCATGCGAATGCCTGTTCTCACTTTTAGGTGACATTGTAAACAAGAAGTGGGCAGCATTATCTCCTGCAAATGTAAACAAACTTGTTTCTCTGAGTGATTGACTGAACAAGAAATAGGACTGAGTGGACTTGTAGGCTCCAAAGTTTTACATGGTTCTATTTTTGAATGCAGTTATTTTTTGTACATAATTCTACATTTGTAAGTTGCACTTTTATGGTAAAGTATTTGCACTACATTACTTGTACTAAGTGAATTGTATAATACTATTTCTTTTGTTTTTTACAGTGCATATATTTATAATCAAAAATATAAAGTGAGCACTGTACACTTGGCATTGTAACAGCTCAATTAATCACGATTTTTTTAATCGCATGATTAATCACAATTTTTTTTTAAATCACTTGACAGCCTTAGTTATCAATGGTTCACTGTCACACTGACAGGGCATATCTAGCGGGGTCCCGCAGGGGTCAATCCTAAGTCCAGCACTATGCAATATTTTCATTAGTGGCTTGGATAAGGGAGTGAATAGTATGCTTATAAAATTTGTGGATGATACCAAACTGGGAAGCATTGTAAGCACTTCGGGGGACAGGATTATAATTCAAAAACAACCTGGATGAATTAGAGAATTGGTCTGAAATCAACAAGATGAAATTCAATAACAAGTACTACATTCAGGAAGGAAAAAAAAAACAAATGCACAACTACAAAATGCGAATAACTGGCTAGGTGGTAGTACTGCTGAAAAGGATTTGAGGGTAAGGCCTGGTCTACACTATGACTTTAATTCGGATTTAGCAGCGTTAAATCGAATTAACCCTGCACCCGTCCACACAACGAAGCCATTTATTTCAAAATAAAGGGCTCTTTAAATCGATTTCTGTACTCCACCCCAACGAGCGGAGTAGCACCAAAATCTATATTGTCATTTCGAATTAGGGTTAGTGTGGCCGCAATTCGATGGTATTGGCCTCCGGGAGCTATCCCATAGTGCACCATTGTGACCGCTCTGGACAGCAATCTGAACTCGGATGCACTGGCCAGGTAGACAGGAAAAGCCCCGCGAACATTTGAATTTCATTTCCTGTTTGCCCGGCGTGGAGAGCACAGGTGACCACAGATAGCTCAGCTCATCAGCACAGGTAACCATGCAGGCCGATAATCGAAAAAGAGCACCAGCATGGACCATACAGGAGGTACTGGATCTGATCGCTATATGGGGAGAGGATTCAGTGCTAGAAGAACTTCGTTCGAAAAGACGAAATGCCAAAACTTTTGAAAAAATCTCCAAGGGCATGATGGAGAGAGGCCACAATAGGGACTCAGATCAGTGCCGCGTGAAAGTCAAGGAGCTCAGACAAGCCTATCAAAAAACAAAGGAGGCAAACGGTCGCTCCAGGTCAGAGCCGTGGACATACCGCTTCTACGCCGAGCTGCATGCAATTCTAGGGGGGGCCGCCACCACTACCCCACCTCTGACCGTGGATTCAGAGGCGGGGATAATCTCATCAGCTACGCCTGAGGATTCTGCGGATGGGGAAGAGAAGGAGGAGGACGAGCTTGCGAAGAGCACCCAGCACTTCGTTCTCCCCAACAGCCAGGATCTTTTTCTCAGCCTGACTGAAGTACCCTCCCAACCCAATATCCAAGACCATGACCCCATGGAAGGGACCTCAGGTAAGTTTACCTTTTAAAATATAAAACTTGCTTTTAAAACAAGCGTTTTTTAATGATTACTTTGCCCTGAGGACTTAGGATGCATTCGCGGCCAGTACAGCTACTGGAAAAGTCTGTTAACGTGTCTGGGGATAGAGCGGAAATCCTCCAGGGACATCTCCATGAAGCTCTCCTGGAGGTACTCCAAAAGCTTTGCCACAAGCTTTCTGGGCAGTGCAGCCTTATTCCGTCCTCCATGGTAGGACACTTGACCACGCCATGCTTCCAGCAAGTAATTTGGTATCATTGCATTACAAAGCCTGCCAGCATATGGTCCCGGTGTTTGCTGGCATTCAAGCAACATCTGTTCTTTATCTTGCTGTGTAATCCTCAGGAGAGTGATATCGCTCATGGTAACGTGGTTGAAATATGGGAATTTAATTAAGGGGACAGAGGTGGCCGTTCCTACTGGGCTGTTTGCCTGTGGCTGAAAAGAAATCCTTCCCTGCAGTTAGCCAAGCGCGGGGGGTGGGGGGGGGAGAATTGGCCTCGCGCTTTTCGCGTTTGGCTAGCAGGGATCTTCCCTGTTACCAGCCACGCAGTGGAGGAGGGGTACAGCGATCATCCCAGATAATTCATGGCGGGAGGAGGGGTGGGAGGGTTAGTTTGGTTTCTGCAGGGATCTTCCCTGATACCAGCCATGCGGTGTGGGGAGGGATAAAGCGATCATCCCAGAGAATTGGATGGGGGGGGTTAGTTTGTTTTCTGCTGCTGAAGGTTAACAGGAAAACTGCAGCAGTCAACGGGCTTTGCTTGGTATGTGGGAAAGGAGGGCGCAGAAGCCGAAAGACAATGGCTTACCATGGCCGCATGCAAGCTGAATTCTGTTGCCCGGACCTGCGTCTGTGATCTCTAACACCAAAGCCACAGGCACTCAATATTAAGATGGAAAATGCGACCTTTTACTGAAATCACATGTGCTATGTAATGTGAATAGTGTTGTTCACCATGAAAGAGTATAAGCATTGTTCTGTAAAATGTATCATTTTAAAAACTTCTCTCCTTTTTTTCAACCCTCCCTCCAGCAGCTGCAAATTTTTCAAGCCTCCCTACTCCGTCCCGAAGGCTATCTCAGATAAGGCGGCGGAGAAAGAGGACGCGAGATGAGATGTTCACAGAAATAATGGAATGCACCCACAATGAAAGAGCTCATTTGAATGAGTGGAAGGACACGGTATCTAAATTTAGGAAAGATGCCAGTGAACGTGAGGTCATGAGGGACGCTCGAGATGAGAGGTGGCAGGCTGCAACGCTGGGGCTGCTGCGTGATCAAATGGACATGCTCCGGCGTCTGGTGGAGCTTCAGGAATGGCAGCAAGAAAACAGACTGCCGCTGCAGCCGCTGTATAACCTCCCTCCCCATGTTCCATATCCTCCTCACCCAAACGTGTAAGAACACGGGGGGGGGGGGGGGAGGCTCCGTGCACCCTCCCACTCTACCCCAGTGGACAGCCCAATCAAAAGGCTGTCATTATATTGAATTTTTTCAGTGGCCTTTTACTTCCCGCCTATCCTCCTCCCAAACCTCACCCATATTACCTTGTCGGTTCTCTCCCTATGTTTATAATCAGTTAATAAAGAATACATGATTTTTAAACAATAGTGACTTTATTTCCTTTGAAAGCAAGCTGGGGGAAGGGGGAGGGTGGGTTCCTTACAGAGAATGAGTCAATAAAGGGCGCGGGTTTTCATGAAGGAAAAACAAACAGAACTTTCACACTGTAGCCTGACCAGTCATGAAACTGGTTTTCAAAGCTTCTCTGATGCACAGCGCTTCCTGGTGTGCTCTTCTAATCGCCCTGGTGTCTGGCTGTGTGTAATCAGCAGCCAGGCGATTTGCTTCAGCCTCCCACCCCGCCATAAAGGTCTCCCCCTTACTTTCACAGAGATTGTGGAGCACGCAGCAAGCAGAAATAACAATGGGGATATTGGTTTGGCTGAGGTCTGAGCGAGTCAGTAACGAGCACCAGTGACCTTTTAAATGGCCAAATGCACATTCTACCACCATTCTGCACTTGCTCAGGCTGTAGTTGAACAGCTCCTGACTCCTGTCCAGGCTGCCTGTGTATGGCTTCATGAGCCATGGCATTAAGGGGTAGGCTGGGTGCCCAAGAATAACTATTGGCATTTCAACATCCCCAACGGTTATTTTCTGGTCCGGGAAGTAAGTCCCTTGCTGCAGCCGTTTAAACAGATTAGTGTTCGTGAAGACGCGAGCATCATGAACCCTTCCCGGCCAGCCCACGTTGATGTTGGTGAAACGTCCCTTGTGATCCACAAGTGCTTGCAGCACCATTGAAAAGTACCCCTTTATGTACTGGGTACCCTGGTGCTCCGGTGCCAAGATAGGGATATGGGTTCCATCTATCGCCCCACCACAGTTAGGGAATCCCATTGCAGCAAAGCCATCCACTATGACCTGCACATTTCCCAGAGTCACTACCTTTCGTAGCAGCACCTCAGTGATTGCTTTGGCTACTTGCATCACAGCAGCCCCCACAGTAGATTTGCCCACTCCAAATTGATTCCCGACTGACCGGTAGCTGTCTGGCGTTGCAAGCTTCCACAGGGCTATCGCCACTTACTTCTCAACTGTGAGGGCTGCTCTCATCTTGGTATTCTGGCACTTCAGGGCAGGGGAAAGCAAGTTACAAAGTTCCAAGAAAGTGTCCTTACACATGCGAAAGTTTCGCAGCCACTGGGAATCGTCCCACACCTGCAACACTATGCGGTCCCACCAGTCTGTGCTTGTTTCCCGGGCCCAGAATCGGCGTTCCTTGGCTATAACCTGCCCCATTAACAGCATGATCTCCAAAGCACCGGGTCCCGCGGTTTGATAGAATTCCATGTCCATATCCTCATCACTCTCGCTGCCGCGGTGCCGTAGCCTACTCCTTGCCGCCTGGTTTTGCAGGTTCTGGTTCAGTATAAACTGTACGATAACACGCGAGGTGTTTACAATGTTCATGACTGCTGTCTTGAGCTGAGCGGGCTCCATGCTTGCCGTGGTATGGTGTCTGCACTATTCAACCAGGAAAAAGGCGCGAAACGGTTGTCTGCCATTGCTTCCCTGGAGAGGGGGAGGATATACCCAGAATACCCGTGACAATGTTTTTGGCCCCATCAGGCATTGGGATCTCAACCCAGAATTCCAATGGGTGGAGGAGACTGCAGGAACTATGGGATAGCTACCCACAGTGCAGTGCTCCAGAAATCGACGCTAGCCCCGGTACATGGACACACACCACCGAATTGATGTGCTTAGTGTGGCCGCATACATTTGACTTTATACAATCTGTTTCCAAAATTCGAATTATATAAATTCGGATTAATCACGTAGTGTAGACATACCCTAACTGTGGATCACAAATTGAATGAGTCAGCAGTGTTACACAGTTGCAAAAAAGGTTAATATTCTGAGGCGTATTAACAGGAATCTTATATGTAAGACACAAGAGCTAACTGTCCCACTCTGCTTGGCCCTGGCGAGGCCTCAGGTGGGGTACTGTGTCCAAAACTGGACACCACACTTTAAGAAAGATATGGATTAATTGGAGAGTGTCCAGAGGACAGCAACAAAAGTCATAAAGATTTTGAAAACCTGACCTATTGGAAAGTTAAAATAATAGTCATGTTTAGTCTTGAGAAAAGACAACTGAGGGAGGGACTTGATAATTGTCCTCAAATATGTTAAGGGCTGTTATAAAGAGGACAATGATCAATTGTTCTTGCCCTACCTTCAATGGACAAGGAGAAGTAATGGTCTTAATCTGCAGCAACTGATAAAGTTAAACATTAGGGGGAAACTACCATTCTAATTAGCAAGTTAAGCTTTGGACTTGGCTTCCAAGGGAGGTTGTGGAATCCCTATTCTAGGAGGTTTTTAAGAACAGGCTGGACAAACACCTGTCAGGGATGGTCCTACCTTGGCATAGGGGGATGGATTTGATGACCTCTTGAGATCCCATCCAGCCAGACATTTCTATGATTGTATAATACTTTGGACTACAAAATGAATTAAATATCTAGTCCCACACTGATGTGAGGGTGAATTATGCACATGGGCAATTCCCATTAATATTAATGGAAACTGCCCAAGTCAATCCGCAATGTATCACAGAACAGACTCCCCCACCTTCTGATCTCACTAATTAAAACACCACATAACTTATAGTACAATCTACAATTTTTACTAGAGATTTAAGAGCTTGATGAGTCCGGGGAAGGGCAATTCCTACTATAAGCAAACAACTCATTTTGAACCCCTTTTAAAAATAATTCTCCAAGCTGATAAACCTAGTAAGATGTCAAAAGAATCAACATAGAAATCTCCCTGTATAGAAGGGGGCGGGGGGAAACACCACCATTAGGCATTCCTAGATGAACTATTTTTGTTCTGGGTTCCCAAACTCTCTCTGCTTGACTGGCCTCAGTCTAAAATAAAAGTGACTGACTCAACTCTAGAAGTGTGTGTTTTGACAGCTTTCATACGCTGCCTTTTCAGCCTGAGTCACATGAGCAAAAGGCAATGAGTTGGCAAATAATTTCCAATTAAGTCTATAAGGGTCTTGTGTGCCAGATATGTCCGTGGTAAGTGGCCCTGTCTGCAGGCTCTAGTGCTCATTCTGTCTAATAAATGATTGTTTAAGTTAATTAAATCACACATTGTGCCATGCACCATATATTTGAGAGTCATATCTTTAAATGTATCATCAGTGATGCAGAACAAGCAGTAGCTTTGAAGTCATGAGTATTGAATTGTTATCAACAATAATATTTTACTCCTCCATAGTGTCTTACATCTCCAAGTATCCCAGAGCCCTTTATTACTATATAAATAGAGTACTAAACATACACCTCGCACTCTGGAACATGGGAATTTTAACTTTCACTGCAACATTTATTAGGGATGGAGGAGAAGCTTGAAAATAGCAAAAATGTGTATTTGGTTTTCTCCATTTCCACACTGTTCACAAGCCCAGACGGCTTGTGTTATATAGCTTAAGTAAAACTCAGTTTAGGGAAAATACAAATGAATGAATAAATACATGTATAATGTGCTGGACTGGCAAGAGGAATCAAGTAAAATAAAATCCCAGAAGTCCAAGTGTGGATAAAGCACTGTCAGCAGGCTGACTTCCTTCAGTAGTTTCCTAGACCCCTTTGCAGTTAAGCAGAACAGAAATGAACATTTTGCCACACTCAGCAGGAAAAAAACCCATGTAAACGAGCAGCTGACCTAGAATCTTTGCTTTGGAAAAAGGTTTCTCATACTACCCAGGGAAAGTTTTAAAAAAATTGATATTTTTAATAAATAAAAAAGATCTTGTCACACTCAAAAGCTCATATGTAGCTGTGGGTTCATAGCAGAGCCAATTTTATCCAAAGTCCAAGATATGTTTGTTAAGATTCATCAAGCTTTTTGTAAACATGGACTGAGCTCTGAGCCACTTGCAGGTGCTGAGGAATATAGGTAGAATTTTGAAGAGGCCGGACAAAGCAAAAAAGTACAGAGGTTTATTTAATCTTTGCACAAAGGACGGCAACATTTTTATCCGTGTCAGATGGACTTTATTTTGAGATTTTAGGGGTTTGATTCATTCAGAATTGGAATACTAAGGGGAAAAAAATTCTCAGGGTCTGAACTCTCCCAAACCAAAAAACCCTTGGGAGCTGAAACCATCAAGTTTTGCAGTGTTGGTGGCAATAGGCGAAATCTCCCCACTGGAATCTCCCCCTTGAAGTTAATAAGAGATTGATTATAGGAGGCAAATGTTGAGGCTGCAGCTCCAAACATTTGAAATCTGGCAAAATTCTCCACTGCTGTTGGATGGTCAGATATCAACAATGGCCAAGGTATTGGGTTTTGGTTTATTTTGTTTATATTTTCCTTCTTCCAGCTACATCTGGCCAGGGGGTTGTGATTGTTTCTTTCACATGCAGACCATGATATCATCCATGCTTCTGTCACCATCAGGTCAGGTTACTGAAATGTGTTCTACATGAGGCTAACCCAGGGGTGGGCAAACTACGGCCCATCAGGGCTTTGGATCTGGCCCCGAGATTGCCTGCCCCGGCCCCACACCACTCCTGGAAGCAACCAGCATCACGTCCCTGCGGCCCCTGCGGGAGGGGAGGCTATCGGGCTCCACGCACTGCCCTCGCCGACAGCCACCACCCCGCACAGCTCCCATTGGCTGGGAACAGGGAACCATGAACAATGGGAGCTTTGGGAGAGGTACCCGCAGGCAAAGGCAGCGTGCGGAGCCCTCTGCCCTCCCACCCCAGGGACTGCAGGGATGTGGTGCTGGCCGCTTCTGGGAGCTGCACAGAGTGATGCGGTGCCAGGGCAGGCAGGCAGCCTGTCTTAGCCCTGCTGTACACCACTGCCACCTCAGAGCCGTTCAAGGTAAGCAGCGCCGGGCCAGAGCCTGCACCCCAAATCCCTCTTGCACCCCATACCCCAACCGCCTGCCCTGAGCTCCCTGCTGCACCCCTCCTGCACTGAGCCACCTCCTGCACTCCACACCCCTCCTGCACCCCAATCCCCTGACCTGAGCCCCGTGTCCCCTGCCCTGAGCTCCCTCCTGCACTCCACACTCCCTCCTGCACCCCAACCCCCTGCCCTGAGCCCCTTCCTGCACACCGCACCTCCTCCCACACCGCACACTCCCTCCCACACCCCAACCCCCTGCCCCAGCCCTACATTCATGGCCCTGCATGCAATTTCCCCACCCAGATGTGGCCCTTGGGCCAAAAAGTTTGCCCACCCCTGGGCTAACCCATAAATCCATACAGAAACAGAAGCTGGGAGAATTCAGCAGCCAGTTTTTAAGCAGTGCATCTCACTGTGACCACAGTTCCCTGGTGCTCTATGATCTCTACTAGCTGCCTATTGGTTTATATATGGAGCTTAAGGTGTTGGTTTTAACATAGAAACCCCTAAATAGGCCAGTAACTGCCTCATTTGAGATGCCAAAGCTAAAACTTCCTTGTTTTACTATACAGGGAGGTGCTAACAGGATATTCTCAGCAAGAGCCCATTAACTTGGAACCTGCTGCTATTTTGGCCCAAGATAACTCGTCTTCTGCCCTTTCAGGACATGCTGCAAAGATCATCCAGTCTCCCAGCCTTTCACAGATGGGGGAGAATCATGAGGGAGGAGAGTTGTGTTGTTTATTTGGTCATGGTTGGCAGAGGGGTTGTATGAAGTTGCTTGATTCGTGCATCATAAAAATTGCATTTTATGCATATTTCTCAATGGCAGTTAGAATCAGAGAAATAAGTAAATGCTTTATTAAAACTGGAACTAACATCTGGGTTTAAGACATTTTTGATCTCTGATTTAAGAAGCAGCTGAGTTCCCTGTCTAGGGATGGAGAAAGAAGGTGGCTATGTCACATGGGGGCTGGAGTCAGCCAATAACATATTTCATGGCAAGGAAAAATTACTGAGGTGATTAAAAAAAGACCTCTGAATAAATTGGATACAGCCAAACAAAGTGGTCTGTGACATGCTGTAATTAAGGCAGACAGTTAAGCATTTGAAAGGTAACTATTAATCATAACTTAGAGGATCTTCTTCCTTCCCTAGCCCATCTCATGTAACCTTGCTCCTGCTTTTCATGCCAGTCTTGCCTCTGTTAAATTTCTCTTAAGCCAGCAACTGCAGCAGCTTACTGGTTTCTCAGCACTCATGCTGACAGCTGTGCCTGCTCTTGTGTTACCTTTCCTCTGTAGTGCCTCTGCCTTGACTCCCTCCTTGATAGCTACCCCGCTTTCTCCATTCACCAACCCTATTGAGTGAATTTCTCTTCTGAAAACTGTTTTGGAAAACAGAAAAGGGGTGCTGCCCTGGACTGAAGGGGCTGACAAATGAGTCTGGTGGGTAACATATCTCTGCACACACCAGCAAGAGGTCATGAGGCTGACTAGGAAAACAATCAGAGAAGGGACTTGCTTTTGAGAGAAGTACGATTTTTCTGTTTTTCTCTGAACTAAGCTAAAGAAAGCCTTCCCCACTAGGTTTTGTGTTTAGATTATCTTCTGTATCAAGATAAGGTAAGTTATGCAAACCACTTATTTTGTTTTAAGACCATTTTCTCTATATTGTATGGGCAATTGCATGCAGATGGCCTCAAAGAGGTCTGAACCCCTCAACCTGTTGAGAAATGTGCTAGAGCATCTGGTATCTAAACCCTCAGTCACTTGTCCCATGAAGCTCTGCTGCCAAGGGATGAGGGAAAAGCCTAAGACCAAGAAGGAAACACGAGTCGGCAAGAGTTCAAGTGACAGTAATATCCATTATTCTTCCTTATGTGCAATATAGGCAGCCGTGATGTGTCTGTTTCCTACCTTGAGTTGATGGGAAAGATTCTGTGCCTCTCCCACCAAATTCAAACTACCATAAGCTTCCACAAAACGAAGTTATTTTACTTAAGCCTTGTCTGTAAAACTAGGAGCTGGTCCAACATGTATCTCTCTCTCTCCATGGATGGGTTTCAGAGTGTGCTGACTTCCACCCATTGTAGGCCTGAGACCTGATCAACCCCATATGAAACCAGCCTTGGGTGAAACTCAGGGAGTTCATCACTAAAATTGAAAAAAGGAATGTTTGCTACTGGTAAAGCACCCCCACCTCAGGAATGTCCCTCACGAGAGTTATAACCGCCAAGGTTGTAAAGACGCTGGGAAATTAGGGAGGATACAGAAAGAGACTCAACAAATGGTAAGATAAGCTCTGACGAGCATTTTATGCTGACCATCTGCACAAATGGAGGTCACAATTAAGTTACAATTTGGGCGTGAAAGATAAAATGTAAAGAACTTCGGAAGGAAGGAAGGACACATAGGTGCCAGTGCGTAATTGGTTTTTTTTTTTTTGTTATTTAGGAGTGTGGGATAATGTGATAGGTTCAGTAAATTTGAAGCAGAGAGTTAGTTTTACCTCTATAATGTAAATGAAAAACAATGCTCTTTGGGAACCATTTCCGGACTGTGGTTCAACATCAAGCTGCTGGAACTCTGACCCCCCTGCACGACCGTGACATGCAGAGGCATCGCCGGGAATCCCCAGATGAATGAATCCTGACTGGCCATTGGGTGAAATCTGTCTGTATATTGGCAGTGGTGAGCATAAGAGATTTGCTTGGTATACGTATTCTGTGTATGTTGCAAATAAATAGATGTTTAGAGCACAACTGTGTAAGGCTCTTTCACTGGGAAAAGGTTCTGCAGACCCATAGAGCCCTGAGCCCTGAGGGCAAGGGCAGGTACTTAAATTGACCAGGTTTCCTCCTGAGCCCCGTGGGTAAGGATAGATGCCTTACACCCTGAGCCCTCGGAAGGGAAAGGGAGAGGCCTACATTGTTTGGGTCACGCCTTGAGCCCTCGGTAGGGTTTAGACAAGGTGCCCTAAATTGAGCAGGTAACACCATTGCTTCTTTCACATATCTTTCTCTGCTTCTCCCTTTCTCTGTTTATTCCTGTGCTTGTTCTTTTCTTCTCAAGACACTAAACTGAAAGCACATTCAGCTTATTACCCATCAATTTTAAAGCAGAAAACAATATTTTGAAAGGTGAGCCTCTCATTAATTTCTTGCTGTCCACACCTATTGCTCTGCTAATGGGGTGAGCAAATCAGAGGTCAAAACTCAGCTTGACCATGAAACTACTGTTCTAGCTTTAGACTCTCTACTATACTAGAAAGGGGGGAGGGATTGAAAACCGAATTTCTAACATTGATTTTTTCTTTTCCTTAAGTCAGCGTCAAAGTTTCAGAAAGTATTTTTCACAAAATGCACCTTAGATCATAGATACAAATTCACCTTGCACAGGCTACTACAAACCAACCGTACATTCCACTTGCCTCATATAAACTAGTAGCATGTAAAAACCATGCTGATCACCTCCCTTCTCCTTCCCCACGAGTCTCAAGCTTAAAAAGTTAACTTTCCTCAGATGGTATTCTTTAAAAATAGCAGAGAGTTTAATTCACATCAGTGTGATATAGCCATTAAGCCACAAACAAAATTAAAATGGAATTTTGCTCCATGGAATGAGGGTGGTGAGCCTATAAACCTCTCGCTGTCCTGGTTCTCAGTTCTTTTATGGCCTTCTGGTGGTGTAAAGAGGGAAGAACCTATCCACTGAGAATATCCCCCATCCTCTGTAGAGCCTTTATGCCAGCTTGGCTTGCCAGAGGTATGGCTGAGTGTATTGCAGTTTGGCTATTCTCTGTTTTCCCAAGGCCCAAACAGGGCGTGGGAAGCAAAGCATAAGACAGAGTAGCCCTGAAGCTGTATATAACTCTCTGGGCAGGGATACTCATTGGAAAGCTCAACATTTTGATAGAAAGGTTATTTTCAATTAAATTCTATAGGCCATTTCTACAGGGGTTATGCTATACAACTTTTAAAAAATATAATGTACTTTTAATTATTCGCTTCACTCGGTTTGGTAAATGAAACTAGATTGTAGAGTTTCATTTTTTTCAGTATCCCTTCCTGAGTCTCATATAATAGCAGAGTGCTATGTCTGGGCTTCCATCACTCCATGAGATTGTCTCTATAAAGACTATTTTCCCTTTAAAAAGTTAAAATTCGTAAAACATTTCTATTCCTATTAGGGTTTATGAACCACATTTTAAATAATTAAAAATGACAACCCCACATTTAGATCTCAAATGACTTAATGCTGTCCTCTGTAGCAGCTTCGAAAAAGACATTAGGAAATAGCAATTGGAAGCAGCAGGATGTCACCCCAGGTAAGAACTTTGTTTGATCAGGTTAACACTATCTTGATACACTCCCTCTTTTCCCAGTACTTTCTAGGGTCTTCCAAAGATGTCAGGAATAAAGGTGGTTTTTTTTAAATCTTTGTCACTGTCCATAAAGAAATCTAACAGCTGAAAAGGATGCATCTTATCAGAGCATGTCAGCCTGGAAAATAATAAAAGGAAGAATGTGGCAAAAGGGGAAAAAAATCCCTTGGCAATAGCAGCATCTTTCAGCTCGCAACTTCAAAAACCTCTAGAACAACATGAAAACCCCCATAGAAGATAAATTGTCACCAAAATCCAGGGATAATGTTACACAGGCAACTCAAACAAAACAAAATTTAAGGTGCATTTAGTAAAAGGGTAAAAAGAACTGTATCAGCTAAAATATTGATGAAATGATGCTTCTATGTCTGATGCATTTCAATACATTCTTCAAACACTGATTTGTTTCCTCTTTATACACATTTTAGAAAGTGAGGGTCAGATTGCATACTCCTTACTCACATTGGTGAGCAGTTTTTCACGAGTCATCCCACCGAAGTTCCTGAGGAAGTGAAGACTGCTATGTGAGCCTCAGGTTCAATGAAGCACAGAGTTTTTAATCAGGATCTCATTCATTAGGCTACATGTCCTTATGTACTACAACTGAGAATTAATTCTTATTATGGCTGCACAAAGACTGCGACACATTACTGTGCTATAGGAATTGGGAATAATACTTGCTTTTGTTACCTCATTTTGACTACTTAAATTTGCTATCATGTTTACTCAACGTTTCTTTAGTTGCCTTCTGGCTAATAATTTACTGGTTGTAGAACCATGATTAGTGCAGGGTTCCAGTTGCCAAGTACTGCTAAGGCCTTAGCATTTTCCTCTCTATGGACCATCTCCTGAAATAAAATGGAGAACAGCCTGAGTAACAGGGTTTGCTCTGAGGTAATTGTGCTGAAGCTCATTAGGGCTGACGGAAACATCCCTTAGCTCCCCCATGTACTGGATGACCTTAAAATCCTTGTGGTAGCACACAGCTGGTTGGTTGTTCTCTTTAGCAAGAGGGTCACAGTTACAGGGCGAGCTCCACCATAGCCCCAGTTTAATCCTTCTAAAGTGTGCCCCTTGGATGATAGGCCTGGCTTCCTATGCCTCCCTCAAGAATGGAACCTTATGGTCCAACCACTCTGGGATTTTATGTCTGGGCTGCAGCTCCCCACCCCTTGTTTCCAGCCATCTTAACCCAACAGACAGGGGCCAAATGCTGCAAGGTAAGCCCCTTTCCTTGGGGAACATGCGACTGGAGCTGGTTAAAGTGATTCAAAAACAGCGTATTCAAAACAAAGCATAGTCACCCCAGGGTACACAGCTGGCACAGCAAAGCGTAAAAACATTAAAGGAAATAAACACATATTTCCCCTTATCTAAACCGTCATCTTTTCTTGCAAGCTTTGGTAAATTCCATTCAGTCCTGTTACCTCCACCTCTAGGCTGAGGGAAGCAGGCATCTGTTTCTGTGTCTCTTTTTGCCAGACTCATCTCTGACTGCTGCTGACAACCCACTCAATCCCCCTTCTTCCTAGTCCAGTATTTAAGATGTTAGCATCCACTTTGATCCTGACCTAGACTCAGGCCTGGGAAAAGTAAACCTTACTAGGCTGGCTGGAGCCAGACAGGGGGTATTCCTCGATTCATAGTTTTGCCATTGTTTCCTCAAGGCCTGTTGGTATTTTTCTTGAGCTGACCCTCAACTTTGCCATTGTTTATTTCCTGTTTGTATTTCCCCTAACAACCTCCTTTGATTTGACTCCTTGCAATCAGACAGGATAATATCAAAAAGAAAACTGATATTTATAAAACTAAAATTTCCCTCATTCTCCTCAAAGGATTTGGCTCGTCTTAAATCACATTGTATGCAAACCAACTGGCCACACCCACAACATGTCCACACACCCCTCCACATCATAGTGCTTAGAGGCAACATAGAGGACTCATCTTCCCTGTGAAAGAAGACATGCCTCTGTGAGCTCTCTGCTGCCTGAGCACCAGAAACATGGGAATTCCATACACTGCCATGAGAACTCACCTGGGATTTGTCTCTAAACCAGTGTTTTTCTTGTCTATCTCACACTTGGTTTGTTGATGGACTGCCTCAGATATCTGTATAGACTGCTGTAAAATGATGAAAGAACTGAAAATATAAAGAATGCCCTCTCCCCTCCAAAAAACCCTAGCCTTTAATCAAGAAATCTGATTACCCAACTAGCTACCTATTTATATAGTTCACATCATCATACTGTCTGAGCACCTCACAATCATGAATTTAATTTATCCTGCAAGATATCTGTGAGGGAGGGAAGTACTATTGCCATTGTACAAAACTCTGCTTGCTTTTAGAACTCTTCTGTATCCCAATTATAACCTACATGGGTTCTTATGCTAGGCTCCAAGACCCTGACCCTATAACTCCAGCCAAAATGGCCAGACTGTCATATCCTTATGGAGCCAGCTGAAGGATTAGCATGCAGTTTGGAACAAATCCCAAAACTAGGAGAGTTTTGCCTGGCCTCAGATTTCATAACAAAAATTGTGCACAGCACAAGGGTTCTGCTTCTATTTACATCCTTATTACTGATGCAAAGTACAATAGAGCAAAATAGTTAATTACAATAAATTTGAGGAAGTAACAAAAATTACATAAGCTCTGATTTTACTCTATTATAGTTCAGAAAAAATATAACAGCTGTCACAGCTCAACAGCTGTCACAGCTCAGCATGTATTCCATTCATAAGACAGGGCATTACCATCTTGAATTAAAAAAAAATCCACTACATTTCTTTGCATTTCTAACCCCTAGATATTTCACTCCCCAAGAAAACAGGGCAATCTCATTTCAATCCTGAGGTTTGTGGGGGAGAAAATCCTTTTGTTTTAATTTTAGTGTTGCCAAAACTTGTGATACTTGGTGTTTTTCTGGGAACCATTTGAGGCCATGAATGTAAACTGGTGAGTCTGGCCACCAGCTCAGGGGGGAAAACAATGAACCACGGCCCACTCTGTTTTAGCCTTCCAGGCAGGTACTTTTATTCTCTTACATAAGTATGGGGGGGGGGAGAGCTGGAAGAGGAAAAAAGGTGATAGTCCTGATCTGGATTGATACTGCAGGGTTCTCTATCCACCAGTAGCTCACGGTCTTAGCCCTCCTTTAGCCACAGAACCAGCCACCTAGCCTGCCCCAATACAGCCTTCTACTACTGCTCATAGAAATGCCTGTCTCTCCTACTCTCCATTATAGAAGTTGGATCTTTACTTATATCTTCCAGCCGGGAATCAGAGCAATCATTAGTTGCTGCTTACCTGGGTCCTCTTATTCCCAACACCTGCCTACTGAGCTTCTCCTTAGGCCAGGGCTTTCCGCTCCCTGTCTCTGCAGGCCCTTAAAAGAGCAGACTGCTCTGCTGCAATGAGAATCTTGCATTTATTTCAAAGAAAATGTACGCGTCTAGTCTTTGTGGTAGAGAAGAAAATCAGGAAAACTTGAACCCTAACAGCTCAAACAGCTATAAGCAAATAAAAAGAACCCCACATTTATTGTTTTCAAAAATCTCATGATTTTTAATCCAGTCACCCAGACCTTGTCAAACCAAGGGCTTCATTGCCAATTCGGCAGGGGTCTGAAGTGTAGCAATTTACATATAAACTGCCGTTTGTATCGCTCCTGATATTTGGTTGCACTTGTATCTTCCACAATACAGTAACAGTAATCTGCTTCTCAGGTAATAAAAACCTGCAGCTGACCAGCTCTGTCTTCACCCTGCAAAGAGAGAGCAGGGAAAGGACATGTTTTAGGACGCCACTGGCCACACTCAATCATAGTGATGGGCAATCAAAGGCAGGGCAAGTAAATAAGCAATGCACAATATGCCAGCTGCTACCTTTCTTTTAACTACAGTGTATGGCCCCGCAACCATTGGATGGCTGACTGGAGATAACTGGGAGGTGATAGTGGAGGTTAACACCTGCCTCAACCACAAACAACTTGTATTTGCCTACGTCACCCTAAGACAGCCCAATTCTAAAAGTAGGCTGTGTGTGCCTAGATGCCACATCCCATCCCTGCTTATTTGTACACACTAGTTCTTCATCACACACACTCTGTCTAGCCACTGCCTTTGCAAATCCTACATTATTGTGCCCTAAAATAAGTGTTCATATGGGCATTTGCATATATACAAGCTTTTAGAAATTTAGGCTTGATTAAGTTATCACACCATAGAAGTTTCATGGTACCTTCCTTATTCTCAGGCCATTCTATGGCCTATATTATGCAGGAGAACATAAGAACTTAAGAACATAAGAACGGCCGTACTGGGTCAGACCAAAGGTCCATCTAGCCCAGTATCCTGTCTACCGACAGTGGCCAATGCCAGGTGCCCCAGAGGGAGTGAACCTAACAGATAATGATCAATTTTCAGAGTAGCAGCCGTGTTAGTCTGTATCCGCAAAAAGAACAGGAGTACTTGTGGCACCTTAGAGACTAACAAATTTATTAGAGCATAAGCTTTCGTGGACTACAGCCCGAAGAAGTGGGCTGTAGTCCACGAAAGCTTATGCTCTAATAAATTTGTTAGTCTCTAAGGTGCCACAAGTACTCCTGTTCTTTTTGCAGGTAATGATCAAGTGATCTCTCTCCTCCCATCCATCTCCACCCTCTGACAAACAGAATCTATGGACACCATTCCTTACCCATCACGGCCAATAGACATTAATTGACTTAACCTCCATGAATGTATCCAGTTCTCTCAGAAGGTCAGACTAGATGTTCATAATGGTTACTTTTGGCCTTAAACATCTATTAAACAGATGGGGAGGAGCAGAAAATGTACACTTGAAAGAAATCCCAGCACTTGCCTTAGTAGATTTGGCATTAAGAATATACTCTGGAAAATAGCCATCAACAATATATAAAGCAACGTAGCTACCAACAATAGATAGTACAAAGCAGGGGTCAGGCAGCGGAGTGCTAAAAGGATAGTGGCCCACTGAGATAAAGAGTTATAACCAACGTAGAACTGAGAACGATGCTATGTCTGCTCTAGTAAAGACAAAAATAAAAGATTCAGAATGAAATCAATGAAGCAGGAGTTCTGATAGCTTAGCAGTATTCTCTGGCTTGGTAGAGCTAAAAGAGAAAAACCACTAGGGACAAAAGTAATAAACTCATACTACCCATAGGCAGACGTCACAGCTGTTGGGTAAGACAAATAGAAGAAAGTCACAGCTGCTGCCCACAGGGAAATGTAATGACCCAAGTTATGACCTGCCAAAGAGAGTACCCCACAGAAGAATAAGACAGAGCCACAAACCTGGGAAGTTATCTGAAGCTGAAATCGGGTCTGAACAAATTGCAAGTCAGATGAGGAAGAGAGAGATAATTTAACAAACAAACACAGCCTAAAACAAGAAACAGCCAGCTGCATCTCACTGTTTGGCTGGCCAAGTTTCACATATGTGACTTAACATCTGACAGAACTAAAATGTATTAATGCAGGAAAAAGGTGAAATACTGCGGGGTTGCTTCGTTCAGCATCAATAGTCCTGAGGCCTCTGTTCTGTGAGTTTTTATTCCTGATGTAAATTATTTTCAACAATAAAAGGGAGAGAACACTAAATTTATGTGAAAACAAAAGGTAGCTTTGGGACTAGATTGAGTGAAAACCCCTGGAATGAGAGACATGAGAAACATTTGAGAGTTATGAAAAGCACGTAGGCCAGTGACTTCACCACAAAAGAATACAAATAATCTCTGCTGTTAAGAGATAGAGTTTGGTGTAAGTGTATGTGAGAGAGAGAGAGAATGAATGAGCACATTTTGATGCCTGGCAACTAGCCTGCATGATGAAAGATGAGCTCTATTATTTTCTGAGAATGAATGGACCTCAAGGACCTTTAGAAATGGGTGCACCCTTCTTCCTACACATAACTCAAGTAATTTCTGTATTGCTTGCCAAGTACTCAGGAAGGACTATATCAAGTGACATACATGGACTTGTGTGCAGGAGTTTTCCAGAGGTTACTGTAAAACTAAAAGATAAATAGGTTTAAAATTAGTATTTAAGATTAGTCCAACTTTCTGCAAGCGGTGGCAGATGTCGCAGAGTTCAGTAGTTTTGTTCATATAAGCACAATAAAGTTTTAAAGGTTAGCTGAATTTCTAGGACTCGTACTGCAGGATAGGAAAAGAAAAAATGCTATACTGGACCAGACCAGACCAGACCAATGTTGCTTCCAGCCCAGTGCCATCTGAAAATGACCAATGCTGGATGCTTCAGAAAAATATACCATCTCTCATAATGAGCAATTAAAAATAGCCCACAAAGGAAGTTTCTTCCTAACCTCATCAGTTAGAGGTTTGCTTATGTGCATGAAGACTATTATCTCCCCCACCCACTTTTTTTACAATCTATTTAATGTAACTCTGCAGATGTTTTTATCATCCATGTAAACGTTCCACCCTTTTCTAATTTCTTCTAATTTTTTTGCCTCAAAGATATATTGTGGCAGTGAGTTGCACAGGTTAATTATTTGCTCTATAAAAAAACATTTCCTTTGATCAGTTGTAAATTAGTTGCCTCGGTAGTTTTTCCCTCTATCCTTTTATTATAACCTTTATTATACTAGGAGTGCCCAATTTACTGTCTCTGTACCATGTTATTTTATATACCTCTGTCACATGCCCTGCTATTTAAATCCTCTCAAAACAAAACAAGTTCCTTAAAGTTAATATTTTGACATCAGGATACCTCCACCCTTGTACAATAGAGAGGAAAAGCAGCAGTAAATTAATATTTATCTGAGATTTAATTTAAATCAGTGGAAATGTCAAAAGAGATTTATGTTCAGAAGCTAGAGGTGTGAACCTGACCTGGGATAAGTAGATTTTTAAATGAGAAAACAGAAGCGCCATTCTTATGGCATTTTTCTCCCACCACAAAAATAGGAATAATTCCTTTGGAAGTCAACAAGAGTTGTTAATCATACCCTATCAGAAGAGAATCAGGACTTTAAGCCATGATTTTTTTCAAGGTATTTAGGGGTTGCTGTGCTCAGCAGTCTAAAGCCTAACTGATTTAGTAGCCTAACACTCGTTTTCAAAAGGGATTTAGTTATGTAGGAGCCAAAATCCCATTGGCACTGAATGGGATTTGGATTTAGGCACTTAGGACTTAAATCCCTTTTGAAAATGAGAATTAGGCTCCTAAATCAGTTAGGTGTCACAATGCTGAGCGCCACAATAGCTAAATAACTTTAAAAAGCTCTGTCTTGGTGCCTGATTATTATGAATAGCGAGTCAGGAGGGGGAGAGTGCAGAAGAGAAGAGCACAAAGCAGTACCAGTAAAGCTGATCATTCAAAAATAGTGGTGCCCAAAAGTTAGAATACACACACCAGAGTAAAGATGGTGATATATATTGAAATCAGTGGAAGTTAGGAGCCTAAATATCTTTGAAGATCTGGGCTTCAGTGCCTTTCACTCTTACCTGAGTCAATATGAGCTAGGACAGCATCTTGTAAGATTGGGATAGGAGAAAGGGAAAAAGAGAGAGATCAAACCACTAATCAAAATACAGCGTACAAGCCTCAAGGAGTCACAGAGAGTAGAAATGGGAAAAATATTATGTCAACTAGTTCATCCCCAGCGAGTACAGGGCTGTCCCCTCTGTTCTAGTAATTTTTCCAGTCAAACTCTAAATGCAAGTCATAAAATGTTACTGCTGGGCATAAAATAGACCACCCTGATTCCCTAGCTGTCTTGTTATCCTATAGAACTGTTGTGTAACCAAAAATGTGTCTGACAGCTAAGACGAACACCACAAGTCTAAATAAAAGATTAAATTACTTTGGTATTGACTTGTACTAAAGATTAAAAACAAACAAAAATTCGGATACAGTCCTCATGCAGATGGAAAACTCCACTGAGTGCCATAGTATATGGCCACCTGCTGTTCTCTGATTGGTGAGTGATAAATATCATGCAGCTGTAAAGCTTGTAGGTCAGACTGTCTCAAGCTCCTTTACTTTTTATTTAACATATCACACACTTGTGTGGTGCCAGTTTGTGGATACATAGATCATTAAATGCATGTTACTTACTTCTTTGCTGAGATATATTATTCATTCTTTTCCGATTCCCATCATATGCTATTTGGGACTAAAATGCTTTTCAATAAAAAAAGGGCTTAATGAGCATCCTGAAAATTTCCCTGAAGAATGTTTAAGCGGTAGTCAAGCTACATTGGTTGACACCAAAGAAATTGCTGTAATATTTCACTGAAACACTGGAAGATCAACTGTGGCTATTTGGAGTATAAGGTTATCCTTCCTAGTGTGTAAAATAGACAGCCATATAGTCACAGAGAAACATGCAGATGCCTCACGTTGACATACTTCTATAACAACAGCTCATTTCAGTGAAAGTTTTGCCTGGTTAAAGAACTTGAATAGAGACTGGGAGTGGCTGGGTAATTACACAAATTGAATCTATTTCCCCATCTTAAGTATCCTCTCACCTTTTCGTCTACTGTCTGAAATGAGCCATCTTGATTTTCACTACAAAATTTATTTTTTTCTCCTGCTGATAATAGCTCATCTTAATTAATTAGCCTCTTAGAGTTGGTATGGCAACTTCCACCTTTTCATGTTCTCTGTATGTATATATATCTTCTCACTGTATGTTCCATTCTATGCATCTGATGAAGTGGGCTGTAGCCCACGAAAGTTTATGTTCAAATAAATGTGTTAGTCTCTAAGGTGCCACAAGTACGCCTGTTCTTTTTGCAGATACAGACTAACATGGCTGCTACTCTGAAACCTGTCATCTTCAAATGTCCCTCATTACTTTATGCATCTCAACAAGTAAAAAAAAAAAAAAATCACACCTGCATTCATGTGCGCAGAGGCCAGAGTTATGTGTCTGCCTTGTTATTTTTTTTTTTCTTCAAATAAACTTGAAAACAAGGCATTTCATCCACCAGAAAAATGCAGCCAGAAGGACAATGTGCAGGTAAAAGAGTGAGAGAGCCAAGGACTGTACAACTGCCTGCATATCATTATGCCTATCTATAGTTTCAGAAACCCCAGCCACTCAGCTGGAGAGGTTGGAAAAGCTGGATGCAGACGAACCTAGTCCAAAAGCAGCATGGAAGGTCACAGGAGACCAACCTATTAGTCTGAAGAGGAGCTCAGAGCTAAGAGTGATGGCGGGGATACGGAGAATAACCTAATCATCCAGGGGAATGGTGGAGATGGGTGGGTAGCACAACGTAACACAGAGATACTATTACAATAGACAGCAGACAGATTGTTCTGCTGCTTTAACCATACAGCCAGAATGCACCAACACCTAGATGAATACAGTTCTGGCCCTTTGCCTGAAGTTGATGGTAATATTTATGATCTCCATATTGCCTAACCACCTACCAAGTCCTTCAGTACAATGACAGTAGGTCTATGTTTCCATTCAGCAACTCTTTGTTGGATGATGGATTTAATAAGGTAATGCTCTGCCGTTGAGTTTGGGCTGCTTGCCGTATGTAAGCTGCTATGGGTCCATATTCTGGTGCAAAGGGTTTGCACCTGACTGTGCACTTGCAGTAAGATGTGCTGGGGAGAAAATCCAATAGTAGGTACATTTTGCAGGCCTTGGCCCACAGTGAAACTTCTTGGCAAAGTTTGCTGGGCACAGCTCATGGGTGGCCAGGTTATTCCCATATTGAAAATGTTCTTTGGGCTCAAGCACCATGGGAACCTTTTACAGGAGATACAGATGCCCAGGTTTGAGGTGCTGTGACCCAGGAACTTCTTAGTGCCCACTGGCAAGGGGCAGAAAGGGGGTGTAAATGGGTTTGGGATGTCCTGGGTGTGGTATGAACATTCTAGTTAAACCAAGTGTGTCATGGGAGGCCTGCAATGAACGCTGGTGTCACACTGGTCATCTATATCATTGTGAAACACATCCACAGGTGTTGTTTAAGGAGTTATGTATATGCACAGAAAATTATGTTCTTAAAGGTCTGTGTCCAGGGATCAGTCACCAGCAAATGGTTTTCTGTCAGAGAAGACAAGTTTATCTAGCTGGCTGTTTGCATGCAAACTGAGTATTTTATAGTTCACAATGGGTCTCCTCTCACCACTCTGAACTGAATGTTAATGAAGGATTGTAAATACTTCAGAGAGAAAAGTAAGAGGAAAAGCAAGCAGCAGGAGGAGAGGCGGAAGGAACTATATCTGGAGGCTATATCTGAAGTGTCCCTAGCCTCTGTTTGCCAGAAGCTGGGAATGGGTGACAGGGGATGGATCACTTGATGATTACCTGTTCTGTTCATTCCCTCTGAAGCATCTGGCATTGGCCACTGTTGGAAGACAGGATACTGGACTGGACGGATCATTAGTCTGATCCAGTATGGCCATTCTTAGGAGATGCACATCAAAAGGTTTGCTTACATATATTTGGGAGACACAGAAGACACCATCATTCTTCACCATTTAAGTAAATGGACAGTGTGTTTTCTTCATGAAAGAGGGGCCTCAACCAGGATTGGCTGAAAACACTTGACAGAACATTGGATGAAATGAGCTTCTTTAGACAGGAGGGTATCTTGTTAATTAACTTTAGGCTCTAGAAAACAGGTTATGCAATTGTTTTATACAGTAACCATTGGTTTCCAATATTCTTACTCACTATCACATGAATCTGTGATTATAAACATTCTTATCTTCATTATAAATACACCTAAGTGCTGTGGCATTAACCAAGTGGTCCTGAGTTGAATTTTACCAGCTTGTATGTACCATTCCTTTGGGAACAGTAGGCCTGGTAATTCTGAGAGTGGACAGGGAATAAGGGGGTGGACACTAGAGGGAATGCACCGAGGACTGCGGAGTTGATGTGTGTCTATTGCTCACTCCCTGTTATCAGCTGACTGGGATGAGGGCAGTCTAGCCTAGTGGCCAGAGCAGTCAGTTGTCAGAAGCCAAGGCCAAAGGTAAAACCAGAAGGCAGAAACTGGGTACGAGAGCCAAGGGCTGAGCTGCAGCCCATAGTCAAGAGCCAGAGCCCAGGGTCAAACCAGCAGTCAGGAATGGAGAAAGCAGGGTAGCTATCAAGGAGGGAGTCAAGGCAGAGGCATGACAGAGGCAAGACTGGCATGCAAGGCAGGAGCAAGATAACACAAGAGCAGGCACAGCTGTCAGCATGAGTGCTGAGAAGCCAGCAAGCTGCTGCAGTTGCTGGCTTAAGAGCCAGCCTGCTGGCCTCTGCAGCCAATCAGGTTGCATGGCTAATCAGGCAGCCTGCTGCAGGCCAGCTGTACGGATGAGACTGCCTGGAGACTAGCTCTGCTACAGGCCCCGGTTCCTGACACCCTGTACAGATAGCAGGTTTGGAAGGTAGCGCTTGTGCTGCCAGAGGCTGGTGGTTTCAGGGAACTGATTCACAGCAGGCACAGATAAGACTTCTGTATGGTAAGAGCAGGTGGTGGTGAAGTGCCTCACAACTTGGCTGCCCCTTGAGAGCATCACAGCTGCAAATCCTCTAAAATGTAATTCTGGGCAGTGTAATCCCTCATTTCAGAATCCCATTTATCTTCATTCTACACGCTCCTGCTGTATCATTTTCATCACTGCAAACACTAATTTTAACCAAAAAACCTGGATCATGCATGGCCAAACCCAACTGCTTTAAAGCACGGTTCTACTCTCAAGAGCAATTACATGGAAAGGATGCTTCTTACCTCCGCAGGCCTGCTTGTGGTTTGTGTTTAGACTCAGTGCTACTGACTTTAGTAACAAATATTTTACAACTGTTAGTCTTGCACTGCCAACACAGCTAAGAGAGCTTGAAGTGGACTCTATTCCTTCTTGAACTGTTTGCTCTGGGCCAGATTCCAATACCTTGGCTCACACTGAGTAATACCCTAACTCAATCCATGGGACCATTACTCAACACTAGCAAGGATAATATAATCAGGCCTTACATTCCAATGATTGCGCCTATGTAAACCTATGGACGGCCTTGGGGTTGCAGAGATGGATTTGAAGACACAACAAACGTGAATAATAAATGTCAGTACATGAGATTGCACAGGTGTTATAGTGACAGCCTAATTGGTCCTGCAGAACCTGGAATACTGATGATGAAGTGAGAGAAGCAAAGCACACTGCTTGAATTTCAGATCCTAGTTGGAGATGGTGGGGCAGACAGTATGTTCTTTTAAACTGAGCACATTTGATATGGAACTTACTCAGGGTGAAAAAAAAATCAGAAAACCCCACAGTGACATTTTTATAGACACACGTTTCAAAGTCGATTGTCAGTGTCAGTCTCCTGATATTGCTTTGTTGGTGCCTCCCTTGGATTGACATGTTGTCCCTGCCATTTTTGACCTGAAAGCTTGAAATGTAGAGCATGGGGCTCTTTTTCACACTACCCCGAACATCTACATATTACACTGCACCTCCCAAAATATGACACTAACCCTAACCCACCCAGGGACATCACAAGCAGCCACTGATGGTTCTGACGTCACTGCGTCCTTCAACCTTTTGTAGGATATGGGTCTGGGTTATGCAAGGGGTGGAGGGTGTTTTTCTTCTTAAGACACAGAGAACGTGTATTAAACAATTACATTATTTGTATTTGAACTGTATATGTCACAGCAATGTGCCTACAGTAAGCTTCAGCCAACCCCAGACTGTTCCATACACAAGCTGTCCAGCCTTCCAAAATTGAGAATGACCTTCAACTCTGTAGCCCACACCTACATGCTTACATATCAAGGAGAGCTGTTCCTTTTTGTTACTGCCATTCTTTTTTAGACTGACTTTTCTCTCCTTTCCCTTAATATAACCCTTCATCACTTTTCTTTTCATTAGTTATGTCAAAATGTAGAATAATAATAATCAGAATGAGTTTGGGGAAAAAACAAACAATTACAGTTAAAGGGACAATAAATGTAGATATTATATAAACCCGGTATAAAAGCTTGATGTGTGTTTTGAAAACCATTCCACAATACACGGAGCAGGAGGTGCGATAGCCTGCAGTTCAGAGGGTACATTGTTTACATTGAAATGCTGGATTTGCATATGATAAGTACTTTCTTTTATTAAAAAGCAATGCAAATAGTCACACAAACTCCTGTCTAAATAGCAGAGCAGAACATTTATCCACCCACACTTAGGATTTACACTATCTTAACTGCAGAATCTAGCCTAGATATTCTGCAATGTCCAAATTTAATTTTGAGGTGTTTCTTCACCATTCTTGAAGTTGTTTTCTTTCTTTCATTACCAAGCTTTGTTCCATTTAGGCCTGCAAATGTTCCAAATCAAAGAGATGTGAACTATTTCTGCACATGGGGATGAGAGGAAGAAGTTGTGTTTGAAACTGAGATTTTATCCCTTTGTGATTCATGAAATTATTGGCAAAAATTTTTTCATATAAGCCTTCATCACCTATAGGATGCAGGGTTTCTTTCCTTTGATTAGGTCTTCTCTATGTTTTAATCTCTTCTTTGTTTACACACTTTAGAATAACACTCTCTTCAAGAACATGTTCTTTAATCTTATCATCTGAAATCTAATTCCACTTCAGCTAGCCTTTTGACAAGTGATCTTCTGTCTCCCCAACCCCTACCTGGGTAGACGGTAACAATAAATAAATGTCTACCTTTATGATTCCTTCCCCCGCTCAGCATTTCTAGATATCAAAACTGATCACATATTACTGTTCATCAGAAATAATATTGCCCTTGCTGAATTTTTCAGTGAACACTGCTTGGGAATTATTCTTTTGTGGGAGTCGTTTAATTTAAATGCATTTTTTAATCTAAAACAGGTTGGTTGTTTCAAAATGTCAAAGTCCAGGAGCAGATTTGAGAGCAATCCTGGCAAACACAATTTTCCAAATTAAAAATGAACCGCAGAGACTTGACACCAAAGTGGACCAATGACTGGCCTACCATCTGTTACTGATGGATTAAAACAGTCTTGCTGTAATGATATCAAGGAGACATTAATTCCATTGTAAATACATGGATTGGTTTTTACAGGGCCAGATTTACTCAGAGGAAGATGTTTTTTTCTGGTTGTTGAAAGTCAGCTGTAATCTCACTAATATAAACTGCTCGTCCTGATTAAAGGCAAACTCCAGTGTACTACATATAATTACAAAGAAGACTCGGTCACTACATATAATTTGTGTATGCCCTAAGTGGACTAAAAAAAGGATAGTTAACAATTACACCCCATCAGTTTCAGTTCTGTAACCTTCATGCCAGCAAAATCACCATTAACCAAGGGCAAAAGGATTTGACCACAAAGAGGAAGCCTTGAGGGAAGTTACAGTAGCATAATCCACTGTAACTCCTTTGGTTTTACCCCAGATTGGAGCAATGCAACTACCACATAAGACAAAGCCTGTGCGCATTCACTCAACTTCAAAAAATTAATTTGCTGCTATTTTGCTTGCATCATTAAGAAATGGTGTCCATGGGTGGGATTTTCAAAAGTGACTGCAACCCTTGATGTCCTGGGATATTTTGCACATCAGAGTTCACAGCTGCAGAGCTTGGAATGTTCTCTCAAAGGAAGCTGTCATTTTAGTGATACAATATTCTACTACCCAGCATGAGACCCAGCCTGTTTACATGTAATAGGAGTGGGTAAATGCTACTCCCAAGATAAACAAAGCTTTTAGGAGAGGGGGAGAACAGTGTGAACAGTCAAAACATGGTGGGGAAAGGGATATCATGCAGTCAGAGTGAACATTGTGATGGTTTGCAAACATCATTTTAGTTCCACACTTTGGGTGGATGTAGTGGGGAGGGGATTAATAAAATGGAAAGATTAATGAAAGGAGAGGTATGTTAAAGGGAGGGAGGTAAGTGGGGAAAAGACATGAAGAAGATGAGCATGGGGCCAGATGGAGTGTAGAGCGAAGGCTGAAGTGTGGGGCTGGTTAAGTCCCACTGGTTTGAAAGAGTCTACCAGTTTAATGGAATTCCTATTTAAGGTAGAGTGTTATTTTTCTAGGGTAGCTAGATACAATTGGGATAGGTGCCTTAAAGCCTCAAAGATTTTCTTTGGGGAAAGAAATATATGGCTTATTGGGACTGAACAACTGGCTGAGAACAAGGAATATGTGGGTTCTAATCCTGGCTTTGCTTCAGAAAATCTCCTAAACACTGTTTCTGTATGTATAAAATAGGGGTAATAATGTGTACTTATCTATTTCAAGTGCAATAGCTGTTGTGAGGCTTATTTAGTGAATATTTGTAAAGATCTTTCAAGATGGAATACCAATAAGAACACTTTCATACATTATTTGATTTTAGAAAAGAAAGGTGGTGGAGACACTCCATCTGAATTTCTGCCCACTCCTACCCAGGTGGGTTGTAATCTGTGGCTAGATTTGCTAGATAGCTCCCTTAACTGTGTGATAGAAAGCCATTTGCCTAATACAGTGTGTTATATAACTGAAGTTACACTGAACTGAGCTCCATAACGGCTCTCTTATTGTAATACCTATTACATTATATATTACCATAAAATGATGAGAAAGTGGAAATAGCACTCGGTAGCTCTGGGAAGAAACAGAATGAATGTTATTCCCGCATTTACACTGAACTTTAAAATATGATAAAATCTAACAACAGAGAAAAAACATTTAAAAGGGAAAACCTATCCATGAAAGTCCTTTTTAGACTACGACAGCTTCACAAGTAACTCTAGGTTTAATATATTTTCACATCTTGTTATTGATTTATTCAGTTCCACTTTTCAGAGAATAAATGTGTCACTAACACATGCACTAAGGGGAAGAATTCAGGTTATGAGCATTGTGAAATTAAACAGCTCTGAAAAGATGGTGTGCATATGTATACTACATCTTACCTCTCATGGAAATGCTAGTACAGTTGGAAGAAGTGTACATGCTTGAGATTTCTTCAGTGAAAGGTAGCGCCAGAGCCTATGGTCATTTGAACTCAATAGAAAGACTCCCATGGGCTGTGGATCAGGCCCACAGAAAGCAATGTGGTGTTAGAGCGGTGACCAGTAAGTATTGCGGGGTTCTAGGACAGGCTTGGGTCAATCAATTACCATCACTTCTATGTGTCTCATTTATTGAGAAATGGGTATAATAAATAATGCTTATCAGAGGCCGCTTCAATTAATTAATGTCTGTATAGATCCTAGCATGAAACATTCAAAGGATACCTATATACACGCTCCACATTATACCAAAAGCACATGTGAAACTATATATATATATTCACATTTTTAATCTACCGCACTCCTGGGTTTGAGGGATAAAAAAGTAATCCCCATAATATGCTGGATAAAATCTTTCATTCTTTACTGGCTTATGAAATAAGCATCCACAGCAAAGTCAACTACCCTTTGGGGATTATTTTTATTTACTGTGAAAAGTCATTAAAGTGTCTGGTCTTCTGGCTTTTCCAATAAGGCAACATATCCTAAGGATTAGCACTATGCTACACTTCACATTCCCACTCTTGCTCTTTATCAAAAGCTGCCATAAGGAGAGCATTATCTTACAGGTGTACATGCACGTATAGGTGACATTAATACACCACTCTCCTTTCCTGACCTCAAAGATAGTAGGCATGACAAGGATTTCAATCTGGCCTTACTGCTAACTGATTGTAGCAAATAGCTGATAAAGCCTTCATTAACCTACATTGCCACCAGTGTAGCAACAACAATGCAACATACAATGTAGACGTACAAAGCTGCTATTTGCACTAGTGGTGTTTACCCCTTTTTCAAGTTGGAGTAAGCTCACCAGTGCAAATGCCTGCTTTGCCTGACTACACTAAGGGGTTGCACTGGGCCAGCTATGCCACTAACCTGAATATAGACAAGGGCTAAGACCTCATCCCATGTCTATGTATCTTCCATTCGTCTTCTTAAACTACCACTGTGTACACACACACACACACACACACACACACACACTATAGTTCGAAAATTAAACAGGTTCATGAGAAAGTGACAGGTGCTCTCTTAGGTGAACTCTTGTGCCTTGCTATGCATCTGCTGCATAACTTCTCAAACTCCCTTGCTGTTTGACTTTTCAAACATCTGCCATTTGACTTCTCAACCTTGCCGTCAGGTGCCTTCATTTTCCCCCAGGATAAATGTTTCTCAAATGTTACCTCAACCCACACCAGAGACTGCAAGACAGCGAAACTGCAAATAAAGATTTCTCGCACCCCCTCTGTAAGCAATGTATTCTTCTGCTGATAATGTGAAATTACAAAGTTTGCCTTAGATCCAGGGTATTTTAGCTAATTATTTGAGAATCAGGCTCCATGTGCAGAAGATGGTATGAATGCAAGAGCAGTTCTTATTCCTAACTTACAGTTCTTAGCCAATTGTACTGTGAAGAGCTTGGAAGTTGCATGCTCCCTTGCTTTTTGATTAGCTGAACATAGGCCAAAATTTTCAAATGCACCTAAATGTATACATAAGCAGCTGCATAAATAAAAGGTCTGATTATCAGAAGTACTGAGCAGTAAGAAATTCCAGATTGTTGTGGAAACTACTGGTCCTTGGCAATTTTAAACAGAAAATATTTAGATGACTATACGGGATTTAGGAGCCTAAATCAAGGTCCTTGGTCTGAAATTAATGGCAAATGAACAAGTACATCAGCAGATTTTCCACAGACAGCAAGTGCCTTTCTTGCTTTTCCTTACTCCATAGACAACTGAGTAGTTATTAGTGTTACAATATGTTTACAGGGCCAAAGAGAGTGAACCTTCACAGTGCATGGCCTCGACATACACCTACCAAGACTCCACAGAGACTATGCAGGCAAGATATACAATGGGAAAGAGGAATGATTGTTAACAGTTAGGCAGCTGGTGGGCTGAGATCACTCCATATTCTGCTGACCATTACTGTGTCACGATTTCCTTGTGCTCTCTATCTGCGTGTATCCATCTGTTATATCTTGTCCTATACTTAAGATAAGTGCCTTAAGGGAAGGAAGGGTTATTGGGTTTTTTTGCTCTGTGTGTTGATACAGCACCTAGGACAAAGGGGTCCTGGTGCATGACAAAGGCTCCTATATGCTACCATAGTACAATATGAATATATATTATTCAGGCAGGGCCGGTGCTACCATTAAGGCAAACTAGGCGGTTGCCTAGGGCGCCAAGATTTGGGGGCGCCAAAAAGCAGTGCCCCCAATTTTTTTTTACAGTGTTCCTACGCCCCCTCCCCGAGCGCGTGATCGCCGCTCCACTTCTCCCACCTCCCAGGCTTGCAGTGCCAATCAGCCGTTTGGTGCCGCAAGCCTGGGAGGGGAGGAGAATTAAAGCGGGGACGGTGTGCTCGGGGAGGAGGCGGAGCAGAGGTGAGCTGGGGTGGGGAGCTGCCGCACGGCTCCCGGGGGGGGAGGGGGTACCGCAGGGGGGCCTCAGGGCGGAGGGGGGGTGGGGAGCTGCCGCAGGGCTGGGCGGGGGGCGCAAGGTGGAAGTTTCACCTAGGGCACGAAACTTCCTTGCACCGGCCCTGTATTCAGCTTTTACAGATGGGGGACTTTGACGCAGTGAGATTACGTAGGAAGTCAGTCATAAAGCCAGGATTTGAACACAGCACTCAAGTCCCAGTCCAGTTACTGCAAGCCTGACTTTTTCCACAAATTAAAGGGCCAAAACTCTCCAGAAATAATATCTGGGGACGGATGCGCACAAAGACAACATTTTACTGCTCTAACTTGTACACAGTGGCGGATTAATGATTTTGCCGCCCTGAAAGAATTGCCGCCCTGGCCCTTTTTTAACTTGTTTTAGTTTTTTTACAAATTTGTTTGAACTAAAATGAATCTAAATATCATTAAAATAATTGAATATTTACAAGTTTTATTATAAATAAAATTACAAGTACAGCGGATCCTCGCATGAACGTGCATCTGTATAGCACGATTTCACTTATAGCGCGGGACCGCTCATGGATCCAAGACTGAGAACCACTTAATTTCTTCCTTCCGGTCATATTATTAACATTTAGGGTTCTCGCGAGTATGTTTACTAAATGGTGTCGCACTGTCATTGGTGTTTTCAATACGCGCTATGATTGGTAGAATCGCAGCGTCACTGTTGCCGTGATTACAAAAATGCTGCTATTATAAATTTGCCACCCCTGCATATTTGTCGGATTAGGCGATAAAACGCCGCTGCTTGTACATGAACTATTTTAATCAATAATAGAAGTGTCCTGTAGGGCAAAATTTGTTGCACCAAACTCAACCCTGACTCCTCACAGGGAGATGTGCTACATAAACTATAATGTTTTACTTAAATACCCAACAGGGTACCCTTTTAAGTAGAACCTGGGTTACACTTTTAAAAAGATACAGCCATGAGCAATAAGCTCACTTAGGAACTAAAACTCAAATAATTCAATAGTTGCACAGCTAAAACTGAAAGTCAGAAACCTAAATGGGCACTACCTTTCACACAATTGAATATTTTTAACAACGGGCATTAAGGAGCATAGGACTGGATACTGATATGCATGTGAATCTAATTTGCTCATGTAATTGCATGCACATATCAGGTACTTGTGCTGGAGGACAACATCTTCCTAATTAAATGTCTTGAAATGCTAAGAGTCACCTTCACAGAAGTGCAGGTGAAGCTGTGTGCACAACATGCACTCCCATGAATGTGCACACAAAATTATGTATCAGGGTGTAGAAATATATAGTGAGATGTGTACCCCAAAAATCCAATCTTTATGCATAAATGAGGTATGCTAACAAAAATTAGACACAAAAGTGCCAACACATCTTTGTCTCAGAGTTTGAAAATCTGGTTTCTAAGAACCACTGAGTACTGGCGGGGGGGAGGGGGAAGGATATGTAACCAAGGAAAATGGGTATGCAGGAGGATGTAGCCAGCTATTGACAGAGCCTGGTATTCAACAAAATTCTGCTGCTAACTCTAGTCATGTTATGTGTACAGTGGTGGCGGTGGCTTATTTAAGAATATAGATTTTTAATTATATTTAAATTCTAAATATCAGGAAAACCCCCTCCTTATAGCCCTGTATAGCTATATACAATCCTGTGATGAGAACTGCTGAGCAGATCCTGCACCTGCCTAGAGCCTGTGGTAGTGATCTCAGAGGTCAAAAGAGATAATGGCGTTATAAACTCTTTCACTGTCCGACATTAAACTGTATTAAACAAGATTTGGTATACAGAGACCTCAGCCTGCTTAGTACCATGGCAAACATGCCATTAAAAATCCTTTTAACCTTTTTTATTACAGATACAGAAAAGGAGGGACAGTTAAGGCATTTGAAATGTCAAGTATTAAGCTTTCATTTTAACATGCCTTGTTCTCTTTTCCTTTAGCAGGAGAGTGCTTTTGCAAGGAACCCCGCTCCCTTGTTTTACAGTCTTAGAGGGTATCAAAGATGTAACAACTATCCTTTTGGGCAAAAGAGAAGAAGTTAGTTGAGATGTTGTTATTGTTAAATTATAATCCCATTTCATCTTAGGTGGTGGTTGGCATTCAGCTGGAGCTGGTAGAGGTGGCAATGTTTTCTGTGTCTCTTTGGCCTAGTCCAGGGATCAGTAACCTTTGGCACGCGGCCCGTCAGGGAAATCTGCTGATGGGCCGGGATGGTTTGTTTACCTGCAGCGTCCGCAGGTTCAGCCAATCGCAGCTCCCACTGGCCGCAGTTTGCCGTTCCAGGTCAATGGGGCTGCGGGAAGCAGCGTGGGCCGAGGGATGTGCTGGGCCACCGCTTCCCGCAGCCTCCGTTGGCCTGGAACAGCAAACCGCGGCCAGTGGGAGCTGCGATTGGCTGAACCTGCGGACGCTGCAGGTAAACAAACTGTCCCGGCCCATCAGCGGATTTCCCTGATGGGCTGCGTGCCAAAGGTTGCCGATCCCTGGGCTAGTCTGATCAGGACATCTCAGGATTAGGATGGCAAAGTCCCAGGAGATGGTGGGAGTGGCAGCGGTGATGGTGAAACTTACTTCAATAGCCTCCATCTGTTCTTTGTTTAAGAACACACAAGGGAATGGTGGATGGAATAGCCCACCCCTTCATTATTTTGTCCATCAATTAGGCCTAATACTGACACACTAATTTTGGTTTATTGATTTCCAGTTCCATATCTTCTCTTTTAACCAAGCATGATTTCAACATAGCCTTTGAAACATATCAAGGTGGGCTTTTTGTTGGAACTAATTTAGTCTCTCTGGTTCTTTTCCATCAGTTTCTAACGTTCATTACTAATAGCAACTTGCCTTACTTTCTATTAATATTTGTTATTATGGGTTACTGTAACATTTCATGAACTTTGATATACTTTTTACAATTGAACTTACAATTAGAGTAAATTTGTAGGCCTAATTATCACAACAGGCCCCACTGATTATAGTGGAGATCTGCCTGTTCAGTTTTCAATGCAGGATTAAGAGCTAAACTCTAGAATAGTCTCCAAAAGAATACGATGGGGGGGGGGGGAAAAACATCCCCCATGGTATGCCAACATATTGAATACTGCATTCAGATCTGGTTGCCCCATCTCAAAAAATATGTATTGGAACTGGAAGAGATACAGAAAGGGCAACAAAACGATTAGGGGTATGGAACGGCTGCCATATGAGGAGAGATTGATAAGACTGGTACTTTTCAGCTTGGAAGAGACATGACTAACGGGGGATGTGATAGAGGTCTATAAAATCATGACTGGTATGGAGAAAGTAAATAAGGAAGTGTTATTTACTCCTCATAACACAAGAACTAGGGGTCAGCAAATGAAATTAATAGGCTGCAGGTTTAAAACAAAGAAAAGGAAGTATTTCTTCAGGCAATGCACAGTCAACCTATGGAACTCTTTGCCAGAGGATGTTGTGAAGGCCAAGACTATAGCAGGGTTCAAAAAAGAGCTAGATAAGTTCATGGAGGATAGGTCCATCAATGGCTATTAGCTAGGATTGGCAGGGATGGTGCCAGAAGCTGGGAATGGGTGACAGGGGATGGATCACTTGATGACTACCTGTTCTGTTCATTCCCTCTGAAACACCTGGCATTGGCCACTGTCAGAAGACAGGATACTGGGCTAGATGGACCTTTGGTCTGACCCAGCATGGCCATTCTTATGTTCTTAGTAATTTAATAAGAGACTGGACAAAGAACTAGAAAATATACTATAAAGAATAATCCTGCATTGAGAGAAAGGGTAAAGTCTTCAGGGCTTTTCCTTCTTTAATGTCTATGGGCTAGACTACAATGCCCTTAATCTTACTGATTAGTATCTTCCTTGGCATGGACAGGTTTCATTGGGACTACTCACAAAGTAAGACACTGCTTGACAAGCAAATATGGCAAAATCTGGGATTTTAGGATTTCAAACCAAATTGCTAAAGATGGATTTGATGGCATTATTTTGCAAAATGTTTAATACTCTTAATTTACTTTAACAAAATCAAAAAGAGAAAAGCGCAGCCAACTGCACCATTTGTTACACAAAAGAAAATTAAAAGAAAACTAAATGAAACAGAATAGTGTAAATCATACCTAGCAAATATAGCTGTAATAAAAATACCTTTATCTGTCTCAAAGCCAATGAAAAATACTTCCCAAATTCAGAATAATATGTATTTAGACTGAGACATAAAAGACTGCCAAATCTGCTAGTATAAGTCCCAGTGACCTCATAAATGTTCACCATGGATTAAGACATATGATAATGAACCAAGAAGGCGTTTTTACCCTTCCCGCAGAACACACAGATGAAAGGGTTATTTTTGCCAGCCTTTCAGAAGTGCTACACATGTGAACAACATGTAAAACTATGGGCTTGTCTGTAGGTTTCGTACTGCTTGAGCTGTTAAATTTATGGAAATTATTATTTGTATTACTGTAACAGATAGGAGCCCCAGGACCCATTGTGCTACATGTTGTACAAGACACTGCACACAAAGACAGTCCCCTGCTCCAAAGATTTTAGAATCTATGTAAAAAGAAAATAAGCTGTTCTAGTGTAAGCTCCTGTATATCAGAATAACTGACCACTCTCGTGGGTTGTACCACTTTAATTACATCAGTTTCTAAATATAGGTATAGTTGACATGGTACAAAAATTGTGTTTACACCAACCCCAAGAGAGTAAATATAGTCCAGTGGTTAGGATCCTAGAGTGGAACTTGAGACCTACATTCACTTCAGTGCCCCACCACAGACTTCCAGTGAGATCTTGGATAAGTAACCTGGGGTATGTCTCCACTGCAGAAAACAAAACAAAACAAAACAAAAAACCATGGCAGCAAGACTCGGAACCCGGGTCAATGGTGTTGGGCTTGTGGGGCTGACACAATGGGGCTAACAATAGCAGTTTAGATATTCCTACTTGGGCTGGAGCTTGGGCTCTCAAACCTGAGCTCCGAGACACCCTACCCACCTTGCTGTGTTTCAGAGCCCAAGCAGGAACATACCACACTGCTATTTTTAACCCCGTAGTGCAAGCCCTGTGAGCCCAAGTCAGTTGACTGAGGCACTGAGACTGACTGCCAGAGGGTTTGGGGGGTTTTGCACACTGTAGACATACCCTTACTTCCTCCAGTAAAATGGGGATAGTAGTACTTCACTAGCATACAGGGGCATTGGGGAGATCAATTCCCCTAAAGATTGAGGTGCTCAGACACTATGGTAATGGTACAAATAAGTACCTAGGATAGATAGTATAATATGGATGAGAACTTAGATAAAAATGTTTACCTTTGAAAGTAATTAACTTGATGGTCCACTACTGATTTTCACTTTAGCTACAGGACCCTTATTTGTTTGGCTGAAAGGAGCTCTTAGTGAGGAAAATTACATCAAGTGAATACGAGCAAAAATAGGAGGGAACATCCACGTATTTTCTCAGAAATGGGTCCAGACTAAACTCCTGGATCTGAACACATGAACTTTTGGGAAGTTTGGACTCAATGCAGATCTGAACTTTATGAGTCAGAGCTCTCTCTGTCTTGTATGGAAATCTCTTGACTGTCTACCTATAGCAGTGTCATACCTGAGCAGCTCTTGCAAAGTTGTAATGGTAACCAATCTTCCCCCTTAGTACTGGGAGTGGAGCGGGGACAAGGTCAAACATTCCAAAAATAAACAAATCCCTCTTCATTAGTAGTTTGAAACAGTTAAATCTAATATTTCCTGCAATACAAATTACAACTAGTCATACATACATCCCCCTCACCCCCCAGTAACAGGCAGCAATCTGTCATTGTCTTTCCAAAAGGTGGTGCTTGCCTGGGGTGTCTATGTAGGAGCACATGTAAAAACAACTGTTCATTTTCTTCATCCTATATATTAAGGATATCACCATAATCATATTGCCTTGGAAATTTTCCATTCATCGCTCCACTCTCTTTTTCAAGAAAGCATCAAAGCCCTTCATGTCACACTTTGCTATTTTTAGGGCAAATGCTGCAAGTGTATTTACTGTGATTACTTTCAAAACGTCACAGAGAAACCAATCCATAACACTAAAAACCACAGGCCTGATTCTCCATTCACATACCCACGTCATTCCACTGACTTCAGTGCAGTTACTTCCAGTTCACACCCCTGTAAGCGAAGAGAATCAGGCCCATTGTTAGAAGATAAAAGGAATGCTTATGTCAGAGCATAAAAATAACCCACAAGTTAAAAGGGGCACTGCTGTGAGAATGAGCCATTTTAAATTACAAATGGGTCCTGAGAGACAAAGTTCAGAAAAGGATCCTAGTTTTCTCAAGTTCCAGGGGGTTCCATTTGAGATACAGGAGATGTTCAGCCACCTGTAATGAGTTCCCATCACTACCTCAACTCTGCAACAAGAAAGCAACAGAAAATAATTTGATGGGATTTGGATGCAGTTTTCAGGCTTGAATTTATACAAAAAGATGCAAGCTCATAATTCCTAATCCTGGTCCCACTGAAATCAACTGGAGTTTTGCCATTGATTTCAATGGGATCAGGATTTGGGCCTGACTTTCTTCTATTGCTTTTATAGCTCAGCACATAGTTCCCTTTAATACAAGAGTGCTATGTGTTGATCAAGTCTTAAAAATCTTTTAAAAGATCCTTATCTTAACGTCCTTGGTCTATCCTCTGTTACTTCAGTAACCCACACAGTGCTTCAACTGACTGGATGATAACAATTCATTTAATGGCAACTTTCAAGGTTTTGATATTTGGTTTTGTTCCACACTGGAATAAAAAACAAAACCTTTACAATGATTTGACAACAATTGAATTGTGCCTAAATGTTTCTAACCAAAATCTGAGGTTTTTGATTCAGGAAGAGGGATTGAAATGGCTAGGAAGGCTGAGAGGGGCATGTGTATGCACACTGGGCCTTCGGCTAGGGTGTGGGAGATCAAGGTTCAAGTCTGCTCAGTTTAGAACAGAGTTTTTCATTCTAGATCATTCTGAAGGAGGTAGAACAGAGATCTGTACCTCTCTCAGGCTTGACCCAAAACCCTTTTCAATTAAATTTTTGTCAAAACTGAAATATCCCCACACAAAAATTTGGTTTTGATGAAACAGCATATTTAGATGAAATGTCATTTTTTTTCTAAAAATTTTCTATCCAGCTCTACCCAACAATGTTACCTAAGTACCCAGAATTAAACCTGGTTGAAGAATTTTCAGCAGAACAATTTTCCATTAGAGAAATGCAGTTTTATCTAAATGAAAATGTTTCCAGGAAACAATTTGTTCCCATTCAAAAGCAATTAAAATTTTAGGTAATATCAAGATGTTTTATTCTGATAATAGCAAAACATTTTCTTTCAACTTTATTAAAACTGATATTATAATATATACAAGTAGAATGGTATAGTGTTATATTTATACAGTTCTTAATTTCAAAATAACATACTATAATAGTTTAATATTGAATATATCACTATGCAATATTATCAAAACAAAATGGTTTATTGAAATTAAATGTTTCCAAATCAAGTTTTTTTGGTATTTCTGCTCTGCAGAACATTTTTAAGTTTCAATTTTCTTCCCTGATTCAGAATTATTTTTTTAATTAATACCAGAACTTCCTGTGGAGCAGAAATGCCATTTTGTGATCAGCTTTACCTATAATAGAGACAGGGCTCAGCTGTGCAGTTCCCATCCTCATCTAGATTCAAGCTTTCCCAAAGTTGCATGAGTGTCTGGATCCATCTCCTGTAAGAACGGAGATATATCGAGGGTAAAATTCTATGGGGTACAAGAGAAAATGGGATACTAACTACTGGAACTAAATGTGACTGAGTCTCAGATTAAATCCAATATCAATTAGTCTCACTGAAGAAAACAGGTGCACATGTTCTTTGGATGCTAGTGCCTGATTTTCTCTCATTTGTAGAATGCAGTTGTAACGTGAAGCTAAACAAATGAGACTCAGAATTTACTTATGTCTTTTCATTCACTCTGCCTCTTAAATTAACCCAGGTCTTAAAATAGGATTTATCAATGTTGACTTCTTGGGCAAAGTAATTTATTCTTCTTGGTTGCTTTAAATTCTTCCTAGCAGGGACTTTCTTGACTCCACATTGTAAGATTAGCCTGCAGTTTAATCTGGTTCCAGTTTGTAAATAGTAACCTGTTTAGTGCACTTTCCCCTTTAACAAGAGAGGGGTAACAAAAGGAGGGGCATGAAAAGCAGAGCAAGGACAGCAACTACTAGGGTCAAACAGGATTTGAGGGGATTGTTCCATTCACAAATATCACAATCATACTTTGCACTTCTATAGAGCTTTTGACCTGGGGAATCACAAAGTTCTCTCTACAGGAGCTCACTAGAGCTAAAAAAAAACCCCCTGGGTGATGCAAAGACCACAAGGTTTCATGAAAGGGGTTTGTGAACTGAGCCCTGCAGTTTGTTTTGTAGTCACTGGAAACAAGCGAACAGCTGTAGGTTTCTTGGAGAACAGAGTTGAAGGGTTTGGGGGTGGGGTATGTTCATTAACACTCGAAGGCCAATCCTCCACAGCCTCTTAACCATCCCTTAATCTAACAAGCCCCAGGGTCTTCGCCTCCTCTCTTAGTTATTTTGTAATCTGTTTATCGTTAACAAAATAACTTAACTGGTCCATCATGTTCACATGAATGCAGCAAAGGAAACTAGGCTGAAGTGGAAAAGGCTTTTGACAGCACTTTCCAGATATAAGGACACTTGAACAATTGCCATTGCCACCAATAGCGGTCCTATAAATAGACTAGTGTATTGATTTCTCTCAGAAGAATACACCACCAGCTGGTGAACAAAGCAGAGGAGATTGTTACTTGAAATATGATGGATTGAACAAGAATAACTTGTTCTGTTTCTGGAGCCAGCAGAGAAGGGGGTCACAGACAGAGGCAGAAGGAGATGATGGACATACAGCTGTCTGCTGCAGCTGTCTTTATTGTTCTGCCTGCAAAACTGAAACTAACACCAAAGTGAGGCTTTGCACTGGGGAGAGAGGAGAGTGCTCAAACATTTAAAGGAACAGGACATCACAAGTCTCATCACTTACAAAACAGTTATAGATGTGTGCTTTTGCTAATAGGTTGAGTTCATGACATGTTAATGAAATTGCTGCAATAAATGGGGAGGAGGAAAGAAAAATAATAGTGATATAAACAAGTGAGTTAATGAGGACTCCTGTGGTATTTTTTTACCACTAACTTGCTATGTGAACCTGGGGAAGTCATTTTTCAAGATGAAGAGATCTTTGGAGCACACTTTGTCATTTCATTTGTCCATAAAGCATCTAGTAAAGGTTGATACTACGTAAATATTTTTTTTTAAACTTAGCCTCTTGTGCCTTGTTTTATTTTTCTGTTAAATGGGCATAGCAAACTTCACAGACCTTCTGTGAGACTTAATTGCTGTATTGTTCTCTGAGATCCTCAGAGAACAGTACTTCAGAAGAGCAAAGAAATCTTCAGCCTCTTTCAATAAAGAAAGAAGGAGTAACACTACGGACTGCATAGGAAAGATAGGAAGTATGGGAAGAGATCACCCTGTCTTAACCAGGAGATCTTCAATGATCCAAAAAATAAGGAGTCCTACAAAAAGTGGAAACTAGATCAAATTATAAAGGATTAATATAAACAAATAAACCAAGTATGTAGGGACAAAATTAGAAAGGCACAAAATGAGATCAAACTAACTAGAGACATAAAGGGTAAAAAGAAAACATTCTACAAATACATTAGAAGCAAGAGGAAGACCAAGGACAGGGTAGGCCTGTTACTCAATGCAAGGGGAAAAACAATAACAAAAAAATGTGGAAATGGCAGAGATACTTCATGACTTCTTTGTTTAGGTTTTCACCAAGAAGTTGGTGGTGATTGGATGTCTAACATAGTGAATGCCAGAGAAAATGAGGTAGAATCAGAAGGGGCTAAAATAGGAACACAACAAGTTAAAAATTACATAGACAAGTTAGATGTCTTGCATTTCATCAGGTCCTGGTGACTTGATCTTAGAATACTCAAGTAACTGACTAAGGAGATATCTGAGCCATTAGTGATTATCTTTTAAAGCTCATGGAAGACGGAAGAGATTCCAGAAGACTGGAAAAGGGCAAATATAGCGCCAATCTATAAAAAGGTAAATAAGGACAACCCGGGGAATTACAGACCAGTCAGCTTAACTTCTGTACCCAGAAAAATAATAGAGCAAATAATTAAGCAATAAATTTGCAAACATCTCGAAGATAATAAGGTGATAAATAACAGTCAGCATGGTTTTGTCAAGAACAAATTGTGTCAAACCAACCTGAGCTCTTTCTTTGACAGGGTGACAAGCCTTGTGGATAGAGGGGAAGTGGTAGACTTGCTATATCTTGACTTTAGTCAAACTTTTTATACTGTCTCACATGACTTTCTATAAACAAATTAGGGAAATGCACCCTTGATGGAACTACTATAAGGTGTATGCATAACTGGTTGGAAAACCATTCCCAGAGAGTATGACAGGTTTCAGAGTAGCAGCCGTGTTAGTCTGTATCCGCGAAAAGAAGAACAGGAGTACTTGTGGCACCTTAGAGACTAACAAATTTATTAGAGCATAAGCTTTCGTGGACTACAGCCCACTTCTTCGGATGCATATAGATGGCCATTCTATATGCATCCGAAGAAGTGGGCTGTAGTCCACGAAAGCTTATGCTCTAATAAATTTGTTAGTCTCTAAGGTGCCACAAGTACTCCTGTTCTTCTTTTCCCAGAGAGTAGTTATCACTGGTTCACAGTCATGCTGGAAGGGTATAACGAGTGGGGTCCCATGGGGATTAGTTCTGGGTCCGGTTCTGTTCAATATCTTCATCAATGGTTTAGATAATGGCATAGAGAGTACACTTATAAAGTCTGCAGACAATACCAAGCTGGCACGGGTTGCAAGTGCTTTGGAGGATAGGATTATAATTCAGAATGCTCTGGACAAACTGGAGAAATGGTCTGAAGTAAATAGGATTAAATTCAATAAGGACAAATGCAAAGCACTCCACTTAGGAAAGAACAATCAGTTGCACATATACAAATTGGGAAATGACTGCCTAGGAAGGAGAACTGCAGAAAGGGATCTGGAGGTCATAGTGGACCACAAGCTAAATATGAGTCAACAGTATAACACTGTTGCAGAAAAAGCAAACATCCTTCTGGGATGTACTAGCAGGAGTGTTGTAAGCAAGACACGAGAAGTAATTTTTCCGCTCTATTCCACACTGATTAGGCCTCAACTGGAGTATTGTGTCCAGTTCTGGGCACCACATTTCAGGAAAGATGTGGACAAATTGGAGAAAGTGCAGAGAAGAGAAACAACAATGAGAAAAGGTTTAGAAAACATGACCTACAAGAGAAGATTAAAAAAACTGGGTTTGTTTAGTCTGGAGAAGAGAAGCTTGAGAGGGGGGCATAACAATTTTCAGGTACAAAAAAGGTTGCTGCAAGGAGGAGGGAGAAGAATTGTTGTTCTTAACCTCTGAGGATAGGACAAGAAGCAATGGGCTTAAATTGCAGCAAGGGTGATTTAGGTTGAACATTAGGAAAAAACTTTCTAACTGTCAGGGTGGTTAAGCACTGAAATAAATTGCCTAGGGAGGTTGTGGAATCTCCAGCATTGGAGATTTTTAAGACCAGGTTAGACAAACACTTGTCAGGGATGGTCTAGATAATGCTTAGTCCTGCCATGAGTGCAGGGGACTGGACTAGATAGCTCTCAAGGTCCCTTCCAGTCCTATGATTCCTCTTTAATTGGAACAACAAGGTGAGACCATGGAAACAAAGATCACATAATGGGGACGTGGAAGGAATGAAAAGTGAGAACAAAGGATAGAAGCATGCAGGGCTGGATCTTTATATCATTTACTCTTATAAAAAAAGATTAGTCCCAGCCTTGTTGGAACTGAACGTTGTACGACTTAATACCTACTAGCACTTCGGTGCCCAATTCCTTACATGCTCTCAACTGCAGGATTGGGCCCACGGCATGTTTGCATTGATTATCAAGCTCAGATACATTGATTCAGCTCTAAGGAGGATTTACCTTCTGAAATTGCTACTGGGCTGACAACAGTATTATTAACAGGCGATCGACAGTTGTTGGTGCTCACACTCCACCATGCTGGTTTCATCAACTCAGAACAAGACCATAAAATCATTAAGTTATAGTCCTGTTGTGTGAATTCTACCCTATTCCCCCATCCTCAGCATTCCCAGAGGGAACTGAAGGAAGCAGAATCATTGTGACATGGTTGCATCAGAACAACATTCTGGAGGAGATTGCGCGGTGGGAGCAGGCAGGAAAATCCTCTGCGTGCATTACAGCTCCATTTGCAGAGCCTTCTTTTGCACAACTGGACTGGGGGGTGGGTGGATACAATGATTGAGTAAGTGGGAGGGGCAAGGACATGTTCTCTTCCCCTGAGGGCTAAGTGAACTTCACAGTGCTCCCTACCCGAGCCAGCAAAGGAGAACTCAAGGTTGACTCCACGTAACTTTTAACTCAAGGTGACTGCCACAAAAGCTTTTTCTGAATATTTTCCCCAGTCAGAGGAGAAAACAGTAACAGTTTTAATTGAAATGAACTGTCACGAGCAATGACATGCTCATTAACTTTCATTGTAAATACTTTCACTTATCATCATAGTGACAAAGAAATAAACGAGGGATCCAAACATGCCAACTAGGCTGCTTAAAAAAAAAAATCTAAACATTTTTCCTTTCCCTGTTCTCTTTAGCTAGCATACGGTAAAAGGAAATGAGATCTCCCCTGGATTTCTGTACAAGACTAAATGACAAGAAACAGCCAACTTCTGCTGACCTCCTCACCTCTATTAGTGCTGACTTCATAAGAAAGCTATAAGCAGTTCTGTTCTATGAGAGTAAGGGAAATCCCTAACAGGGACTAGACTTTTATGCGTTTTATGCCCTGCAAATTTTGGTCTCATGAAATGAACTTTTTTTTTTTAAACTTTTGCCTGCTTTGAAGTTCAAAAGAAGAAATGCTGGGCCAAAATCAGGACTGCCTTCCAAGGAATTGCACTCAACTGACACCAGTATAACTGGCAGCAGAATCTGGCCCTAGATATCTGAATGGCATGAGGAAATATGATCTACCAATAACATGCTCTAACAGGCAGCATAATCTAGTGGACATGGCACTGATCACTGAATCAGAAGTCCTGGGTTCTGTTGCTGGCTTTTTCATTGACCTACTGTGGGACCCTTACTACCAGTATGAAGAAAAAAGACAGATACATCTTATTTCAATAAATCTTAACACTGCTCTTTACCCTTTTACCCTTCTAGTCTTACACAAAGAAGCCTTACACATACAGAATAACGATTTTATTCTATGTTGAGCACTGACAGTGCGCAACGTGCTATAAAAGACATGAAGTTGGGACAGATTCTGATCTGATATAAGAATAACTGCACAGAATAAATGCAGAGTGGCTCCACATGGTCAGCACTCAACAAATAATGGAGAAAGTTAGAAGACATAACTAAATGTTGTAATGAAAACTATAAAATGTTATTACAGAAATTATCCAGAGGGCGTAAGCATGTCATTCCCAGAGATCCCCAGGATCCTTATTAACTCAAGTCCAAATTGATGTTTAAGGCTTAAGTGTCCCCAATAAAAAAAAATATTAACAGCATCAACAGGCACCATGAGAACCATTCTAAAGGTTTGTGTACACTACAGAGCCTTGGACTGGTATAGCTATTCCAGCAGAACCCCCTAGTGTAGACATGGCATAAACCAGCAGGAGGCATTCTTTTGCCAGCCTAGCTACACCACCTCCCCAAACCTCCCCAGAACTCTGTTGGTTTAGTGATGTCAACACTGAGGGGGTTTTCAGCTTAGCTATGTGAAGTACTGGGAGCTAATCCCGCCCTCCTCCCCCCGCCCAACTCCTCAGCGACATAGCGATGCTGGCAAAACTTTGTAGTGTAAACTAAGCCTAAGGCTCTGGAAATTGACAAAGAACCTGAACCCATGAACCAGTACTACAAAGTGTGTAATTTGACAAATCAAGAGAGGCTAACACAATTTTAAAAGAAGTATAAGGATTTTAAAAGAAACAAGTGGTTTTTAAGGTTTATATGGATGGTGTGTTCTGGAATGGTCACAAGAATATTATTTTTTTAATTCTGATCATATATTATCTGCATAGCATCTAAATGTCCCAATGAGATCTGAGCCCAGTTGTGATAGACACTGTGTATACACATAGTGAGACAGTTCCAGGGCTTACAGTCTACATAGGTAAGATAGAGAAAGGAAGGGAAGGGAAAACAGAGAAATAGAGGTGAATTGAATTTGTTGAGTTGGACAACAGATTAGTGGTAGAACTGGAAAGAGTACCCATGTCAGGGTTCCCTCCCCAATTTGAACTCTGGGGTACAGATGTGGGGACCTGCATGAAAGACCCCCTAAGCATATATTCCACCAGCTTAGGTTAAAAACTTCCCCAAGGCACAAATTCCTTCCCTTGTCCTTGGACAGCATTAATGCCACCACCAAGTGATTTAAACAAACATTCAGGGAGGGGCCACTTGGAGCCCTATCCCCCCAAGCCCTTTCACCCCCTTTCCTGGGGAGGCCTGAGAATAATATACTAACCAATTGGTTACAATGTGAGCACAGACCAAACCCCTAGTTGTTACGACACTGAAAATCAATCAGGTTTTTCAAAGAATAATTTTATTTAAAAAAAAAAGCAAAAGAATCACACCTGCAAAATCAGGATGGAAGGTAACTTTACAGGGTAGATAAAAGATTTAAAACACAGAGGATTCCCCTCTGACTCCACTTTCCAGTGACAAAACAGGAATAAAATTATCTCTTAGCATAGGGAAAATTTACAAGCTAAAACAAAAGAGAATCTAATGCATTTCCTTGCTTTACTTACAATTTTTGTAATCTTAGATGCTTATTTCAGGTATGTTTTTAGGAGATGTTTTTTCCTGCCCTGGTCTCTCTCTCTGTCCAAGAGGGAACAAAGAGCACAAACAAAACCTCCCCCGCCCCCAGGTTTAAAAGTATCTTCTTTTCCCATTGGTCCTTCTGGTCAGGTGCCAACTAGGTTAGTTGAACTGATTAACCCCTTACAGGTAAGGGGATTCTGTACCTCTGACCAGGAGGGATGTTATGTTACTGCATACATAAGTGTTATTGCCCTTCCCTTTATATTTATGACAACCCAGGTCTACTGAGTCCCAGTCCAGTATGCTACCCACCGCACCATTTGGCCAGTATTGTACAGTATTCTTAATACCCAATTTTTTCATGCACAGAGATTATGAACCACACCATACCATATTGTACAGTAATACCTTCACAGCCACATCCCCTTCTGTTTTTACTTCTGTGTTGACCAGGCACAATTGGCTATGCATCTGTGATTGGAGTATACACTCACACCATTGCTGATCACCCTCTAATGCCCCTACAGGGAAAAGCTCCAGTAAGAGATGCTGCTTTGGGGGAAGATTTGGAAGTCTGATTGTATTAATTTTTCACCTCTCTGCAGGACTGGCTGCTAATGGCATTGAGAGCAGTTGCAGAGAAAGAGAACTCCCTTTCCACAGCATCTGAGGCACCAGAGATTCAGTGTCTGAGAACACCTTCCCCAAAAGTACCAAACACTTGCATCCATGTGAGTTTTCTTTACAAGGTGCTGCTAGATAGCACTCTCCCTTTCTTTGCTCTCTGATTTTGGCACTTCCTTGCCTATAGGAATAGATCTTCAGCTGGTGTAAACTGGTTTAGCTCCACTGACTTCAATAGAACTGAATTAATACCAGCTTAATATATGGCCCATAGGATCTGACACAAAGCCCATGGAAGTGAGTAAGAGTAAATCCACTGATTTTCATGGGCTTTGGATAAGGCCTGTATTTTTCAGCCAGTTTCTGTCTTGAACTTTTACAGCATCATGGATTATATCAGAATTAAGTTGATGAATCTTAAAGTGAGGATCTGATCTACTGGCAACTGTGTTTTCTCTAATGTGGTTGGACCAACGTGATATACAATGCATACCTTAAGACCTTTACAAGCACTTTTGCAATTAACTAACATTACCCTGGTATTTCCTAAGTATCCTCTCTATAATGGGAATCCTCTCTATAGGGAATATCATGATAATATTGTCTCCTTACACAGGAGAAATTAGAAGGATTTTAATGGTGATCACAAAGACAAATTGTGTGCTTTCATTGCTGCACTGCTGAGTTAAATGATCATTGTTTGAACAGTAGGGATTACCAAGGAACAACAGACTTGGTTAGTTTGCCACAGAATAATTTAATGGGTTAGTTTCTCAAATGTCTCCAGTATTAAAATCTCTGACATACTCCACAGGGAAAGTGACACTAGGATCTTCTAAACCAAAGACAAATATAATATACATTGCATAATATGGACAGACATCTGTCTGTCCAGAGGTTTCATTATAAAACCGACACACAAACCTGGGATAGAAAAATTGTTTAGGCTGCCAAGTTTCTGCCATTTCTCTCAGGCTCTGGTAAAATGTTCTTTTGAAGAGTCTGAAATAATTGGATCTGGAGTTAGAAGACTGGAAAATTATCCAGTGTTGAAATTTGGACCTTGTCTAATGATTTGTTTAGTCAGCATGAATAGGAGATGGCTGCATTACTCACAAGAGGCTTGAGTAATCTTAAATGTCCCAGTCTCAATGTCTAAAATATTACACAACAGCACTTGCAACAGAGAATGAAATAGAAATGGTGAAGAATGTAAGAACTTCATTAATTTTCAGCATTAAGAAAACCAGATTGGATCTTTGTTGGATATATAAATTCTAATGTTCTACATAGTTAAAGCCACTAGTTCTATGTCCTAAAATATGAAGGTCAGATCCTCAGCTGGTGTAAAACAAGGTAACTATTAAAGTCAATGGAGCCATTTAAATTTGCAGCTGCCGAGAAATCTGTCCGTGGAACTTCATATTTCTCCTTTTCACTGGTTTTCATTAAACTGAAATACATTTGATCTAGATTGAGTTTTGCCTTTCACATGAAAACATGCCTGTAACACTTGTTCAGTACTGTTACTTGTGTCAAGACTTTATTGATGTGATTTAGGTCTTAAAAAGCTCATGGGTCCTTGGGGTCTTTTGGATAAGGACTGTTTTTCATTCAGTCTGCATCATTGTATGTATATGCAAAGGAAGCCAACAAGTCAGAGTTCCCCCATTAGTGCTGGTGCCTGTTTCATTTGCATATTTCCAACTTGTCCTTACATCCAAGGTTAATACAATAAATTATAAGCGGATTCCAGTATAAAGTAATGCATCCAAACTTTTTCTACTTTTTAAACACACACACACACACACACACACACACACAAGACAGCTGACATAATTTCTATGGTTTAGTAGATCTAGTAGTGGATTTGAACTCAGGAGACCTGGATTTTATCCTCAGCTATAGCAGTGTATGACTTTGGGCAGCTTACTGTCTCTCTGTACCTCTATTTTCCTTCCTTCGTCTGTCTTGTGTATTTAGTTTTCAACCTCTTTGGGAGGAGGGACTTTCTTACTGTGCATTTGACGGTTCCTAACACAATAGGGTCCTTATCTCAGTTGAAGTCTAATGTTACTGTAATACTAATATTTTTATCATCATTTCAGGCAAACTTATTTGCATATTAACAAGATACCATGTTCCCCTAGTTAATAACGAGTAAGCATAGTTAAAAAAGCTTATGATAATTGACAAGTGATAGACCACAGCTGACATTTTCATTCTACTGTCAGTTTCATTCTATGTCAGTGCATAGAACAGGGATACTCAGACTGAGGCTCGAGAGCTGCAAGTGGCTCTTTAATGTGTCTCCTGTGGCTCTTTGCTGCATATGATATTAAACAATGTTGTTTAATTATTAATCAATCTAAGTTATTAACCAAGCACGATGCTTTTATTATGTTATTAACCAATTGTAGTTGTTAAAATAATAATACTGGCTCAGTCATTTTGCAGTGAGAATGTGTGTATACACACACACACACAATATAAAATAGTAAATGAAACCATGAATTCACACTACTGTGGCTCGTTTGGGTAATATTGATTGCTAGTTTGGCTCTTGAACCACTGAGGTCTGAGTATCACTGGCATAGATCATTTTGACCCCAATTCTGCAGAGAACTCTTCAAAGATGCATCCGTCACTTCCATGGAGCCCCACTGACTTTTAGAATCTACTACGCACATGGAGCTCTTTGCAGGATTGGGTCTTCAGGCATAAACGAGGACACTATTATAGTATTAAAGACAACGAATCCATCAAAGAGCGCTGAAAGGAACACTACCAAAAGCTTCTAAATTGAGAATTGCCTGATCGATGACACCATTGATTCCATCCCTCAGCACCCAATTTGGGAAACTCTCACCAACCCACCAACATCTGAGGAGGTTCACAAAGCAATTAAGCATCAGGTCCTGATCGCATACCAGCTGAAGTGGGGGCAAAACACAAACAAGCCTCATTTCCTGTTCCTCAAAATCTGCCGCAATGAAGAAATCCTCGCTGACTTACACAACGCTAACATCGTCACCATTTTCAAAAGGGGTGACAGAGCCGACTATGGCAAATATTGAGACATTTACCTCCTTTCCACTGCTGGGAAGATTCTTGCTAGAATCTTACAGAATCAACTACTCCCTCTTTCCAAGGAAGTACTTCCAGAGTCCCAGTGCGGCTTCAGACCATCATGAAGCACCACCAACATGATTTTCCCAGCCAGGCAGAGCCAGGAAAAATGTCAAGAACACCACCAGGAGCTGTATATGGCTTTCATCGATCTGATCAAAGCCTTTGACTCTGTCAGCCATGAGGCTCTGTGGAAAATCATGTCAAAGTTTGGCTGCCCAAGCAAATTTATCACCATTGTAAGACTCCTCCATGACCAGATGACTGCCTCCATCCTGTGCAGTGGCTTTACCTCTGAGCCCTTTGTCATCTGAACTGGTGTAAAACAAGATTGTGTACTGGCACCCACCCTCTTCTTCATTTTCCTAGCAGCTATGAAAACACTAATCCAACACCGCCCACTGCAGGGCTTTGGCCTCCAGTATCAGATTGACAGCAACCTTTTCCAACCTCTCTCGCCTCCATGCCAGAACTAAAGTAACATCAGCAACTGAACTGCAGTACACAGATTGTGCTGTAGTTGCACACTCAAAGAAGGATCTACAAACAGCTCTTAACTGCTTCTCTGAAGCTTACAGAAGCCTACAGCTAACCCTGAACATCAGCAAAACAAGAGTTCTCCACCAGCCAGCTCCCAGTCAATCATCAGACCCAGCAAGGAAGTTCTACATTGACAGAGAAGAACTGGAAAATGTAGAACACTTTGCCTATCTTGGCAGCCATCTCTCACAGAGGGCAGATATAGACATTGAGATTCAGTACAGAATCGTCTGTGCCAGCCTTGCCTTTGGCAGACTGTCTCAATGAGTGTTCAATAACCATGACATCACAACACACACTAGACTTTTAGTTTACAAAGCGGTGGTAATCCCAATTCTCCTCTATGGCTGCGAAACTTGGGTGACCTACAGAAAACCTGCAATGCCAGCACCTTCTACAGAAGATCCTCAACATAAAGTGGGTGGATCACCGCCCTAACATCAGTGTCTTCATGGAGGCCAACACCTTCAGTATTGAGGCCCTGATTATCCAGCACCAGCTAAGGTGGAGCCGGCACTGTGTGTGCATGCCTCATGCACGCCTACCAAAATAATTGCTGTATGCCCAACTCAAAGGAGAAAGGAAAAAGGAAGGCCAAAAGAAATGCTTCAAAGACACCATCAAGACAAACATCAAGAGATGTGGCATCGATACCACACACTGGGAGACAGTAGCCCAAGACAGAGCTAATTGGAGAAGATTTGTCAGAGAAGGAACGATCACTTTTGAGGAAAATCGCCTTGCCCTGGACACAGAAAAATGCCAGAAAAGAAAGGATTGATGATTGTCATGCAGCAATAACAGCCCAACACTGCCTTCCAACATCACCTACAATGTTTGCCACAGAATTTGCGGCTCGAGGATCGAACTCCTCAGTCACCAAAGGATCCATAAAAAAAACCCCAAAAAGCTGTGGAAGAGATCATCCTCGACCCTGGGGGATCAATGACGAGAATAGAATTAATACATTTCACTTGTCCATTCTTCTTTGAATTGAGAGTCAAACCTTATACATTCCCAAACTTTGCATCTTATATGTAGTTACCTATCTGGAATGACTTTCAAAAGAATAACTTCACATGGATTAATACATGTGTCAAGGTAAAATTTCTAAAGGTGCTAGAAACCTTAGATTTCTACAGAAAGAGAACTAACAGTCGTTCACTGAAGCAGCCTCTTATGAGAAGGTCATTTATAGATTACAAAACAAGAAAGTACAAGCATGCAATCTAAAGATGAATTCAAAATATTTACAATGATAGGACATGATCCTGCTCCCAGTGAAGTCAGCAGCAAAACTAGTCAGGTGCACAGATATTGTATTTTTAAGTGTTTTCTTTCTATCTCCTTTCATCTTGTCTTTCACCCCTTGTCTCTTGGGGGAAAAAAAGTAACTTTGAAAAGAATTCTGTGCTATTTATAAAGACATTCTTCTCTTTTACACTATAAACATATTCTAATCTTGCCCCTGCATTCCTGTGTTGTTTGCCTATATTCATCCTCTGTAATCTGTCCTAGTTTCCATTTTTTATATGACTCCTTTTTATTTTTTAGATCATGCAAGATCTCGTGGTTAAGCAAAGGTGGTCTTTTGCCACATTTTCTATCTTTCCTAACCAGCGGAATAGCTTGCTTTTGGGCCATTAATAGTGTCCCTTTGAAAAACTGCCAACTCTCCTCAGTTGTTTTTCCCCTCAGTCTTGATTTTTATACTATATGATTAGAAGACAATGGAGTTACAGTATAAACCAGTGTGGCTTTATCTTCTGATACTGTTTTACCTTGTCCAATATTTTTGTCTGTATCTTTGAAATTTACATAATAAATTATAAACACTTAAGCCCCTGGTTTTGTTCTATGTAACTAAGATTCAAGAGGACTCCTCCATCCTTGGTTCCACCTTTACACCAGTCTTCTTCCTTGTCCATTGATCTGTCCACATCTCTCCCCTCTTTGAATTCCTCCATGGTTTACCATCCATTATCACTTCAAGTTCTAGTTCTAGGCACCCCGCTTCAAAGCTCTGTGCAATTGCCCCTCCCTGAATTATCCTGCTTCCCATTGTTCCCTATTACTGGACTTTGCCAATATTCCCATCCTCAGCCACATGTTTCTCAATATCTCACACAATCACCTCTGTGTCTACTCCCATATGACCTCTTATGTTTGGTACAACCTCCCTAAGTGCACCAGCAAGGCCTTGATACAGTTCATATTTAAGACCTTCTTAAATGCTTTCTTCTGCTCTGCTGCTTACAATGAGTTGACATGTATGTAAATTGCCTGTTGTTTCTCTTCCTCTAAACTGTTTACTTGTCTGTCAGATTTTGAGCGCTTTGTAGCAGGGAACTTTCTGCTCTAGTGTTAGGAGCTTTCCAAACACATTGTTAGTGACACCATAAGGAAATAATAGTAACCAGCTGCCTTTAAAGTCCTATTGTAATTTCTATATCTGAAGGTTTTAAGCCCCAGTGCCATAGGTCATAGCCATAGGAGAAGTCTGTTTCCTATCAATGAGTAAGTCATATGGGCACATCTATTATAGTGTAACCCTTCTGCCAGGGGGAGCCGGCAGCAACCAGGGCCGGGTTCAATATCTAGAGGTTCCTTTTCAACAATACTACACAAAACCAGCTCGAGCCTGCACCCAGTAACCTGGGAAAATTACACACCATCCCAGGCACCTCGGAGAGGCAATGCTTCCCCACTCACAAGCACAGAGACTGAGTGTAGAAAAGAAACTTTTAATGAAAGGAGGGAAGTCACCAAACATTCTTTAGGGAAAATGTCACAAGCAGGATTCATAATAATCATAAAACTGTGAGCAGGACACCCACCCCAGAGTGCATGGGGCAGTGAACTATCTATTTAGCTATGCCCATTACGGCATCCATTAGTGTGTGTCTGTCTACCTTTTGGCACAAAAGCTCATCTACAAATTCTATATGCACCGAGCCAGAAGAAAAAGTGCAGCACTTTTGATTGATTGCATTAGCATACAACTTACCCTAAGGTTATTCTGGCTTCTGGAAACATTGAATTCACCATGGACATTCTCAGAGGTTTAACACAGGTGTTAGTCTTAGGTCACTTAATTGTCAAAGTCACTTTCATGGTACAGTAATAATTCGATACTTACCCTTATACACATACTGATCCTGCAGTTAAGTAGTGTAAGGATCTGTCTTCATACAAGCTGTTCAAAATTTGGTCCTACATGTGTAGCCCTCTATTTCAGACTGTGCTATTTGACTTTATGATAGGATTTGACTGACTACTGAGTGCAGTGCTGGGAACAACATTATGCGCCCATTAGAAATAGCCTCTTTAATTTGTTTAGGTCAGATCCTTAGCTGGCATACTTTGCCCTCGTTTCAAGAAGTCCATGGTGCTTCTCTGATGTACCTCTGCTGGGGATCTGGCCCATCAAATTTGCTTGAGTTTTCAGAAGGGAGGAATCTTCCAGCGTGTGAGGTCATCGAATGGAGACTTTTTTTCCTACTCACAAAGTAACTTTTCTGAAGATTGGCACCCTGACTGTCACAAGCAGCATTCATTTGTAATATTAAAGAGATTCTGATTTCATCAAAGCTTATCTAAATCCCCACCTGGATCTTGCTTCTGATTATGCTTTATAGAAGTTTTAAGTTTCTTTTCCTCCTGGTTAGTGAGCTCATCTGCCTCCCTGCATAAGTAGGGTGTGGGTATTTAACCCCCTTCTGAACTTTAAGGGATAGAAACAGAACAAGGCCCTCTGTGGTTGCACTTGACTGATTATTACAGTGGCCCTAGTGGAGTCTGAGAAAGGGATTGTTTCTATATATTTGATTGACATTTTCTCTACACATTTGTCCAACTGAAATGTACGATGAAATGGCACCTCGAAGGAAAGTCAAAGCATTGCCCATAGGAGAATTTTCTATGGCTGGCCTAGATGCAGAACTGCTCTCAGAGACAGAGTTACCACAAAAGCCATAAGCTGAAGAATTTCAATACAGAACACTCAGGGCTTGATTCCAAGCTCATTGCAGTCTTTCCAGATACTGCAGTAGGTTTGGATCCAGCTCTCAGAGTGCACACTTCATTAAAAGAATCAATTTTCAGTTCCCCACCACCACCACTCCCTCTTGAGCTGACAAGACGATGGGTGCAGTAAGAAACTGACAATGGGTAAAGGGAAAAAAGCGTATTTTCAAGCCGACAAAATTTTGTACCAGCCTCAGGCTACAGCCAACTCTGTGAGGAATGAATATATTAGCAACAAGCATTGGAAGAGCTCAGCATCTCAAATATTCTTATCATTTGTGGAGATAATGCCACACCTAGGCTCATCCTGATCACAGCTAATGTCCTCAAAGCATCTTTTGAGGTACACACCTCTATTGCATGAGATGAACTGAATGGTCCCTAGACAAGAGTCATTTTGTAGAGAAGGATTTATTTAGTACCTTAAAAAGTCTCATACAGTAATGCAATCAAGTGCACCTTTAAAAAAAATAATCAAAAACATAAAATCAGAAATAAGACCCTCGGTGATAGCTCTCCTGGAGCAAGCCAACTTCGGCAGTGAGCTTAGTGCTAGTGCTTTAATAGTTAATTAAAATCAAAATTTGTCTGTCCACATCTTTGAGCTTGTGAACAAACACAAAAAGTAACCATTTGTCCCAGTGTTAGTACTGAAAAACTCCTCTCCCCATCCCAGCACTACCCAGCATTCCCCCTGCTCAGCTTGCCTGCTGGATCCTGCTTGTGAATGTCTGTTTCTAGCTCTCCTGTGACACTGGACAACTAAGTTCTGTTGCTACCCAGGCCAGCATGGGTTTGGGAGGGAGGAAAGAGGCTGTCAGGATGATGTTGAGCTCTCCAGCAGGGGGCAGGGAAGGCCTGATAGCCCCTGTCATACCCTCACTATTAGGTAAAAATATCTCAAACAGGGCCGGATTTAAACCTTACATGCTCCTAGGCACAGCATCTTCAGCACACACACACACACACACACACACTCACACTCTCTCTCTCTCTCTTACCTACCTACCTACCTACAGCTGGCCTTCATGTTTTCCATAAAAAATGAAACAAAGAGATATAAATACTGCCTCTCCAGGAAGGCACAAGACCCTGCGCCACACACGGCGCTCCCAGCTCAAGCTGGCGTGTAGGCCACCCACCCCAGGCAAGGTGCAAGGGAGGGACTGTACCTCACTCACCATGGCGAGTGGTCCCCGGGTGTCTTCTGTCCCTCCTGCAGGCCAAGGCAGCAGCCGTGCTCTGGCTCCGCCCATGCAAGTGAATGGGGCACCAGACACAACCCTCCTTCTCCCTCCCCGGCCTGGGGCGGAGATTGGGAAGGGGCTGGGACGCTCCCAGCACCTTCAGCAGCCAACCTGGCCACAGCTCACAGCAGCCCCAGGCGGGCCGACTCACCCTGCTCCAGGCCCACAAGCTGTGCGGCCACCAACCCACTCCAGGAGCCCACCCGCCTGCAGGGGATCTGTATGTATTAACTTTTAATCCACTTTTAACTTTTAGGCACCCGCCTACTGTGCCTAATAGGAAATCCAGCCCTGATCTCAAGGATGATTTACCTCCTTCCTACAGCCCTTTGAAATCTATGGGTGGAAACTGCTGTATAAAATTTAGATATTAAACAAGACTACTGGGAAAGTAGACTGGTAAGGAGAATCAAGCATGATATTAAAGATATGTATACACCAACAAACAAAGCCACAACAGAAAGCAGGGGGCCCTCTGCTAGGGCCAGGGTCAAAAGGATGTCCACCCAGGTGATGAAAGAAGACACTAGCTAAGAAATACTGGTCAACAGCAGGGAAACTACAAAGTTAGCCAATGTCAAACTACCCAGCCGAGAGAGGTTAACTCAGACAGAAATAAATTTATTACTATGTCTCTTGTAGCAGCTTTCTAAAAGACAAGTTTTATATATATATATATATATTCAGATTTATTTTCCTTAATATGTTCCCCATCTTACCAGGTCAGATGATCCCATTCTTGGATAACATTTAGGGTCTGAATATCCTCAGCTCTGCACCCTCATTCACACCCATAACAAATGAGTGTAAAACACACTCATTCCAATTTGGGAGCATACACCCTCTTTTTGCATGGGTGCAAAATGTGCAAGATGGTGGAATATGAGACCCTTCATCTCTAAACACAGGGGGATCTGATCCTACTCTTGGTTACACTGGAGTAACTCTAGTGAAGCCTGTGGAAATAGATCAATGTAAAACTAGCGCAACTGAGAGCAGAATCAGCTCCTCTGTGCTCTATTCATTTTTAGTGGATACATCTACTTTCTCTCTATCTTTTGTAGTGCTGCCATACACTGCTCAACAGTTGCCATGCATCACCACACAGGCAGCTTTATATTAGTCCTGGATTAAGTGATTCCTTTGTATATCAATCTGTTGGGTATGCAAAGCACTTTGGCATACTCCAGGATAAAAGGTGATATATAGTGTTAAGATCATAATTTCTGTACCATCAATCCACACTGAAAGCATCTGAAGAATTCGTCATTATCTTATTAGCTGAAATAGTCCCTGCCACTCTCCTGTCCAGGGTTTGTTTTTGTTCCTCTAATTATCCTTTAAATTTGGCTTCTGTTCACAGAACTTCTTGTTATCAGAACAGCTATATTTTCAAATGCCTTCTGTTTCAGGAAGAAGCAAGAGAAGCAAGCAAACTCCACATCAGTTCCCGGCACAGCCTCTAGGCAATGACAGCAAGTTTTCATGGCTGCAGTATGGAGATGGTATAGTGTCTCAGCCACATAGATCTCTGGGGAAGGGCACCAACAGATCCATGGGAAAGGAGCCATCTTACAGGGATGGCTGCCCTTCTGCATCCCTGTACTGACTGCCCCCTTCTCACATGGCAGCAGAAGTCAAGGTGGGAGCTGTTAGAAGTAGATTTGCCATTGGAGATCCACTGGGATATCCCTGGGCTGAACTAGGAGAGGGTTTCATGGAGGCTCCCCTACTCAACACCCTCTTCCGTCAATCAAACACTACTGTCTTTTCTTTGTGCATGTGTAGGAAATCTGCTGTAGATGGTCCTTTGCATATACATATGTAACCCTTCTTCCAGGTGGAGCCGGCAGCAACCAGGGCCAGGTCCAATATCTAGGGGTTCCTTTTCAACCATACAACACAAAATCAGCTCGAGCCCCCGCCCAGTAACCTGGAAAAATTACACATCACCCCGGGCACCTCGGAGAGGCAATGCTTCCTCACTCGCAAGCACAGAGACTGAGTGTAGAAAAGAAACTTTTAATGAAAGGAGAAAAGTCACCTGACATTCGTTAGGGAAAATGTCACAAGCAGGATTCATAATCATAAAACTGTGAGCAGGACACCCACCCCAGAGTGCGTGGGGCAGTGTCTTCTGCCTCATGTTCTTGAGTTCTACAACCAAAAGTTCCTTTTCTGTGCCCCCTCTACTCCTTCACCATACCCCACTCACATTAGTTGTCCTGGTGAGTGAGGACCCAGGGTTCAGAGGTGCATCTGTGTGAGTTCACCTCCCACCCAGGGAAGAAGGCACCTGGCTTGCTCCACCATCTGAGTACTTGCTCTGGCTGTCCGCCTCGCCAGCTGCTGTTCCTGACTCCCTGGCCACCCCACCAGCTGACTGCTCGCCACTTTCAGTGGCTGCTCCTGCCAGCCACATGGCAGTCACCTTCTGCTACGACCCCTGTAGGTCAGTCTCTTAGTGACTTTTAGCTTTCAGCAAGCTGGGCAGAAACACTGCCCTACCACAATTAATTTCAGCTCTTATTGAGCACTTAAAATAACAAAAGGCTCCTAATGAAGCCTATTTAGCTCTATCTGAGCAGTGGGAAAGAACAGATTAAACCAGACCAGGGAACCTTAGGGAGAATCCATACCGCCTGGCTGGGACACCTGTCCCCACCCATCTTACTTTCACAGGGGTCTGGCATTCAAGCCCCTGCCTTAGCGAGTTCCTTTTAGCTGACAGTGACCCCTCAATCAGGACAAGCTCAATACAGTTCTGCTCCCCTTTTGTCATACAACGAAGATGACATTGATAACATTTCACTAGCCCTGCATTCAGTACTAAAGTGATTTGTAACCCAACACCAGCCAAAGCTGATCACTTGGAGCTACACAACTCCTGTCTGCTAGATACCTATGGAGAGTAGGTATGTTCATATAAATACAGTTTGCTCCTGAAGTCTCTCCCCCTCCCCAACTAGCTGTCACGGGAGAGTTCATTCAGACCCTGCTTACACATATTTGGAGGGGGTTGTTCTGTGTCTGTCATTTATTTGATCACACTGGACTCTGTTAGCCATTTCCCTAACCCAGAGGGATTTCAATAGCGTTTTCCCTTCCTGTTTTGCTGTAGATTTTCTTCACTGTTGTCACTCTGGTTTTGTACTTTCAATAAATAGTTAAAGTGACAGGTTCCTATATGTTTTGTACATGGAGATAGTGTGTCAGATCTCACACTGTGACCACAGCTCTCAAAGTCAAAGTACTTAAACAGTTAATTAAACATATTCCAATATAAGGACATTGGAATATAAATTCCTTCCACTGAAGGCTCATAGGATCAGGCCCTAACAGCACCTGATAGAACCTATTCATGCAGCAGGCTTTAACCAGTTTCTTCCTTCACTATAACACACACACACATCCTTTTAAGCACAGTGAGGAGCAAGAAGTGTTATTAATAAGAAAATTGAACTAAAGCTCTTAGCCATCTCCCAAAAATAATGACATTGTTAAAGTCTTTTAACTTAAATAACAACTTATGGTATCATTCACCTCTACTTCCCAGCCCGTCACATAAAAAATGTTGCATTTAAGTTTTAAAATAATGGATTCCACTTGAAAAAAAAAAAAGGCAGAAACCCCAGCAGAGTATCCACATTAGTCCTTGCTTACAAAAGCGTATTGAAGGAAATAAAAAAATAACGCATATAGATACTGTAGTAGGGTAGCCACTCAGTCACCCCCTCACGGCTGGCAGCCACTTTGCAGGGCAGCTTGCCCATTAGCCCCCTCTTGCAGGCTGTTTAAGCACTCCACAGTTGGTTGTGGCTTACAGCTCACCTTCAAGGGACTGATTTAATATCAAATAAAGTTCACACAGTCCTCAGAGTCCTGAATCACAAAATAATCCAATCAATCCTCAATAAATCCCCAACATAAAGCCCTAAATCAGGGGTCAGCAATCTGCGGCACGCGTGCCAAAGGTGGCATGCGAGCAGATTTTTAGTGGCACTCGGCTGCCAGCCGGGGTCCTGGCCAGCCCTGCTCAGCCCGCTGCCTGCCTGGATGAACGGAACCCCGGGCTGGCAGCGGAACCCCGCCTGGGGTCCCGACCGCCAGCCCCACTCAGCCCGGTGCCGGCCTGGGGTTCCGTTCATCCAGGCAGGCAGCGGGCTGAGCAGGAACCCTAGACTGGCAGCGGGCTGAGTGGGGCCGGGACCCCCGCTGGCAGGGGGTGGCAGTCGGAACCCCAGACTGGCAGCGGGCTGAGAGGCTCAGTCCACTGCCGGTGTGGGGTTCCGTCTGCCACCCCCGCTGTCAGTCTGGGGTCCCGGCCACCGGCCCCTGCCAGCAGGGTTCCCAGCCCTGCTAAGCCTGCTGCCAGTCTGGGGTTCCTGTCACTGGCCCCTGGCACATGAAACCTTAAATTACAGTAAATAAATGAAGACTTGGCACACCACTTCTCAAAAGTTGCTGGCCCCTGCCCTAAATCATAATTCAACAGCTCATACTTAACTCCAGCTCTTCTGCCATACCCAGAACTCTCCCTCTACCTGAAGTAGCCACTCCCAACTCTTTCTATCCACAGCTCAGCTTTCTAGCCCAGGGTCCTTTCTTATTCAGTGTCTCCTCTGTTCTGAGGGCAGGCTATATACTGCGCTCCTCCAGAGCTCTCCTCCTGATTGGCTGGAAGAGAGGGGAGCCCTGCTCCATTCTACATTACAGGGCTCCTGATCCCAGGCCTTTAAAGAAACAGTGTCCTGCTTGTTTTGCCTTCGTATTTAACTCCTTATTCCCCAGGATCCCTTCCTCTCTTAAGCTACCAGGCCATTTTCTGGGCCTTTGTTTATTCCAACACCCTCGGATGGGTTCTTCTGGTCCCCTTTACTCTTAAAGGCCCAGTATGCCCCATTACAGGTACCAAACCAATATAATGTAAGAATTGCCAGGCACACAAGGCAAATTAATACTATTATAAAATGCTAGAAACACACTGATACTCCTATGCAATACTCAAGTATCGTATTGTATTAATTATAAAAATGCTAGCTGTAGCATTAAACTGAAGTTTTTGCCAACTGAAGCACAACTAAGAGAGTAAAGAGGTCAAATAAATTATTGCAATTTTAGATAGACAGTAGGAATCCAAATTAAAGAAAATGATGACATTAAATAAAAACAATAGGCTGGAGGGTGGCAAGGATGTTAACTCACCCTAAACAAAATCACCTTTGAATAGTAGCATACAGTTAATGTTCCAATTCAGAATGAGTTCAGAAGCTTGCAAATGTCACTTTATGCATTGCTAAAAGCACCGTTTCTAAAACAAACAAAACAGAACACAGATAGGAAATATACTATGCATGTATATGCAAATACATGTTCAGTGTATTTAAATATTTGCAAGTAACTGGATAGTAATTTCATTTCAGATTGTCTTCTAATAAACAAAAATGGCATTTGAAACTCACTAATAAAAAATGAGTAGGTAATATTATCTGGAAAATACTAGTAGCTACAAGGATTTTGTCATTACCTTGCAAATGGCATAATGGGGCAAATTCTTATCCCATTTGCACCAGCGAGGTTCCATTAACATCAGTGGAGATACTCCAGCTGTGCAGTATTGTAATTGGGATCACCAGTTAGCTCAGGAGGTATGCAGCAAGGAGGTATGATTACAGCTGTGTGAATAACTGATTTTTCAGTTCAGGGACAGATCTGAAAAACTGAAAAGTCATTTTGGTTCAGGTCAAACCAAATCTGAAGTTAACTGGAAATTTTGGTGAATCAGAAAAGTCAATTCCAGAGCTTGGATTTAAACGTGGGTCTCCCATAGCCCAAATGAGTGCCCTAACCACCATGATGAAGGTTATACGGGAAAAAGGAGGAAGAGACTCATCAGCACCACTTTCCCTCCTCTACTATCCATTTTGGGTCCAATTTTGTAAATAGTTTTAGGTTCACAAAAACTGCATTTTTCAGATGAATAAACTATTCATCCAAAAAAACCTCGCGCATTTCTACATAGGATAAAACACATTTTAACTGTTCAGCTGTTTCTAACTTACAGTGAGTCCACTCATGCATTTTTTCCAAGCCCAAACACCCTTTAAAGTCAGTGGGGATTTTGGGTGTGCAAGTAAAGCCTAGGAGTAACATTTTCAAAAGCGCCTAAGTGAGTTAGGAGCCTAAGTCGCTATTGAAAATAGGACTTTGTAGTCTGTCCTGTTGACTTTCAGTGAGACTTTGGTTGAAATTTTCAAAAGTGCCTGAGTGATTTTGAAGCATCAATTCCATTGACTTTCAATAGGATTTAGGTTAATAAATCCCTTTTTAAAATTTTATTCCAATTCTGCAGTATGCTGAAAACCTAAGGCACTGAGTGCCTTCCACTTCCATTGATATTAATGGGAGTTAAGAGACCCTCATAGGGTACATCTACACTACAGGGGGGAGTCGATTTAAGATACGCAAATTCAGCTACGTGAATAGCGTAGCTGAATTCGACATATCGCAGCCGACTTACCCCGCTGTGAGGACGGCGGCAAAATCGACTTCTGCGGCTTTCTGTCGACGGCGCTTACTCCCACCTCCGCTGGTGGAGTAAGAGCGTCGATTCGGGGATCGATTGTCGCGTCCCAACGGGACGCAATAAATCGATCCCCAAGAGGTCGATTTCTACCCGCCGATTCAGGCGGGTAGTGTAGACCTAGCCATAGAGATTTTCAGCCTCTTTTTAGATCTTTCAATGCAATTAAAATTTACGTCAGATTCTGCTCCTCATTATATTGGTGTAAATTCAGACTAACACCACTGAAGTGCTTCCCTAGTACTTATGTGACAACCTCAGTTCTCTAAACTGGACATCTAGTAATAGCTTCCTGTTTATCTGTGAACACCTTAAATCCTCTACAATTCCTCAGTGCCATTGCTGTCATTTTACAGATGGAGAAAACTGAGGGTCAGCAATTTGCCAAAGAGCATACAGCAAGTCAGTGCCAGGAAAATAAAGGCTATCCCCTGCACCCACTGAAATTAATGAATTTTGCCATTAACTTCAACAGGATCAATATTGAGACTCAAGTCTCCAACTTCCAGCCCTATAATTAATACATTAGATCACAGTATCATGAGGCAAGTCACTGATCCTCTCTGAGCCTCAGCATACCCATTTTTGTAAAATGAAGGACAGTTGTTATTTACCTACCTCATCCTATTGGTAAAGCTGTAATGGGTTTTTCAGGTACAAATATTAATAAGGCCTGAAGTAGGACTAAAACTGAAGATGTCCTGTCTCCACCGAGCTCCTCACTCCACCAGCCTGTATGTGAGAGCAGGCAAAAAAAAAGGCACATTTCCAGGTTTCTTATTTTTCATTCTGAATCCCTTTTTAGTCCGGGGTTCAAAATCACACTCAATGAATAGATGAAATATTTCACTTGTATTTTTGTGAAAAAAATTCACCAGTTTCATTCAGCCCTATCAAATATTGAACATTACATGGTGACCAATATCAGGATGAGAACTGTAGTAGCTCATGAAGTATAAATACATTTTTGTTTGTTCATTTGTTTGTTTAATCAAAGTAATCCAGATTTATTGCTTCCCCCCACCCCGCCTTTTTATGGGTAACTTCAAGTTCCTGTGAGCATGCAACAGTAATAAATTATCCCTTCTCACTCTGATGGCCTCGAGTAATGCTTAAGAAAAATTGTTTTTCATTCCACTGAACTGTAAAATAAACAAAACAAACCCTTCATTAAATGCTATAGGCCAAAGGGTCTCAGCAAATGTACTGCAAATGGCTGCTTTGCTCATCACAGATAAAATCCATTATGTGATTGTGTCTGGAATTGGACTAGCACATTTTGGGTGCCACATCATTTTAAATAATAAATTGGTGAAGAAGAATCATCCCCTACGTTCAAACCTATTTCAATGTCATTTTCTAGAGACACAGACATGCACACAACTAAATCAGTTCCATCATTTAGATGGAACATTATGTTTTCCTGCACTTTTCGGCTTACTTTCATTCCTTCCATGAAAGAGAATCTCACGACCCTTTCAGTATTGGCCTCAAGACATAGCTGAGTAGTTCTTTTCCTACAGAACCCCAAGACCCCAGCTGGCTAGCATGAAAGCTAACTTTGCTGACAAATCTCTAAGAAAACGTGTCATAATGTTCATTCTGTATTTTTTTTAAAACAAAAAGTATCAAAATATCTGAGTATCAGCATACAACATCTGTATTTAGCTTTAATCAATATCCTTCAATACAGAGATCTAGTTGATATGTTTTCTTGTGTGTCTTATGTTACTAAAAGATCAAAGACAATGCAGAATCATACGACTTTCTGGTAGCTGCACCTCTTACACCGCTAGAAAGTGTATGACTAATATTTTAGGATCCATTATCTCTTATGTGTCACCAGAAAACAAAATCCTTCTCGTATTTGTTCTCTTGTAAGCTCCGCTAGGAGATGATTTCCAACCCCTCAAAAGGATTTCAGCAGCTTCATTGTGAAGTTTGTGTTTACAAGGGATTTCCTCATAACAGAGACACAATCAGGATTGAATCTTTCATTAAAGGATTTTCTGTCAAGGATGCTGTCTCTACTGCCGTATCCAAATTTATCAGTACACCTGGGAATAACTGGGGTACATAATAAAAATTAAAACTCATTCTCAACAGCCAAATGAGAGACTTATCAAGCATCTCTCCAAAAAAAGATTTCAGAATCTTCATTCATCATAGATACTTTCTGACCCACTGGCAATGGTGGAAAAGTATAAATCATATCCTTAATTTCCAAGTGGCAGAGAGACAGATTTTCAAAGGAATTTAGGTGCATAAAGATGCAGATATAGTCCTAGGAAGCTTTTTTAAAGTGTCTAACCAGCTTAGGAGCCTAACTCCCCTTGATTTCAATGCAAATTTGCCATCACAAGCATACTGAACAGCACCTTTCTCTGCTAAGGGGGGTACAGGTTGCTGTTAGAAAACTGGAGATTGTTCACCCTCTTGAATACAGCTTATGAAGATTGCTCCTGAAGCAGCTTGGTAGGGTGGCTCCAATGCTGATCCATCAGGCCCAGGCCAGTGCAGTCAAGGGTGGGCTGCTAGCAGACTCGCCGTGCAATCTTTGGGAGGTGTCTGAGGCAGGGACAGCAAGTGCCTGGCGAAGATACATGTATTCCCAGAAACAAAACAAGGCCTTCAGTCAAGTGTAGGATGTGCTACTGTAACACCGACAGACCCCAGTCGCCGGCAGGCAGGATTGAATTTGGTACCTCTGGAGCTAAATGCATGAGCCTCTACTGAATGAGCAAAAAGCCATGTGGGTGTTAACTAAGGCTGTAGAGCAAACTCATTAATCTCTCTCTAAGTGGTCCCGCTGCCACTAGATGGGACAAAACACCACACCCAGTAGGTGTGTGGATTACACTACATAAATATGGGATCCCAAGTACCTTCACCTCTTGGCTGCAGACACCTCACAAGGGGGGCAGTCAGCTACCCTTTGCTTAATGGCTGGCTAAGGCTAGCCTGCTGAGGTTTGGGGTGAGGCAGGGCTGTCCTTTGAACCCATTGCTCTATGTATTCTCAGTGGATCCCCCTGGAAGTGGATGGTGCGGGGAGAGCAGGGCCATGTCAGTTTCCCACAGGGTGCTGGTGTTTGCGGATGATATGTCGGCTATGGTCACAAAATGTGAGGAGCATAACGGCCTCATGTGGCATGTGGCTAGTGTCAGGGGGCAAGTTACATTTGGAGAGAGAAAGGCATTATGGTTGGGTAATGAGCGGGACAAGGGTGGCAATGGTCCAGCATTGCTCCCTTTGGAAGGGCTGCAGAGTAGACAACAGGAAGGTGTATTGAAGATTTTGGGAGTGCAGTTCTGATTGCAAGGGGAGACTGTGAAACAGCATTGGGAAAGGGCCCTGGAGCAGAGGGTGGAGTGATGGAGGAGCTGGCATAGACCCTCCATGTTTCACAGAGTGCGAATGATAATCAGTACTCACTTCTGCTCTTCCTTCATTTGGCCAGAGTGTACGTGCTACAAACAGCACAGTTGATGGGAAAGGTGATGGAGTTCTTTTTTCTCTTCTTGTTAGGACAGAAGATGTATCCTTCATTAGGAGGTCTTTGGTCTGTCGAGAGGTGAAACACGGGGGCTTGGGGATCAGACACCCAGAGATATTTTTTCAGGACCTTAAATTTGCATTTTTGTCTGCAAAGGATGAAGCAGGTCCTGAGTAACCAACAGGGTCTTACTCAGGGAATGAGTCCAGTCTGGGTTCAATGCTTTCAGCAGACTGGGAGCAGGGGTGGGCACTGTTGCAGGGGTTGGGAAGGAAGCTTGTGAAGCCATGGCAAGGATGGAAAAGTAGGATGAGTAGGCAGAACCAGCTCCCTGAATATCTATTTTGCAGTGTTCCAGTTCTTATGGATATGGGGGATATGCTGGGAGGAGGGGAGATGAGGACAGACCAGCTAGAGGCTGTATCAGCAGGTGTTGAAGCCTCAAGTATATGAGTCCTTGCAGTTGGTCGGCTGCCCAGATGATACGCTCATTTTAGGGGCTTTGACAGTTCTACAGCCCTAGAGGGTCCCCTTTAAATATAAAGAGATGGTTGGAGGGTTTGCCATGGTAAAGTGGCTGTGTGAGAAGTGTGGAAAAACCCTGCAAAAACAAGACCAGGTGTGTCCCAGGCAACAGCTGTGTTCAGAGGGTGTTACACTGTCTGGAATGGCTCTCGACTCAAAGTGCCAACCTCAGGGCAGACTGTCAAAAGCAGGGCAGACACCCCAAATGGGTGGCATGTTCTACAATTAGATTCCAACAACCCTGTAACAAATGAGATCACAGTAACAGTCTTATTGCAAACTCACAGACAGTCCTCTTGGGCTCTCCAGTCTGTCTTACCACTTAGGCAAGCTGGACTTAGTGATATATGGTCACTTACACCAAAAACAACAAAATATTCAGGTTGCTCCCAGTCTCAAGAGACCAGTCACTTACCTCAGATCAATTTGTACCTTAGATCTCATGCCAAAAGACAATGTCTGTAGCCAATCCTGTAACAAACTAACTAAAGGCTTAATAACTAGGAAAAAGAAATGAGTTATTTACAAGGTCAAGCAAGCAAGCATATATACACAAATGAGGCCAGGTCTACACTAGAAATTTTCATCAGTATAACTACGTCGCTCATGGGTGTGAAAAATCCCCACTCATGAGTGACGCAGTTATACCGACTTAACCCCGGGGGTAAGAAATGCTCTGTTGATGGATTAACTATGCCAACAGGAGAAGCTCTCCTGTTGGTGTAGTAGCATCTTCACTGACGTGCTACAGCGGCACAGCTGCACTGCTGCAGTGTTTTCAGTGGAGACCTGCCCTCAGTCTGTGATTCAAAAGGTGACAGAGATGTAGTAATCTGTCACCATTGGATGTCAACCTTGGGGAGCTCTGCCTTTTTGTTTCTTAGCTCCAGCCCTTGTAAGAGTACAAACAGCAAGGAGATGAAAAATCTTTATGTCTAGTATCTTTAGTGATGGGACGAGGCCTTCTGCATGTACTTCTCCATGAGTGAATCGGTCAATCAACAAAGCTTTTACCCTCCACTGGCCTACTTAATGTTGATAGTCCTCCTGGACGGGCTGGGGAGCCAGTCTTCCCATCTAAGTTCAGAAAAGGCATTTTTACAATTATAAAATAAAACGTTTTATTTTACCTTGTAGCATGGAATACAGACATTACAAGTGAGATTAATGCAGGCAGCAATTTACGAACATGTCATAGAGTCTAAACACTAAATACATTCTTATAAGACTACTTTGAACAAAACTAATGTACAAGTGAGCTGGTTTGGTCTCCAGCTATGAGTTTGTCAGTTCTTAGCTAATGCCTACGGCCTTGGCCAGAGCTGGCACTTGGTTTACCAACATCATAGGGAGGGCCAAGAGACTCTGTGGCATCTGTTGAAGGAATGCCCATAGGCTCAGAAGGTGCAAGTGGGATTAGCAAGAGTGCTGAAAGGGCTAGTTAATTTAGGACAACAGAGATATGGGTATTTTCTGGCCAGGGTATCAGCAATGGGAGAGGGAGACCCTCTAGAAGTTGAGATATGAGGTGGTGTTTCAGAGGAACCCTCTGACGTGGGCTTCCCCAGAGGAGTTGTAGCACACAATCTGGAAGGAGCTGGGGTTGTTGAGACATGTGGAGAGGAACTATGACCTAGAGAAGGACAGGAGGTGGTGGAGTCAAATACAAATTTAAAATGGGTTGAGTTTGGGTTGGGCCTCTTTCCTGTGAAGGTCAGGGCGGAGTCCAGTGTATAGGACCAGAGGCCTTTGGGACTAAGTTTGTGGTAACAGTGGGAAGGAGTAAGAGGATGTCGGAGTATATTTTAGTTCACTATATGGTAAGAATTGGAAAGAGATTATTGTATTGGGTGGGGGAATTATGTTGGACCAAGAGTATGATTCATTGACTAGTATGTCAGGGGCATGGAGTATCAATATTATGTAATGATTTTGAGGATTTTGCTATTGCTGTAGGCTATGATTTTTTCCTTTGTCTTTTTTTTTTTCCATGGAGGGACTCATTTCTGTGAATCGAGGAGCTGGGTTTCTGTCCATTGGGAGGACCTCAGAAGCAGAATCTTCAGAGGATGTAATGGACTCTCTATGAAGGGATGGAGCACATGTTATGGGACTGAGCAAGGGCAAATGGCCAGGGCTGATTTATATTAGATTGGACATTGGACACCAAATGGGCCTGTATTTGGAGGATGGGGCAAGTCTTTAATGCTGGGTTTCTCCTGTCACAGGAATAGGAGACGGAAGGAGGGGGAGGGTTGTATTGTCTTGCATCAGTATGGTCTATGTTTTTGACTATTGTATGTCGTTTGTTTATGTTTCTTTTTATGTTCTGTTGTCTGGACTTTGTTGTTATGACAGTTGGAGTTTTTAATAAAAGATCTCAGAGGGCCAGTTACTCTCTGACATGGTCTTTTGGCCAAAATGCCATCATCTTCAATTACAAAGGAGTCTTTTCTGCAATGAAGTTGATTAAGGTTAACTTAATGTGATCTCAAAAATCTGAGTCTAAAGAAAAAAGAACTGATTTTCTCTGGTATAAAATTTAGTTCTGCTAATATATTAAGTTGCCCCAGGGAGCAATAGAATTTTTACTGACTATTAAAACTCAGGCAGAAGCTCATCTGTCACAGACTTCCCTCCTTGACAGCTAGCTCTGTACCCCAACAGGAGCCCTTTCAGCAGAAAAGAGCTTTTAAAGAGTGTTCTCTTGATTCTCCCAATCTAGTCACCATCAGACCTGCAACACTTCTTAAATGTTGACGGGACAGAGGGGTAGGGCCAGCTGGGGCAGTTACTGATTTATCTCATATCTTAGGGACCTCTTAATAGCAAGCTTCTCACTAATCCTTACTGACTTAGCCTCCTGGGAGAACATCAGTGAGATGACGACTTGCCCTCCCCACTTTTAGCACCTTTGTCCACCCTGGCACAGAGAGGAATTGGATCTATTTATTATTCACATATTTACTGAGCATATTCAACCCATCTGCCATGATATGCACTGTCTGACTGCGGGTTACTGACTGAAGTTTAAGATGTTGGCTTTGACCTATAGTGTTTTAACTTTCTCAGTTCTCATCTACTTACCCAAGACACTGCATCGCTCCTCAGGCTATGCCATTGCAGCTGCCATCAGCAGAGGTGTGTGAGCTGCAGCCTCACTGGCATACACGAGAAGGGGCTATTGATGGAGCATTCTCAGTCCCTCCCTGTAGTTTTGGAATTGGCTTGTCTTCCTCCTCCCACACAGTGGTCCGTAATAGTCCGAACTTGGTGTCCTTTCAGGGCATACTGCAAAGTTAATCTTTTTTTGCCCCCAGGCATTTGATGATCATGAATGAGGAGTACGGGTGTAAAATAGGTGAAGGACTTAATTTTTCAAGTTACTTGGTTCTCTGTGGTGAGTTACACTGAACTGTACTCTAGTTAGGTTTGGCCACTGAGGCCCCAGTTCCAAAAAGCATCCCTAATTCAGGTAATTACCTAAGCAAAGCTTAACTTTTTGTCTTTTTGGTCTTTTTGTTTGTTTGTTTGGTTGGTTGGTTTTTAAGTAAAGGCAACAGTGTCCAGAGAGTATGGGCAGGCACCTCTTTTTCAACATTTGTATAAATCCAAATAATTAATATGATGCTTCCCATATTTGGATCATTGTTATTCACAAGATTATTTCTATTAACTGTAAGTGTGATTTCCCCATCCCCCAGTTAATTTAGTCTTTGCTTCTAAATAAAGGTGTTACAATAGACCAGGTTGTATAATGTGGGAATCAAACAGCCAATATTTAATTTGAATCTCTTCTTGAAGTTCCTTATAAAAATAATTTGGTGACTATAAATCGACCAGCTCTACTGTACAATCAGGTTAATACAATAATTGGGTTTCATGCAGAAAGCTGAAAAAATGTTCTAATACATAATGATAGCTTTTTGTAGGGCATATATTTTGCTATCACTGGTCGTTTGTGTGTTTATAGCTCAGCACTGTTGGAACATTTTATTTTCACATCTATCAAGGACATTTCAGGGCTGAACAAACACAGCAGATTCAGCAGCAGTTGGAATACAACTGTTACAGTTCACCCTTTAGAAAGCTTATGAAAGAGCTGTTACAGTTTTGAAATATTAAAAGGTCTTCTGAAGCCAGAAGAAAAAACTGAAATGTAAAATCAAGGGTCTGGTCTGGCTGAGTGGATAAAGTACTAGCCTTTTATTCCTGGGACCTAAATCTTTCAAGTCAATATGTGGTACAAAATGACCTTGATGATCAGCAGCTAGTAGATGTGAATCCACATCAGTAAAAGTAACATAGAATTCACACTGTGACGTAAGAAGGAATTGAAGTGTAGTATAGCTATAAGGGAGCACTGTAGCTTGCTTAGAAGTGGACCTGCACCATACCACCTGCTTCAAACTCCTAACACATGGGCCGGTTCAGTCCCCAGTTTGGATCTGGATGTTTCAACTTAATCCATGCTGCTCTATCTTAAGTATTTATATGGTCCCTATTACCATAGTATCTGAGCACCTTATAACCTTTAATGCACTTGTCCTCACAACAGCTCTTTGATGTAGGGAAGGACTGAGGCACAAAGAGACTAAGTATCTACCCTGAGATCACACAGGAAGCATTTGCCAGAGCAGGAAATTGAAACTGAGTCTCCCAGGCTAGCACCCTAAACAATGGGCCATCCTTCCTCTCTGCGTTTACCAGTTTGTGTGACTGTGTGAGCAATAAACCCCACCACAGAATTATTAGTAAAGGCCTTTAAGCCCATAGGGTCTGAGTCTTTGATTCAGTATGATTTGCCATAAAGTCTATAGATAGAAAAGACCTATTAGGCCATCCAGCCTAACTCTGTGTCAGGGCAGGATTGTTCCCAATTGCACATTTATACCCACTCGTATTTTAAATTTGAAAAATGATTGGCTTCCATGCCTCCCCTTGGGACACAGCCTCAGTGCAGGAAGTTTATGTCACAGCTTCAGTCCATTGCTTCCTCCAGACCACTAAAGGGAGTCAGGTGCTGGATAACAAAGTGTTTAAAGCCTCCAGAGCCTGAATGGGGCCCACAGTCTTAGGGGTCCTAGGCAAACGCTCAGCATGAAGGTCCTCTATCTAGCACACTCTCCTGAGAGTTGGAAAGCAGCTGCCTAGCCCCTGGGTTCAGTGCTAACCCTTCAGACTCATCCACAGCTTAAGTGCACTCTCTTCCAGAATCGCACAGAGTATGAATCTTTTGAATTACAGAGTGACTCTCTCAGTAAGCATGTGGTGTCACACAACACATACAGACAGGTTTGCACAGGTTCCAACACCATTGGTCTTTTACTTACTCACGCAAGAAGTACTCAGAGTACAGATCATTTAGAAAACAACAAACATCTTAGACCCAAAGCCCCTCACTAACCTACCCTTCCCTTGAGAGTCCTTGGGGATCATCTCAATTCAGGTAGATCATCTCAATTCCCCGGCCTCATCAGGCTTCTGCATGCTGAGTTGCTTCTCCCTGGTCTTCCAGCCCAGCTTGCCTTCTCTTGAAAGGTCTGTGTCCATCCTCTCTCCCACCCAAGTTTCCTGTTCCAGTCCTACCACCACCACCTCCGTTTCTTTGTTCTGTGTTTGGTAACTTTCCAGTCTCTCCTGTCCCCTCTCCCTTCAGACAAGAGGAAGAAGTATTTCTCATAGTTGGAGCAATCCCATCTTCCCAAGATGCTTTGCCTTGAATAAGCAGTGTGTGGGTTCTAAGGACTCACCCTTGTACTTGGTCTGGCAGAGATATGACATAGTCTTGACAGGAATGGTGGAATCCACAAACATAGACAGAGGGGCATTTACAATACAGCAATTTTCATAGCAACAACTTCACAATATCAACCAGAATTTATAAATTGGGCAGATTCCCTAAATCATCACATTTCTCCCTCCTCAAATAAGAGCAGAGCTGGGGCACCCCTCGGGTACCTCAGGGTGGATTTTACACCCCTTTTTGAGATAGTATCTGCTATTACTATTTATTACTTCATACTTCACATCTTTGGTGGGATTCTAGGAGAGGGTTTGTTTAAGCTACGGAGGTATCTTGGGGATCAGCACCATTCACAGGGGTTTAAGGTAGGTCAGATGAGGGACTCCATTTCTGTGATGCAGTAGAAAACTGAAAACTGAGGCTCAGAAAATGTGCCAAGGAGGAAACTGCTGCAGCCTGCTGAGACCCAGAGAAGCTTAAAACACCTGGGACCCAGTAGCTAGATTCTCTCCCACCAGTCTAATCAGTGGCTTGTGACAGGTTAGCCTTATATTCACCCTAAAAATTTCCTTTTTCAATTTTATTCTATTACTCCTAATTATGTCCCTGTGATAGGGCTATGCTGTGAAAGCCTGGAATATTAAAAGGCTATTGAACTCATTTGCTATGCATTGTAACAGGTTGACTTGCCCCTAATAGATCAGGGCGAGCTGGCTCCAGGCCCCCTGGCCCTGAATCAGACCCAGCTGGGAAATAGGAGCAAATGATTATAAAAAGCCATCTGAGAGGCTCAGCTAAGAAGGAGCTATATGTGACATATGGGCTCCTGCAGTAGGCTCTGAAGCAGGGGGGCATCCGTCCATCGTCTTTTCGGTAAGGGGAAAGTCTCTGGGAGCTGTAGCCCTCAGTGGGCAGAGGAACTGCTTTTTGATTTGCTGTTTGGCCTAAGTTTTATGTTGAAGAATAAAACGGTGCACTGAAAGAGACTTGGGCATGGCTGTGAGTCCTTCCTGGAATGGGGAAACAGGCCAGCAACCTACAGTGTATTGTTACGGGCTTGCTAGTGATTATATTGCTGACTAAATGGGGCAGGGGAAAAAAAGTTTCTTGCAGGAACTAAAAATGGGGGGCAGGGAGTAAGTAATGCAAATCCTCAGTACGGAAACAATGATGTAACATGACTTTTGAAATTTCACCTTCCCCTTTCTCTCCTCCATCTCCCCACCCTGAGACTAAACAACACTCAGACTGGTTTGACCTGGTTCAAAGGCCTTGGCAGACAAAGCACATGAAAGTGTATTAAATAGCAGTCCCTGGCCCAGGGAAAGAGAATTCATCCAATCAGTGACAAGCCCTGAAGGAGTTTAGATCCACCAGGGTGTCTGTTTGGAAGATGAGTGACCACCTGTTAAGCCAGGCATGCAAGTAAGCTGTCTATCGTTTTATGGTATATTTTCTCTGAGATGATTTTTGTTCTGAATAAATAGCACGTTGGTTTATGAGAGCCGGCTGGTCGCTAAATATAATCCTGTCTTTGCCCTTGAGAGAAGAGAACTGCTGGTGCTGAAATGAGGCAATCACAGTGAACGGCAGGGTCTGCAGTCTTAGGCCCCAGTCCAGAGGGAGAGACTTGTGGGATTCCACTCTGTAAAAGGTGAGGACTAGAGGCCTGAGAGCACGAGAGAGTCAGATGTGCAGTTAACCCAGGACTGTGACAGCTTTCTCCCCTCACAAGTTTACATTAAAATATCTGTTTCCTTCTCTTGTCACTCAATAAAGCTAGACAAAGGAGCTAAGTGCCCAAGATTAGAAATACAAGTAAACTCTGATTAGCTGAATGTTGCAGGGAAGATTTGAAAGATTTGGAAAACTTGAGCTTTCCATAAACAATTTTTTTTATCATAGAAACATAGGGCTGGAAGGGACTCAGAGAGATCATAAATCCATCCCCCTGCCATGAGGCAGAACCATAAACCCCTCACTGACAGGTGTTTGTCTAAAAAAGTTCTTAAAACCCTTCCATGACAGGGGTTCCACAACTTCCCTTTGTAACCTATTCCAATACTTAAGTACCCTTAGAGTTAGAAAGCTTTTCCTAATATCTAGCCTAAATCTCCCTTGCTACAGATTAAACCTATTCTTTTTGTCACACCTTCAGTGGACATGGAGGACAACTTTCCTCTTTATAACAGCCCTTAACATACTTGAAGACTGCTATCACGTCACCCTCAGTCATCTTTTCTCAAGACTAAACATCTTGTTAATTTCAGACCAACTTTCCAATTTATCAAGGTCATGTTGAATCCTTATCCTGTCCTCCAAAGGACTAGTAACCCCTTCCAACTTGGTATGATCTACAATTTTATAAGTACTCCCCACTCCATCATCCAAGTCATTAATAAAAATATTGATTAGTACCAGACCCAGGACAGATTCCTGTGGGACCCCACTCAATATGTCTCCCCAGTTTCACAATAAACCACTAATAATCTACTCTTTGAGCATGGTCTTTCAACCACTTGTGCACCCACTTTATAGTAATTTCATCTAGACCGATTTTCCCAAGTCTGCTTATAAGAATGTCATGCGAGACTTTGTCAAAAGCCTTACTAAAATCAACATATATCACATCTACAGCTTCTCCACATCCATGAGACCTGTAACCCTGACAGAGAAGGAAAGTAGGTTGGTTTGGCATGATTTGTTCATGATAAATCCATGCTGGCTATTCCTTATAGTCCCATTATCCTCTAGGTGCTTACAAATTGATTCTTTAATGTTGTTTTCTAGTATCTTTTCAGACATCAAAGTTAGGCTGACTGGTCTATAATTCCCATGGTCCTCTTTGTTCCCCTTTTTAAATATAGGTATTATGTTTGCCCATCTCTAGTGTGATTGGACCTCCCATCTGCCATGAGTTCTCAAATATATTCACTAATGGTTTTTAGATTGCTTCAGCTAGTTCCTTAAATATCCTAGTATGCCTTTTATCAGGCCCTACCAATTTGAATACATTTAACTTATCTAAATATTCTTTAACCTGTTCTTCCCCTATGCTGGCTTGCATTCCTTCCCCCTTGTTGTTTTAGTATTGTGACATTCTGTACCTCGAGGAACACCCTACACCCCCATGTTCATCCTTATGATTGTGTGGTAGCTAATGCAAAATTTGACATGTTGGATGTCTTCGGAAGGCTCATGATGTACTAAGCATTGTTGTTATGGTAATGTTCTAGTGATCATTGTTATAGTATTGTTATAGGATGTAATTTCATGTATATAGTTATGAGGCTGAAAATGTGTCCTCATGGCTTAAAGCAAGCCCAGGCAAAAACTTTCCAAAAGCAGAGGGGCAGTTCACACCTCATCAGGGCATGTATGGGACAAACGAGCCCGGCCTCACAGGAACAAAGGACACTGGCCTAGGCAACAACAAAGGATCTGTTGTACTCTCGAGTGAGTCACTCTCCTTCCTTTGGTCAGTTTGGGACTGTGATGAGTTAATGCTCACCTGACTCTGAAGGGGGAGGGGGGGCAAAGCCAAGAGGTAAGAAAGGACATGATAAAAGGGAGAGACATTTGCCATGTTCTTCCTCTCTCTTCCACCTCTGTCTACAGACATCACCACCAAGCAACTGAAGCGCTGATCAAAGAGGAGAGCCTGGCTAAAGAGCAGCCAGCCTTTGGTGAGAAGCATCTAAGTTTGTAAGGGAAGTGAAAGTGTTAAGATCAGCTTAGAATGTGTTTTGCTTTTATTTCATTTGACCAAATCTGACTTGTTATGCTTTGACTTCTAATCACTTAAAATCTATCTTTATAGTTAATAAATCTGTTTGTTTATTCTACCTGAAGCAGTGCCTTTGGTTTAAAGTGTGTCAGAGACTCCCCTTGGGATAACAAGCCTGGTACGTATCAATTTCTTTGCTAAATTGACAAACTCATCTAAGCTTGCAGCATCCAGTGGGCATTATTGGACACTGCAATACGGAGGTTCCTAGGGTTGTGTCTGGGACCGGAGATATTGGCTAGTGTTATTTGGTTGCACAATCCAAGGAGTAGCTTCCATGCCAGAGGCTGTGCGTGAACAGCCCAGGAGTGGGGGTTCTCACAGCAGAGCAGGGTAAGGCTGGCTCCCAGAGTCAAGGATTGGAGTGATCTAGCAGATCACCGGTCCAGATAACAACAGTGGGGAACATCACAAGTATTAATTGTGTTAAGCATCTGTTCACAATTAACTTTTTTAGTGAAGACTGAAGTAAAATGGTCATTAAACACCTCAGCCTTTTTGGTGTCACCTCTTTTTTTTCCATTTTGAATTCATGTGACATACACAAATTCAAATGCTATGAAACTTGGTTAAAATAGGTGTTAAAATAAATGAATTTGCCTGTTTCAGCAAGTACTAAGTAATCACCCTATTTATTATTATTTGTACTACTGTAGCCCTCAAAGACCCCAACTAACATTGTGGTAGGCACTGTGCAGTTACATGGTAATAAAGTCAGTTTCTGCTAGAAAGAGCTTGTAATCTAAGTAGACAAGTTGATCTGGTTAAAAATGATATTTTGAACCATGCTCCTTGATCATACTACATCTCCCATGGGAATCGATGACAATAATGCATCATGAGAGTTGTAGTCCAGTTGGGGAGATCGTCCCATAAAGGAGAATGGTGATATGAGACAATTGACCTTCTATTCCCAGGAAGCACTGTGATTGCATATCAAAATGGTTCATTTTTGGACAAAATATTGGTTTTGGATTTTTAACAAAAAAAATTTCCTCCCATAGAAAGCAAGCTGTTTTCATGTCAAATTTCATTAAGTTGAAAATCTAAATTTCCACTGAGGAATTTATGATGCAAAATGTTTGTCCAGCCCTATAGACAAGACAGGCAAAAAGTCAGAGAAAGGAAGTATCCTTAGAGCCGGTCAAAAATGGAATGTCCATCCTATGGGCAACTCTGCTATTTCAAAATTTGTTCAGTCCCTAACTGCCATGAAAAGTCAAGATCTTGGAATATTTCACAAAATGAAATGTTGCAAAATATTTCATTCTGACCTTATCAAAACACTTTAGCTTTGATAATCATATTGCTTTATCATATTATAACATAAAAGTTCATCTTGTTCCCCAGAAAATACCTAGAGGTCAAGCAAAAGATCTAGTGAGAGAAAGGGTGCTGCTACACGACTAGACATAATGGTGGCCTCATTGGGATTTTTGCAAGTGGAATTACCTCTGTGTAGCTTTGCTCTTCTTTGTGCCATCTCTGTTGAATGTAACCAGGACTTGTGTATCTCTTGTCAATGCATAAGTGAGAGTAGCAACCTTCTGAGACCCAGGAAGAGAGTAACAAACAACCTTGATCTGTGTGTCACTAATTCCTTTATTCCAGTGGAAAATCCAAAATCTGATACCACTTAACATAGGGGCCACAATATCCATTTGAACCATCTTACCAAAAAAAAAAAAAAAGATCATTTCCTTCCTTGTTTACTTACTTACAGCCTTCTAATACTCCTAAGTAATTGTATTTGTCCCACTTGCTATTTAAAATGTCCTTGATTGTCTAAATCATATGCTTCAAATTATTCTATTTAAATTTCTGAGTGTGTAATACATGTGGCAAAGAAAAAAGAGCAGGTACCATATTAAGCTTTAATTTGTTTGTAAGAATTGCATTTGCTCCTCTTTGATCAGATCTATACTTACTCCTTGTCTGTAAACTCTCCATAAGATTTGCATTTCTCAGCACCTACTTTGTCATGGAAATAGTGAGCTTAATGAATTGAGTAAATAGACTTTACTTGGATTGTAAACTCTTTGTTGTTCTGTTTGTACAACTACCACCACAATGGGGTCTCAGTCCATGACTAGGCTCCTAGGCACTACAATAATACAAATAATTCATAATAAATATGGAAACGCAGGTACCAGATCAGAAAAAATAGTAACAAATACAGTCCAGTGTTTGCACATTTGCATTCTCCCCTGCCCCCCGTAATCTTCACTTATAAACAAAAAGGAGCTTTTAAAGTAGATGAATCAAAGCATATTGATGCCCATTTCTGCCCCCTTCGGGCTAACGCATTCCAGCAATTCTCATTTGACTAAGCGCATTGAAGATTTGCAGGAGACATTAAAACTTGGTGGTGTGACAATGTTTTGGAGGTGTATTAGTTTAGCTGGCTTTCACGCTGACTCTGCAGTGATAAAAATGAGATGAACCAGTAGGTAAAATATATATAGAGAGATATAATAACCAATCTGCTTCTCTTCCTAACCATCACTGGCTTCAGTGCTTCAGCCTGGGGAAAGAAATCTTTCCATAATCCTACAATAGTTTACAATCTGCCACACAAATCAAAGTAATATGGTAATCAGCAGATAAGCACAATAACACATGTGGTGTTAAATGAAGTCTCTTGTTCTCTCATGGGGGAAAAAAGGAGAGAGACTTATTTGTTCAATATACCATTATAAAATTATCGAGGGGTTTTCAAATAAAGCATTTTAAATTCTTATCTTTCACTGTTTGTGAAATTTATTGATGAATAATTTAGAATAGTGTCTCAGTGATGCTCCTCTGTATATAAAAATGTAATCTGACTTAATTATGTAGCATCATAGTAGTAATAATAAAAGAAAACCACTCTACGGATGGCTAAAATATATACTGCTTTACAAAAAGTCCAATAGACATTATATGAATTTATACAAAGTGAATTGTAGGGCTTAAGATGTTTTTATTCATAGAATTGTTTCCAGGCATTTAACTGGCCTCCCACTAGTAAGGGTACTTGCACAGAAGATGAAGGATAGAGATGACTATCTTTGATTAAAGAGATAAATTGGATGATCATATATAGTTGTTCTGGAATTCAGGTTATTATGGAAAGACAGTAGACACCAGTAGATTGGCTAGTGTTATTCATTGAAGCCAGAGCAATTTAGATTATTTTTGTGTCCTCCACGTCAATTAATACATTCAGCACAGTCTGGTCAATTGGTTTGTTTTTTAATTCAGTCAAGGTCTTTTTGTTTGTTTTGGGTTTTTTGTTTGTGTTCTTCGAACCTGGTGAGAAGTACATAAGGATCATTTTAAACTAGATCACACTAAGGTGGAATTTAAAGCCACCTCTCCATTCCGAATCAAACATGTTTTCACTACAAGCTCCTCAGAAGATAAGGAGAAAACAACGAGGAGTCCTTGTGACACCTTAGAAACTAACAAATTTATTTGGACATAAGCTTTCATGCGCTAAACCCCACTTCATCAGATGCACGGAGTGAAAAATACAGTAGGCAGTGCTGGCCCCCCACTTGGTAAGGCAACTCCCATCTTTTCATATATATACTGCTTATTGTATTTTTCACTCCATGCATCTGATGAAGTGGGTTTTAGCCCACAAAAGCTTATGCCCAAATAAATTTGTTAGTCTCTAAGGCAGGGGTGGGCAAACTACTGCCCGCGGGCCACATCCGGCCTGCCAGCCGATTTAATCCGGCCCTCGAGCTCCTGCTGGGGAGTGGGGTCTGGGGCTTGCCCCGCTCCTGCACTGCAGCCAGGGAGCAGGGTCGGGGGTTGCTCCATGCGCAAGTGCCATGGCTCCGCAAGGCTACTGGAAGCAGCGGTATGTCCCCCCTTCAGCTCCTACGCATAGGGGTAGCCAGAAGACTTCGCATGCTGCCCCCACCCCATGTGCCGCCCGTGCAGTTCCCTTTGGCCAGAAACTGTGGCCAATGGGAGTTGCAGGGGTGGCACCTGTGGATGGGGCAGTGCGCAGACACACCTGGCTGCACCTCCACGTAGGAGCCAGACATGCCGCTGCTTCCGGGAGCTGCTTGAGGTAAGCGCCGCCCAGAGCCTGCACCCCTGAGCCCCTCCTGCATACCAGCCGCAGCCCTGATCCCCCTTCTGGCCTCCAAACCCCTTGATCCTAGCCTGGAGCACCCTCCTGCATCCCAAACCCCTCATTCCCAGCCCAGAGCCCGCACCTCCAGCCAGAGCCCTCACCCCCCCACCCCCGCACCCCAACTCCAATTTTTTGAGCGTTCATGCAATTTCCGCCATAAAATGTCTATACTTCGATGTGGTCCTCAGGCCAAAAATTTTGCTTACCCCTGCTCTAAGGTGCCACAAGGACTCCTCATTGTTTTTGCTGATACAGACTAACACGGCTACCTGAAACCTGTCAGAAGATAAGGGTCACTCAGAAACTCAATATCATAAAGAGTCTAATCAAGGAGAAGTAAATGTTTTATCTGAGACCAGAAAAAGGCCTATCAATTTTGTTTAGATCCAATGGCACACATCACTCGTATAGACAGTCTAGTGATAAATAAGAGTAGCAAAAGTGGAAAGGGGCAATTTATGATGAATCTGTATTGCAACTGTAATGCCTTTATGAAGATATTGCCCATTACATCTACACTGATATTTCTAGGGAGACTACAGTTTATATTTCCTGTTCTGGGACAGGTTCACAGCAGGGTAAGGATGATGGTCATACTGCAAAAATGAGTGAGACAAGGTGGGGGAGGTAATATCTGTTATTCGACCAGCTTCTGTTGGTGAGTGAGATAAGCTTTCGAGCCACACAGCAATGTAAACCTAGGGCTAGTGGGACTCAAGGCAGCTGACCCGTGTCAGGGAAACCTTGGTTGGAGTGTCTATACAGCTTTTTTAATCCTAGGTTAAGGATATTCTGACCCCTGCTTGAACCCTCGGGCTCTGGTGTCCACACTGCAGTGCACAGACCTGAGTCAAAGTAATGTATCTCAGAGTGCCTAGTGCCTCACCCCCAGTGTAAACACTCTAGCCCTATGAATGTGTGACACTGTGGGAAAACTCTACTACCCACTGTTTTTCCTAACTGTGACGGTGCTATTGATGGGACTCAGGTGCCCATAAGTACATAAATGGTATAATTTAGCTCCTTTGCTGGCTGTCTTAGTAGAATGACTGGAGTTTGAGAAGGCTTTATACTGACCTGCCATCTAATCTGAGAATGGGGCTCCCTACCTCTAAGCTGAGTCACATTGGCAGGAGAATGCTCAGGTGCACCTGTTCTGAGAAAAATTAGGACATCTGTCTTCAGAGCTGTCAAACTATTCAAATGAAGCTTTGCAATTCTTAATGTTTAAAATGGGCTGTTCAATGAAGGTGTTTTTGTTTGGTTGGCTTTTTTATTTATTTTTGTCTGTTTGTTCTGAAGTTTGACATAAAATAAAGGTTTCAGAGGAACAACACATACACTCCAGGCTGGCTGCTGCCAGCTGCGGAGCAGTAAAATGCATCCCCAGGGCTTGGGGGTGCAGTGTGCTCCAAACCACCTGCCCCTGCCACACCCTGGGAAGCAGGGATAAGGGATCCCCAAGAGGCTGTGGAAAAGTTTTGGGGCTGGCTCCCACTCACCACTACCTGGGTGCTGTCATGGTGGGAGTCTGCTATAGACCACCAGACCAGGGGGATGAGGTGGACAAGGCTTTCTTCGGGCAACTAACAGAAGTTACTAGATCACAGGCCCTGGTTCTCATAGGAGATTTCAATCACCCTGATATCCGCTGGGAGAGCAATACAGCGGTGCACAGACAATCCAGGAAGTTTTTGGAAAGTGTAGGGGATAATTTCCTGGTGCAAGTGCTGGAGGAACCAACTAGGGGCAGAGCTCTTCTAGACCTGCTGCTCACAAACCGGGAAGAATTAGTAGGGGAAGCAAAAGTGAATGAGAACATGGGAGGCAGTGACCATGAGATGGTCGAGTTCAGGATCCTGACACAAGGAAGAAAGGAGAGCAGCAGAATACAGACCCTGGACTTCAGAAAAGCAGACTTTGACTCCCTCAAGGAACTGATGGGCAGGATCCCCTGGGAGGCTAATATGAGGGGGAAAGGAGTCCAGGAGAGCTGGCTGTATTTTAAAGAATCCTTATTGAGGTTGCAGGAACAAACCATCCTGATGTGCAGGGCCGTCCGGGGGGGGAGGGGGGAGGGACACAAGTGGGGCAATTTGACCCAGGCCCCTGGCCCCACAGGGGCCCCCATGAGAATATAGTATTCTATAGTATTGCAACTTTTTTTTGTGGAAGGGGACCCCGAAATTGCTTTGCCCCAGGCCCCCTGAATCCTCTGGGAAGCCCTGCCGATATGTAGAAAGAATAGTAAATATGGCAGGTGACCAGCTTGGCTTAATAGTGAAATCCTTGTTGATCTTAAACACACAAAATAAAAAGCTTACAAGAAGTGGAAGATTGGACAAATGACCAGGGAGGAGTATAAAAATATTGCTCAGGCATGCAGGAGTGAAATCAGGAAGGCCAAATCACAATTGGAGTTGCAGCTAGCAAGAGATGTTAAGAGTAACAAGAAGGGTTGCTTCAGGTATGTTAGCAACAAGAAGAAAGTCAAGGAAAGCGTGGGCCCCTTACTGAATGAGGGAGGCAACCTAGTGACAGAGGATGTGGAAAAAGCTAATGTACTCAATGCTTTTTTTGCCTCTGCCTTCAAGAACAAGGTCACCTCCCAGACTGCTGCACTGGGCAGCAGAGCATGGGGAGGAGGTGACCAGCCCTCTGTGGAGAAAGAAGTGGTTCAGGACTATTTAGAAAAACTGGACGAGCACAAGTCCATGAGGCCGGATGCGCTGCATCCGAGGGTGCTAAAGGAGTTGGCGGATGTGATTGCAGAGCCATTGGCCATTATCTTTGAAAACTCATGGCTATCGGGAAGGTCCCAGATGACTGGAAAAAGATTAATGTAGTGCCCATCTTTAAAAAAGGGAAGAAGGAGGATCTGGGGAACTACAGGCCAGTCAGCCTCACCTCAATCTCTGGAAAAATCATGGAGCAGGTCCTCAACGAATCAATTCTGAAGCACTTAGAGGAGGGGGAAGTGATCAGGAACAGTTAGCATGGATTCACCAAGGGAAAGTCATGCCTAACTAACCTAATTGCCTTCTATGACAAGATAATTGGCTCTGTGGATGAGGGGAAAGCAATGAATGTGTTATTCCTTGACTTTAGCAAAGCTTTTGATACAGTCTCCCACAGTATTCTTGCCAGCAAGTTAAAGAAGTATGGGCTGGATGAATGGACTATAAGGTGGATAGAAAGCTGGCTACATCGTCGGGCTCAATGGGTAGTGATCAATGGCTCCATGTCTAGTTGGCAGCCGGTATCAAGCGGAGTGCCCCAAGGGTCGTTCATGAGCCCGTTTTTCCCCCCAATATCTTCATTAATGATCTAGAGGATGGTGGGGGTTGCACCCTCAGCAAGTCTGCAGATGACACTAAACTGGTGGGTAGGGATAGGATACAGAGGGACCTAGACAAATTAGAGGATTGGGCCAAAAGAAATCTGATGAGGTTCAACAAGGACACGTGCAGAATCCTACACTTAGGAAGGAAGAATCCCATGCATGGCTACAGACTAGTGACTGAGTGGCTAGGCAGCAGTTCTGCAGAAAAGGACTTAAGGGTTACAATGGACGAGAAGCTGGATATGAGTCAACAGTGTGCTCTTGTTGCCAAGAAGGCTAATAGCATTTTGGGCTCTATAAGTAGGAGCATTGCCAGCAGATCAAGGGATGTGATCATTCCCCTCTATTTGGCATTGGTGAGGACTCATCTGGAGTACTGTGTCCAGTTTGAACCCCACACTTCAAGAACGATGTGGAAAAATTGGAAAGAGTCCAGCGGAGGGCAACAAAAATCATTAGGGGGCTGGAGCACATGACTCTTGAGGAGAGGCTGAGGGAACTGAGATTATTTAGGCTGCAGAAGAGAAGAATGGAGGGGGGATTTGATAGCTGCTTTCAACTACCTGAAAGGGGGTTCCAAAGAGGATGGATCTAGACTGTTCTCAGTGGTACCAGATGACAAGGAGTAATGGTCTCAAGTTGCAGTGGGGGAGGTTTAGGTTGGATATTAGGAAAAACTTTTTCACTAGGAGGGTGGTGAAGCACTGGAATGGGTTACCTAGGAAGGTGGTGGAATCTCCTTCCTTAGAGGTTTTTAAGATCAGGCTTGACAAAGCCCTGGCTGGGATGATTTAGTTGGGGATTGGTCCTGCTTTGAGCAGGGGGTTGGACTAGATGACCCTCCTGAGGTCCCTTCCAATCCTGATATTCTATGATTCTATGACATGCAGCACCAGGAAAGGCTGGGGGTGGAGAACAGAGTGGTGACCAAGGGGCTGCCCTGCAGGGAGGAAGATCAGCAGGGGAGTTGTGGGTAATCCTCCCACAGCCATGCTGAGCCAGGAGATCTGCCACTCCCCTTTCCTGCAGGGGAGGCTCTTAATCCCCAGTCTACTCTCTGGCCCACCACCTCCGGTGCCCTCCCTGGTGATCTATGTGCAGGGGCACCCGGGCAGCATGCACCAAAATCTGACCATGCTCTTGTGACCAGCAGGGCTGGCTCCAGGGTTTTTGCCGCCCCAAGTGGTGAAAAGAAAAGAAAAGAAAAAAAAAAAGCCACGATCGCGATCAGCGGCAGTTCCACCGCACCGCTTTCTTCTTTGGCGGCAATTTGGCGGCAGGTCCTTCCCTCGGAGAGGGACCGAGGGACCCGCTGCCGAATTGCTGCCGAAGACCCCAACGTGCCACCCCTTCCCCTTGGCCGCCCCAAGCACCTGCTTGCTGGGCTGCTGCCTGGAGCCGGCCCTGGTGACCAGGAAGCAGGTCTCTTTGCAAAAAGCTTCTTCTGATCTGACTCCATTGAAAACCCTGTAGGCTCTCTGATCGTGTGCTTTGCAGACAGGTGTTCAGCAGACAATGGGTTAATGTTGATCTGAGCTGTTGGCATTTGCAAAGGGAGATATGGATTCCATTGAAATAGAGTGCCAATAGCCTGCACCACGGATTATCAGCATAGTGAGAATTAAGGAAGTTGCCCCAAGGAATTCTGAGATACATCCAGCAGACTTTCAGGATCCAAATCCATGTGCACACACGAAAGGAACAACTGAAATACAAACTTTCTGGAACCTCAGAAAAATTTCCAGTTTGGTCAATTGTTTGGGGAAGGACTCATGTAGGTGTTTGCATTTATCCAAACTATTTCACCCTTGCTTTATTTATAATAGGAATGATTCCTTGTGGCCAATGAACAACACAACCTTCTATGCCTATTTATATGTCATTATTGTTTTGTTGGTACAATCAAGCTTCAGATATCACATATTACATTAAGAGGGAGGTATTACATTAAGTTTTCCTGAGGAAACTTTTAAATAGAAGACACTTTAATGGTTATATTGTAGTCCATGAACAATGGTGTAAAAAGTGTCAAATGGCAGAATGATCACACAGTGACTATGCTAATTGCATTTCTGGTATCGCTGCCTTTCAAAATGAAACAATATGAAGATAAAGGTGGCATGATGGAACAATGTGCCTGAGAAGGGAGACAAAAAAAATACCAAGACAGTCTGAAAGGTCTGCTGTTCCAGAAGGAAATAATTCATCAAGACGTTCATACTGAAAAGAGAACAAAATAAGCAGTTTGAATTCATGGGAGTTCTTGTTCCTTTGAACAATGCAAAGCTTGTGGAAGCAAATATAGCATAGACTATAATGTCAGAGTCATGCATTGAAATGTCTAGAATGTGCAGATGTTCTTCAGGGTAGGAATTCGTCTATTCTTTCATGTGTTGTGGGTGATTCTTTTTTTAATTTTATTTTATTTATACTGAGGTGAAAAACAACCTAAGAAGCAGCAAAGTGCCATCTAAAATGTACATGGAATTCAGGACTTGAAAGGAGAAATAGAGCTCTACTTGCAGATGGGAAGCAACTGTATTTTCCTCCCCTCTCCCGCCCACCCATGTTGCCAGCAGCAGTGAAAAATGGAGCAACAGCATATGCACCTGTAGCAATATGAGCACCAAGGGGCGGGTGAAGACTTCAGATTGGGAAGTATAGCTCACAGAATGTTTTATGGGAGAAGAGGGTTGAATAAACTACTAACTAGAGCTTGCAGTTTTCATTTCATGGTGTTTACACATATCTAGGAAGGCAACTGCACTTATTTTGATACTTATATTTCTTTGGGGACAAATCTTCTGTCCCAAGAAAAGACTATGAAAGGCCAAAAACTCAGTGGCCCTGACACAGTTTTGCTTCACAAGCAGGATGCAGAGATAGATACACTCTTCCTGCCGCAGGGCCAGTTTCCGCAGAGTGTAGAAGGGCTTCCTGGGGTCAGGATAAAAACACCTTCATTGTCAGGAGAGGCTGTCAAGGCTAAATGAATCTACTAGCCAAACCCAAGCTCTCTAATAATCAATGCACCCTTGAAATTAAGTTCTAAGGAATAAGTGCTATTGTTCAGATCCTCATGGGGAACCTACCCATGCTCATGATTAGTCAGTGGGAGATTAGTATTGTGGCAAAAGTGGACTGTGCCTTTAAGAGCAGAGTACATATCAGAGGAACAGGACTGGGGCTAGTGAGAACCTGTTGGAAGCAGTCTGGTGGGTAGCTTCACTCGACATACAATTAGTAGCTCATGGTTCTCCTTTAGCTTATGTATCTCTGTGTTAGTTCTAAAAAAGCCTTCTTAGAGTCCAGTCTGTTTCTCCTTCTTATGAATTCACAAGACAACATAGGAGACCAGAAAGGGGGTAGAAGAGAGGAAAGAGAAAAGAGGACTGTGGTAAAGATTCCATCTTGGACATGGAACAACTAAAAGCCCCCAAGGAGTTGAAACTCTCAAGTAACTTAGCAGACTCCTGGAAGAGATTCAAACAATTTCAATTATACAAGCAGCTGGCTTTGGTGAGAAAGAAGACCAGCAGAAAATAGCAATCTTCTTAAACATTGCAAGACTTGAGGCAGTGGATGTCTTTAATAGCATGCAACTAAGTCAGGCAGAGAGAGCAAATTATGACACAATTTTACAGAAATTTGAAGAGCATTGCATACCTAAAAAGAGTGAAACAGTTGAGAGGTGTAAGTTTCACTTTAGAAGGCAAAAGGAAGGAGAGTACTTTGAAGAAGTTCTAACAGAAATGAAGCTATGGACAGTTCACAGATTCAGTTAGAAGGAATTGAATTGTAATTGAAATCAAAGATCCAAAGCTGCAACAGACACGATTGGAAGCAGGGCTGGATTAACCTTTTGTGAGCCCCCTGCTCTTCCCCCAGGCCCTGCCCCTGCTCAGTCTCTTCCCTCTGAGGCCCCACCCACTGCATGCACAGAGGGGAGGAGGCAGAGAGTAGCAAGCTGCAGGCTGGCGGGAGAGGAGGGGGCAGAGAGGAGCGAGCAGCGGCTGGGGGATAGAGGGCAGAGAAGAGCGAACAGAAGGCAAGGTGGGGAGAGGGTGGAGAGGAACAAGCAGGAGGGGAGGCCTCAGGGAGGGAAGAGGCCAAGTGGGATGTAGCCTCAGGGCGGCGAGCAGGGCCATGGTTCAGGCACCGGGCCCTTCTGAGTGTGGGCCTCGTGCCACAGCACCATTGTAAACGTAGTACTGATTGGAAGAGAGGGATCTCACTTTGGATAAAGCAGTAAGATTGTGTTAGGCAGGAGAAATCACTCTTTACCGAATAAAAAGAAAACAGGACATTGTCGCTCTGGATACAGTAATGAGAGAGAGAGAGAGAGAATATCAGCAAGCAGTAAGTCTGAGTTTTTTGTTCTGTACTGAGAGGGCTGTAAAAAGCAAAGCATGAGAGTTTGTAAGGGACAGCTTCGAGACACAGCAGTACAGGCTTTAGCACGGGCGGTGCGAGTCTCTACCCCTCCCAGGGATGTATTCACATTGCAATCCCACGCTGAAGCCCCTTCTCATAAGCGAACTAGGGAAATGTGATTTACATGAAATTACTACAAGGTGGGTGCACAACTGGTTGAAAGACCATGCTCAACAAGTAGTTATCAGTGGTTTGGTGTGAAACTGGGGGGTGGGGGGAGGCTCATACTTAGTGGTGTCCCAGAAGGGTCTGTGCTGAGTCTGATACCATTCCGTATTCTCATTAATGACTTGGATAATGGAGTGGAGAGTGTGCTTATAACATTTGCAAATGACAACAAGCTGGGAGGGGTTGCATGTGTAACGCCAACAGACTCCAGTCGTCGGCGGGCAGGATCGAACCAGGGACCTCTGAAGCTTAGTGCATGAGCCTCTAAGCATGAGCTAATAGCCAACTGCCTGTTAAGCAGACTCACTGAACTCTCTAAGTGGTCTCGATGCCACTAGATGGGACAGAAGACCACACCCAGAAGATGTGTGGGTTACATATTTCCCAACTGAAGAAGCGTGTCCTGAGCGTCAGAGACTTCCCAGTTGAAATCCTGAACGAACCCCCACTTGTAACACCGACAGATCCTGGTCATCGGCGGGCGGGATCGAACCAGGGACCTCTAAAGCTTAGTGCATGAGCCTCTACTGCATGAGCTAAAAGCCAACTGGCTGTTAGCTAAGTCTGCAGAGCAGACTCATTTTATCTCTGTCTTTAAATGGTCTCAGTGCCACTAGATGGGACAGAACACCACACCCAGAAGGTGTGTGGGTTACACATTCACTTTGGAGGATAGGATTAGCATTCAAAATGACCTTGATACATTAGAGAATTGGTCTGAAATCAACAAGATGAAATTCAGTGATGACAAGTACAAATATTGCACTTAGGAAAGAAAAATCAAACGCACAAATACAAAAAGGGGGAAAAACTGGCTAGGCATTAGTACTGCAGAAGAGAATATGGGGGTTAGGGTGGATCACAAATTGAATATGAGCCAACAATGCAATGCAGTTGCAAAACTGGCTAATATCATTCTGGGTATTAACAGGAGTGTCATATGTAAAATACAGGAGGTAATTATTCCACTCTACTCAGCACTGGTGAGGCCTCAGCTGGAGTGTATCCAGTTCTGGATGCTACACTTTAAGAAAGATGTGACAAATTGGAGATAGTCCAGAGTTCAGCAACAAAAATGATAAAAGATTTAGAAAACCTGACCTGTGAAGAAAGGTTTAAAAAACCTGAGCATGTTTAGTCTTCAGAAAAGAAGACAGAGATCTGATAAGTCTTCAGATATGTTAAGGACTGTTATAAAGAGAATAGTGATCAATTGTTCTCCGCGTCTACCAAAGATAGGACAAGAAGCATTAGGCTTAATCCGCTGCAAGGGAGATTTAGGTCAGACATTAGGAAAACACTTTCTAACTATAAAGATAGCTAAGCACTGGAACAGGCTTGCAAGGAAGGCTGAGGACTTCCCATCATTGGAGGTTTTTAAGAACAGGTTGGACAAATACTTGTCAGAGGTGGTCTGGGTTTATGTGGTCTTGCCTCCTCACAGGGGGCTGGACTCGATGGCCTCTCAAGGTCCCTTCTCACCCCACATTTCTGATTCCATGATCACTGGACTCAGCATCAAGAGACCAGGTTGTGACACTGGCATACTGTGTGGACTTGGGCATGTCACTTCATCTCTGTGGCTCTGTTTCTCATCTCTCCCTTTTCTGTTTAGATGGTAAACTCTTCAGGGCAGGGACTGTCCCTTAGCATGTGTATGTACAGCAGCTAGCACAATGGGACCCTGATCTCAGCTGGGGTCTACTGGCTCTGGTATAATACAAATTAATGAGATAACAACAACAATGTCCTCTAAGTCTCCCTGACACCTTGGAAGTCATGAAAGCTGATGCAGAAAATGAGGGATAATATTTCCCAGAAGAGAATTCTGGAGCAGGAAGAGAAATATGTTTCCAACAGAGGGGGAAAAAATCTTTGCTTCCACAGTGGCAAAAATGAATGCCAGACAACAGGCAGTGGAATCTAGCCAGGTAGCAGCCCAAAAATAATTAAAGAAAAGCAAAAGAGCCTGCCAGAAGGAAATAAGCGAAGGCACAGATGCCGGCCAAGAGGAGATCAAGGAGTTTATCAGTATACAGGATAGGAGCCAACAACAGATAAAGGATAATCTTAAAACAGATCAAACCAAGTCCGTTAATAATAAACACTGCATTGGAGGACACCTGGAGCATATGAAAAGAAATGGAATTACAGTGTTTAAATGTCCAGACTGGACTGATTAAAAAAATTGCAAAAGAAGTAGGAAACTAAGAGAATATCACAGATCAAGGAGTGATCCAAGATATAGAAGACAGCCAGAAAGCACTGCACCTCAAACCTGGAGCTTTGTCCCAGAGAGCAAATGGAGAGACAACTTATGGATTTCAAGAAATTCTTGGACCAGAAAAGCTGAGGTTTCTAACTATATTAGTTATCAGTATGGGAAGAACCAGAAAAGAAAAGTACGTTTGTTAAGACAAACCAAAGGTTTTTCTGCCTTTCACCCTCTAATTCCAGGGCAGAATGAAAATGTACAGGCACTCACATAGGAGATACCGACTGTACCTGCCTGACTAGTACAGATTCTTTCAGAGATGGTCAGTAACAATTATTGATAGTTCTCAAAAGTGCTCCAGTCATGCTGGCTAAATATTTCTAACCAGTAACAGAGTCTAAGGAAGGCAAAAACTGGGCAAAATGTCTGAATCTACTAGACATGATGGGAATCCTTAGCCGGCAACGAATGGCTTAGTACATAGTTGTATGTTCGCAACCCTTCCTGTGGCTACCACTGTTCTCTGCATCTGAACAGGGAGCTTCAGCCATGAAAGTAGCACTATCAAATTGCCCTTTATTTCTCCCACCCCCACATATGCACCCCCAGATCTACTCTGCAGATTGTGGAGTAAAAGAGGATGTCTTAGAAACACGGCATCTCAACTCCCATGTTTTCCTCTAGATGGTTTTGAACCCATAATACACAGACTCACATCCGGCCTCACAAATAGTGCCATTGCGTTTTTGAGAAACAGAGAGAGAGTTTGCCTTCTGCAGCACTCCTGTGAAGAGGCAATAAGTGAATGCCAAATGAGGGTAAGGGTTGGGCAGGTGCCCAAGGCCACCTGATACACATTCTTAACTGTAGAGTTCTCTGCACGTGCTCAGAGATCAGTGTTAGCTGTAGGCCAGCTGATAGGACAAGTCTACCATGCACTTAATCACCTTAAAAGAAAACAGGATGAAGGTAAACTCTTAAAGTTTTTGTTGTATTTATTCCTGTGCAGTACAGTATATTTAAATGAGTATCAGCAGACAGGTTTAATTTGGTCTCTATCCAACAAAGTCATAGGTTAATTTTACTTACAGCGATCATTATTCTTCTTAGAGATTAGTTTATACAACTGTGGAACATAACGAGTATCTACATATTTCTAACATGCCCATCAACAAGGTACCAGCTGAAATATAGCTACCATACTGTCTGAGCCAATAGCTGCTCCTAGAGCGCTCAGCTGTTGCCTTGCTAAAAATTCACACTTCATAAAGTAGGAACTAAATCTAGGCATATGTGATTTATTCTTGCCTAAATTCATTTACAGCAAAAAAAAATTATTTATTTCCTGCCCTCAGTATAATCTGATTGGCTTTTGTGACAGCTGTAAAGAGTGCTGCTAAGAGACAATCACATCAGACAGAGAACATGCTAATGTAATCAGGGTTTCTATCGGGAAGTGATTTTGACAGATTAGAAATTATAGTTTTGTATGGATACTACCCAAGTTGTTAGCCCCTCTTTCCTCAGTAATAGCAGGAGGCTCTGTTAAACTTTAAGAACACTCTTGTCTGCTCATCACATTATATATAAAAGCAACTTCTAACCATATCTGGTGATTTCCTACAATGAAAGACTAAGAAGCAGAACGTTCAAATTCCCCATTTGGGCATCTTAATCTTCTATTAATGATGCAACCTATACTGTACCATCTGAAACACATGAATCAACACCGAACCCACCCTTCTACCAATGGAACTCTTTCCACTATAATTAGGTGATCTCTCTTTTTTTAAACGCTTCTTAGAGATTTTTAAAAGGCACTTTAATCCTTAAGTGTAAAATTTGCATTCAAACTACTGTACAAAGAAATACTAACAATGATTTTAAAGTTATTCCTTCTAACAGAGAATACAGACTTCAGATCACACAGCATCAGCGAAGATAAAAATGTACACAAAGAGTTTTCTTATCTCATTAGCAGCCATTAGAAATCCACAGGGGAAACATAATGACCAGTGGAAAAAAGGGCACAGCAGCCTTGAGTGAACAAAACAGATGTTTAGTGCATATAGATATTATCCAAAACTAGCAACAGACTAGTGAGGTTGGCCATTTAGGGCATCTCCTAGGAAACCATCAGATAATATTAAAAGATATTGATTTTAACATAAAAAGAACTGCAGGGGAAATGGGGTGCATTTGATAGAATGGGATGTGCTTCTAAATTCAGCAGTTCTAATTCCTACCACAGGGGAAAAAACAAATGTATTTTTTTAGACACGTATTATGGTTTTGCTTAAAAGGTTTGAAATGGTTGTGTGTTTCTGTATCTTGACAGAACAGCCTTTAACTAGGCAGAGTAGAAAATACAGTGTAAATGCACAGCTCGGGTTTTATTCCACTGTTACAGAAAAAAGATATCTTACAAATATCTTGCAACCTGCATGATACATGAAGTTATTAACTTTATTTTTTTGCTAGCTCTTTCAATCTGGGATTTTCCAAGTAGACTAAAGGAAAAAGGACTTTCAGTGAGAGTTGGGAGCCTAATTCCCAGCCTAAATCTTTTTGCTTGATCACTACCAGCTAGCAATATGTCCCTGGTAAGCACATGTTCTAAATCATGCCATTTAGCCTTTTGAATTCCTCATCCATGCATTAAATGACAAAAGTTTCCTTTAACCGGTGTTGCAGATAGTTTACCAGATTGACTGCTACTTTTTCATCTAAAATAAAATCAGTAGCTAGAGAGATTACTTTGGGCCTTGGCTAATGAGAACCTTGCTAATGCTGTTGAGACTGGCTGTTTCTGTTCGGAGGCAGTCTCTCTCATCCAGTGGACAAAGCATTAGGCTGGGAAATGAGTAGATTTTTGCTATTGACTTACTGGGTTCTGTTAGACCTTAAACTCTCTGTGCCTTGGTTTACATATCCATAAACTAGAGATAATGATACTTGCTGATCTCTAGCTAAAAGTGCTAAGTGTTGTCATTATACTCTTATGAAACTTGGCACACTTGATTAAAGCCTTCAAACTTGACGACCTGATGCAACTGCTTAAAGCCATATTTGTGGTTTAGCTGAATCCATAGAACTGGGTTGTCAAGGAAGTATAGGTCTGACTCCAGGGATAAACCATGGAGGGAGAAGATACTTCTAGAACATTGCTCTTATAACATTTTCATCTAAACTGAATCAGGAAAAGCTCTGTGGTTTGTAATCCAAGTTGGATCAGGAAGGTTAGGGAGGAGAGAGTGTCTGATGACCCCATATACACCAGGGATTGTATTGCATGGGAAATCTCTGCCCCCGTGCACAGGAAGGTTTGAATGGCAGAGATGTGGATGATGGATCTGAGGCAGAATGAATCCACACTCCAAACTAGTCCCTCCCCCTGCAGACGACAGGGATTTCTGGCTCTAACTTTAAGCCATCCTTATTTGCACAGAGTGGTGAGTCATGGTGGGTGAAAAAAAATCACTCCTATGCAGAGGGCCAGCACAAGGCCGAGCCACTACTTAAGTGATGCATGGCTCTTGTACGTCTCTGATCACGGGTGAATTTCATCCACCACAGTCCTGTCTTCTAATTTGTCCTAAACGAATCTGTTTGTATAACAAACATGCCAAAAACCAACCAAACAAAACCAGCCTTGCCAAACTTCTTTGGGTATTTGTGTTTTGTTTTATTTTCCAGATGGAGTGCTTCCAAACAACAGCTGCACAGACACTTGTCTGATGATTTAAAGAACTATAAAGGGTTTGATTGATCAGCTCAGATGTCAGCAATTTTGGAATATGTCTGGGCACTAAAGTAGCAGATCAGGTTGGGAAACACAAAGGGGGGGAAATTGTTCATTCTCATTGTGTCCTTCTTGCTAAATTACAAGCTTTTTCAGCAGCAGATGATTCACTTCATCCAGTATACTGCCTGTAAGTTCAGGACAATAAAACTGAAGTGCATCTTTGACAATTTAAGCTCAAATCATTTTTGACTGGCAAAGTGTGGCATCATCCTGAAGAATTGATGCTACAGTAGCAGCTTCAAATTACAATGTTACAGTGTGTCTAGTCATCAGTTGGATACGGAGACTGACAAGGAAGAAATGGATAACAATACATGCCTTAAATTAAATCTACAGTTAATTAAGGGTAAGAATTAGTTGTTTTGCTTGTGTTTATAATTAAGAGTAAAAATTAAATTGGAGGCATTTGAGATTAGCACAGGACTCCTATAAATACTGCAACACCTACTTATGCATGCACCATTTTCCTCTTCAATCCTCTGCAGAATATTTTTAAATGGGGAATTTAGAGAAGAGATACATCTCCCCATGTGCTTCTCAGCAAAGGAAATTTGGAACAATGTGGGATTGGGGTTCTCTTTAATTAGTTTTGGGAGGAAGGCTTGTGGGTTAGAAAACTATGGTTTGATGAAATAACTGTTTGTGTTAGGCTAATACCACTCCCCCTCCCCCCAAAACAAAAATTAATTCCAGACAGGTTGTTGTCAGCAGTTGTCACTCTTGCTTAGTAAGCGTTAGGAATGAGATAGCCACAGATGTCCTTCTGTCAGTTCTGCTGTCGAGCGCAAAGTACTGTAAAAACAGAACCCAAACCCAGCCGTCTTGGGAATAATGACCAAAACTTTTCCCCAGGCTGTTGCATGGGAGAACAGCTTGATCCTGCATGTTTTGGAAGGGTATGTCTATACAGTAATGTAAGCCCCAGGTTACTGGGACTCAAGTCAGATGACCTGTGTCAGGGAACCCTTGGCTTGAGCCTCAGGACCTCCAAACCTCACTCACTAAATGGCAAATGGTGATCGGTTGTAGGTTGGAGTAAGGATTCAGTGTAGCATGAGACACAATTGAGGGTTTGAAGACCGAGCATATTAATTGTCCAAGACAGAATCAGGAAACAGTTTTAAAATAATGCTAAGCTTTGTTCCTTTCCAAATTGCTACTTAAGTTTCCAAAAGAAAGTGTCAAAATTAGGATCCTCTGTTAAATGTACTACCAGGCCCTGAGAATTTTACCAGACAAAATGCTTGAGAAGATACAGAAGAGGACAATCCTGTATGGCTAAATGACTTCAATTAGAGATGGAAAAAGACCTATTATGTGAATTCCAGTCTGTTCTCCTCTGCAAACTTTGACTCTGTGAGCCAGATCCTCAGCTGCTATACATCGACTTAGCTCCACTAAAGTCGATGGAGATAAACCACTTTCTGCCGGCTAAGGATCTGGCTGTATATTGGGTTAAAACTGTCAGAAAGCTTCCCCCAACACCTCAAATCTTATCCTCCAACACAATTGAGTTGTAAATCATAAAGTAATCTCAGCATTTAACAGGACTATGCAGACAATAAAATTTTAAAATAATTAACAGTCTAATTTATTAGCCATGTTGTACCAAATGCCCATTAATCACACTAATGTGGGTTCCAGAAGTGCTTCCACTCTCTCACACTGGCTTGCTTTTCTTCTTTCTTGACAGCATTAGTAGGTAACAGTTACATTATATAGCTGCTCAGCACTCTGGCAAGAAACCATTATGTTCCCTGATCATTATTGACATCCTGACATTTGTCATCTCCTTTCATAGCAGTTAAATCTTGCTTTATCTGTAAATGTCACCATGTCATTTACTCATGAAAAGGGGTCACATTCCCAAAATAGTATACTGCGGTTTAAAAAGAGAACTTGGCTTTATTCACAGTAAGTAATCCTTGGACAAACTTCACTGCTGATAAATACCTATTTTTCCCATGCAGTTGTTTACATCTCCAGAAACAGATTTCAGGGTTGCATTTGTGAAAATAAAATCCTAATAGGACAGGGAAAATGCTCTGGATAAGAAAAATAGCTGTTTATCCTTTCAGCTTCCTATGTATTATCCACACTGAGCTGTTAGCGCTGAATTTACCTGTAGTGCAGTATAATTTAAATTTGACTTTATACTGACTGAAACCTACTGATTCACTATTTTTATTAAAGGAATTCAAAAGGCTAAATGGCATGTGCTTCTCGGCTGGACTGTATTTCATCCTCTCAAAAAGGTTATTTGAATAATACTTGATGAAAATCTCCCTTTTTATCTTCAAAATATGTTGCAAAGATTTATTAATTAGTCTCCAGTCCCACCATGTGAGGTATATAGGCATTACTATCCCTTTAAAATACAAACAAGGGAAACTAAGGCAGGGCAGAATAAAGGACTTTTCACAAGGCTTTCGAAGGAGGGAATCAATCTCACAGCCAGAATTAGAACTCTGAATTATCCTGACTTCCAGTCCTGTGGTCATGCCATCCCATCATGGATCTCTCTTGCAACTGTGATTTATTTAGACATAAGAATTTGCAATATTTTTAAAAAGACAAGTACCCCGTCATGACATAGCACAGTAGTACTGAAGGGTATATTATTGAGATAAGCACCATCCCTTCAGTGACAATAGAGGGCATATTGTAATAATTGGGTCTATACATTTATTTTAATAAGATTTACTATAAATAGTAAGCAAATGTTTATAAAATGTTACAATAACCTATAACAATAAATGTTAATAGGAAAAAGTGCATAAACAAATACAAAATTAAATCAGTATAAACAAATATACCTAGTATAATTTTGAGAACTGAGTTAATTATGTCTAGTAAACAACAAAAAAAGCATAAAATCAAAAATTATTTAAAAAATTGGGATGTTAAAAATTAGGCTTAATTGGCAAATAAAATTGTGATGGAATGCGCTATTTTACCCCCTTGTTGTGGGGGCCCGGGGGGGGGGGGGGTTAAATACATTTTGGGGAAAATGAGCAGATGAGGACAAAAGAAGGGGAATAAGCAAGTTTTGCCCATTATAGCTGCCATCCCCACCAATTTTTTGTGCTTGTTTAATTTTAAAAGATAGTCTGACCAGACCTGGCCAAAAAGAGGGATTCACATGACTGCCGCCTAAACTGGCTTTGGCAGAATCCAAATACCACTTGGGATGGGAGACTTTGTTCCTTCACCCCATGTGTCTGTTTGTTTGTTTAATAAAAGTTTGGCTTAGCTGGCTAAGACTGCGTATTTTGAAATACTGCTATAAGCCTGTAACCAAAAAGGCTGCTAAATGCAATGCTCTAAACAGCCTGCTGCTAATACAAGTTTCTCGGGTTTTGAAATGGCAAATAAAACCGTGTATTGTGGCTGTGTTTTTTAGCAGTAAAATTGCAAGTGAAAGTGAATACCAGAGATAGAAGCTATATTTTTGATATTTTTAAATGAAGTTAAACTTTAACAAATCCTCCCCTGCCCCACCCAAAAAATAGATTTACCATTTTAACACTATTTTAAAAGGTTCAAAATGAGGGGTGGATAATTAAAAAAAAAATCAGCAAAAGGGAAGGAAACAAGGATTAAGGCTAAATAAAAGCCTTCCTTAATACTTTATGTTTAAGATGCTTTGTTTTTCTTTTTTGTATCTGTGACAAAATGGCCAATGTTGGGTCCCGCACTTTTCCTGGAAGGGGGCTAAGATACCACCCCTTGCCCTTGGGGCACCAATAGCCCTGCTAGTGGCCTGGGAAGGTGGTAGAGGAAGGAAGCGGGGAGGGGTCTGGGTTTGCACCTCACTCTGAGCCCCAGCCCCTCGGGGTTTCTTAACCTCTTTCCCCTACAATAGGGCTGCCCACCATCCTTGACACCAGGGGAGGGGGTCTTCCTTCCACCAGTTCTCTGATCTTTCAGTTCTCAGCAACACACCTCCAAGCTCTAGTCCTCTCTCCTTCCTCACACACCCTGACTGCCTGAAGCAGGGGGTTTTATTAGGTTTGTGACAGGGCCTTAATTGACTACAGGTGCTCCAATTAACCTGTGGCAACCCTCCCTAGTCTACAAGGAACCACACCTTAATTAGCCTAGGGTTTATATAGTTCCTCTCGACCATTCTCCCTGGCCCTACTATATCACAATCTTTAATAAAAAGTTTTAAATTAATGGTGTGTTTGCCAGGTACTGAGCAGCCTGAGGGCCCCAAACCTTGTTTAACCCTGTTTAATGTTAAATAGTAACAGGGTCATGTTAACACTTTAACTGTTTGGGCTCAAGGGAAACCTGCACAGCACTTTCAAAAGACGAGCCTGGGAGATTAAATTCATTACTCCGCTAGACATTAGAAATTATGGACTGAACAGAGTCACTGGATTTATCGCCTATTACAACAATCTGTAACCCACTAACCCCTCCTTTTTGTCCTATGACTACAGAGATGTTAACAGGGCACTCTACCTTGAATAGTCCCTTACAATATGTGTTAATTACTTATGCTAAACAATCTGTTCCACCTTGCATTTTGCTATGTTGCTGGGAGTTCCTTTCCAAGATCCGAAGAAGAGCTCTGTGCATCTCAAAAGCTTGTCTCTCACCAACAGAAGTTGGTCCAATAAAAGATATCACCTCTCCCACCTGTGCCATATATTCCATCTAGATTAACACCAATGGCCCTACTCTGATTTTGTTACCATTTCTGAAAAATGCCCTCACTCCAATGTTGGGGCTAGACTCTAAACTGGCATAAATCAGCATCGACCCATTAGGATCTGGCTCCTGCTATTAAAAGGTGTTATGTGAAGAGCTAGCTATTATTATTGTGATGTGATATTGTATATGCAGGTAGCGCTGAAGAACATACAAGCTACCTAATGATCACTCTTGGGCGTAAGCATGTCTCTTTTCCATAGCAATAAATAGATGCTCACCTTTATACAGCAGTTTTCATTCTAAAGAATTTTATAAACTGTATTTAGCAAAACAGCAGAAGTTTTCTGAGTGCAACAACAGTTTAAGAAAGCAAGAGATGAAAGTGATTCCTTCTACTTGAAAATGAAGGAGCAATTTAGATAAATAATGTAGGGGCTAAGGCCAGGATTTCAGCCCTAGTGTTGAGGAAAGTGCCATAGGTTCCCCAATGGCCACAAGTAGTCAGGACCTCAGTTCTACATCCTGTCAGAAATGGGTAAGTTACAAAACATTGACAGCAACTGTTACTAGTCAGTATCCTTTTCAGAGTTCCACCAATGCACCCAACCCTCACCTTCCAATCTTCTTCATGAACTGCTTCCAAACTTTCACCGCACTACCTTTTGTTTTGCCATTGCAATGCCACAGTAGTTACAAGTGGATTAACAGAAAGGCACCAGCTATTGATTTGTTCTGATTTTTATAGACATAATGACCTTCCAGTCATCGTTGATAGATTCTCTGAAGCATCCCAGCTCTTTGGCTTCACCATCAGCCTCAGTAGACAGAAATCTTGTTGCCAACCAGGACTTCATAACAATGCCTCCGCACCAGCCATCTCTATCCAAGGCACACAGCTGAAAAATGGGGATCAGTTCAAATATTTGGGCAGCACCATCTCGAGTGATGGCCCCCTTGATAAGGAAATTGCCTCCAGAATTAGTAAAGCCAGCCAGGCCCTTGGCCGACTTCAAACAAAATTCCTTAACCAACACAACATTTGTCTCTCCACCAAATTGAAGATCTACAGTACAGTGGTCCTAACATAAGAACGTAAAAACATAAGAAAGGCCGTACCGGGTCAGACCAAAGGTCCATCTAGCCCAGTATCCTGTCTACCGACAGTGGCCAATGTCAGGTGCCCCAGAGGGAGTGAACCTAACAGGCAATGATCAAGTGATCTCTCTCCTGCCATCCCTCTCCACCCTCTGACAGACAGAGGCTAGGGACACCATTCCTGACCCGTCCTGGCTAATAGCCATTAATGGACTTAACCACCATGAATTTATCCAGTTCTCTTTTAAACTCTGTTATAGTCCTAGCCTTCACAACCTCCTCAGGTAAGGAGTTCCACAAGTTGACTGTGCGCTGCGTGAAGAAGAGCTTCCTTTTATTTGTTTTAAACCTGCTGCCTATTAATTTCATTTGGTGACCCCTAGTTCTTGTATTATGGGAATAAGTAAATAACTTTTCCTTATCCACTTTCTCCACATCTCTCATGATTTTATATACCTCTATCATATCTCCCCTTAGTCTCTTTTCCAAGCTGAAGAGTCCTAGCCTCTTTAATCTCTCCTCATATGGGACCCGTTCCAAACCCTTAATCATTTTTGTTGCCCTTTTCTGAACCTTTTCTAGTGCCAGTATATCTTTTTTGGGATGAGGAGACCACATCTGTACGCAGTATTTGAGATGAGGGCGTACCATCAATTTATATAAGGGAAATAATATACTTTCAGTCTTATTCTCTATCCCCTTTTTAATGATTCCTACCATCCTGTTTGGTTTTTTGACCGCCTCTGCACACTGCGTGGACATTTTCAGAGAACTATCCACGATGACGCTAAGATCTTTTTCCTGACTTGTTGTAGCTAAATTAGCCCCCATCACATTGTATGTATAGTTGGGGTTATTTTTTCCAATGTGCATTACTTTACATTTATCCACATTAAATTTCATTTGCCATTTTGTTGCCCAATCACTTAGTTTTGTGAGCTCTTTTTGAAGTTCTTCACAGTCTGCTTCGGTCTTAACTATCTTTAGCAGTTTAGTATCATCTGCAAACTTTGTCACCTCACTGTTTACCCCTTTCTCCAGATCATTTATGAATAAGTTGAATAGGATCGGTCCGAGGACTGACCCTTGGGTAAGTCCTGTATGAATCTGAGACATGGACTCTTTATAGAAGGCACATTAAACAGCTTGAGCAATTTCATGTGCTCCCTCCACTCAATAATGAGCATTCATTGGCAGAATAGCGTGACCCAATATTAAGGTCCTTGAGAGAACAATCACAACCTGCATTGACAAAATGCTATTGAGAGCACAATTTAGGTGGATCAGACATGTCATCATGATCTGAAGACCTCTGTCTCCCAAAACAGATTATGTATGGGGAGCTGAGGTAGGGCAAAAGCAAAAAGGGCCATCCGTATAAGCTCTTCAAAGATAACCTCCAGAGCAGTCTCCCGGGGGCTGGCATCAATCTCAAAGAACTCGAGCAAATAGCTCAGAACAGGACTCACTGGCAATCTCTGACCAGAAAAGCATGTACCAGGTTTGAGCGGGATCAATGAAATCGTCTCCAGGCTGCACATGAAAGGCACCACAGAGCTGCATCGTCAAACGTCATAGATATGGACTTCCCAGGCCCTCAGCATGCCCAACTCTGTGCATCAGGATTTGGAATTCAGAGTCACATGCATAGCCACAGATGAGAATTGCAACAATATAGTCATCATTGTCAGCGATGGACGACCAACACTCGAATACCTGTGTATCTAGTTGTAGGACAAAGGTAGATATAAGATGAGAGTGTTTGGGGGCCAGGAGGCTTTTTAAAGTCAATTTAATGCCTTTGAAAAATGCAATGTTGCATGTCCTGGAAATTGTGTTTTACTACTGTTTAAATTTTCTTTTTTACTTTAATAAAAAGGAATATGATTGAAAAACTGGAATATTTGTTTTTTCCCCACCAGGCATATGTAACCCTAAAGTACTCTGCAACTACTGAACAATTGTGCTACTCCTTCTCCACAACAGTTGCAAATGGAAAAATATAATTGTGTGACAGGGACACTTGCCTCTCATGAGTACCTCCTGTCAGCTAGTCTGATGCTGCTAGCTCTCCTGCCCCAGGCACCGCATGTAGATTGTTGATCTTACTCGGGCGTCTTCAGTGGCTTGGCCCTCCGGCCCAGTCACACAGTCCAAAATGGATGTTCCACTTCTGGGGGCAGCAAAGAATTTGACTCTCTGTCAGTCCTCACCAGGGTCTTCACCTCCATTTCTGAGCCTCTTTAAGTCCTGCCCTTCACTTGGGCTTCCCAATAGAGTCTTGTCCTTCTTGGGGTTTAAGCCACTTTGTTAGTAGATGGTGGGGGGAAGGACCCAGGCCCACCCACTCCTCTGGGTCCCATCCCAGGGACCCTACAGACAGCAGCCACATGCTACTTCCTTCAGTTTGTTGCTGCTGTTCCATGGGCTTTTCCCATGTAGCTCCTTTCTCTGCACCCTGACCTCAGTACTGAGGTTCTCTTCTTCCTCACTGACTGCAAGTACCAGCAGAACCCAACCTCTGGTTCTCTTTTGAGCTCCTGTGGCCAGCACCCTTCCTTGCTCCTCTGGTCCCAGATAGGAACTGACCTGCCTAGGCCCTGCAGCTCCTTTTATCTGAGCATGATGAGCTCTGATTGGCTGCTTCTGTGCAGCCTTTCTAGGCAGGCCTGGAGGACCACTTTCACTGTTCCTTTCCTGGAATGGGATGTGGTAGGATCTCAGGGCTGCCAGCAGGGGAACTTGAAGGGCCTGGTACACTCTTTGACAAATCACAATACAACAAACTTTGTAGGAAAATCTAACTACCAAAGTATTTGTCAGTATTTTATGTTTCAAATGCGATACTCTTGCCACTTCTTTTCTAAGACACTCTTTACAAGAAACTTCTAGTCAGGTGATTTAAGGAATATCAGAACACAGATCACCAGAGCTGAAGAATTAATAAAATGGTTGCCATTAAAAAGTTAACAGGAAATAGTCTCTGCTGGTGTAAATGGACAGATAACCATTGAATTTAATGATATTATGCCCATTTATAGCAGCTGAGAATTTAACATACATTTGCCCACGGCTACCATGCAATAATATCTGAGGAACCATGTATTTCCTGTGCAAATTATAAGGGGGAAACATGATATTTCAATTATCATTGAGTGTTAAATCTAGGCTTATGATGAGTTTTTAATGGCAACCACTATATTGTATTTCCTGGGCAGTAGCAATCTCCTTCTTGAATTAGACTTCATATTACTTTTTGCTAAAGAACTGCTATTTTTACAGTTGCAGGGGAGGTCACAGAATAAGCCCCCTACTTTGTAACTATTGCAGTTTAAAAGTACAGCATGGCAGCATGAAAGAATACTTTAATTGTACAGATTTTTATGGGATTTCTTAAGAACAGAATATGTCTATAAAGCGTCCTGAAAATAGCTTTATTGAATATTCTAAGAACTCTCTACAGAACACTAGGATTGAGGGGGTTTTTTTTCAGAATCTCCGCTGAGCTTCTTAAGTATTTATAGAGATTTACTGTACAAATTATATAGAACATCACCCTCCCAAAATTATGGGTAAAACATTGTTTAAAGGATTTGGCTGTAATAAGGGCAGAGATGGTCATGACAATAAAAGGGAAGTAGGCTGCGACTAGGAGATCCTGTTGTGCTGGAGATGCACAGTACAATATAAGTAACATTTTGGATGAAATCTTGGCTCTGCTGAAGTCAATGGGAGTTTTGCCATTAACTTCAGTGATGTCAGGATTTCTCCCCATGTCTCTGAGTATGAGAATACCTTCTGTACATATCAATCATTCTTCTCAGAATGTGATGACAGATCCTGCAATTATCTTCGTGTTAGTTTACAAGAAAACCTTATTCCTTCTTGTTTCTCCTCTCTCTCTTTCTTTGCTCTCTTCCGCCACATTTCTTATAACTTTCTTAAAGTCCCTGTTGAATATTTCCAAAAAGTCAAACTTTCAGGAGCTCATTTGTTTGAAGCATGTTTACTAAACTTTTGAAAATCTGATTTAAAAATCTAGGCCCCACCTATTATCAGATGATGAAATAATTCTGTTTCCAGTATTCCCTGTGAGGGCCAAATTCACTCATGGTGTAAACAGATAAAGTCTATTAACTTCATTAGGGTTGTACTCACTTATGCTGCTGGGGCCTGATCCAATCCCCGTTAAAGTCAATGGAAAGACTTGTATTTACTGTGAAGAGAGTTACACTGCACCTTTAGAAAATTTGGCCCTGAATCTTTAACAATGGTATATAATATTAGATACCTGCAAATCAAGAATGTATTATTTTTATTAGTAGTTTAAACTGGTACAAAGAATCTCCTCTTCTGTTCTCAGCACTATCTATCTATATATATATAAGGCTTTTTTTTTATGCTAAACTCCATTAATTTCCATTATTTTTTAAAAAAATCTCCTCTTTTATATGTATTTATGGCAATCCAAACTATTGTCTCCTAAGTACCACGCCTTCCCAATGATGCACCCATTTTAGACCAAGCTTATGCCACTGATAGCATCTGCTACTGATCACCTGTTTGACCAAGCACCTTTCCACTTAAATTTTCTCAAAATATTTGTTCAAACCAAATGAAGTCCAGTGACAGGGCCCCTTGTTCAACCGTCGTACTTACAGAAATGTGAACAAGAAAACTGATTGTGGATAAGAGATGCAGAAGCAGGGATAAGCCACGCGTCTACTGACATGTGGATTATTGCTATGACATACACTGCATGCAAAGACATGGCTCACCATGAAATCAAGTGAGTTACAAGTGACAAACAACAGTAGAAAGAGTATTTTCTAACCAAATTTTATTTATATTTGTGACAAAGTCAGACCTGACACTTCTGAAAGGGAGGTTGAAGGCAGGAATATAAGTCTTAAATGGTTAAAGCCCTTTTTCCTATGAGCTGAAAGAGGTTACCTCAGGTTAATTATGGGCTCCAGAATCCAATTAAGGGCAGCCTGTGACCTTTACTTTCTTCTTCGAGTGACAGAGAGGAGGAAGGTGCTGGTGGGCTGGGAGTTTGGCTGAGAGAGTTGGAGAGGAGGCTGGAGACGGGCATGGCTGGAGGCTGGGACTTAGGAAGCTGAAGGCAGGCTGGCGGGCTGCTGGTTGGGGCTGAGTGCTGTTGTCCGGCTGAAGATGCTGAAGCTGGGATTTAGGAGCAGGCTCAGTGGAGGGCTGCAGCTGTACCCCAGCTGAAATGAGGCTGAATGTTGGAACTGACAATGGAGGGGTGGAAGGGAAGAGAAAGTTGCTTTGGACTATGAAGGGGAAAGAAGCAGGGGATGAGGAATGGTTTCAGATCAGGTTAAAAGGAGGGATAAAAAAAACTAGATCTATCAGGAAAAACAAAAACAGGATAAAAGTCAACATTTTATAAGTATCAGAGGGGGAGCCATGTTAGTCTGGATCTGTAAAAAGCAACAAAGAGTCCTGTGGCACCTTAAAGACTAACAGATGTATTGGAGCATAAGCTTTTGTAGGTGAATGCCCACTTCATCAGACTCATGACATTTTATAACTGTCAAATCAGTGATAGAAGGTGTGAAAAGAGTAGATGTTAACCCCCTGAAAATGGTGGCATGGATAAAGCAAAGTGTTGGTGTCATAACTATAAAGGGAAGGGTAACAGCTGTCCTGTGTACAGTACTATAAAATCCCTCCTGGCCAGAGACTCCAAAATCCTTTTCCCTGTAAAGGGTTAAGAAGCTCAGGTAACCTGGCTGGCATCTGACCTAAAGGACCAATAAGGGAACAAGATACTTTCAAATCTTGGGGGGGGGGGAAGGCTTTTGTTTGTGTTCTTTGTTTGGGAGTGTGTTCGTTCTCGGGACTGAGAGGGACCAGACATCAATCCAGGTTCTCCACATCTTTCTAAACAAGTCTCTCCTATTTCAAACTTGTAAGTAAATAGCCAGGCAAGGCGTGTTAGTTTTCCTTTGTTTTCTCAACTTGTAAATGTACCTTTTACTAGAGTGTTTATCTTTGTTTGCTGTACTTTGAACCTGAGACTAGAGGGGAGTCCTCTGAGCTCTTTAAGTTTGATTACCCTGTAAGGTTAATTTCCATACTGATTTTACAGAGATGATTTTTACTTTTTTACTTTAATTAAAAGCTTTCTTTTTAGAACCTGATTGATTTTTCCTTGTTTTAAGATCCAAGGGGTTTGGATCTTGATTCACCAGGAGTTGGTGGGAGGAAGGAGGGGGGATGGTTAATTTCTCCTTGTTTTAAGATCCAAGGGGTTTGGATCTGTACTCACCAGGGAATTGGTGAAAGGTTTCTCAGGGCTTCCCAGGGAGGGAAAAATTGGGAAATGGTGGCAGCGGAACCAGAGCTAAGCTGGTAGTTAAGCTTAGAAGTTTTCATGCAGGCCCCTACATTTGTACCCTAAAGTTCAAAGTGGGGATCCAGCCTTGACAGTTGGTGACATACAAAGAGCTAAAAGGATGCAGGATGGATGCACATTGATGGAATGTGCCCATGAGGAGCAAGCTGAAAAACTTCTTAAAACAGTAACCTTAGGGAAAATGAACGTTATTTGTCAACTGCCTAGATTCCTGATGGAGCAAGAGGGGTTATGTATACAGTGCTGTGAGGATTGTCCGAAGAGGTTTCCAAAAAGAGCATAGGCAAAGATCAAGTATTGTTTATTAAATGGCTACTTAGTAAGAGAGAGGGGGGAAACCAACCATCTACGGCTGTAAGGGTTAACACTTAGGGCCAGTCTACACTACAGGGTTAAGTTGACGTAAGTTATGCAACTCCAGCTACATGAATAACGTAGGTGGAGTTGACGTTGCTTAGGTCGACTTATTGTGGTGTCTACACCACACTGGATCGCTTGTCGTTCCGGGGGAGTACTGGAGTCGACGGGAGAGCAAGCTGCGGTCAATTTAGTGGGTCTTCACTAGACCCGCTAAATCGACCCCCGGTGGATCGATCGCTGCAGCGTCGATCCATGGTAAGTGTAGACATACCCTTAAGATGGGAATCTTCTGGAAAGGATCAAAATTGAGTATCAATCTTTCTGGGTTGAAACATATATACCCACCTCCCCCACCCCTCCCCCATGAGGCGCTGTGTAAAAGGAACAGAACCTAAATATATCAATTGTGGGTAAAGCACAGTGCAGCACATGGGGGATGTATAGCAGAGCAAGCTAGAGAAATAAAAAAACCCTCAAAAATATCATATGCGAGGCTACCAAAAGCTACCCACTGCAGAAAATAGAAAAAGACAAATATACAAGTAAGAGAAAAGATGTACGAGCAGCAAAAGACATATCTGGTCAGTGAGGAGAATATGAGAGGAATGGGAGATGATGTGTTCCATGTAGTCAAAGAGAAGTTTATAGCATTCATTATAGAAGTAATTAACTGCACCTTGCAGATGGGGAAAAATCATAAAGGATTAAAATCATAGCAAAAGCAGAAGAAAAATATCTAAAGAGTGCCAACTTCTCGATAGACCGCAGTAACGCAATTTTAAATGAAGGCAATAATACAGCTTAAATAACATGATCTTAATGATCCTTAGCTGGAATGTGCATAGTTTAATAATGCATGGAAAAGAATTTAAGAAAGCCATCTTTGAAATGGGAAAAAAAAAGCCTGATGTAATATGTATGCAAAAAACATGGCTAGTAAATGAATTTATGTTCAATCTACCGGGATATGATATACTCCAGAGGGATCGAGAGGCTACCGCGGGGGTGTGTGTATGTGGGTCTGTATATTTATAAAAGAGGGACTTAGATATGTTGAAATGCATGTGCAGAAATTAAGTATTGAATATAATGCTACTGAGATTCCCACACAGAACAAAAACACATCTATATGAATGTATAATGTTTATAATCCATGTAAAAATAGTTATTTTAGAACTAGAAAAATTAGCTAATGATGTCAAAAACCCACTTATAATTTGCAGAGACTTTAATAGTCATAATCAGCTATGGAGAAGTAAGAAAAGTAAGAAGTTATTGATATGTATATGTAACCCATGCCTATTTGGTGTGGCACTCTGTCCCCCTCTAGTGCAGTGTTTCTCTCATGCAGCCACCAGGGGCTTTTCATGCAGCCACACCCTCCTGGGCAGTGACTGGGGGGGAGAACAAAGCAGCGGCCCTTCCCCTGGGGCTGCCAGCAGGGTTTGGGCCATCCCTTCCTCTGGAACCATAAATGCTGGAGAAACAGGCAGCTGGTGTGAGTTCCCCACCTTCCCCAGGGCGGTGGGGCTCAGGCTTCCAGCTTCAGCCCTGGGGTGGCAGGCGGCTGGTTCCATCCCCTGGCCACGGAGCTTTGGGCTCTGACCCTGTGCCCCCGCTCACCCCTGCCCCTCGCTGCTTTCTTTGGCCCCAGGCTCTGGCCACACGGCAGCGGGCACAGTCCACCAGTTGCAGGGTTTCGGGCTCTGGCTCTGGGGCCATGGGATCCAGCACTCAGCAGCAGCAGCAGGTGCTGGCTCCAGGCTCAACAACCCCCATTCCCATCACCTCTGGCCCCCGCTACATCCTCTGACCCTGGATTTCAGATGTGAGCATTGTTCCCCGGCCGTGTGGTGGTGGGCACCAGGCCCCAGCCCCAAGCCGCACAGCAGGGGGTGCTGGCCCTGGGCTCATCACCCCTTGTCCATTGCCCCTCGTCCCTGCTGCCTCCTCCAGCCCCTAACACCCTCTTATTGCCTCTGGGCCCCACTGCTTCCCCCACACCCCCATCCATCCCTCCTGCCCCCCGCTGCCTCCCTACCCACCTCCCCATCCTGGGCTTAGTTTGTCCCCCGGCTTGCCAGGGCTGAGTAAGTCTGTTGTGAAAAGTGATATCTGTATGTTTGTTAATATCACTTTTCGCTGCCTCCCAGCTAGCTGGTCCGCTGCTGTGAAAAGTGATATTACCAAACATACAAATATCACTTTTCACAAAAGCAGACTTACTATCTAGCAAGTCTAAAAACAACAACAAACCACGCAACCAAAAAATTAAAAGAAATACCACCAACAAAAGGCAAGCATATGCACAGCACATTATTTGTTTCAATTCTGTTTAGGTCAAGTAGAGATTAGAGACAACAGTACATTATTTTTGAGTCGACACAAAAATCCCCACGTAAATAAATTGCAACAATTTTGACGTGTATCTCTGCATATTTAGGAAAAATTTGTTATGAGAACCCCTGCTAGATCAGCTCAAGATTGATGAGCCTGCTACAGCCTTGGCTAAGAAGCATATTTTCTTTTACTCATGCAGTAGAAAGTCATGTTAAGCTCCAGATGTCACAGGTTTGATCCTGGCTGATGATAACCAGGGTCTGTTGGCATTACACATAACCTAGTAATATTGAATACAAGAACACCTTCTAAATTTAATTCAGAGGATGGATCTGAGAATTGCCACAAATAATATAGGTGGGATATTCATAAAGAAGCTAGACATTTTATGGAGGGACAGCTTCCTATGTAAGCTAGCCAGCAGTAAACGGGAGAATGTTTTGGAGGATAAGGGACAGAACTATACAAGTCAAAGTGGGAACATCTCTTTCAAAAACCTACAAGCTTACAAATGCAACTCCACGCAGGAGTATTATCAGCCCTACTTTATTTTCCTTTATGATAAATGACCTCCTGGAAAGTGTGCAGATGGGAATAAATATTTCCCTTTTTTTGTAAACAACTGTGCTTTATGGACTAAGCATAGAAGACTTAAAGTAGCCATGGAAAAAGACAAATGAGGCACTCCAGAGAATTTCAATGTGGGGAAATGATTGGGGATTTAAATTCTCACTTGCAAAACCAAAGGAAACGATTTTAACCAGGAACAATATTATGGAAGAATGGGACTTATTTCTTTATTGTGGAAAAATTCAGATAGTTCAAAAGTTTATGTTTCTAGAAATACTGTTTGCTAATAAATTAACTTGGAAAGGTCACTAGAATGAACTTACTTATAAGTGTAGCTGGAAACAAAGGGGTGCAGATAAAAAGGCATTAATGATGATATATAGAGTATTGACAAGACCAGTTATATACTACAGATGCCAAGCTTTTGATTCAGCCTCAAAAACAACTATTGGAAACATGGAACTGCTCTTGGTCTAAGCTCTGCTATTGTCATGTGGTGCAGTGACACCTACCATCAGTGTGTGTGTTGCAAATAGCCACTGGAGAAGCACCTATAAATCTAAGGATGAAACTATTAGATCTAACCTTTTGGGCAATGGTAAAAGGGAATCATGAAAACAGAAGTACACAACAGATTTATGAGGATTGCTAGGAGTTTAGTAGAAAAAATTATATGGATTGCCACAGACTTCCTCATACTATCAGGATCAAAAAATGGATAAAAGAGATATGTAAAAAAGAAAAATTAAGAGTACTAAAAATGTTTAGTTGTGGCAAATTGAATAGCAGCTGGACAGTTATTCCTCATTTGTGGTTTTGGAATTGAATGAAAAGAAAAATGAGGGAAGGAAAAAAACCCACACATTACCAATGACATTTCCAAATTTATATATGAAAAATGGGACCAGCTTTAAAAAATATATACAGATGTATCAAAAGACAGAGTAGAGTGGATAGAGTGGGAACAGCCTTCCATGTTCCTAGTCTTTGAATGCAGAAATCTTAAAGGCTATTGAATTATGTGTCTGTTAAGATGGGCTGAACTAATGGGGATAATGTTGGCACTAACCTGGATAAGAGATATGCGACTGGCTGCAGCTGTAATTTTATCTGATTCTTTTTCAGGCATAAGGACAATCAGAACAGGGACTTCAGGAAGCAGAAATGACATAAATGAAAAAATGTTCCTAACTACAGAAATAACGCAAGCCAATATCTGCGTAACAATAGCATGAATTCTGGCGCATATCAGATGACTGTACCTAGAAATGAGAAGGCTGACAAAGCAGCAAAAGATGCTCTAAAAATGCGGCAGTGGATATTAATACACTCTTAAGTAGAGAAGAATTTAAAAGTGTGGTCACGAAGGAGCTTATGAAGGAACGGAAAGAACTAAGCACTAAGGAAACAAAAGGACAAAGATTCAAAAATTGAAGCTAATGCTATACTCCACTGTCATGATAGAAAAAGTAAAGTAGTCATTTTTAGAGTGTTAGCAGGTCATTGTGCCTTAAATGATAAGTTAAACTTATTAAAAAGTCATAAAGATGGGCTGTGTAATGTGTGCAAAACCAAAGAAACTGTTGATCATGTTCTATGGCATGTGGGCGACATTCAATGGAAAGAAAGCTTCTTTATGTAAAATTGAGTCGGCTTGGAATTAAAGATTCTAACTAAAGGGACTAGTTAGAATATCTGAGAAATGGAGCAGTGTAAAAAAAAAAAAAAGTCTTTCTGTGTTTCCTTAAAAATACTAGACTGAGTGAAAGGAAATTAAAACCCCATCACTTAGCTAAAAATGAATGAAGAAAGTGGTGTTCGTAGCCTCATATGATAAGGCTGCTGTGCCAAAAAACAAAGAAAGACAGAGAGAAGCAGGCTACAGAAGGGTTGTATGCAGCAATGGGGAAAGGCTTCACTTAGGTAAAAGCCTGTTTTGCACTATTAGGGAAATCATGTGTTTATATCTGTTTGGGGAAGGGGGCCTTGATTCCCAGCATAGTTGGGTCTAAAACAGGTTAGAGAGTGTGGCTGGCGATTGGTAGCCAGCATCAGAAGAAGCAGTACTCCAGTGGGAGTTAGAAAATGTATTTTTGTTTAAAGAATCCTCTCAGGCCAACCCTATAGATACTGAAAATAAACCAACGTTAAGAATTAAACCTCCAGAGCAGGGCTGATTTCCTCCAGGACAATGCCAGAGAAAGAAGCTCTGAATTTTGACATAATGAAAGAGGTGTGTTGCCACTGATTCAAAAGGATGAATGTATTCTAGACAACATTAGTGACGCACTTGAACAGTGAAGATGTCTGCCATGGAAAAATAGGCTAACATGGCATGATAGCTAATGATGGTCTCCTGCTTTGCATGCAAGCTTAATGGGGTTGTTACACCAGAGACCAGATAAAGGTGGTCCAACATCACAACAAATGGGATATATAGTGATAGCGCTATCAACCTATGGAAGAAAGCAAGGGAATTTCTGAAATTCTTCAGAAAATAATGCAATTTCCCCCAACAGAAATGCATTCAGGACAGAATTCAACATTCTGTGGAATTTAATCTCCTCTTCACCTACACACTGAGCAGCCATTAATCAATGGGAGTGCATGTGGAGAACAGAACAGAACTCTGTATATTAGGACGTCTGGTGGAGGAATGTCACCCTTTATATGAATATAAAATTTGTGGATTGCGCTCCCGGTGGCAGTCCATATTGAAAGTGTATGTGCAGTGGTCATTTGACCATTGACCTGCAGAGCTAAGTGCAGGAATAGTAAACCTGTGCCAAGTTGTATTAGTAATTCCTATTTTGCTGCAATAGATTCAAGTAAAGAGGAGATATCCCAAAATAAATTTTGTTTGTTGAAAAGATATGTAGACAAGAATTGTTAAAGTAAATCTTATCCCATCTTGTGGAGTTCTGCTACACATTTTGGTCATTGGCTAAAAATGAATGAAGAACTCTGCCTGACACAAAAAATGTCAATTAGTCCAAAAAGCAGTTAAAAGGATGGTGCAATAACTTGTCTTTCCCCTCTCCCCACATATGACTCGGGGTACTACGACCATTTCACGCAGTTTTACAACAGAATGTAATGAAGGTAACTGCATATTGTAACTTACTGAATCCTAAATAAATCCCCATTCTGATCCTCTGGGGATTATTTAAAATCCAAATAAACTATCTGGCTATTGCTCATTCATTTGCCTATTAAGTATTTTGGCTGACTTCCCATTAACATGTCATTTGAAATAGTATTTAATAGAGAATGAGATTAAGCATCACCACACAGGTCATGCCTAAATCCAGTCAGTCAGCGGAACAGCTTGTCTCTCTCAAAGCCAATCAACTTATAATTGATTTTCAGCATCAACATTTGTTGAAGAAAAAAACTGCTTCTTTGACTGATCTCAGTGTCACATTTCACATCACATAACTTTGGGCAGGGTCCACCCACCATTGGTACAGTTTTCGTTAAAAGCTTTACATTCCAATGCTTACAGCAGATGTTCTACCTACTGTTGTATTTGAGCTAAAAGTCCAAAGGCAAGTTAGAAAAATAACAATAACTGATTTATTAAAATCTCAGTTCAGGCTACAAATAGAAGATAGAGAGTACTAATTCCATGTTAAACCATTGCCATCAAACTCTACTCACACAGTATTTCTAAAAGGATATTGAGTAACAATATATTCCACCAATGAAACATTAGTTAGGAATATTACATCAGACCACTCTCTCGCTGTTTTTTCATGCCTTAAGGACATAGTACGCTGACCTAGGATTTCCAGTCCTCAACCTTACTGCAATTTAATTTTAGATCCCTGGGGTTTTTTCACCTGAGGTGGGAAAGAAAGAAACATTTTGGGGGCAAGTTTTTAAAAGCAAAACAAAAACCATACAATAGAAGGTAGCCATTTCAGAGCTTGATTTGGAATGTTAGAAGTAGTCTTGGAGGAGATGTATTATTGGGCAGAATGGAGGTGAGAAAATCGATCGAGTTTACTCTTGTTCTGCTGCATATTTCATGGTTTCAGACACAAAGAAATGAATACACTGCCCAAATATGTTGCAGATGTGTGGAGAGCCCTAGCCTGATGCAATAGGCATAATAATAAATACTAATAAGATATAGGATCAATCCACAGAAGCAGATCTGAATCTCACAACTTCAGTGTGTGGGTTGGAATCCATACCCGGATCTAGACCTACATGGGCAGCCAGCCCCAATCTTTATAATAAGCCAAACCAAAGGATCCAAACACCCACAAAAATTTGTGGCATCTGAAATCTCGATCTGGATGTGAACTATACTCCCCAACACAAACTGTATTTGGGATGCAGTTTGCAAACAGAAACCAACATTCTACAGAATCTAGTCCTCTCTTTAGATACACTGATGACAACCATTATTATCAGTAGGAGTTATGCATGAATGTAGAGATTCCAGACCCACCTACAGACAACACTTTTACACTTACAGATCTGAACCATCTCCCAATGAAGTAAATGAAAACCTTCCCATTACCTTTAATGTCAGTTGGATAAAGCCCATAGTGTGTTTCATGCAAGGATCTGACAGCGCTTGAACAAATTGTTATTAGTTTAAATGTGTATTATATTCATTTACTTATGAAGGCTCTGCATGGGTGGGTATGAAAGGCAGCATGGGAGGCAGAAGTAAATGTCAGAATTCCTAAGCCATAGAAGCAGAAATCCACAGAAACGTAATTTTAGCTCTAAATTAGCAAGACAAAAAGAGACTAAAAATGTTCATTTGCACTTAACCTGTTATCCAGCATGACTATACAGCAGGGACAATCAATGAGGATTATTTTTATTTTAATTCTTTCAAGATAATTGTTCTTTTTCCCAAAGAATCTCTGAGTCATTTGTAAGGAAGCACCGGCAGAGAGGAGCAAGTTTTATACTGTAAAATGCACTTCTATTAATGAATGTAAAATCTGTATTTCAAACCTAAAGAGAGTTAAAAAAGCCCCAAACAAACAACAACAACAAAACATGAATATGTAGCAAATAATTAAATGTCACATGAACAACTACAGAAAATATTTGGGGTATTAATTGTTTACAAATGATGCTTGGAAGGAGAAGGGGAACATGAAAGAAAAAAAACATAAAATGGGATATGGTGCTTCCCATGGGTGCTTTTAGTGGGGTAGCAGAAGAAGCACTGCAAATTCATATTCCTTTTGTCCCTCTTCCTCCTTCCTCTGACAAAATCACTATTGTGCCACAGGCTTATGTCACTAAAATATTATTTCACTTAACCCCTAAAAAAACAAACATTTCTGAAACATGTAGAAATCTCACTCTGAGCATTAGTTTATCTTTCAGGCAGTATCTGCACCAGGGAATTAAAAACAATGGATGCACAATAAAGAACATTTCATTAAAATACACAACTCCAGCCAATAGCTCATCATAGCTCAATTCTAATCAAACAGCCTCAGAACCTCACCACTTCCAGGCATAATGGAGCCAGGGATCTTATGAATCCTGGCCAGGGCAGAAGTGTATGGTAATTGAAACTGCTTCCCTGCCCCACAGTTAGGGAATGTTTAGGGGATTCCACAATGAAACCTTACAAAGGACTTCATTATGCAAGTTGCTGAGCTCCATGGCCCTTGTTCAGAAAGCACATCCCTGGCTTGAAGGATTCAGGTAGTGGTACAGGACTACTCACATGATTAAAGTTAAAGGCATGCTTAACATGCTTTGCAACATCAGGACCAGAGTACTCATCAGCTTCCAGGACTGGCCCCAAAGTTTCATGTACCCTACACAGGAATTGCTTGTTGATATAGTTACTGATTTGCCAATCTGCCAACAACTTATATACATTCCATTTCTTAAATCAAGGCAGAGAGCTGCATAAGGAACCATAATAGACACTGAAACAATATTGGCAATCCCTTGCATTCACAAATCAAGAGTCAGGTAACAAAAAATCATGACTTAAAACTCATTAGATTTTTTAAAATAATAAATACTGGCTCCTGGGGGGGGGAGGGGTAGTCATTTTTTTCATCTTGTAGCATGCAACATTTTCAGGCTTTTCTCCACAACCATCACTTCCTTTTGAAGAAAATATAAGCTGAGAGACATGCATCATCGTATGACTCCCAGAAGCCAAAGCTTTCAGATAAAACACAAGATATCATGAGACTCATGATACAAATAATGAAAGTTGGCAACTCTGCAGTGTAAAGTAAATGTAATAAGCACCTTTCAACTGGCTGGTTGCAAATTTTCAATGTGTCCATGTGTTTTCTTCCTCCAAACCCCAGTTTATTTTCCTCTGCTCAGCTGTTTTTCTAAGCTCCACTTACTGAGCTGCCCATGTCAGCACATGCTGAATTGCAGGCTTTGTTGTTGCTTTCTCCCTCTTGTATCAGGAGGTGGTGGTTCTCTCTTTGATCCTTCTCTAAACGGCACAGCTTTTAATTCCATCTGTCCAGTCTGCAGCTTATAAAATAAGAACTCTCTCTAGTTTCTGCCAAATAACCTCTTTTGGATTTCACTTCCTTATGTTGAATTCCCAGTTATAACTCTTTCATGACCACAGGATGTGTTTGGTAGTTTAGGTTGCAATTGAATGCCTAGCATGAGACCAAGGAGTCAGATCTTAAGTATGTTGTTGAGGATGATTTATCTGCATGATTCCTATTAGTGTGAATGGGAGTTAGGTGGCTAAATCCTCACACAGCTCATTGAAAATGTATGACTAGCCTTTCTTTCTCCAGCCATTGAAGATCTGGTTGCATCACTAATTGAATAGCCCAACATATAGGTATGGAAACTAAGAACTGCTTCTTTTTTCAGTTTTTAAGTAGTAAAACATATTTAAAATACAGTCAGATAGTTTGAGGCTTTCTTTAAAAATGCAGTATATTAGTAGCCCTTCAACATTTCCAGGTTTATCTAAGACAGAAATAAATGTATCCCAATATCTTTAATATTATTTCATATGATCTAAGACAAAAATAAATGCATCTCGATATCTTTAGTATTCTCTCCTTCTTCCTCATACTTATGATAGGAAATACCCTGAATATTGCAAATATTGAAGTTATCTAACCAGGAACTATTGTAACCCATTGCTATCTTTGCAACTGCTAGCCTGAGGCAGATTAATGATCCATCCATCTAAACATCTTGCTTCCAACAGTGACCAGTACTGGGTGCTTCAGAAGACGAAAACCCATGAAGAAACATGACAGTGGTTAGGCAACTGGTGTGTGAGACCACTGCCTATCTTGCTGACTAATACTGTCTCATTGATTCCTTCTGCACTTTTGCCTTATTCTTAGATTGCAAGCTATTTGGGGCATGGACTGTCTTTTTGTTCTGTGTTTGTACTGCACAGTGGGGTCCTGGGCACTACTGCAACCCAAATAATAATCAATAATATAGTTGTCATTTATGAGATAACCTGGTCCCCAGGGAAATTTTCGTCCTAACCCCCAGTAGCTAGAGTTTGGCTTATAGCCAGAAGCCTAATGATTTAATTGCCCTTGCAAAGTTCTTGTTTAGTAATTCTTATTGTAATCTTGGATATTTCCATTCTCCATATAAATGTCTAATCCTTCTTTGAATCCTGCTAAGCGCTTTATCTCTATGATATCTTGTGGCAATGAGCTCCATAGTCTGTGTTGTGTGAAAAAAGTATTTTCTTTTGTCATTTATGATTTCAAGCAACAAGCAGGCCTGCTTTGTTCCTAAAGAACTCGAACAAAAATGACTGTATGCCCACAGAAGGGGGAAGCTACAGAGATACTTTGGAGGGGGGAGCAAGTAGACTCTACCATTCTTGGGGACCAGCTGCAGGATATACTAAGGCAAGAGGCAAGTTTTCAAGGGCCACCACTTGCTATGAGAATTATCTATGTATAGCCAAATAGTTAATGGATAAGGTGCTAGTATATTATATTCAGAATACATAGAGTTCCAGAGTTTTGTAGGACCAATAAAATGTGGTGTTCTTGTACATTACCCATGGCTTCTTGTGTGCAGGGAGCTCTAAACATGATGACCAAGTTTTTATTGTTTAAATTCTTTGTGATGCTGACTACCAGCACTGAGTCACTTCAACAATGGCTATGAGCAATATGCCACTTCCTGCTGTGATTCAAATACCTGAGGATATCTGTGGAAAAAGGAGTTTTTTCATGGCTTCATGCATAAACTATTACATGGCTGCAAGACAGACACACACCAACAGAAAACATTGGCATCAGCCCATGATAGCATCTTATGTTACTCCACACATGGAATGCCACCAACAGCAAATGAACTTTGAAGCCATTAGTAGTAGAAGAGTTGACAGAACAAATTAAATAGTGGTGATCGGAAGTCAAATACTACTATGACTGAGATACCAATCTGCTGCCTGAACTCCAGATAGGACAGCCCGTAAGAGTAAAGCCAATGACAGAGATAAGAGATGGAGGGCAGGGACATATATGTAAACAGTAGCATCAAAATCAGACACGGTACAAGTATGAGGACAACTCTAATTTCCTAAGAACAAAATGAAGGAACAATTGTCCTCAGGGGATAATCCAACTAAATACCCCTACATGGGTGTGGATGCAAGAATGACTGGTGGTGACTATGAGAGGAATTAAGTTACTGGAAACCCCCAGGAGTTGGAAAAGGGATATCTAGCAACACAGAAATCTCCTGGGGGATGAATGGCAAGAGAAGGAAGAGATTCAAAATAAAATCGCACAAAGTGAACAAGGTATAAAGTTGCCTAGTACTTACAAAGACTATATAATTAATTGAAATTATTCAGTTTCCATTATAGGATGAGAGATATTATAAGCATGCTCTATGTATGTAAGTAGTTAATAGATAAGGTGCCAATAGATGGCACCCAAAAATATTTAACATAGTTCCATTTTTTTGTAAGACCAATAGATCTTGTTGTTGTGCACCGGAAATGGCTTGTATGCCATTCATAACACTACTATATATGTGTTCATGTTGTTTATTTACCCTGTGAAGCATAGATTTTTTTTCTTTTGTTCTGAAAGTCTGGTCACATATATGCAGACACTGCAAGATAAAGTGATAGCTTTCCTCACTGTTTCTATTATAAGAACTTCGACATCAGCCCAAATTACCTGTCATCAGCTGTTCAAGTCTTTTTTCCATTACTGACAAAACAAATGTACAGCTGTTTGCTTCTTGAACCTGATGCACTGAAAAAGAGACAAACTAATAAAAAAGGCAATAAAACAGCAACCAAAATACATTTTATAAAGGTTCTATGGCTAATACCATGTGAGCTAAGGCCTCCTTCACTCTCAAATAACTAAATAGAATAACCTCCTTTATAAAATGCTGTATTGAAAAGCATTAATTTTTATAAAACCACCATAACTTTCTGCAGCAGCTGCTGAATAATCAATTAAAGACAAAAATGTGATTCTTTGTGTTTATAATTCTCTGATAAAGTGTATTTCTGAGCACTGAAAAATGGCAGAAATACCCAGGTACCATTAGAGACCTAGTTTGTTTAATCATTTAATAAAACATGAGTTTAAATAATTTATTAGGGTGATCCAATTTTTTATTGATGAGGGGTTTTTTACTTTTGAAAAAAGATTTTTTGAATTAAATATGTTCTTGTGAAAAATTTTGATTTCCTTCACCAAATCACAGATGCTTTTATTTTTCAATTAAATGAAACAAAATGAGAATTTGTGTGTGATGTCATTTCCAGGCAAAATATTTCATTTTGGTTTGGTTTCCAAAAACTGAAAAAATGTTGAGGATACTTTTCCTCTACTCCTACCTTTTCTTTTTCCAACACTATTTTTTTCCAGTGGAGGGGGGGAGGGGAATAGGGGAAGTGGGAAAACATTAAATGAAACATGGTTTCAAATCCTGAAACAAACCTTTTTGACTAGAAACAAAACTAAATCAAAAATTAAATGAAAACTTTCGTGTTATTTCATTTTGTTGAAAAATGGAAAAAAATTGTACAAAATGATTTTTCCTTTCTTTCACTTTTTTAGCCATTGTTTGAACTGCCCTAATAATTTCTTCCAGCCCTACTTAGCTCAGCAAGTCTGATGAATGTACACTAGTTCTTTTATTCTTGTATGAAAAATAGATTAATAGAGTCAAACATTTTAAGGCCAGAGTAGACCATTATGAACATCTTATCTTGCCTTCTGCAAAGTACAGGCCACTGAACCCTCCTAGTAATTTCATCAAGCCCACAACTTCTGCTTTATCTATACCTAAAGAAGAAGATCTGTATCCCTTACTAATTGCTTAAGCCATGTGTGCTCTTGAAGCTAAACTCTCATGTCAAAAGTTGACAATCAAGGGGGAGATTTTCATTAGTACAAAAGGGAAGCAGGTGCCCAACTCTCACGGAAAGTCTATATGAAATGAACTTTTTGGTCCCAGAGGACCGATGTCCATATCAGAAACATTACCAATGACATTGGCACTACTTAGGGTGACCGGCTAGCAAGTGTGAAAAATCAGGACGGGGGTGGGGGGTAATAGGTGTCTATATAAGACAAAGTGCCAAATATTGGGACTGTCCCTATAAAATCGTGACATCTGGTCACCCTAGCACTACTATTCATCCTTACCAGCTAGGCCAATGATGAAGAAGGCATAGAAATTTAACCACCATATTACAGTTTTTAAAAATCTTAGAGATTCTTATAACAAGAACAAGGCCACTGAAGAATATCAGTTATCCTTCATGCTTGCTCATATTCTCAATCATTTTTATTATTTATTATTTTACATCACCCAGAAGTATGCTTGCAGCATCACAGTATAGATATAGAGATTAGAGAAGAGGGAAAAATTCTAATAAAATTTGTTAAAGATCTTTTTCTTCACAATTTGAAAATTTAACATTTGGATTATTTTTTAATTTTTGAATATTTTTACCAACCTCTGTAGTTGGCCACTAAGTAGAGGAAGAAGGGGGGTTTCACAGAATTTTTGTCAAGTTCTTTTTCCATTTGTTTTTAAATTTTGCAATTTCAAAATTGTTACCGGTTCTACATAAAAGATATAGCCCTTGCTTCAAAAGAGCTCAATGCCCACTTTTGGAGGCCGTATCTGCAACACGGCAAGCATCTTGGATGCTGATCTCCATGGAAAATCTGGCCGTAAGTGTCACAATGAGAGCAGATGAGTGCTTGCATCTTTTAAAACTATGAAATTTTTGGTGCTGAGCACTTGGGTTCCAGCACTGAAGCTCTTTTGAAGAATTGGCCCCATCAGGTTATTAATGCCGTTTTTACTGTGATACTCTGAATGTATAAATGCCTTCACTTTAGATTGGACTGAAGGAGGCTGTCTGCAGCAAGTGGGCTATGTGACAAGGGCTGCTTGTTTTCTAATTGAGTTACTTTGGTTTGAAAAAACTCAAAGACTTCCCTGACGGCTGTAACATGGAATATACTAGAGGGATATGGATAAAAGCAAAGAGGCTGGCGGAGTTCAAGGCACTGTTTATTACCTTTGAACATTACTGAATAAAGGGAGGTTGAGCTTTTCTGTGAGGAGAATGTGGCATTCTCACTCAACTGTACTGATTTGTAAAAGTGTCTCTCCCCTTAATCTTATCCTTTTCTCTTTAATCTGTATACTTTATAAACCTTATCTTCTTTTCTGACCCTACCTTTTGAGCTAATCCCAAGTGGCCTATGCCTCTATAGGTCTATTCACACTTAAAAAGATGCTCATCATTTCCAGCAGTACCACAGGGGTCAGGAGTGTGTAGCGTCCATCCAAAGGGTTTTTTCAGCTGCCACTTCAAAAGACCCAAGTTATATACCCATTGGAGCACAGTGGTTAACGCTAAGATATAATGGAGAGTTTCGTGGGCTTCCTAAAAATTTAGTAGAAAGAAAGGAAGGAAGAAAGAAAAAAAGAAAGAAAGAAAGACTTTTACATTAGTCAGAGGGCACACAATTTCAAGGTGAATTTTATTGATGGGAACACGTCTAAGAGTCCAACACAAGTGAAAATAGTGTCCCAGATGTCCAGCACATCTGAAATCAGTAAAAAGCAACAGAGGGTCCTGTGGCACCTTTGAGACTAACAGAAGTATTGGGAGCATAAGCTTTCGTGGGTAAGAACCTCACTTCTTCAGATGCAGATCTGAAATCAGGGCACCCAAGACACTATGGGCCAGGTGTTCAGAAAATCTCATCTTCTGCTTAGGCACCTAAATAAAGTGACCAGAACTTCAAAATAGCAGAGCACGTAGGACGCTGAGTACTTTGGAAATCTGGCCTCATATGAGCAAAAGGCATGCCAGTGAGTTCCTATGAATGAGTAGTGGTGTTACCAGCCTTCACAGTTTTATCACAAGTCTCACAGTGTTTGTGAGAATTTCAGTTTTTGTTGGAAAAAAAAGTTTTAACTTGCATACTTGCAGAGAAAAACTTGAAAATATGAATAATAAAGGCTCCAAAAAGATCAAACTAAAAGAAACCAATATTTATTTATTTATTAAAAATTGCATGGTTTTTAAGCCAATCCAGAAATATTTTGTGACCTGATCGATGATTTTTAAACCTTGGGGTTGGTAATACTGGTGTAGCTAGAGTCCCACAGAATGTGGTATCATCCCCCCCAAAATGGGTAATTTTCTTTTAAGTGTAGCTAACTGACGATTAGCGTGATTCCACTATGGCACAAATGCTATGTATATACAGCTAGAGCTGGGCAAAAATTTTCATCAGAACTTTTTTTCATTGAAAAATGCAGACTTGGCACAACCAAAATATGTCATGAAATTGTGTTGATTTCAGTGAATTATTTCAGTTGGGGGGGGGAAAACGGGGAAAATGAGAAATGTGAAAGTAGTTCATTTTGAAATTTCTAAAATGTACTTTTTCAAGTTTTCGGGCTAGGTTCACAAGTGCATTTAGTCACCTCTGGCATTCAGAAACCCAAGGAGCAAAACCCTATATCCCCATGGTCAGGACACACATCTGGGATGTGCGTGGTTCAGGTTCAAATCCCTACCCTAGAGCAGGGAGTTGGTTGCGGGTCTGCTAGGCGAGTTTATTGCCTGATTTGTGACTGGTTATTGATTTTTAAGAATTTTCAGTTAGTCACTGATTAAAATTCTGAGATTTCAAAGGTTCTAGTCTCAGAATCATGTACAAGAGAATTAAGTGACAAAGAGTCCTGTGGCACCTTATAGACTAACAGAAGTATTGGAGCATAAGCTTTTGTGTGTGAATACCCACTTCATCAGATGCATGTGGACTGATGAAGTGGGTATTCACCCACGAAAGCTTATGCTCCAATACTTCTGTTAGTCTATAAGGTGCCACAGGACTCTTTGTCACTTTTTACAGATCTAGACTAACACGGCTACCCCTCTGATACTTTACAAGAGAATTAAGTTCAGTGTCAGGATGGGGATCCTGGTGTATATGGTGATGGCACTCATACTGAGAGCAAAGCAAAGCTTTAAATACTTTTACTAGCATAATTAGTAGAACCCAACCCAAAAGGGAATGTAGCTATAATGTAAAATAAAGATAGTGTCCAACACCATCCCTAACATATACTCCCTCCTTTCTTATGGAGACATAATGGTGGGAGACAGGCAATGTTCTATGAAGGCTCCTAATCTGCCTCTGACATGCTAAATGAGTCCAATGGTCAAGATATCCAAGCTAACATGGTGGTTTGGCCTATTATAGGGCCAGGTGACTGCCATGAATATTCAAATAAACACCCAATCTCCTTTGTCCATAATTTACTTCCTCACACTAATAATGTCGGGGTGTCCTTATCCTATAGGTTAGTGTATTAATGATCTCAACTTATTATCATATAAGTCAATTCGTTGCCAAGGCAAGTTTGTGGTTGTAGTTTTGCAGATGTTCCTATCGTAAAATATACAAAGCTAGTATCAGTTCATATTCCTGTGGATACCTGGTATCATTCTATACAAAAATCACCTAACTTTAATATTCCCAGTTCCCCCATAACTCAGTGTCACTGTTGGGTAACTCACTTATGGTAAGGCTCATAGGTCACAAAGCCTTATGCTAACTACTTAAGCTAAATATTGGGCATAGGCCTCTACATTTCTTGCATTACTGCTAAACAAAATTCCTTTATGTTAGCCCTAGAGGCTACAAGTGCCCCAGAAATTGGGTTATAGAGTATTCTAGGGTGGGTCCTCTCTATCTTTCCTGTTAAAGCTGTTCCGCTTTGTATGAAATTCTTAAATATTCATTGGGCCAGAGAGAGTAAGAATGATTCTATATCCTGATGGTTAGAATACTCACCGGGTAGAGGGGAACAGTGGGGATTCAAATCAGTGTCTCCCACATCTTAGGTGAGTGCCCCAACCATTGGGCTACAACATATAAAGGGAGTACCAGCTCTTCCTTGGTTAAATGTCATCAGCACCCAAGTCCCCTTGTGAATCCAGCTCTTTGCTTTTATTAAAAAAATGCCCTGAATCAAAATAAAACATTTTGTTTTGGGGCTAACAAAATCATTTGTTCAACCCAAAATAATTTTTTTCTGACTTTTTTATTCAACAAAAATTCAAAAAAGGTCACTTGACCCGAGGCAAAACAAGCATTTATTTTGCACAGCTCTGAATTCAGCGTCATAGTCAGTCTAGCACAGTTCTCTACCCCGATGTAACGCAACCCGATATAACATGAATTCGGATATAACGCGGTAAAGCAGTGCTCCGGGGGGGGCGGGGCTGCGCACTACGGCGGATCAAAGCAAGTTCGATATAACGCGGTTTCACCTATAACCCGGTACGTTTTTTTGGCTCCCGAGGACAGTGTTATATCGAGGTAGAGGTGTACTGCAAATAGACTGTGCATAATAAGAATAGTATTTTCTGGTTGTCCTTCACAGTACTTTTTATGTCTTTGTTGTAATTTTAATCATAGCTTTGGAAAGACTCCAGGACTGAGATAATATGTGGTGATCAACTCACCCCCTTCAGCCACCTGATTTCAGAGAGACCTGCTGGAATCTTAGAGGATTTTCTTGATCCATTTCAGACATTAGCTGCAGTTGTTCCCTGTTTTGGTGTGTGTCATTTCACGTTCTCATTAGCTATGATATTTCTGGCATGCAGCATTGCATCAGACTTTTCTGCAATGTGACATTAAGTGGTCATTAGCTTTTAATATAGCCTGGCAGAATTGAGTGCATACCCAGACTCTCTTTATTAATTCATCATATTATTGTAGTATCATAGACCGAAGAGTACAGAAGGCAGAGATTCAGAAAAGTGAATTTAATAGAGAAAAATAATGTCCTTTTTTTCTTAGCTGATTGCAGTCTAAGTTTTCTCATAGCAGTTCATTTTCCCCCTATCTTGATTTCTTATTCTAATTTATTTTCCTCCTTGTTTTTCAGTTTAGGTACTGGGCTCAGGGATACACTCTTGAGATCAATGTTACAAACATAGCTAGTAAGACTGAAAATAGATCAGAAATGCAACAGGATGTATTTTCCTAACACTTTAGCGCATTCTTCCTTTAATTATGAAAAAAAAGAGTTCTGCTTTTATATCATCTGTGGAAGGTATTCATGGTGAAGGACATAACCTTGCCTAACATATTACAGGAATGTGGCTTCAGGCATGAAACAGACACTGCTGTTTGCCGTATTGATTGATTTTCAGGATTTGTGGGGGCAGAAGTGAAATTTGTAAATATGTTGGCAGAACATAACTTTTCCCTTTCACAGATCACAAAGGCACTCATCAGTAAAGTACAGAGCAGTTCCAGAAGCTAAGGGTGCGAGCTATGTAGCAAAAAATGCCATGTGCATGTGCATTGCTCTTGATGTTTTTTGACCAAAGTATCGGCAGGATGCAAACAAATACCATATTTCTGCACATACAAGCATGGCCATAAGAGATAACAAGCTACCAATATTAGTGGGATTTTTTTTTCATTTAGTGGAGAATAAGCCATTTCAATTTGGAATCTCCAGTGTATACAGTCAGAAAATAAATCCTACTAGTGAATATGAACCACAATGTAACCTATAGATCAGGTAGTGTTTCAAAGATGGTGGAGCAGATAGACTCTTAAGGCTGAGGATGGTAAAGTCTTATGTTTAAATGTTCATTGCATTTGCCATTTTGCAGGTCAGGTCTTTTCAATAAGGTTGGTGTGCCAGGTCCTTTTCATTCTCACTCATGCTAATATTGGACATCTATTGCTTCCTTTTACACATCTCCCAGAAGCACTTAGTGCTGAAGGAATCCAATGCCATATTTTTGAAAGCAAAACCACAAAAAATATTGAGGCATGTCCACAAGATGGCTAACTCTACACACATATTGAATAATACATTCTGTTTTGCATTCATGCTCCCTGCATTGTGAGCAAACAGCTGCCAAACTGGACCTGTGTGTCCCTGCCATTGGAGCCATAAGATAAAATGGTTTTCTTGAAATCTCTGCAGCAATGCATTGAATATTTAAAACAAAAGAGTCAGATACTAATTTTGCAAAATTATGAGTTCAGGTTACTCAGAACATACGCTGGACATTTTTTGTTATATTGTTCTGTTTTTTGACATTAGTAAATTTATTTAGGAAAATTTCATGCAGTTCATAAGCATATAAGTATATAAGAATGGCCATACTGGGTCAGACCAAAGGTCCAGCTAGCTCAGTATCCTGTCTTCCAGCAGTGGCCAGTTCCAGGTGCCCCAGAGGGAATGAACAGAAGAGGTAGTCATCAAGTGATTGATCCCCTGTTGCCCATTCCCAAATTCTGGAAAAAAAAGAGGCTAGGATACCATCCCTGCCCATCCTGGCTAATAGCTACTGATGGACCAATCCTCCATGAACTTATCTAGTTCTTTATTTAACCCTGTTATAGTCTTGGCCTTCACATCATCCTCTGGCAAGGAGTTCCACAGGTTGACCATGTGTTGTGTGAAAAAATACTTCCTTTTGTTTGTTTTAAACCTGCTGCATATTAATTTCATATGGTGACCCCTAGATCTTGTGTTATGAGAAGCAGTAAATAACACTTCCTTATTTACTTTCTCCACACCAGTCATAATTTTATAGACCTCTATCATATCCCCTCTTAGTTGTCTTTTTTCCAAGCTGAAAAGTCCCAGTCTTATTAATCTCTCCTCATATGGCAGCCATTCCATCCATCTAATAATTTTTGTTGCCCTTTTCTGAACCATTTCCAATTCCAATATATCTTTTTTGAGATGTGGCGACCACATCTGCATGCAGTATTCAATATGTGGGCGTACCATGGATTTATATAGAGGCAATATGATATTTTCTGTCTTATTATCGATCCCTTTCTTAATGATTCCCAACACTTTGTTCATTTTTTGACTGCCACTGCACATTGAGTGGATGTTTTCAGAGCACTATCCACAATGATTCCAAGATCTCTTTCTTAAGTGGTAACAGCTAATTTAGACCCCATAATTTTATATGTATAGTTGGGATTATGTTTTCCAATGTGCATTACTTTGCATTGAATTTCATCTGCCATTTTGTTGCCCAATCACCCAGTTTTGAGAGATCCTTTTGTAGCTCTTCACAGTCTGCCTGGGACTTAACTATCTTGAATAGTTTTGTATCATCTGCAAATTTTGCCACCTCACAGTTTATCCCTTTTCCCAGATCATTTATGAATATGTTGAATAGGACTAGTCCCAGTACAGACCCTTGGGGACACCACTATTTACCTCTCTCCAGTCTGAAAATTGACCATTTATTCCTACCCTTTGTTTCCTATCTTTTAATCAGTTACAAATCCATGAGAGGACCTTTCCTCTTATCCCATGACTGCTTACTTATGAGTAGTCCACGCTACTCGTATATGGCCATAATCATCTTCCATTTAAGAAAATGGGAATCTTTCTGTTCACCTAAATGAGATGAGGATTGACTCCACCGTCCAGAGAATTAATATACCAAATACACCTCTACCTCGATATAACACTGTCCTCGGGAGCCAAAAAAATCTTACCGCATTATAGGTGAAACCGCGTTATATCGAACTTGCTTTGATCCACCAGAGTGCGCAGCCCCACCCCCACCCCCGGAGCACTGCTTTACCACGTTATATCCGAATTCATGTTATATCGGGTCGGGTTATATCGAGGTAGAGGTGTAGTTAGTAAAATAAAGTATAGAAATCATAATCCCTCCTCTGAATCAAGCACAGGGAATCCACATCTCCTCCCTCCCCAGGTGAGTGCCTTAATCACCAGGTTATAAAGTCATTCTGTCTCTCTGGATCAAAGACTATTTATGTATTTATATAAGTGGATCAGCTTCAACAAGAGAGACTGAGCGCAACCAGCCCCAGAATACCAATAGCCTGATGGTTAGGGAACTCACCAGAGAGGGGGGATGATCTGAATTCAAGACCCTGTTCCAGACTGGGGATTCAAACCTGGGTCTCCTACACTCCAGGCACTAAAGACTCAGGATTTGGCCCATTATTATTAAGTCAATATATAGTGCTACAAATGCACTCAGGTCTTTACAAAATAGACAAAGACATTACATGACTAGCACTATTTAAACAGTAGAAAGAAGAACACACCCCGAAAACCAGGGTAAGTAACAGATATATTATAAGAAACTTTTTTGCCCATACTTGCCATACTCTCAATGTCAACAGAGAGAAACAAACTAACTCAATATGATTGCACATAAAGGCTTTCAAAGAAATTTCATGCTAGTCCTTTTTTATAAAAAATGCTATAGCATGGGATAATTTAGGATTCAATCAAACATTGAATCAAACATTGACCCAATTTGATTGAAAAATGAAAGATCTGCTTAAATCAGTTGTTTTAAGATAGTGTCCTCAGCTTCTTAAAATGAGAAAAATACATAGCTTATAAATTAAATCACTAGCAAGGTTTGCCATTTAAGAATGTCATGAAGTAGTAAACTAATTGAGTTTCCAAATTACCAGGATGTAAATTCCTGGAAACACTGATCAAAACTACAAGACGAGTTTCTCTACTATATAAGGCCCTCTTATCTTCCTTTGAAAATAAAATCTGATAAACTGTTAAGACACCGGGAACTTGAACTGTGGCGTAGAAGCAGATAGCAGAGGCATCTCTTCCCACTCCTGTATCCTGCTAGTGGCTGATCTTCTCTGCTAAGGAAAGGGAACAAAATGGTAAGAATCTTCTTCCCCACTCCTAAACTCATCAGCTGTTAGTCCTCTCTGGAGTGGAAGGGGAACGAAGAAACTACGGACTTTCCTTCTGCTTTTGAGTCCTACCAGTTACTGCTTCTCTCTCAGATTATGGTTTTTACATATATTGCGCCAGATCTCCAAATGGAGAAATCTGATTTGGGTAGGTCAATTGTGCCTGGCACTTTTATAGAGATGAAGAGTACAAAGAGCCTTCTCCAACTCCCAGGCTGCTGCCTTGCCTCTCTTCCTCCATAAAGGTCAGGTCTAATTACAGTATCTGAGGATTTCTCCCATAATTTTTATTTTGTCAGAATTGTAGACATATGATGTATCAGTAAATTTTCAGAAGACAAGTGTAAAATATGAATAAAGATCGTGTTTTTTGCTTCCCCTGTTTAACAGAATCTTCACACTGTTTACTATTGAAAAAGCATAGGGTACAACCCAATGCCCCACAAACACCCCTTACACAATAATCTGAAGATGTGTGAAAAACAACTCAACTACTCTTAAAATAACATAGGACTATGGCTTTCTATAACAGTAGCAGATGATCACATATATTGTTTTGTTAATTACCACCTTGAATGAAATTATTACCAACCTTCAGACAGAATTAAGTTCATTCAGAAAAATAATGAATGCATATGTTGCTGTAGTGACACATAATGAGAAAATTGGGGGGCATCATAAACAGAGAAACTAGCAATGGTCATATATTTGGAATGATGATTTTCAATTAGAAAACACGGGCATTTTGTATCTTTCCTCCTACATAGAAATTAGAGATAGAAAAGACCTATTTGATGCTCTTGGGTATACCTACAGTATTGCCTCCAGATCTTTTTGCCACTCAAATTTTAAAATGACTGAAGGAATGGGGTTATAAATATTACCCAATTCTCTTCAATTTATATAAAAATATGCATCAAAATAGCTACATTTCTCAGGTGTCACTAAAAAAGTCAAGAAATCCAACTCATCTGTTTTTATGTAAATTGTATAACAAATGTACAGTACCACGAGGACAAATGGTTATCAAGAGTGGTGTCGTATTGGTATTCAGCACCATTGCTACAGCACAAAGAGTAAATATTATAGAAATACAAGAGACAACAATAAAAGGGCAACTGTGAGAATCAGGAGGGGTAGCTATTTATTTTCTGGCCTGAAAGAGTGTTAATTATCTGCTCTATAAATTCTGTTTACAGTCTCCCAGTGATAAGCTACCAATATACTGTAGTGGCCTTTAGGGGAATCAGTGATGTCCTGCGAACATAAAAATGGCCATTCTAGGCTGGACCAGTGGTTCACCTAGCCTAATATCCTGTCTTCCAACAGGGGCCAGTGCCAGATGCTTCAGAGGGAATAAAGAGAACAGGCGATTGTCGAGTGATCCATCCCATTGTCCAGTCCCAGCTTCTGTCAGTCAGAGGTTTAGGGATACCCATAGAAAGGCATTGTTTCCCTGAACCATCTTGACTAATAGCCAGGGCTGTCCCGGGGGGGGGGGGGTGCAGGCCTGGGGCGGAAGTGACAGATTTGTCTCTTCCGGGACTGACCACGCCGGCCAATCGCACCGGCCTGTGGGGCCCCCACAAAGCGCAGGGCCTGGAGCGAGGGGTCCCGGATGGAAGTGGTGGATTCATCTCTTCTGGGACCAACCGCACTGGCCAATCGCACCAACCCATGGGGCCCCCCAAAACTCAGGGCCCATAGCAGTTGCGTCAATTCGCCCTATCCAAGGGACAGCTCTGCTAATAGCCATTGATGGACCTATCCTCCATGAACTTACTTAATTCTTTTCATAATCGTTTCTGGTCTTCACAACATTCCCTGGCAACAAGTTCCACCAGTTGACCGTGCATTATATGAAAAAGTACTTCCTCTTGTTTGTTTTAAACCTGTTGCATATTAATTTCATTGGGTGACCCCTGGTTCTTGTGTAACCTAAAGGGGTAAACAACACTTCCTTACTGACTTTCTCCACAGCATTCATGATTTTATAGACCTCTAGCATATCCCTCCCAGTCGTCAATTTCTAAGATGAACAGTCCAAGTTTTTTTAATGTCTCCAAATATGGAAGTTGTTCCATATCCTGAATCTTTTTTTTTTTTGCTGCTATTCTCTGTACTTTTTCCAATTCTAATGTATCTTTGTTGAGATAGGCTGACCAGAACTTCATGCAGTATTCAGGGTGTGGGCATAACATGGATTTATATAATGACATAATGATATTTCCATTTTATCTATCTTTTTCCTAGTGGTTCCTAACATTCTGTTAGCTTTTTTGAATACCTCTGCTCACTGAGCGTATGTTTTTGGAGAACAATCCACAATGACGCCAAGATCTCTTTCTTGAGTTGTAACAGCTAATTTAGACCTCATCATTTTCTATGTATAGTTGGGATTATGTTTTCCAATGTGCTTTACTTTGCACTTATCAACACTGAATTTCATCAGCTCATTTTGTTGCCCAGTCACCCAGTTTTGCGAGATCCCTTTGTAACTCTTCACAGTCAGCTTTGGATTTATCTTAAGTAACTTTGTCATCTCACTGTTTACCCCCTTTACCAGATCATTTATGAATATACTGAACAGCACTAGTTCCAGTACAGATCCTTGGGGGGCCTACTATTTACCTCTCTTCATTGTGAAAACTAATCATTTATTCCTATCCTTTGTTTCCTAATTTTTAAACAGTTACTGATTCATGAGAGGACCGTCCCTCTTATCTCATGACTGCTTACTTTGCTTAAGAGCCTTTAGTGAGGAATCTTGTCTCCTGAAAGTCCAAATGCACTATATCAACTGGATCACCATTGTCCACATGCTTGTTGACCCCCTCAAAGATTTCTAATAGATTGGTGAGGCATGATTTCCCTTTACAAAAGCCATCTTGGTTCTTCTCCAACTGTTCATCTATGTGTCTGATAATTCTATCCTTTACTATAGGTTTTAACCAGTGTGCCTGGTACTGGAGTTTGGTTTACCAGCCTGTAATTGCCAGGATCACCTCTCGAATCTTTTTTAAAAATTGACATTACATTACTTATCCTCCAATCATCTGGTACAGAGACTGATTTAAGTGATAGTTTACATACCACAGTTTTTTACCCCAAAAACAGACCCAGGGATCCCAGTGTAGCCTTTCTATTGCTTACTTCTGGGTTCCCAAGATGTTGACCTATTACTCTGTTCCTACAAGTAGCAGAATTGCCAGGGTTTACCAAGCATCTCCCTATGCCCTTCAGGAAACTCTCCAGGACAGACTAGATCTCTTCACCCCTGGAAGCACACGGATACAGCCCTCCACCCAAAGGATTGACATCCAGGCAGTACTTTTCCAAAACAAAGTGTTTTAGTTAGTATAACCAACCTTTCCTAATAAAATTAATCTAAATCTAAATTAAAACAGAGATAAATCCCTTAACACAGGTATACAAGTTAAAGTACCTAAGATCATAATGTCATACAGGTGGAATTACTTAACTGATTGTGTTCTGCCCATGGAGATCAGTCATATGCGGGACACTGACAGCAACTTTAATAAACCTTAAACTTTATACAGAGTAACATAAAAATACACACCACAGACACTCATCTTTATTATCCCAAGCATATGTATTCAGTACCCCTATTTCTGTTCTATATCCTATACTATACTTAGCTTGCTTACCCTCCGTAGGCTTTGCTCTCTCTGTTCTGCCAGGGTCCTTCTGCTCTGTCCCAGCAGCGCCGCTACTGCGGCTGCTGCTGTCACCCTGCAGTCGCTTCTGCTTCTGATTTCTTTGCTCTTTTAAGTTTCTTCTGACCTCTTCCTGTTCTCCTCCTTCTTCTCCTACTTCTATCTTGACTGTCTTTTGCCTGCCTGCTCTCTGCCTTATATACAGTTTTTGGCCTGTTCTTGTTGGCTTAGTTTTCAATCCTATCATTAGCATACCTATTCTCCAATCACCTTTAGACCTGCTGTGATTGGACCATACTTACAGATCAATCACAACTGCTATATCTGTTTGTCAATCAAAGATGTTGCACAAGTTTTAGTATTATAGGATATTACTATTATGGGATGGTCACATGTTTTTGGACTGCGTATGGCTGACTGGCCCCTCACGGAAGTTTTGGAGTGACCTTAGTCCATATTTACCCAGTGACATCCCAGCCATACATTAAACTGCTTAGAATTGCCATCTCACTGTCCTAGGCTGTGTACCAACACTGATTGCACACTTAAATTACCAGACTTTTAAACTATAAACCATCATCTTATTTCTTAATTTATACTTATTTGTTAACTTATGCATCTTAATGTTATGGTCTACTGCTGCCACCCCATTTCTTCCCAATTTAATTAATTTTATTTCTGTTTTTCCCCTCTTTTCAGTTAATGGTGACAGAGCATTGCTTTCCAGTGCTGTGCTTGGAAACAAAATAGAGCAGCTCAAAATCCTTTGTATCAAGTTAGTAGTTCTTCATTTTCATATCTGAGTTCCTTCTGAATTCTTGGTTGAATACCATCTGGTCCTGGAGACTTATCTCTGTTTAACTTATCAATTTGTTCCAAAATCTCCTCTAATGACAACTCAATCTGGAACAATTCCTCAGATTTGTCACCTAAAAAGAACACCTCAGGTGTGGGAATCTCCCTCACATCCTCTGTAGTGAAGACCAATTCAAAGAATTCATGTAGCTTCTTCACAACAGCCTTGTTTTCCTTAATTTATCCTTTAACATCTCAGTAATCCAGTGGCCCCACTGGTTGTTTGGCAGGCTGTTTGTTTTTGTGCTTTTGCTAGTTGTTCTTCTAATTCTTTTTTGGCCTGCCTAATTATATTTTTACACTTGACTTGCCAGAGTTCATGCTCCTTTCTATTTTCCTCAGTAGGATTTGACTTCCAATTTTTAAAGGAAGCTTCTTTTACTCTGTCATGGATAATACTGCATTTGGCTGCCGACAATCCCTCAGTGTTGGGATGCAGTAATCTCAGGGCTAGCCTGATGGCTCGATCATTGGGAAGCAGAATTGCATCAGGAATGTCGGCTGACAAGTGGCTGATAGTCAGCCCTAGAAAGGACTTCAAATGCAGATTACTGATTGTATCATTACTTTCCCAAGTCTGAATTGAGTACTCTTGGTTGTGTGACAAGAACGCTGATCCATTGCCATTGTAGTCAGAGACATTTGCAACCCACTGTGACCAAGACAATTTTGAATGTGTTCCAGCTTTACAATTGCAGAGCAGACCAAGAACTGAATATCTTTCTCAATGGACATCACTTGTAACATGAATACCACCCAGTACACCTTGGAGTAATCCTAGATAGATCTTTCACATCACTTAACCACCTGAGGAAAAAACTGTAGCTAAGATGAAGACATATAACAACTTTCTAAGCAAACTGAGCAGCACTTCATGGGGAGTAAGCGCTCAAATTCTCTGATCATCTGATTTAGCCCTCTGTCAAGCTGCTGCAGCAGAATACTGAGCTCCGGTGCCATTCATCTCATGTCAAGTTGGTTGACATCCAACTTCACTCAACCATGTGCATCGTAGCTGGGACAATTTGACACATACCGATACTGTGGTTCCACATGTTAAGCAACATCACTCCTCCACACACCCATCATGAGATTGCCAGAGCCAGAATGGTTGAGAAGATCAGTGCAAACCTGAGCCTACCACTATACACAGGCCTCTTTGACCACTCAAGAGCACACTTGTCATTAAGGCAGCTGTTGTGGGGCCACTCTTTCTGCCCAGATTTCTCTGCAACGTCAATATGGCATGAAGAATGGTCTGCAACTGATGTCAGAAAACAGTCTCTTATAACTAACCTATGAATGTACCCAGCCATGCTTGATTTGATTTGCCACACTGTTCATAAGGCCTTCTGAACCTATTTGGAACAGGCCAGGGTCAATGTGAAGCCAGCCTTCATGCTTGGGGCCAATAAGAGGACCCCACATGTGGCTGAGGCCAAAGACAGACAACGTCTCACATCACTGATGACTCACCAGATTTGATTGTAGTCTGAGGGCTCTGCACTTCACTGACAAGGCTGCTGCTGCAAATCACCTTGGCAAGCTCCACATGTGTTCAGAAGACTGTTGTTTAGCCATAGTAGCATTATTTTGGTCCTCTTACCATGTTCTTTTTTTATTATTATTTGGGGTAAACATTTAATTTAACTCTATTATGGTGTTTTTAAATAGTTTACCTGCATCTTGCAGGCATTTCACTCTTGTGACTGTTCTTAATTTCCATTGAACTAGCTTCCTCATTTTTTGTGTAGTTCCCCTTTTCGAAGATAAAAGCCACTGTGGTGGTTTTCTTTGCTATTTTCCCCACTACAAGAATGTTGAATTCAATTACATAATGGTTGTTATTATCGAGCAGTTCATCTATATTCACCTCTTGGACCAGATTCTGGGTGCCACTTAGAACTAAATCAAGAATTGCCTCTCCCTTTGTGGGTTCCTGGACAAGCTGCCCAATGAAGCAGTCATTAATGGTGTCTGGAAATATTATCTCTGCATCCTGGCCTGAGGTGACATGTACCCCAGCAATAAGTCAAACTCAGATTCACAGGTTTTATGGCCAGAAATGACCATTGTGATTGCCTACTCTGACACCCAGCATGGAGCGTCTTCACCAGATACGCTACAGCAGTGCAGCTGCATCAGAGCTGTCACGCCGCTGTAGTGCTTCTAGTGTAGATTAGCCCTGAGTCACTATCAGCTCCTGTTACTGTGGAAGAATTTCAAGGATTGTTTAGTCCAGAGAGATACACACCATGCGTAGTGTTACCATTGCAAGCTTTTCACAACAAAACCTGAAACCATATGAATCTAACTGGGTTAAATGAAACTTTCTGTTTCCAGAGAGGCAACTGTTTTTTGAGACAGTTTGGTGGCTTCAGTCTGGTTTTGTAACAAAACTTGGGTCAGCTGGCCACATGGCAAACCTCCTGGTTTAAACAAGTCAGATCTTTACAAAACATTTAAATGTCCTTAAATGCATATGAAGTGATACCAGCAAATTCTGCACAGCTCTCCTTTTGATTGTTTCCCACCACCCCCACTTCCATTCAGGGCTGCCCCTTTTCACATGGACAGGCTGAAATACTGGATATTTCAGATATCACAGAGTGTTCACAGGATTGGGATTCTTAGTCCAAGGGGAAATCTTTGCTTAAACTAAACTCACTAAAGACCAGTGCCCCTCTTTCACAGACAAACACATCGGGAAACTAGTTCAGTCCATTTCTACTGTCACATGAGGGGAAAAGTGTCCTCTTATAAAAAAAAAGGATACGGAACTACATAGCAATGAGCAGATAACAGGCTTGGTTGGTATTATACTGTATCATGTGCAAAAATACGCAAATATTTAAATTCATAAGTCTCTACAATAAGGCTGCACACGTTGCCCGAGAGATACATCAGCTGGTGAGATGAGATAAGCAGGAACATATAAATAGGTTTTGCGCAAATTCAGAATGGAGAGAGAGAGAGAGAAAGAGTGAAAGCAATACAAAGACACTTCTCAACACTATCAAGAAACTCACCCAAACCCCCTGCTTCTTATTACAATGGCATCAGGGGAGCAGATGACAAAGTGCTAATGGAATGAGGAGACATATCACAAACCTCAGGAGGCTGGGGCAGGGATATACATTATAGTCAGGTTATTGTGACAGTTTATATGAGACACCAAGGTATGTGCCAGACTTTATCAAGAGAACAGTAATCATTCAAATTGGCATAGACGGAGAACCTCTTCTCTCTTTCTTTTTCTTTTTTTGCAGGTACCTATTACAAGCACACACTGTCTCACACACGTCACATTAAATAAAGGCAATAGTAAAGCTGAATTTTACCTAATTGGGGGCTATGAAATACACAGTATGTTTTCCAAATATTGTTCAGAAGAAAGAAAGAAAGAAAGAAAGAAAGAAAGAAAGAATTCTTAATGCTATGCAAAAATGATACCTAAAGAGAACACAAACAATATTATCCACTTTACAGATGAATAAAATGTCACTGTAGACCCTGACCCATGCACAATGCAATTGATTTTGTTTCGCATCATTCATAAAACTAATGCATCCAAGTGATTCACAAGTCTATACTTACCATATAAGTAAATTATACAGAGACCGATAACATCTGTTGATATGGAGGGGGGAGGATGTAATACCAGTGAGGACAAACAACCACACGGAAACAGTAAAGCTGAAGGAATAAGATTTGATTGTTTTAGGACCTGACTACATTGCAGAAATTTTCTAACTAGCTTAAAAACTGTTTCAACTTGTAATCTAGTTCCAGGCTTTAGGCAGGTCTTGAAACAGGTTAAATAGAAATAGACCAGGCTGCCTTAAAGCAGGGCTATGCTAAGACTCTAATCATGTTTAGAATTGGCTTACTGAAGCCATTTTAAAACTGGCTAGAAAGTGTTCCTAGTGTAGATCAGGTCTTTACAGGCATAGGGTTAGGCTAGGTCATGGAGAAATGGATCATGGCAGATTTCCCAATGCTTTTTGCTTCTAGTTTTGTGTAATACTAACAGACCATTTTGGCCCATTTATTTTTGCGATCCTATAAGGAATTCTTTAAACATTTAAAGACAGCTGATCAAAAGGTAATACAAAAACAGTGGTGTGCTTGAGTACTAAGTACCACAATCTGCACAAAATTATACAATTTGGGTGTGTGTGAGTATATGCTGAAGTCCTATTTCAAAGACTTGGCTAGGTCCACGTAGCCTTACGTTTTCTGCTGTAAAAAGGCAAAAACTGTCAATTTAAAATTAATTGTGCTAATGATATGCTCGTCACCAGATGTTAATAAAACCTTTCCAAACACTGACATGAAGTGTCCAGATTCCCAGATCTTCGGTGCGTGAGTTTTAATTTAAGCATGTGGCTTTTATTTTCTCCAGTGAGTTGCAGTCCCCAAACATCTTGTTGCATTGGCATCATCGTCATCATTGTACATTCAGTTACAGCCTTTGAGCAAGTTTAATTAGCCTGTAATATTTCCAGAACAGATGTAAGGATTCAAAAATCCCTTGCAAAGAATGGATTTTAGCTTGCTGAATATAAAGACTGAACTTCAAAATGGTTATATGCTCAACAGCCCCCACAGCGTTCAAGAGCAGAGATGACATGCGACTGCAAGAAATCCTGCCCGTGGAAAGCAAGACTCCACGTGGCGGGCTGGCTCAGCGTTCTATGGGGCTCTCTTCCAGCAGGCACCTGTCACTTCTGGTCACAGAAGTGCCTTCAGTTGATGCTGAGTGAAGCATACACTACCCAGCTTGTGTGCTAGCACTTTTTGGAGTACACCATGTTTCCTTGGGCTGTAGTGCATGACAATGGGAGCATCTCCTGTCGCATTCATATGCACCATAGATTCAATCTGGGTGCCAGTCAAATCCCACTAACACTCTTGCATTTGATTTTGTTCCTAAGTTTTAATTCTTACGCTGCTGCCAATGTCAGGAAATTGCCCTGGGCAATTGCTTCTTGTGTTAGTTGAAATTCCAGCCAGAATTAAAAAGGATCTGAAAAGGATCATTTACATCATATTGAGATGACCATTTTGGAGACATTGGTGTAAAAAGTCAGATTTAAAGTAATAAATGCTGAAGATCAGCCTGATTCCCCTATTACACTGGTATAATTTCACTTAGTTCAATGGAGTTACTCCTAATTTATTCCAGTGTAAATGCAAGATCTGACATCTGATCAGGTCAAAAAGTAAAATACTTCTTAAATATCAATTTAATCATTATTTTAGTGCTTTTCATCTTCAAAGCCCTTCACAGACAAAGTTACCACCTGATATTCCTGGGAGGTAGTTAATTATGTATTATTATTATTAGCTGGTTGGTAACATTGGTGGCATGGAGGCATAGAAACATTCCCAAGGCCGTGCAACTCCATGACAAAAGTGAAATCAGAATTCAGAAGTTCCTGGCTCCAAGAGCTTGGAACACTAGCCCACTCCACTGCAAACTGTTTCTTTGTAGTGGAAAAATAGGCTACAAAAAAAACCCCACATTCTTAAATACCGTTAAATATGAAATTCAGAAGCCATAAGATGACACATCAGAATGTGGATTCCTGGGGCACGGATGCACACACTAGGTGCATTTTGGAAGTGGTCACAAAATTATACCATTATACAGAGCAGGGATTCACAAACTTCTTCACAGGGTGGGCCACTTGTCAAGGGAGATGCCCTCCCATCCCTATGACTATAAGAAACATATTTAGGTGGAGGGTTTTTTTAGTTTCTTCTAATATAATTTAGCACCTGGGAGAAAGGAGAGGTGCCATCACCTATGTAATCAGCCATCTCTCTGCAGACCACCAGCAAGTGCTCTGTGGACCAGTAGCAAGTTATCCACTGACCACAGTTGTGGAGCTCTGATAGAGAGTTTGCATTATTTTCAGGAAAACCATGTATGGAAAGACTGTTTAGTCATGTGCTGGTTTCATTACATGTTGACTCTGAAATCTAGTGCTTGTTATATCAAAAATAGTCTTCTAGTAACATCTGTTTCTGGGGCAGATCTCATTTGCATTGTGGTTATGTATAGAGGGCAAAGAATCTGAATGGCAGCAGAATAATGCACCAAATTCATCTAATAGATTAAGGTGGATACTCTTCTCAAATCAGATTGAAAGCATTTATGTATTTGCTGTCAAGTATCAGAGGGGTAGCCGTGTTAGTCTCTCCCCCTCCATCTCCCCCCACCACCGCCTTGAGATATTGGCAGTCACCAGCAAATACATAAAAAGTGACAAAGAGTCCTGCGGCACCTAACAGACTAACAGACATATTGGAACATGCATGCATCGGATGAAGTGGGTATTCACCCACGAAAGCTTATGCTCCAATACGTCTGTTAGTCTATAAGGTGCCACAGACTCTTTGTCGCTTTTTATGTATTTGCTGGTGAGTGCCAATATCTCAAGGCAGTGGGGGGAGGGGAGAGAACAGCACCATTAGCTGTTCTTGAAATGATTTCATTTAACTTTCTAGGTCTCTGACCTTTCTCCAGTGGTAGAAATAGAAGTGGAAATGTAATGTTGAAGGGGAAAAAATTCATGCAAATAATGACCTTTAAAACTACCAACTGATTTTTTTTTTACATAAGGAGAGAAATCTGATGATCCAATTATGCAAGTCATTAGGAAAACAATGCTGAATTTTTGTGGCTAATGGGATTTTAAGTTATATTGACAATGAAAACCAATTACACTTTCAAAACTTTTTTCTCTATCTGAGATTGTATTATTTTAGTGAAATGGCATGCCAAACCTCAAGTAGCCAAATGAATGTTAATTGTGGAACTAGTTGAGGGAACAAGAGAACACTTCTTTTACTGCCATGACCCCATAATTTTTTGAGGCTGACTAGTAGCAGAAAATAATTCATTCTATACTTAAATTGTTTGACAATGTGCAGTCTTCAGTTCCTTCAAAACTGCTGCTTTATAATAACACTGTGATTACATTTTTAAGAGATACTGATGAGACAGAACTCAAATCCAGGATGAAAACACTTCCAATCTCAGAGTATTTAGATGAGGACTCAAATCTTGCAGGTCAGGACCAGTTCTATTTTTAATGTTAATTTTTGCTTTAATTGATTTTTCCTATACTCTGTTTATTTTGTTTTTCAAAAAGATTCCAGTAACATATACATTGATATTCCAGATCTTACGCCAAAGGATGACTTGTAAAACAACCAATGTTGCTAGATAAGCTGGTTCAAACCAGTGAATTGGGGCTGATGGGAAATTTTGCAAAGCCACTGAATAACAAACAGGAGTGGGTCATACTGCTACTAGAGCTCTCGCTCACTCCATGGTCTTTCACATGCCATTATACTCGGCTGGGAAATACTATTTTCAGGAGGGCAGACTTACAAATCTATGAATATATGAAAATCTTACCTAGTGTTTACAGTCATCACATCACAAAAGAGTCAAAACAAAGGGGTAGGGGTTTTGCTGATCTGTGATTAATGCATTTCCTGGCCAAAAAAAAGAAAAGATAACGTCTTTTTTTCATGTATTTAAGAGGGTAGCAGCACTGAATGGAAATAGTTTTATGCTCTGCTACCTGGCATATAATTTTTCACTATGAAGGCAGTAATTTGTCTCCCAAATTTCTTTATTGTCTTGTAGGACTAAACATATTGGAGAGGGAGAGGGAAAGGAAAGAATGGTTAGGAGAAAATGTAATCCAGAGCATAGACTACTAAACTACGAGCCAGAAGACTTGAGTTTTATCCCCATCTGTGCCACTGACCTACTTTTGATCTCTGGGGCAAGTAACTTCTCACCGCTCTGTGCCTTTCCCCCTACCATCCTTTTTCTTTTCTATTTAGATTAGGGGCAGGGACGATCTCTTAGTATGTGTATGCACAATGCTGTACCATGTACGGTGTCTTGCTCCTGTTTGTGGCTTGAAGGTGATACCATACTACTACTAATAAAGAGCAACAGCAGCAGAACTAACATCTGACAGCGGTGGAAAGATCCTCTCTCCTGCACACAGCAAGGAAATAGGGAGAAATAAGTATCCTATAAACCCATTCATACTGGAAGTAAAAATAATTTGCTCTTTCTTTTGTATTTGTCCTCAGTGAGAATCTCTCTGTAAATGCTGAGGTACCGTGCTCATCTGTGCAGATTTGTTGTACCTAGAGTAAAAGGTATCTGAGTCAATTTAATTAGCCCAAGTATATTTCAAATAGCTGTGTTAGAGCTAATTCAGTGTATTATTAGCTAAGTTAAGTCCTTCGTTGCAGCAGTTTATACCTACCCTTGTTGTCAGACACACACTGTATCAGAGAATTATAGAGCCTAGAAATAAAAAAGACCTATTAGATCATCTATCCCATTCCCCTGTCAATGCAGTGTATTCCCTACAGGATGATATAGCAGAATGACGATCATCTATCTCTGAAATAGGAAGAGCACTTCCAATGCTCTCTTTGTCAGACACCCCCACCCACACACCAACACCAGTAATAGAGCTGAACACTGAGCTACTTGGTAGGTCACACGCTTATTGGATATTTGTACTAACTCATCTGCCTCCAAAATTGGCCATCGCCATCTTGCTTGATGTGTTGTTCCAGGAAGGATATCACTGTTGTCATGCGCTTCATGAGAAAAAACATAAAAGGAGCTGAATACTTGCTGAAATGGAAAGGATTTGCTACCATATATATATATATATATATATATATATATATATATATTCTGCTGCATAACAAATAAATAAAACAAAAATCTGAATCTATAAATGTACTATTATTTTTACATCAAACAGCATTAGAGGCTGAATCCTGCTCCTAGTTATGTCAGTGTAAATCCAGTGTGACTCTGCTTAAGTAAACTGAAGTACCCCAGATTTGCATTAGTTTCACTAGGAAATAAATCAAACCACATCAGCCAACCAGAAGAGTCCAGATGGGCTCTTGATATATGTGTGTGGGAATGGACATGAGAGGAAGGAGTCTTTCCCCCAAGGCAATAAAGCTCCACTGGCCCTTACACACAAGGATTTGTGCAGTGACAAATCCTCAGCTACAGCTTCTCTCTGCCGCCTAATTCTCATGCTTTGTCCCCTCCCTCACCCTGCCACATCTAAAAAGGATAGAGCTGGATTTTCCCCAAAGAGCAGAATTGAACAAAGGGAGGAAAATATTTACTTTACCAACTGAAGGTACAGATTTGGACGTTGTCCCTTGAGGACGTTTGTTGTCTTGTTGCCCTGCTGGGTGGAGCTGTTTCAGCACAGCAATTTAAGGGTAAACAGATCTACATTGGCACAGGATCTAGTTCTTGATTTGTATTCCTCCTGCAAGCCACTCATGTTTCAATTTGTCATGTGGTATAAAATCATGTGTATATATGTATCTATATATGTATCTAATACTCACACACATACACACACACACACACACACAGTAGCTTTGCCACACTTGCTTTCAAGTCAAGAAGCACAAGGTGAAAGCGGAACTTCCAATACCCTTGTAAATAAAAGAAATAAGACCCATCATTAAAACAAGATAAATAAAAGAATTAATGTCTTTATCTAGTTAAAGATGTTTCTTTCTAAAAAGGAAAGCAGCATGCTTCCTCCAGAGCACACAACTGAAGGAAGCAAGAGATCTCCTGCACACAGGTTTTGTTTTCAGGTTGGGAATTTCATACACCACAGCGCCATCTAGTCGGAAGAGACGAAATAGCATGTTGGATAATGCTTGCTGGAAAACCATTTCTAGTGCTAAATGCTATGTTCATGAATAATTTGTGACCCTGGATGAAGTTTAGCTTTTGGCTTATTGTCTGATTTTTATTCATATTTGTTTTCTACAGCATAATATAGCTGAGCACCATTTAAGGTCCCATGGGACCGCTGCAGGAAACAACCAACGTATGCTATTTCCATTATTTGTGATCTAAACTCTGAAACTTGAGGGAACATGAAATAATACATTCAGCGAAATCCGAGGGCATGTACATTTTGGGGTATTTTGGTAGAAAATGGAGAACTTTAAATAATATAAGAGCTGAAAATAAGACGGCTGTAATAAAGAAAGAAAGACTTTGCTAGGATTAAGTGAGGAGTTTTATTTTATTAAGAAAAAAAGATCCTATGCTGAATTATATTATTTTTACCCTGGTATTTCAAAAACTGAGTATTAGCAAAGGAATTTATTAGCAGCTACACATAACGTTTAATTCACCCATAGCATCTTGAAGTTTATCTACACTAAATATCTGATGTGGGATACAAAAGAATTGAAGTCCACAAAAGGAAAAAAAGACTTTCAAAAAATCTAGACAACTTCTCCTTACTGACGTTCATCTAAATCAATACATGAAGTGATCACAGGTCTCCCAAGTGTAGCTTTTCAAAAGGGTACTGTTTGCTTTCTTCTGTTTCTCTATTTTCAGGGCCCACATCCTGCAAGTTGCTGAGCGCTCCCAGTGAGTGGAAATGAATTTTACTGGGAACTGAGATCACTCCACACCTGCCAGGAGGAGATCAACCTTCAGGAAACTAGCTTGTGTTATGAGGATGGTAACCATATGACCTGGTTTTTACTAGGGCAGTCCCAGTTTTTCATGTGATGTCCTTCTTGGTGTTCCAGGTTTACCTGAAGTGTCTTGGTTTTGTTTTCATGTAATCAATCAAAATATTTTAATAACTACAAAATGTTTGCTTGGGGCATAGTAGAATCATAGAATATTAGGGTTGGAAGAGACCTCAGGAGGTCATCTAGTCCAATCCCCTGCTCAAAGCAGGACCAACACCAACTAAATCACCCTAGCCAGGTATATTGTTATATACCAAGCAGAACTGGAACAAACAGTTCAGTGGAATGAGCATCCAGTGTGAATAACAGTAATTGGAGTGAAGAGTTAAATGAGTATAGACATTATTTTGACAGCCACCATCTTGGCTGACACCAGTGATCAAACTAGAAACCTCTAGAGCTGAAACAAAGAGACAGACTTTCTCACCAAGACCTGTAACAGACATGGCACAGAGTTGGGGGTACAACACACATTGACTAGTAGATTACACTGTAAAAGCCGTTCTTTTGTTCAGACTGAATGTTAATGACAATGTTCAGTGTTTCATGATAAAATCATGCAGATCACTAAGTTACTGAAAATAATCATGGAATCCAAGAAATATACCAGTGTTGCTATCGTGTCAGAAGTTGGTCGTAGCAACACCAGCATATGTTTTTACATAGTGCACTTTTTTTTTCTATGAGTTTTTTGTGACCCTAAAAAAAAGTCACCAAAAAAGAGTCTCTTTTTTGTTTTCAAAAATATGGTCAAGCTTAAAGGAGGGGCTGCTGTGTTGAAGTGGATCATGAGAAACATGGTGAATTTGCTTCATGACTGGTCTCCAAGCACATTCTTTTGAAATCAGACTCCAACTTACAAAATGGAGGCTAAGCAGCACATAAGGGCCTGATTCTGATCACACTTACACTAGCTTTACACAAAAAAATCCATTGAGCCTGATTCTGCACTCATCCATACTGGTGTAAATTAGAAGTAACTCCACTGAAATCAGTGGAATTACATGAATGTAAAACCAGTGCAACTAGAGAATTGGGTCCATAAAGTGGGGAAAATGCCCCTGTCATAAACTTGGCAAACTATAGTGAACAAAGATATAGATAAGTGTTGGGGTTAAAAGGTTTTTAAACTGCAGGCCTCAGTAGATCTGGTAAAACAGCAAATATGAGATGCTCAAGTCTCAAGTTCTGCACCACTGAAAAGGATGAGCTAGTGGAAGGAAGGTTAATTATCTGTTTTTTTCCTGACAGACTCAACCCCATCCACACAAAAGAGAAGCAAACAATATTTTCTTAAAGTAGAAATCAGAGGGTGAGGGTGAAGAGACCGCCATATTTTTTCCCACCAAACTGCAGCTTATCTGTTTCAACAACCGCTTTGCTTTTAAGAGCCAGAGTCAGCTTTCTCTCTGATATAGAAAATACAGTCGGACAGTGTCAGAGATTAAGAGTGTTTATTTTCGGTTGTAAATCCTATATTGTTCTCTCACACAGCTATTCAAGTATTTGGGGGAAATTTATTTTTGGTGGTGTTTCCTTCCAGTTTCAGGATCCTAATCACATGAACCAAGGGATTAACAGGTTATTTCTTCCCTTTCATTACGTTATCTTTAATGAATAGCTTCAATTAATTAAAAAATAATGATTAAAGCTAACAACAAGCAACCAGTCACTATCTGATCATCGTCGTCTCCCCCTTTGCAAATGGAGGCTGTACATTTTTTGTATTAAGTTGCAAAGCAGAACGATAGTCAAAATAACTCATGTAAATCTTTATGTATTATGTGCTACAGTACTGTGCCTTTGTTTGTCTCCAGACAGAAAAAAAAGGACTCTGGTATAAATAATTCAATAAACCTGTTAAGTGGTGCTATTGTTACCTCTATTTTTCATGCTGTTCTTATGACTGATTATAGAAAAAATCAATTAAAAAGAAAGTATTAAAAATAGGTGCACTCTAATTTTGTTCCCCCTCTCCAAATGTTATGAATTTAAAATATTGCAGGCTACAAAGGTCTTACACCAACATCCATCAGTCTGTGGTCCTGCATTGGCACACATCCTCTCTGTTAAGTATTAGAATTACCAGTCACAAACACTTACATGATGTTAAGCCATTGCAACAGAAAAAAGGAGGGAAGGAAAGGGTCTATTTCTCATATTTTATATATAATTTACTCACTAATACTCAAGTAAGAAGGATTTTTTAGTTAAGTCATCACCATCAAATTTCTTGGCTATTTATCCTGGGCGGGGGGGAGGGATTAAAGACTTAGGGCTAGTCCACAAAGAGATTTAGGTGCCTAAAGTGGCAGTTTAGGCACCTAAATCCAAATTTCAGATCTCCAAAGCCACCACTCAGCGGCCAGATAACCCAGTAGATGTCTAAAATCCCCTCGTGCCTATGTTTCTGCCAGTAAAGTCCCCATGTTTCCACCAGCACACAGCTGCCAAACTACTTGGTGCCCTATCTCCAGCAGGATCTTCAAATTAGGCATCTCCCTGCCTATCTGGTCAACACGACCTGATCCAGTGGGCTTGCTCAAAGGACCCGCACAAAACACAGCTAGGGAGGTGGTGGTGTTCCCAGCCTAGAGCCCAGCTGTTAGAACACTCACTCAAGAGGTGGGAGATCCAGGATTCAACCCGCACTCAGCCTGATTCAAAGCAGGGACAAGAACCCCATCTCTTACATGAGGGCCCTCACCACAGGGCTGTAGGCTATCCTAGAGCGGATGTTCTCAGTCTCTCCTGTGGATGCTGTTACATTTTGTATAATATATTTACATAGTCATTGGGCCAGAGAGAGAAAAAGTGTGAGAATGACTATAGCCCAGTGGTTAGGTCAATCCAGGTTCTAATTCCTGCTCCAAAGAGTTTACCTCTTACAGGGTATAAGCAGGAAGATTTCCTCTTCATTTTTTTCCTTCTGATAAGAAAAAGCTGACCTTCCTCTGGCCTGGAGTTAGGCATCTAACACCCTCTGAGGAGTGAGGCTTAGGCCACACCCCTCTCCCTGGCATTTGCTAATGACTAGTTTAGGTGGGTCCCTGTTCAGCTGGCTGACGTTTTTGAGCCAGTTCTTAACTCGCTCCATGTATTGTACAGGGGTCTAACTCTGGGCTGTGGATTCTACGAGAGGGCAGGGCGCCTAAACATTAGGCATTGCAAAGCTCAGCCTAAGTCCCCTTTGTGGATCGATCACTTAGAAGCAAATTCAGAGGTGATGCTATAAATTAGAACACCTTACGGCAACACATTCCCCTTATACTCATCAAGACGCCCTTAGACCTACATGTATCTTCTGTACCAAAGTGTAAGGGAATCTAAATTGGTGTAATTTACATGTCAGGAGCCTGGAGTAAGTGTAAATTAAAGGTAATCACCATCCTATTTTCATTATATCTTCTACAGCCTATTGGCATGCAAGTGTGCCAATATAGCCTTACTCATTGGCAGAGTGGGTATAATAACTAGGGCAGAGGGAGGAAGAGAGAAGAGGAGGTCTGAATTAAAGGAGTCTAAGTGCACAAGAATATAACTTATACCACATAAGCATCACCTCTGAATTTGGCCCTTAGCATTTACATTTCATTTCCACCATCATGATAAAAAAAAATGCAGCTTTTACCTTGTAACGCTAAACCTTGTAGAATAAAATATAGTGTAGCCAGCCACCCAGGCACTGAACATAAGTAACAATAACTCAAATGTATGTCTTCTTCTCTAAGTCACTTTAGAGACATCCGGAAACATAAATAGAGGTTTTCCCTGAAAGGTAACAGTTTTCTTCCTTTTTATCTGAAATACAATTCTGTCCCCATCTCCCCAGGAACAAAAGGTGACAATGAGAGTTTGACAGTGTTCAGGAGATTTTCTTTCCACATTAACCTTACCAACGGCTGCCCCATAAATACCGAGTATACAAAAAGCACATTCACTCATTATAGGAGGCACAATTTAAAATCTGAAATTCACACAAATAAATCAGGAGGAAGAGTTAAGGGATCAGATTCTTCTCTAAACCCCATAATGCACAAATTTGTGATGCAGAGTTATTCGCAAGGAATTCTTACTTACACTGCAACAAAATAGTGGCCCTAATGTAATACAAAATGTTTATGAAATATCAATCACTTGTTTCATTCATCCTTTTCTTGGCTGCGCCATCCTGCTGGCCCAAGCCTCCTGGAGCTCAATGCAGATGGCTGAGAATCCATGCCTAGTGAGGACCAGGAAAGGATGGAAGAGGGAAAACCATGCAGAGAGGAAAAGCATATCACCCCTCTCCCACACAAGCCCAGCAGAAATTCCAGCAGAGAGTTAATTCACCCTAAGGGTATGAATATGTAGCCCACTGGCAAGTGTGTGTTACAGGCCCCCGCTGTCTGATCTGCAGAGGATGTGAGCCTGTTACATCACCCAGTTAGAGAACTCACTTGGTTAGTTCATCTTGTAACAACTCTAGCTTTTAACTCTGGAGGTCCCTGGTGTGGCATCCAAGATGATGTTCACCCTAAATACTCTTCTAGGTCACATCTCTGCACCATGGAAACCTCTCTGAACAACTTCTAGAAGCTCCAAAGACATCAGCAGCCACCACTGGGGAAACCCTGTCAATGCAGTACTGTCAGTGAGTTAAAGGCAGGGGGAGGGACAGGGAGGAATGCTCAGGCAGTGCAGAAGCCACTACCATTCCTGGAGTGGAGCTGAGGCCCATTCCAGGAGAGCAGGGGGGCAAACACCACCCCGTCAACAGAATGTTCAAAGGAAAACTCCAAGAGAGAATTCTAGCTGAGGCATTTGCTCCCTCCCACTCCCTAACTCACTAAGGGGAAAGCGATCTATGCCATAGTCACTTTAGAATTGTTTCTAAAAATGTATCAGTTCTAAGGGCAATACCATCCCTTATTAGCATCCCCATCTTGAAAATCTTGTACAAGATCATCAACATCATTTCCTTGCTTGAAAGTCCATGCAGGCCAGGCTCTGAAAGATTTGATCTCCTAGTTACAGCTTTGGTTTTCCCTGCAGAAGCTGGGTGCTTGCAGGGTATACGATCAGTACGTAGAATCATTATACCCCCCCCAGAAAACAAGTCCTGCAGATCCCAGAACAATGGTCTACCTCTGGACTCAATGCTAGCTCTAACATGGTTTAACCTTCTCACAAATGACATCTCCAACACCACTGCCAGGTGTTTTATTTATAAAGATAACACCGGTATGGCAGTATAGGACCAGGATTTCAGTCATCAAGAAGAAGTTCTGAATGCTGACATGAAAGAGATGGCCCAGTATAACCAAAAAAGAGAGACTTAAAGCTAATACCAAAACAACAGGTTCCAGCCGCTTCCTTGTATCCCACACAAAGACCCACAAATAGCTCAATATACTTCTGAATGGACACAGGCTGAATCACAGCGCAAAGCTTGTGTATCTAGGTGTTACAATGGCCCCTGCCTTGACTTTCAAGGAACACCTTATCAAAACAAGACAAGAAACAATCTGATCTGCAAACTAGTTGGCTCTATCAAGGGAGCCAATGCACAGACATGAAGAATGTCTGGGCTTGCTTATGCTATTCTCTAGCAGAGTATTGCTCTGTGGTGTGGCTCAACTCTTTGCACAGACGACTAGTAGACATTCAGCTGAATGAAACCATGTGTACAATAACAGGTACTAAGACCGAATAACCTGGCCTGGCTGCCTGTCCTGTCCAACATTGCCCCTCCTGACATCAGGCAACAAGTTGTCTTGTACCTTATGGAGCGGATTCTGCAAGGCATGCCACATCTACCCATGTTTACAGATGTGTTTAATCCACCAAGCCACCATTTTAGCTCAAGTCACCCTGTTTGGTCCGCTCCTCTAAGGCAGCAGTTCTCAAACTGTGGGTTGGGACCCCAAGTGGGTCACGACCCCATTTTAATGGGGTTGCCAGGGCTGGCTTAGACTTACTGAAGCCCAGGGCCAAAGCCCAAGCCCCACCACTCAAAGCCAAAACCTGAGGGTTTCAGCCCTGTGTGTTGGGACTCAGGTTACAGGACCCCGCCTGGGGCTGAAGCCCTTAAGCCTCAGCTTTGCCCCACTTCCGCCCTCCTGGGGCAGTGGGGCTCGGGCAGGCTCAGGCTTTGGTCTCTCTTCCTGGGGTTGTGTAGTAATGTTTATTGTCAGAAGGGGGTCATGGTGCAATGAAGTTTGAGAACCCCTGCTCTAAGGGAGTGGTTCTCCACCAGGGGTACCATACCGTGCGGATATAAAGTGGTCTTCCAGGGGGTACATCAACCCATCTAGATATTTACCTAATTTTACAACAGACTACATAAAGAGCAATAGTGAAGTCAGTCCAAACTAAAATTTCATACAGACCATGATTTGTATATACTGCTCTATATGCCATGCACTGAAATGTGAGTACAATATTTATTTTCCACCTGATTTATTTTATAATTATATGGTAAAAATGAGAAAGTAAGGATTTTGTCAGTAATAGTGTAGCTGTGACACATTTGTATTTTTATGTCTGATTTTGTAAGCAGTAATTTTTAAGTGAAGTGAAACTTGGGGGTATGAAGACAAATCAGACTCCTGAAAGGAGTACGGTAGTCTGGAAAGGTTGAAAGCCACGGCTCTAAGGAATCTCAGTAGCACTTCCAGGCAACAAGAATATGCTTCAAACATAGCCAATACCTATTTTGTGACAGAGCCAAAAGTCCACCCCCCTAGTTTTGATCTTCCATGCCATTTCTGGGAAAAGCTTCATTGCTTCAGATGTGGCATGATCAGATGGTCTGCCAATAACTACAAATGGAGCTTTCATGACTCCCTCCTTTGCCACTGTAGCCAGTTAGAAGATGTAGACCACATAATTGTAGGCTACACCCATTGCTAAGGGCTGCCTGGTTCCCTTATGCACATGCATAATAACCAATCAATAGCTGAGGGAAGGGTAAGACATTTAAGGCACGTCTACACTTACCTCCGGAGCGATTGATCCAGCAGAGGTTGATTTATCGTGTCTACTGAAGACACGATAAATCGACCACCGCGCGCTCTCCTGTTGACTCTGGTACTCCACCGGAGTGAGAAGTGCAGGCGGAGTTGATGGGGGAGTGTCAGCAGTCAACTGATCATAGTGAAGACACCGCGGTAAGTAGATCTAAGTACGTCAACTTCAGCTACGTTATTCACATAGCTAAAGTTGCGTAACTTCGATCGATCCCGCCCCCCCCCAGTGTAGATCAGGCCTTAGACTAACATGCTTGACTTGATTGTCTATGTAGATGCAATTGCAATATATTTTACATAAAAACATAATTGCTTTATATTCCCCTTCAACAAAACTAGCTGCTCCAAAAGGATTTGCTGAGTGTAGGGGAGGAAGATTGCAGTAAAACAGACTCATCTGACCCCAAGCACATAACCCTAGTCTCATTTAAAGGTGTAAAAGTATTCCTAATACATAGTTCTTTTTCTGTGAGCTAGAAATGTCCAATATAGCTACATCTCCACCTGCACGTTATTTCTTATCTCATGATTGGAAAGGAAAAAAATAAGTCTTATGGCGCTGATCCTCTGCAATGGCAGCCCCCTGCACTCACACAAGGCTCAGTAAAAGATCAAGAGTGTGTTGGAGGGGAATTTAAAAACCCAGACATTTTGAGCTACAACATGCATTTGAGAGCCCTGATTCCATGCCCAGAAAAGTCAGTCTGAATCCTTCCCTTAAATGTAGTGGGCACTGGATAAGGCCCTCGGACTTTACAATTGTGCGGGGATATATGCTTCTGCTAGGAGGACACACAAAAGATTGCCTCAGAAAGTACATTAGGATGAATGTTTAATTCTGAGTATCATGTCCACTCAATTCCCTACTAACAGAAAATAATTCGTTTCTGAGATCAAAGTGCTAGGAGCTGTGGCAATACACTATTTTCCCTCTGTGTTTTGGTGGTACTATAAAGAAGTGGTCTTATTATTTAGTTTACCCTTCATAGGGCATTAACTTTACACAGCTAAAACAAAAGTTTAGTTCCTTCTTTTCAATAAGTAGAAATTTGTCTCATTTCCAAACAATATGAAATTATTTAAAACAAACAAATAAAATTGTATTCTTTAAAGTCCTGTTCATTTCTGAACCAATCCTAAATATGAATTAAATGAAAGACAGGGATAGATAAGAAGTTTAGGGTGGTCTCAATGTAGCAAACATACCATTGTATAGGAAAGAACGTTTTATAAAATGATGCTGTCCATGTTGGTTTCGACTGTAGTTAAAGTAAAATAAAGCCATTTTATGCTTGATTTCAGTTAGAATTGGAGATGGTTTTTCAATCTGCCCCTCAACAGTGTTTAAGAAAGGGAGGGGGGAAAGGCAGATATGATATTGAATAAAATGTTTCCAATTTCAACCCAGTTCCTTCTTAAGTTGGTAGCATATTGGAAAGGCAATGTGCAACTGACAACCTCAGACATAAGAAACTTAATGATGGATGAAAATGAAAAACATCAGGATGCCTTTATATCTATGACAATTAGAATTCTTTAAACAAATTATGAGTGAAAAAGCTGTGGAGAAACCGGATTGTAAGCCAATTAGAAATAAATGAAAAATCTCATTTAAATGGACATCATCTTTCATTAATATTAGAAAACAATACTTTCTGCATTTTATTGGAGGTGATAAATTCTTTGCGACACCAGAACAGGACAGCTGTTTCATACTACAAGAAATTCTCTCTTCTGCGTAGCAAATAGCCAAAAATGACTAACCTACAATTTGGAATTTTAGTTCCTGGCAGTAAATCATTAACAACTGTAAATTAGTTTTGTTACTCTTTCCTATAATGGATGGGTTAAAAACATGCCCATGCTGTCATCATAATCAACATCAAAGGTTTGGCCATTTATCTTACGCATTTGCTGGGTCTTAGCATCTAGAGCTATTCCATCTAGTAATTCATAAATTGTACCCTGGCCAATAAGTTTGGTCTCATCCAGGGAAATGGAGATTACTTACTGTAGCTGTAGGTTCTTCAAGATGTTTGGTCTTTATCTGTATTCCACACATGGGTATGCATTTGCAACATGCCCCCGAGCCTGAAATGGTTTGTTGACCCACACATACACTGTAGCTTTCCTTGTGTTCTGGACCCCCGAGGGTGTAAGAGGTGGTACAGTTCAATGCCTCTCTAGTTCCCCTTCTTACCACAATCCAACAGGATCCAAGGCAGAGGTAAAGAGGGAGGGAATGGAATGCAGATAGGGCTCACATATCTGGAAGAACCTCCAGTTACAGTAAATAACCTCCATTTCTTCTTCGAGCGATGGTCCCTCTGTGTATTCCACACATGTGTGACGAGCAAGCAGTGTTCAGAGTGGAGGAGGGTGTCAGTAGAGGGGAGGAAGCTGGTAGCAGAGATGCATATAGTACTGCCGCTCCTATGGCTGCATCCGCAATTGCAGCTTGAGCGAGAGTGTATTGTGACACAAATGTGTGCACAGAGCTACAGGTTGCTGCTCTGCAAATGTCCTGTAGAGGAATGTTCGATAAAGATGCTGTGGAGGCTGCTTGTGCTTGTGTGGAGTGAGCTATAATACCCCCAGGAGGGGGAAGCTTTGCTACCTTGCAGCATTCTAATATGCATCCTGAAACCCACTTAGTAATCTTCTCTAAGGATATGGCCTGTCCACACAACCATTTTGCTATGGCAACAAAGAGTCTCAGATATGTTCTTTGTAGGTAGAACGCCAGGGCGCATCTGATGTCGAGGGAATGAATTCTTTTGTCTGTGGAAGAGGCATGGGGTTTCAGGAAAATTACAGGTAAGTGAATTGAATGATCGATATGGAATTCAGAAACAATCTCGTGGAGGAATTTGTGGTGTAACCTAAGGGAAACCTCCTCTTTGTGCAGTCCTATGTACAGAGAATCTGCCATCATGGCTCCGAGCTCACTGTCCTTCCTGGCTGAAGTTATGGCCACTAAGAATGCCGCCTTCACAGACAAGTGAGTCATGGCACATGTACCTTTAGGCTCGAAGGGCAGACCTCTGAGTACTGACACTACAAGGTTAATGACTTATGGAAAGGTCCTGACCAAGGCCTCCATACATTGAACAGTGATTGGGTGTGTAAAGACAGAATGTCCCTCCACAGGAGGCAGGAAAGCACTAATCACTGCTCGGTGTCCTCACAGCGAACTAAGGGCCAGACCTCAAGTCTTTAAGGAGGAGAAATAGTCTAGGTCAGATGATGGGATGTTGGTGGCATTGAGCCTAGGCTGCGAAGCACCACCATCTAGCCTGGTAGCAGGCTCTAGTGGAATCTTTCTGACTTTAGTTATGGATTTCCTTGGCAGGGGCAGAGAACAAGTGTTCTATGCCTGACACTCATCCATGAGGTGGAGTGAGCCTGCATTGGGGTGCTTGATCTCCCCCTAGCCCCTATGCTGAGTTAGGAGATCCTGAAATGGGTGGATTCTGATAGGTGGACATGCAGACACCATCAGGAGTTCCATGAACCAGAATTGTCTCGGCCAGTAGGGTACCAGGAGGATGACAGTGGCTCTGTTGTGACAAGTATCAGAGGGGTAGCCGTGTTAGTCTGAATCTGTAAAAGACTTGCATCTGAAGAAGTGAGGTTCTTACCCACGAAAGCTTATGCTCCCAATACTTCTGTTAGTCTTAAAGGTGCCACAAGACCCTCTGTTGCTTTTTTCTGTTGTGACAGATTTTCTGGACAATTTGTGGTAGTAGGGGGATGGGAGGAAAGGGGTATATGACGTCATCTGTCCAAGAAAGAAGGGGAACATAGCCCTGGGAATCGTGGACTATGACTCCACTGGAGCATAGAATCATAGAATATTAGGGTTGGAAGAGACCTTGGGAGGTCATCTAGTCCAGCCCCCTGCTCAAAGCAAGACCAACACCAACTAAATCATCCCAGCCAGGGCTTTATCAAGCTGGGCCTTAAAAACCTCTAAGGATGGAGATTCCACCACCTCCCTAGGTAACCCATTCCAGTGCTTAACCACCCTCCTAGTGAAATAGTTTTTCCTAATATCCAACCTAGACCTCCCCTACTGCAACTTAAGACCATTGCTCCTTGTTCTGTCATCTGCCACCACCCAAACAGCCGAGCTCCATCCTCTTTGGAACTGCCCTTCAGGTAGTTGAAGGTTGCTATCAAATCCCCTCTCACTCTTCTCTTCTGCACACGAAACAAGCCCAGTTCCCTCAGACTCTCCTCATAGTCATGTGCCCCAGCCCCCTGATCATTTTCGTTGCCCTCCATTGGACTCTCTCCAATTTATCCACATCCTGTCTGTAGTGGGGGGCTCAAAACTGGACCCAATATTCCAGATGTGGCCTCACCAGTGCCGAAAGAGGGGAATAATCACTTCCCTAGATCTGCTGGCAATGCTCCTACTAATGCAGCCCAATATGCCGTTAGCCTTCTCGGCAACAAGGGCACACTGCTGACTCATATCCAGCTTCTCATCCACAGTAATCCCGAAGTCCTTTTCTGCAGAACTGCTGCTTAGCCAATCGGTCCCCAGCCAGTAGCAAGCAGTGCATGGGATTCTTCCGTCCTAAGTGCAGGACTCTGTACTTGTCCTTGTTGAACCTCATCAGATTTCTTTTGGCCCAATCTTCCAATTTGTCTGAACCCTATCCCTACCCTCCAGCGTATCTACCTCTCCCCTCAGCTTAGGGTCATCTGCAAACTTGCTGAGGGTGCAATCCATCCCATCATCCAGATCATTAATAAAGATGTTGAACAAAACTGGCCCCAGGACTGACCCCTGGGACACAATACACGGGGAGCTTCCTGTTTGTCTGGAATGCAAAGAGGTCCCATACGGGAGTGCCCCACTACGCAAATATGTTATCTAGAATTGTGTTATGTATCTCCCATTCTGTAGAGAGACATCTGCTCAGCCTGCCTGCCAGGCAGTTGTGAATACCCAGGAGATATACAGCCTGTATTATAATGCGGTTGCTGAGATGCCAGTTGCAAAGCCTGACTGCTTCCATGCAGAGGGGATGAGAGCTCACTCTTCCCTGTCTGCTCATATAGGCCACTGTGGAGATATTGTCTGACATTACCTGCACTTGGAGTGAGCGTATGAGTGGAAGGAAGGCTTTGCATTCAAGGCAGACTGCTCTCAGCTCCAATATGCTTATGTGTAGCTTGGTCTCTCTTGAGGTCCAGGTTCCCTGAGCAGTGTGGTAGTCCGAGTGAGCACCCCATCCTGTAAGAGTGGTGGCTGTCAGGAGAGTGACCTTCAGTATGGGAAGATTGACAGGAGTCTCCACCCTGACATTGCATGGCAAGAAAGAGAGGTGAGAACACTGGTGGGAACAGTAATATTGGAGTTGATGTGCTCTCTGCTTGGTCAGTAGGTTGAATGGAACCAAGATTGCAGGACCTTTGAGTGTCATCTGGTGAATAATGTAACATAGGTGCATGAGGCCATGTGGCTTAATGAAGAAAGATAGCTGCACACTGTGGTTTGTGATCTGCATGTACTGTGAGAGATCAAGTTGCTCATTGCGTAAAACCTGTCTGCAGGATGAAAAACTCTCATGGACACCAAGTCCAGCCTCATCCCTATAATTTTATTGTCTGTGGGTGACAAAACCGACTTTTCTTTGTTTATGTAAATACCTAAGGTGGTAATAAGATGCCAAAGAAAACTTATTGCTGACATGATTTCCCAGCAAGAGTGGTCTACTGGGAGCCAGTCATCTAGGTATGGAAACACCATATAGCCTTGGCATCACATCTAGGCTGCTACCACAGCAAAAACTTTTTGTGAATACCCTGGGAGCTGTAGCGAGCCCAAAGGGGAGGACATGAAACTGGCAGTGCTCTTGGCCAACCATGAAGCACAGGAATTTCCTGTGAGATGGGTGAATATCGATGTGAAAATACGCATTCTTCATGTCAAGAGCTACAAATCATATTCCCTCCAGAAGGAAGGAGACTATGGATGCTAATGTAATCATCTTGAATTTCAACTTTAAAATAAAGATGTTGAGTTGCCGAAGGTCCACGATGCATCTCCACCTTCCGTCTTTTTGGGGGGATTTGGAAATATGGGAAGTAGACCCTTTGGTGTTGAGATGGGATGCATTCTGTTCCCCCACCCCAAGTGAAAGAGGGATTCTGCCTCTTGTTGAGGAATCACTTGATGAGAGTGGTCCCTGGAGGGGGATTGAGGAGGTGGTTTGTGAGAAGGCAAGGAAAGAAACTTTATGGAATATCCCTGATGGATAATCCCCAGAACCCAACTATCCGCAGTGATCTTGTTCCAGCTGTGGCCGAAGAGTGTAAGATGGGCTCCAAAGGTGATGGGGGAAGTGTGCAGGTCTTGTCAAAAAAATGGCCCTTGGCCTGCAATTGGGAGTAAGCAGAGGTTGTGACAGTAGAGGGAGCCAAGAAACAGGACCTCTGAATCCTCTGTCATTTACTTGGAGGTTCGGGTGGACGCTGGTAACGTGGAGTGTGAGAAGGGGATGGCTGTGGTCTAAAGGGATGTCTCTGGTGTTTCCTCTAAGGGGCTGGAGTGCAAATACTCAGGGATTGCAGAGTGGCTCTTGAGTCCTTTAAAGAGTGAAGGGACTCATCAGTCTTTTCATTAAAAAGGTTGGACTCATTGAAGGGGAGGTCTTGAATGGTATTTTGGACCTCTCTAGGAAACCCAGCAACTGGAGCCACTAGTCCCTGCTCATGACTAGTCCTGTGGCCAAAATTCTGGATGTTGAGTCTGCGGCAGCCCAGAGAGCTGCATTCACTACTAATCTTCCCTCATCCAGGAAAGATTGGAATTGGGCTCGGACCTCAATGGGGAGTTTATCTCTGAAGGATGCTAGACTGGCATAGATATTGAAATAGTATTTAGCTAATAGACCTTAGTCATTAGCTACATGAAATTGGGTCCTGCCAAGGACAAGACTTTCCTGCCTAAGAGATATAGTCTCTTTATGGCCTTTTCTGCTGAGGTAGATTTTTGGTAGTGTGACTGAGTTCTTTCTGTAGCTGCCTGTATTACCAACAAATTAGGGGCAGGGTAGGAAAATAAGAAGTCAGCCCCTTCAGCAGGAAGAAAGTAATGCCTCTCAGTTCTCTTTAATGTATGGGCACAAGATGTGGGTGTGTGCCAAACTTCTCTGGTCAGCTCCAAGATAGTGTTGTAATTGGAAGGGCTATTCTGGTCGGTCTTTGTGGCTGTAAAATGTCCAGGAGCCAGTGTTGAAGGTCCTGAACCTCTTCCAATGGGATTTGTAGCTCGTTAGCAACCCTTTGCAGCAGCTCCTGATTCTGATGGTGGTCATCCAGTGGAAAAGGTGATGGTGGAGCAACTGCATTGTCCGGAGATGATGAAGCCCAGTCAGAACCATCAGTATCATCAGTGGAGCCAGTTCCATGATGGGATCCATACACGACATCTTGCCTGACCTGGATCAGCTTGGGGAGGAAATGTGTTTCTTATGGACATTCCTCTGTGGGGATCAGTCCTTCCATCTATGAGAAGCCCTCCACTCTCATGGGAAGCCCTATAGGAGGAGTCTTTGGGCATCCATGGCAGAGACTCCACTGCAAGGCTCATGGTTGGAGGGACGCTGCCAGTCGGCTGAGGCCAATGTGTTGTGGGGTCTCCTGGGTCCAGGTCAGAGCCGAGCCTCATAGCTTCTTCTATCAGGAACTTTTTAAGTTGGAGCTCCTAGGCCTGTCTAGTTCTGGGTGGGAAAGATCAACAAATACTGCACTTTGCAGAGATGTATGGTTCACACAGGCAAAACAGGCACATTGATGCTCGTTACTGATGGAGGAGGAGTGAAAGTGGGAGATTAAATTTTTAAATCCTGGGACTCTGGCGTAATCCTGGGAGCGAGGAGGATTTCCCCCAAATAGTAAGGGGCAATTATGCTATACTGACTCTATACTACCTATAACTACCAAGCTAAATTAAAAAAATACTTTACAACAAGTTTACAGGTTAAGCACTGAAGGAGGATATAATTCCAACTCAGGCCATGTTACAGTAAGAAGGAACTGGAGTTAGAAGGAGAGGCGTCGACCCACACCACCTTTTATACCCTTGGTCAAGAACACGAGGGAAGTTACGACACATGTGCGGGTCAACAGACACTGCTTTGAAGAACTTCTAGACTTGGGTTCATGGTGTGCATACATACCCACAAATGGAATTACATAGAGACCAGCACTTGAAGAAGAAACTCTAGATTAACTCCACATTTCAACAGTATAACTGAAATCAGATTCTGGCCCACTATATCCAATTTCCTGAAGTACTTTTTAACATGGGCTGGCCATTATATTGGAGACTGCACTCTAATGTGTTATATTGCTCCAACTCAAAAGCAACAGGGGAGGAAAATATTCAATGTAAGGACTCCATCCCCCTTTCTTTGAATTCAGTACAGGGAAGAAAAAGAACAGACTCTAAGGTGCAGCCATAAAAAAAAAGAAGTTTGACTTTTAAAAATTAAGCGGAAAGAGCTGCTGTGATTAAACTCAACAACAAACAAATACGAGAAAGTTCCAATGTGCTTCCCTGTTGCGCATTCACAGTTCCCACTGTGGTAAGCTAGGTAGAATAAAAGTCAATGCAAAAATGTTTCATTTGTTGTCAACAGTCGAGGCAGCATCTAGGGCTTGATTCTTCACCTTTGTGGAGAATGGCTATGTTTCCACTGACTTCAATAGAGCAGGATTGGGTCTTTAGAGACTTGCTGTCCCAAAGATTGGAGTCCATTGCAATACGGGACAAATATAAGGTCAAATCCAGAGGTATAAGGCAGTTTTTCTCAGTCCTTCCTTAAGTAGGCAAACTACCAATGGGATATGGCTTGCAGAGAAGAACAACATCTGATTGCAGTGTCATATTTTGTTCTCATCTACACCAGTGCCCTAATGATTTCGGAGGGGTGTGGTGGGGGTTACACAGATGTACATGGCAGCAGAATTTTATCCTGAGTAAAGAGACACACATCTGTGTAAGTTGAAAGATGCTGTATTCTCTCTGAGTGCCGCAATACGGTAACACAAACCAATAGGATGCCAAGCTGGTGGTCCCAGTGTTAGGTTCAAACCATCTACAAAACGCTGGGGTAATTGATATTGCTATGTCATGCAGCCTTTCATCATGCTGAAAAGTTTAAGGGTCAACCAGATACCTTTTACTATGTGTCTGTAAACATCAACCAATCAATGCAAACTGGACCTGACAATAGTTTTGCAAAGAGCTATTAAAATAAGCATGATCTGTCCTTTCTACCTTGACTTCGAGCTGGCGCATCTTTAAGTGATTTAAAGAGGCACAGACTCTGTCACTCTTACAATTATGGAGTAAGGTGTTGTTCAATATAAAGGTAGCAGAATCTGTCCATGTTAAATAAGAAGAAAATCAAGATTTTATTCCTCTACACAAGTTAGAATTCTGAAGCAACAAGTTATTAGGCTGAGAAAATTAAATTTACAGTGAACAGTGTATACCATTATCCATTGTGAAAATGCACATATTGCCAATTCTCAATCTTTACCCAACACTTCCTTAGAAAATTTTTAAAAATGCATTCTGCTTTTGATAGGAAATACAAAAGCAGACTCTTACTCAAACACCACTGTTGGAGTAATGGGGCAAAAATTGCTTTCCTTGTTCACAATATAAATTTACTTTAGCACTGAATGAAAATCTTCATTGGAATGCCACAATGTATTACTTTAATTCCAAGTACACAGCTCTTCACTATTGTCATTTGCTAATATGACATTTTCTTGTTTTATGTGGCGATCATCTAACCTAATGCAAGGAGCACTTACCTGGAATAATTACAAAGATCTTCTGGTCCTTGAAGAAGCTGCGTGAGAGACAACAGAAAAAAGAAAGAATCTAAACAAATTGAAAATCTTTGAGTCAATGTAAAAATAACATCACATTTTCACGCTCTGAAAGTTAGCTACTGTTTTCAAACTCTGATGCTTCATAAAGCTGCAGTATGAACAGCTGTTCCCCCACACAACAACCCCTTCCTTATTGAGGATCAGGGCTGCTGGAACAATTTTTATAGTGGGGGTGCTGAGAGACACCAAACTGTAAACCCTGTATATAATGAAAATCCCTTCAAGCGTGGGGGTGTGGCAGCATCCCCTGCATCCCTAGTTTCAGCATCTATGCCAACGATGGGTTTAAATTAACCTGGTGTATCCAAAATTGATATGGTGAGCACTCAAACCTCACCACTTTATACAGTAGGCCTTGGAAAGCAATCTCTCTTAGGTCCTTATATGCCCCACCCTTACTGTAGTACCTGTGTGCCTCCCATCTTAAATATACTAATCCTCACAACACTCCTAAGAGGTAGGAACATGCTATTTAACCCCATTGTACAGATGGTAAACTGAGGCAGAGAGAAAATAAGTGACTTATCCAAGATCTCAGAAAGAAATGATGGGAGAAATGGTTACAAATGCATTTCCTGGACATTTGGATTCAAAGTTCCTTATGGAAATAAATAATTTATGTAAGATTACGTGTTCTGGCTTCAGGAGATGCAGCCCATGGGGAGGAGAGGACAAAGGTGTTTTTATGCCAGCATTGTGTCCTTTTGATTCTGGACTGCTCCATGTACAGTCCCTGATGTAATGTTGAGCCATCAAGAGCTGTTCTAATTTATGGCACTATTCTCTCCACCTTCCCTTCCTCTGCCCCACAAACTGGGCTACTCTGCAGCAACTGAGAATTCCCATACTTGCATGTGTTACAGGGATAAATTTCCCATCCCCATAATGATATTCAGCCTGTGCTAAGACTTGCAAGGAGGCCTGCGAAGGGCAGCCTATGGCTGTACTTCACAATGCCGGAACTGAGAAAATTCTTCTCCAGCCAGCCAAGAGAATTTTACAACCATTTCTATAACACAGCCGTGGTGACCAGGGGCTTTAGTAAGAGAGAGAATCATTCCTTTTGCTCTTTAGGTGTTCAGTGGCAAAGTTCCAAAATAATGCAGTTAATTCATGCCAGCATATAGGAAGTCACTACTTGTGTGTTTCTCATTCTCTGGGTGCCTAACTTTTGAGCCTGGGGTCTGATTTGCAGAAGTACTGAGCACTCACAGCTGCAACCTGAAGTCCATGAGAGCTGTGCTTTGAGCATATTGATGCTATATAATGCTACATATTCTGAAAAGTCAGGGCCCTACGTGTCTCAAATTGGGCACCCAACATTAGCTGAGATTTTGACCATAACCTCTGTGTCTCAGGTACCCACCTGTAAAATGGGGATAATGTCACCCACTCATCTCACAGAAGTGTTGTGAAAATAAATTCATTAGAATTGAAAAGGTATAGCGTTTGTAAAGCACTCAGATATTACAATGATCAGCACCACGGAAAAGCCCATGAAGAAATTGATCATTCTGTCAGCGGAGCAGGGTTTGAATAGTGTGCAGTAAACAAGGGACAAAGCGACACATTGAAGAAGAATAAAACAAAATATTGAATAATGGCCCATGAAGTGAGCACTGTACATTCTGTGTGCTGTAGGAGGCAGGTATCATGTGGGAAAAAAAGCATGTCGTCATGTAATTAAAGACTGTATCATAATGCCCAAGAGGGCCGGATTAAGATAGCAAAGGCAACCTTAAATCTGGCATTTCCTAACTTTTGAATGCTTGACATTGCAAACTTAATAATGTTCTGTTAACATTTCTTTTCTCTCTCCATCTCTTATATATATATATTATAGATCACTCCTGTAATACACAGGGAGGTCCAAGCTTAAAAAAGGACCAAATTGCAGTAAATTACTCATGTGGCCTTGGAAACAACCAAGCACGCTATTGGTATTACTGCAATCTAATCAAGAAACAAGAATGCTACCCACTTCATCCTTAATAATAATCTATGTTTAATACTACTGAGAAAAACCGAACTAAAAACCCCTTTAAAAACTACCAAGATGCAAGAGAGAGAAAGGAGCCTTTTGAGACACTGGATTAGAAAAAAGCAACAAGGGTCCTGTGGCACCTTTAAGACTAACAGAAGTATTGGGAGCATAAGCTTTCGTGGGTAAGAAGACTTGCATCTGAAGAAGTGAGGTTCTTAGCCACGAAAGCTTATGCTCCCAATACTTCTGTTAGTCTTAAAGGTGCCACAGGACCCTCTGTTGCTTTTTACAGATTCAGACTAACATGGCTACCCCTCTGATACTGGATTAGAAAAAAAACTCCTAAAGTTAAAAAGGTAATGGCTTGTGAGCAGTGAGAGGTGCCTTGGACCTCAGATCACAGGAAGGTTCCTGAAGGAGCAAAAGATAGAAACCTTGGAGTAGAAAGGCTATGGTCCTGACAACACAGAAAAAGACTTCGGGTAATATTTGCAAAATCATCTAACTGATTTAAGCATCTAAATCTCTGACTTTCAAAATTTGAAAATTATCACCCTTAATCGTGGAAGAAATGAAAAATGTGTCAAGAGCGAAGACAGAGAGAAAGCAAACAACCTGGCAGACCTAAGACAGGACTCTGGTGTGTGTTAAGTGAATTACACCTAGTGCTATGTCTGCATTTGGCACTTACGAAGTCCTACAATATAAGGATGTTTGCAATATACACAGGGCCATAGGGCTTTAGGGCATCTTTATACCTTTCTGCCAATGCATAACATTCCTAGAGCCAATTCAACCAGCTATGTGGGATAACCCATGCATAGGGGATTCCCAGGGGAGACAGAGATGCTAAAGCAGCTCTTACAATATGATCCTCCCTGTCACTGGTGCAAGGGTTTGTGCCTAGGGAAAAAAGGTCTCCCCATGCCCAGGTAATCCCTGGCTGCTCTAAAAGGTCAAAGGCAGCTGGTATTATTTTGAAAGTTGCTCTTGTACCAAGGGAGTGGATGAGAGCAGGGTGACCCCAGGATTGGAAGTGTGCAACAATGGCTCAAAGCCATCCTCCTCCTCCTAAGCAGTATTGACAGCTTCTTGGCGGCAGCTGACCCTCTGGCCTTTATAGTTTTGTAATATAATCAAGATCGTTAAAAGAAAACCATCCTCCCGATCTCCAGGTCCATTGCACTGAGCAATGCAGAGCACACTTAGCATATGGAAGACTAATTAAAGCAAAATTCTAATTTTTTATCTTGCAGTTACTGTAGCCATACAGCACCATTGATTGAGCATTAATTAAAAACAAAATTAATTATGCATTGGTATTTCTCTTGGGTTATCAGATTACTATCTCAGTAAAAAATGATACCTGGTTAAAGACAGGTCAGCTAATAATTAAGAACATTGTGATCAAACTAATGATGGAGGTCTGAGTAATTCATAATAATGGCATTAATGAGAACAATGACACATGTTCAGAGGATATTAATGTATAATTTGAAGAAATTATTGCACTGGAATAGCATCCGTTTGCATTCATCTAGCCCAACCCCTTGTCAAAAATACCCATTATTCTCTTTTGCAGATCAAATATTATAGGCTAATATTTTCTTCTTGATGCAAAAAGATTGTGCTTATAATTTGCTGTCCTTTGAGGCGAGATTGTGCCCCCTACATATTTCTCAAACTCATTAATTACATTTATTTATAGTGAATGGTACAATTGTATTTAAAAAGCAATAAGTGCTCCTGTTCACATTCTTTATCATTGAGAATATCAGCTTAATCAGCATTCTTAATTATGTCCTTGAAATGAAAGAAGTTTGCAAATCATTTAGATGTAAAAAAGGGTGCCCAGGGGTCATTTGAACTCGGAATCAGTTCCTGAGAAACAAGCCCTAATTTATAGAAGGTCCTGATTGCTGTTGCCTTAGAAAGACCTTGTTGAAACACAAAAAATGTTTATTTACAGCATGACCTTGACAAAGCTACTAACTTCTGCAAGAAGAAAGTTAAAAAGTAATAGCTGGCAATGATGCATTAGCATGGAAACAAGTCTCTACATTTGGAATCCATGGGCCAAACCAGCAGTCTTTCTTCAACCCCCCCATTGAATGCCTTTCTTTCAGGGCTTATTCCAGAGAGGGGCTGAGCACTCCTGGAGATTGAGCCTTTAGTAATTAATGGCCTGATGAAGTCAATGGGAGTTTTTTCATTGATTTCAGTGGAACTGGATCAAGTTCTCGATATGCTCAATTTTTTTTTCCTGCATAAAGACTTCAGGGTTTACCTTTAGATTAATTGCTGTCTTTCGAGGGGCAGATTCTGAAAATTGCTGAATTCTCTCCGCTCTTTTTGAAATCCATGAGATTCACAGGAGGCGGTAAGCAGCAGGATCAACCTTGTATCTGTATCCTGCCTTTTGCAGTAGCCATACAATTATGCTAGGAGACTGGATTATGACAGCCTTGTGCGGGCACATACACTTAATGACTGTTCTAGCTAATCTGCACAATTGCCTCAGTACATAGGACACATGGTTCTTAAAAACACTTGCCAGTGTGAACAGCAAATGCCTTAAAAATCTCTAATTAAATACATGAAACAGAGCTTTTAAGAAAAAAAAAAGCCTAGGATACAATTAGTATCCTTTAAAAGTCTGAGGTAGAATGAAAATATGAATAGACCAGCTGACTGAGAAAACAGAGTAGCTGTGGCCAAATCACAAATGAAACTCCGGGAGGATTTCTGACAGATTGCAACATAATCCACCCTTTCAGTTTGTTTGTTTACATTTTATTTGTCAGATTCTTTCACAGATCATTTTTTAAACCCAACAATTTATATTTATTCCTTTAATGATTTAATAAAATATTAATCACTGTCTAAGTAATGCAATGACATCATGCATAAAAATTAAAAACAATGCATCTACATTTAATGGTGTAACCGGAGGTTACATTTAATGAAACAATGCCCATAAATGAAATTTCATCATGAGTGCTAATGATGTTCATTTCAGCTGAAAGCATTTTGTATTTATTAGTTTTAACGGTGTTCATCCTCAGCCTCTGTAATCAGAATTACAATATCCACTCAGATGAGAAAAGTAATTAAATCATCAAGACCTTCTTTCTTAGGGCTGGGTGATTCTGTGGAAACACAACTTTTGTCTGACTCCAGCCCTAAGTCCCCAATGCAATAGACAGAGTGTTTTCTCCTCAATTTCTAGAGGGCAAGTCTTCCAAGAGCACATACGCTTTAAGGGTCACACACATTTTGTGCATCCTAGTGAAACAGTATCTTCATGGTGACGGGAGCACAAGGTGTAAGAAAATCACCCTGAATACCCGCAAACTACAACTACACTCACATAGTCGGGTACTTACATGTGTACATACTTGCATATGTACCCCATACCTGTGTTGAGTGTCCACATATGCTATGCCAGACATGGGTACAAGCTGTATACACATATATACACCTGCACCCACACTGCCACTTTTTGGTATGCTTGCTTGGCGTTAGCATTTCAGGGGTGGTATCTCAGGGATGTGTGTGTCACAGAAGACACTCTAGGAACTGTCTTGCGATGTGTTTGTTGGGACTGTCTGCTCCCTTCACACATTTGTCTTCTGCTCACCCTTCTCTCCTGCCCTGGACATGAAGCAAGTGACCAACTATGTGTTTCTGCTTCTGCTTCTTCTTGCGGCACAAAATACATGTGCGTTGCAGGATGCGACTAGTGAGAATCTTGGGTGAATGGACTCAGACATTTTTGTTCTCTGAAGGGTGTCTGCCCAGTTAAATTGATTCCCTTTCATTTTGTGTTAACGTTCACTACGGTTAGCGAGACCACAGTTTGGGGGGGATTATGCAATGCTTGTAGGACTTGAGAACAGTTGATAAGGGGGGGGAGGGGCTGTTGCAACAGATTTCTGGTGACTATGATTGTGTGCGGGGATAAGGGCACTTCCTGGCTGTTAACTGGGAGTAACCCCATGGCTCAAAGCACTCACGGTTTGGGGGCGGGAAGGGGTTGAAGAAGGGATATTTTAGCACTGTTCAGTGTGTGGTGGCACTGTTACTTCACTTTGTTTCCTGTTCTGTGTTGTCAAAGCCAAAGGCAACTTTATGCACCATTTTCTTCTCCTTCCCTAGTTAAAGGTATCTGTTATTTCCATTCTCATTGCACTTTCCATGTGTCTCCTGCTTACTATATTATATTCAAGTGTACCTGGATGGGGCAGGGAGGAGTTGGCAGTTTTCTTCCCTGGGGAGTTACATGACTCAGGGCACCCGAAAGCCAAAGGGGGAACAAATATAATTTACCTTTCATCACAGCCTGAAGGAAGGGTCCACTTCCCACTTTACAAAAGTAAACAAAAATAAAATTTATTGAAACTAGTGCATGGAACGTAACTCTGAAAACAAAATTTAAAAAGGAACCATGAAACTAAGCAGAACAGATCAGACTCCGCATAGAGCATTAGAATCTTTAATGCCTCTGACCCCATGTCCTTGGCCTTGATATCCCCTCCCCTGTACAACTGGGGGAGGAGAGGGAATGATCTGGTGGGGGATACACAAGGATATCTCCTGCCTGGATTTTAGGGGCTGGACACATACTGGTCCTCAGGCACAGTCTTGGACTCATTCTTACCCTCCTGCACAGTCACAGGGTTCCCCCTGAGAGCGGTTGTGGGTGTTGATGCAGGGTGTTGTGCCTGGAATCCAGCAGTTCCCTCCACCCCCAACACAAGGGGACAAGGAGGTTTGGATCCTCCATCTCAGCAGCACCCTAAGCTGCAGATGCAGGAGGAGGAGGCATCAGTGGCTACTGCGGCAGGCAGGACCCAAATCCTTTCTACCATCACTTGTACCAGAGACTGCAACAGGGCATGCTCCCGCTCCCTTTGGGCTAGCTCCCATTCCCTGTACCACACATCATGCTCCAGGAACTCCTGCCTCTGGAAAAAGTGTTCCTCCCACTCAACAGCCTGTTCCTCCCTTTCCCTCATAAAGTCAAACTGCTTCTGACTCCCGCAGATCCTCAAGTGTAATTATCCATCTGTCCCTACTATTCCTGGGCTGCTGGCCCAGGGCAGAATGGGTTCACTCTCCTCAGCCCAAGGTCCTGCCAATTCACTCACCCTAGCAACACTGTATATCTTATTTCCTTTCAAAGCGACTAAGAAATCCCCCCCATATAAAATAACTTTGCTATTGAAGGCCACAATACTGATACTTTGCAGCATTTCAGGAATGCAATTGTTTCATTATTCTTCTCTCTGACATCTCATGCAGGGAGCACCTGCTGAAAATGGTAGGTAGCATGAAATAATAGTTTTTTTTACAAATTTAACATCTTTAAGTGTGTGATTGGGCTGGTGGGTGCATTTATTTCAGGGAGTACATGAATGGTTCCCAATAGCTTCTTTTAAGGTTGGCCACCATTTGGGGAACATAGCAGTTGTGAAAGTACCAGACTGGAAAAGGGAGGTGGCTTTCTAGTCCTGTGGTGCGGATCTGGCAATCTAGGCCAGAGAGATGTTTGGACTGCTTGTCACTCATCTACCTATTGCTGAATGGAGGGGGTTGGTGACCTATGAAGGTGGGTCAAGCACATTAGCACTGCTGTCATAACTTCGGAACTAGCAGGAGTTTCTACTGCATCAGAAATTTGCCAACATATGCTTACAGGCCTGAGAGGCAACCCAACTATATACTAAGTTAGCAGATAGAGCCTGCCTGGAAGGGGAGAAGTGAACCACTGCAAATACTCACTTGTCCCCAAGCCAGCCCCTGAAGCTCTGGAGATCCAGCCCCTTCATCCAGAATTTGGCCACAAATCATTAGTAGAAATTAAGGCTAAACTTCAACAATGGAGAGCCTAAAGTTAGGCTCCTAAATAAGGATTTAGGCACCTAAATGATTGGCTTGTTTTCAAAAGTGTTGAGCAAGCACTCAGAATCTCCCAAATGACTTTAGTAGTCAGTAGAGTTGATCAAGAATTTTTCTTGGTCAGAAAATGCCAATTCATCAAAACCAAAATTGTTTGCGGGAAAAGGTTGGTTTCAATGAATGTCATTTTTTAAAAGTTATATTAACAGAGGATTACTTGCCTTTTTAAAAAAAAAGAGAGGGGAAAAGAAGGTGCTTACTAACTTACTATTTAAATAGTCCAGTTAGGCTTTAAAGCTCATATTTAATTGAGATGAATTTGAGGGAGTTGAATTGTCACCTTTGCCAATGCAGTTTACCTTTTAATCCAAGACTAGGTTAAGCAGGGAATCTGAGATGTGATTTTTCAATCATTACTGTTTTATTTTTATTCCCTCCAAGAAAAGTATTCACTCCTCACCTAAGAAAATCTCCATGCCAAGATCTGTTTCAAGCTTCAAACATTTTTGCTACAGTCCTGTTGGGGAAAAAAAGTGGCTATATATATATTTCAACAAGAGGAAAAGTGTTCTTTCTTCACACTCCCATAATTCAAAAATAGCCAACAGGTTTGCACTCAAAAAGTTTCCAAATGTATTTTTTTTTCTCAGGCAGAAACCAAGCATGGAACATGTCTAGCTAATAGGCGAAGGTTTCAGAAAGATAGCAGCATGTGAGAAGAGGGGGTTATTACAGACATTCTTTTACAAACTTTACTATGGATATCGGGGTGCTGGAACAATTTGTATAGTGGGGGAGCTGAGAGCCATTGAACCAAACTGTAAACCCTGCATATAATGGAAACCACTTCAAGCCAGGGGGAGCGGCAGCACCCCTAGTTCCAACACTCAGGATGTATATGACCAATGGCTGCTATTGTGCAGAGATTGAAAGACTGGTAATACATCATATCTTTCCCTGTCATTCTGACATCTGAAAGACACGTCATTGATCTGACATTCAATTTATAGTTCCAATCTGTTAACGCCTCATTTTATTAAAATAAAATAATTATTGTTCATAAATAAATAAATAGATTATTAAAAATAAACTGTTATAAGGACACAATAACTTCTGTGACCAATAGATACCCAAGATGTTCTTCCAAGGCTGATGAATCATTTTAAAAGCAATTGTATCAAGATGCCTATTTTGGAAAAAAAATGGGGAACATTTTCAAATAAAATGTTGGCAATTTATTGTCCTGGTTTTAGACAAGCTATAACTTTATCTGTGTGTTCTGGATTGTTTGTGAACCACTGCCAGTGAGTATTCAGTAAATATTAAGAATTCACAATTCAAGCTCTATAACATTTATCCTGAACCATATAGTATTGTTACTATTTCCTGACTGGATAATCTAATCATGGTAAACTACTTTCATTTCAACTCAAATTTAACTTTGTTTCTTGATTAAGCTAATCTTGACTGAGGGCTCTTCACCACTTGTGAACATTTGTACGAACAAAACTTTGGTTGTACAATGTTAGCTAGCAGAGAACAATGAAAGCATAGAATCATACTGAACTGAAACCTATTTGGATAATTGCGACAGATTTTTCGCTCTATTCAATCAGTTTTGCTGGTTCATGGAGCAGAATGTATGGTAACTGAAAAATATGTAAATTGCTCTATATTTGTTATGAACACTCCTCCTCCAGATTTTGTTCACAATCTGCAACAGATTGGGCTATCCTGTATAATTTCTCAAAGAATTTGCATCTTGTGCTGGATCTAGCTGTCTTATGAGCAAAACCCCCATTTGACTTCAGTGACAGAGTCCCAAAGTCACAAAGTAAATGTCACTTCCCCTCATCCTCATTTTTCCCATCTTTAGAACAAGGATAATAGCCACATCACAGGGAAGTCCTGAGGCATATGTAGTTATTGGTTGTTGAAAGCTTTCAAGATTAATTTTTTATAAATTCACTGTAAAATATATCAGCTGCCTTGGGCCAAGCCAACACAAACTATCGGGGTTGGACTACTGTGTTCTTCTATTCGAAGAGAGATTCCCAGTTACAATAATAGCCTCCATTTTCAGCACAGGGAACCTGTCTTTAATTGAAAGATTTTTAAATCAATTTAAAATTCAAAACAAGAGGAAACTTTTTGAAGTGAAACCACTTGAATGTGAGCGTAGATCGATGTTATATTTTCAAACACTCTTTTTTTTTCATATATGAGTGTGTTTTGAGATCTGGAATGCAGACATTCTTTTTAATAAATGTAGTGACTGCCACTAATGTACAGGATTTGAAATGATTGTATAGTGTCATTGTTTTTAAAGTATTGGGCATATTTTTCTCTTTAAAATGGAAACAAGCTATCAGAACTACAGTAAGATACACTTGGGAAGTTGGATTTTGCCTTGACTTCTGGTCTACTCTATTCAGAGTCCTGTACTGTGCCCATTATCTTGGTATCTTGAGCAGCCTTGAAAATTGTAAAGCCGTCCCTTCTCAGCAGAAGTTCCATAGCTAGCCAGGCTAAATATATGAATGTGTATTTGTTCTTTTCCACAGATGAAGTTAAGCATATTATATCAAAGAAAATAGCATTCCAGATTTCTTGATGTAGACACAATTGTTCCATTTTTAGAACACTGCATATTTATTGTGCACACACAGGTGTACATGCATAGCATACACAGTAAGCCAAAGCAACATTTCATGCTTTCATTTCATAATCAGGCTTAGTTCTTAAAAAGTCTTATTCTAATCCCCACTGAGCAAGTATAAAGAGGGCATCTCATCGCAAATACCTTATTCTTGCAAAGAATAGGTTCATCTAAAGTGCAACAATGAATAAAATATGGGGAACATATTTTTGAAAGGTTATTTTACTGTGTCACCAAGTTAATTTTGGCACAAGATGACTCAAAGCATCTGCAGTCTGAGGAAGAAAAATGAAACGTTTTGACAGGCTCAAAACCTCATCTTTTGATCCATTTTTAAAAATTCCCAATTTAATTTCACCCTCTCTTTTAAAATATGATCTCTGCCATTAACTCCCCATTAAATCCTAGCATTGAACCCTCCCCCCCACCCCAATATCCAATACTGCTTACCTCAGCCAGATGTTGCTAACCCAAGGATGGTTTTGAGACCTTTATCAGACAAACTGCTCCTTCACAAATACCAGAAGGTACGTGTTCTCTCCAAAATGTCACCTTGCTGGGAATGCAGACTCAAGACTCTTTTACTAGGCTGCCTTGGAGCCTTAACTTACTACCCACCTTAACATACTACCCACAGTTTGTGAGAGTTTGGAATGCAACTGTGTACACTGTACTACAATATAAACATGACCTGCTACTCAGGGAACTGACACTTCCTATCCTACCTCTAAGATACAGAATAACCCCCAGTCCCTTTAAAGAAACATTTATTGTACCATAAAGCTGTCACTTTGTACTTTTTCTGCTATACATTGTTTTCATCTAATGTATAAACCGATACTGCATTGATCCTCATTTGGGAATTTAGGCTCCGAGTCGTCAGCAAAGCACTTAATTATATGCTTCAGCTTAAGCAAGTATTGTGCTATATAGGGATGGAATTACTCATAAGTTTATTGTCAAATGTTTCAGTCAGTCAGGGTCTGACAATTTCTTCCTTCACTCCTTTCTTCTTCCCATCTCCCTAGTTTCATTATGTATTAAATGTATATATTAAAAAATATTTGAGGAACAAAGTTGTGATGAAAGTTAAACAACAGCCCAAATCTTGCCCTATAATGCAGTGGATCACAGAGCAAAATGAGGGTGTACTCTACTGATGAGGGTGTGTTGCAGGTCCCTCTCTGTGCCCAATCTGCAGAGGGTATGAATCTGTTACAACCCCCCGTTTCAGAGCCTTGGCACTTTAGCTCTTGGTGACTGTTGATGCTTTTAGATCAAGTTCCCTAGTGTATCAATCAAGATGGTGCCTGTCACCAGATAACTTCTTCCCCTCCACTCCTACCACACACAAGCTTCTGAGGGCCTTTGGCTACTGCTGATCAATGAGCCTCGTGACCTGAAAGATGAGGGAAGCAGATATGCAGAGGACGGCTTCATCCTCAAGGGTGCAACTTATTGGCTAGAAGCCTCAACATCTCAATCAACGTGCTTAATTGCAGGTCTAGATGACATTTTGTAATGCATCCTCAAATTCTTCCCTGCTAAAAGTCTGCATGTTTGTTGCAGCCAGGTTCAATAAAGGTGTGAATCTTCCTTCTCTAAGCTTGGGTTTCAGCAATCTTGATCTTCAGAGTCAACAGGCTTTTGCTTCCTAATCTTATTTCTCCAAGCTTCCTCTCTACATAGACCAGTTTAAGGGACATTATCCCTTTAAAGAGCATCTTCCGTACCCCAAAGCACATGGGGAATGTGTGAAATTTTCCCCATGTCTGTAAGCTGTGACAGAAGTCCATTTAGTTGCTAAAGCCTTGGTTCAGTGTGCAGGAGAATTAAACTCACTATTTGTATGGGTTTTTTTCTGCTGACAAACTGGTTTATCAGTTCCCTAAGGAATCAGTTCCCTTCCTAGTTGGTTCTGGCATTTCTATGGGAGTTAGCCCATGATCCTGTTGAACCTTCATTCAAATCCTCCTTCTTCCCTCAAGAAACAGTCACATGCTGGATACACAGAGTACCTTTAAGGTCTATCTTCTTTGAACATAGCCCTTTAAAAGGACAAAGGCTGTATGGCCATTTCCAAGACCCAAATTAGAGCTCTCTGTCCCTATTAATTATTAGCTGAAGTCTTCTATTAACCTGACTTATCAATAGATGGGCAAGACTTCACCTCTGCCCATGAATAAGCACTTTAGCCAGGGCATTTCCACATCCCGATTGGTTGCCTTACAATTTAACCTCACTTTCCAAGGATATAGATAGCAGAGCCACCTTACCACCTACAGCTTTCAAAACCACCTCTTAGTTAAGCTCATCTTCTCTGAGGTACTGCTGACTATGTCGGCTAATAATCTGGAATTTTTTTCACAGGATGGGAGTAGAGGGGAAGACAATTACTCACTAGTAATTCAACTTGTCAGCATCCTTCCTCCTCTCCCATTCCACATACAGTAACTCCTCACTTAAAGTTGTCCAGGTTAACGTTGTTTCGTTGCTGATCAATTAGGGAACATGCTTGTTTAAAGTTGCACAATGCTCCCTTATAACGTAGTTTGGCAACCACCTGCTTTGTCCACTGCTTGCCGAAAGAGCAGAACGTTGGAGCTAGCTGGTGGGGGCTTGGAATCAGGGTAGATCACCAGCCCCCCTATTAGCTCCCTGCTCCCCTAAGTTCCCTGTGTGGCAGCTGCCTAGCATGCTATCAATTGCTGGCAGTTCAGCTGTCCCTCCCCCCATTGCCATGTGCTGCTCCTGCCCTCTGCCTTGGAGCTGCTCCCGGGAGCCTCCTGCTTGCTATGCGGGGGTGGGGGAGGGGAAGAGGAGGACTAATGTCAGGGTGTCCCCCTCCCTCCTGCTTCTGGCCCTGCCCCTGCACCTCGCTTACCCCATTTCCATAGAGCAGGGGAGGGGGAGACACGACAGGGCTCAGGGCTCAGGATGGAGGGAGTGTGCTGGCAGCAGCTGCTGTATCAACTTGCTGATCTACTTAAAAAGGCAATGTACTTAGAGTGGAGTCAGAGTACTTAAACTAGAAATGTGCATCTCTGTCTCTTACACACAGGGGTGAGTGTCTCTGTCTGCCATGCTGTCTCCCCTCCCTCCATTTGTGCTGCCTTGTAGAGTATGAGGCTACATTAACAACAATGTGTTAACCCTTGAGGACTCAGCTGTTTTAGTTCAGCATTTAGCAGTAAGCCATTCCCTGGGAAATATCCCACCCTCTGACTTCACCACCTCAACCAAGCTTCACAATCATCATTGCTGTGTACAGTATTAAGTTGTTTGTTTAAAACGTATACTGTGTGTGTGTGTGTGTATATAGTCTTTTGTCTGTTGAAAAAAAATCCCCTGGAACCTAACCCCCCCACCCCCATTTACATTAATTCTTATTGGGAAATTGGATTCGCTTAACATTGTTTCGCTTAAAGTCGCATTTTTCAGGAACATAACTACAACGTTAAGTGAGGAATTACTGTACCTTCCTTGTGTTATAGGTGGATCCTGTTAATTTTGGCTTTAAAATTTACTAAGGACTGAGCTTGGTGTCGGTCTTCATATCCTTTGACTATTCTTTACCTTCATGGCATAGCACACTGTAAATATGAGTAGTCTGCAATGAACCATATCATAGAAGAAGAGGAAAGATCTCGGCCAAACAATTACCGGTGGATCATTTTCCTTTCCCTTTAAAATCTGAAGTCACCTTTCTTATTTTTTCCATTATTTCTTCTAAAATTAGAGCCGATAGCTCCACCCAGAAGTGCTCTCCTCCATGTGCAATTTCTACTTTAAAGAAATGCACAATCCATGGTTGAAAGAATATCTTTAGAATATAACTTATGGGCTGATCTATAAATCAAAACGAATGCTGTTAAGGAATAAAGCCATTAACATTTGGTAATGTTAAATGGCTCCTTTTTGTAAACACATTACATAGTTCTATTTGTATTTCATCATTTACTAAGCAGCTAAATAATTATTTCAAGCTAATAAGAATTAGTTTTGAAGTTGTTAGTGTTAATGAGAAATCACTATATACATATTAGTGTCTCACACGACTACATAATTGATACCTCAGCTCACATCGAGCTTTGAGAATACTATCAAACAAACAAAAATTATTGCTTTCATTTTGTCCCGTAATTTGCAAAAAGACTAAACTATTATGGTTTATCAAATAATATTTCCCGGTGACAAAATAAAGGGATAAATTCCAGATTTAGAAGCATAGCACCATTGTGTGCTTTTTTGGTGAAGATTCAATAGAGAAGCGATAGATTAATATGAATTCTATGAGAGTAGTGAGCACGCTACACTTCCCAGAAGGTTTCCAGTTCCTCACAGGATCAGTCCTATATACATGTTTTTTCACTCTGTAACAGAGTTCACTCACTGCTAGGTGCTCCCTTGTGGCCAGGCATGGTGTAGCCTCATTGGGTTAGCACCCCCTGTTGACTGTTGCTCCAGTGCTGTGGTGATTTCTCTGTCTGGTAACTTGTCCAGTGACTCAGCCCTCTGGTCATATCATTGTTTTTAGTCCATTCCTTCTAAGATCACAGTTGTCTAAAGTAAAAATCCAAAACTGTCTTTAGCAGAAACAAAAATCCTGGGGCTCTCCCTCAGCCAGTCCTTGGTTCAGCCTACTGTCCCCTTGCTGGGCTAAACAACCATTACAATGGGCTTGTACACCCCCTCCATGGGGATGGTAGGGGAACCCAGTCCCCCCAGCTACTCTGGGTTCCAATCCAGGCCCTGTACTGCACAGTTTGATAGGAGTGCTAGTGCTAATGTGGGATTCGAGTGCTAGTGCTAATGTGGGATTCAGGCCTGTATTTTCGCCTAAGATAGTATTTTGAGTTTTGCTTGCCTGTTTGTTTTTTTGATACACCTACATTCTTACTAATATGTATAAACAAAGGACAAAGACACTGTGTATGTTGCTTCTCCCTCACCAGATGGGTTTGTTAGTACAATAGGAACAGACAAGAGCAGTTAAAGTGTTACTGGAGTGCACACTTTAAGATTGCCTCAACCCCTATCTCAAGGCAAGGTCAAGAAACTAGTTGGGAGGGGCAATGGGGAACATGACCATAAGTTGTAAGAGGTGGGACTGTGGGCATGCATTTCAGCTATAATTATGCCTCGGGGGGGTGGGGGAGGGGGCAAGGAGAGACACTGGGAAACAAGGCTTTGCAGCGTCAGTGTTATGGGACACATGCTTGCTGGAAACCAACTTCAATAAACATTGCATTGTCTGCACTTTAGACTTCTGGTCCTCTGCTTTCTGTCTGCGTGACAAGAACCAGGGGAGTGGGTGAAGAGAACGCCCTTTAACACAGCTAGGTTACCTCCTTTACCCATATTGCAATTTCCCCTGGGCCATTTCCTGTCTCCCTTCTTTACTTCCCATCTGAGTCTCCCAGCCTCTTCCCTAGGCCTCTCTGCCTGGAGAGCATTTCACTCCTTTCCCTGCTTAATCAGGATCTCTTCCAGGCCTCCCTGCCTGGAGAGCTTTCCTTACACACTCTCCCCTTCAGCTTTCTTTCTTACTTTGAGCTTTTTCCTATGGATTCAGAACCCATAGAGGCATTCTTGCTCCCTGCTTGGCTCCTCACTCCAGCTCTTTCACCAGCTGGGCCCTGTCAGCATTTAAATCTGGCTTCCTTTATACAGGAACCACCTGATTGCTCTGAACTGGGGCTTATTCTGTAATCAAGGTTGGCTTAGCCCAGGGGTTCTCAAACCGAGAGTCAGGACCCCTCAGGGGGTCACGAGGTTATTACATGGGGGGTTGCAAGCTGATAGCCTCCACCCCAAACGCCGCTTTGCCTCCCGCATTTATAATGGTGTTAAATATATAAAAACGTGTTTTTAATTTATAAGGGGGGGTCACACTCAGAGGCTTGCTATGTGAAAGGGATCATCAATAAAAAAGTTTGAGAACCACTGGCTTAGCCCACAGACTCTCCAGCCCACAGAGTAGCCTATCCTGTTAAACCCTCCACTCTATTCAAACCCATCCCTTTCTCTTGTAATGGGAACGGAGGGTGCTGCACAACTTCCTAGGTCAGAACCACAGTTACTAGTTCAGGTAGATTTAAAAGTGAATCCTTTTTTGTTGTAAAGGAGTACATTGGCAAATTTGCATGAGAAAATAAGACTTTCTCTTAATATGGGCTATGGATGCCGTCTCCAGTCTGCCAACCATCCCATGAGCCACTGATGATGTTGGTTTCTGGTGCCAGCAAATGTGTGGATTTAGATATTGTGTCCTACATTTATTACAAAGATAGTATGAGAACAAGATAGAAAGCCAAATCCTCAAATGGTATGAATCAGCACAGCACCAACTTCAATAGAGCTACCAATTTATACCAGCTGAGCATCTGTCCCAGAAGGAGCATTATTATTCTTTGGAGGCTTCCAATCCTTTTCCTTGTAAAGCTCTATCCCTTGATGTGAACATTCTTCATTCATAAGCGTTTTCATGATCTAGTTGTTCTCTTCTCCCCACTCAATAACAAAAGTGTTCTCACTATATATTCTAACTATACTAGAAATATTTTGTACATAAGCCAGAAACTTGCTTTGCAATACAGAAGCCTCCAGTTTGTATACCTCCCCCAGACTAGGCCTATTTGTCTCTTTACTATGCATCCCACATTTTATTACAAATCTAGCATGGAATCGTTAAAAAGGAAAGTACTTGCACCAGGGCATAATACTAGATTAACCTTCTCCAGTGAAGGATTTTTGCAAATAGTACAGTTTCTAGTCCTCTATCCAGCTCCCTTGCAAAAGCCCAAAGTAGTGTGAATTTCCACCACTTCCCCTAGAAAACTATTCTGCAGTCCAATAGAACTCACTCTTATGACACTCTTCCTATATCACCAGGAATTTTTCCTGTCTTAACTAGAAATATTGCAGTGAAAATATGTCAAGTGTGATAGGTTGGGTCTTTCTCTAGGGTCACACTCAGGCAGTTTTAGAGTTTCTTCACTTTTAGAAGTTATTTTCCCACTAGGGAACTTTATTCCAGCTTTTCAGGGTTCTCCACTATATGGCTCTCACATTTCAGGGGGTGTCTAGTCTCTGAGTTTCCTTATAAAGGTCTGGCTTACCCTTATCAGCTGTTTCCCTCAGTCACCCTATAACCAGAATCAGCTACTTCTGGGCACACATGCTCTTCTCCCAATTCCCCCTCTTCTTGTGCCAAGTGCTCCTTTTTAAGATTGCTTCCTCCAGCTGTGGCAGATGCTGCAGCTGTGTCTATTTGATAATGGTTAAGCCTAGAGGAGCTCATTAGTCTTCTCCTGACTGGGATGGGGGTATGCCCCATCATATCCCCTTTGATTACCAAAAACAATGTCTTTATTCTTCTGGAGGTGTTTACACCCTACAGCTTTTATCACCATTACCCACCTTAGTCATTGCATATCCAAACCTACGTGTATTTAGCACTTTTAATCTTTAATCACAAGTCACTCCCTCCTTCTTCATAACCACCTAGTTGTTCTTATCTGAACAGTCTCTAGTGTGATATCACTCTGGGCGTTTTGTCTAGCTGCTTCTCAACTACCTCAACCAGTCCCTGACACAATACATTTGTGTGTACATGCGTGTGTACGCCGCTTCCCGCAGCTCCCATTGGCCAGGAACGGTGAACCGCGGCCACTGGAAGCTGCGGGCGGCAATGCCTGTGGATAGTCAATGTAAACACTGTCTTGTGGCTCACCAGCGGATTGCCCTGATGGGCTGCATGCGACCTGTGGACCACAGGTTGCCAACCACTGCTATACAGTGATTTTAGTGAGAGTTTTGCCTGAATGAGGACTTCAGAATTGTAAACAATAATGATTAGCAATTTGAGTGTATGAAAAATATAATAAAATATCCAAAATTAAGGATTCAAAAAACACTAATTTCTCACATTCAAAATGAAACATCCCATTGAAGACAGTCACTGAGATGATGAAATTATAACTCTGGAGGCAGGTTCTGAGAAAGCAAAGAAAGGTGCTGAGAAAGGAGAGTAACAGCATTAAAAAACGTTACCGATATTGGAGAAAGAGCATTTATACCGGTTTAATTAATCAAAATAGCTTGGGAACACCGAAGCATGGTTTGTAAATATTCCAAGTAATTGTTCTTTATGCAAGAACTATACTTTATATCTTCCAAATTTAACACTGGCACAACATAGGCATTGCAGACTATAGATAAGTATGTTTTTTAATGGCTTAGCATAATGATTACTAGCCAGGAAATGTGGTTAGGGAAGAAGAGTATATAATCTAAAATGGAATGCTCTTGATATTATTCCCTCTCACAGACTATACGATAAGAAGTGATAAGAGGTGGCTGGAATTCAAAGTGTGCATTAATGGCTTGGATATTGCCTTTTCTTTCAAGTTTAAAAATACATGATTATCATATCCTATATGATGAAGGAGCCATTCAAGCCAATACCTGGTTCAACACAGTATTTCTCCCACTGACACATCTATCAGCCAGAAGTAACATATCATTCAAACAACATTTGTATGTCATCCAGGCATCAGTAGAACCAGCTGTCTAGGCTAATGGAAGTACACAATCATCCTGATGATTTCTGGAATAATCCAAGGGAGATGATGATGATGATTCCCTTTGAGACACCTGCCTCTAAAATGGCTCAGACTAGTTTTAAACAGCCTGTAATCTCACCTTGAGTGACTGCCAGGCTTCATTTGGATCCTTCATGTTTAATATATTATTTAGATTGCATAGTTTTAGGCCTGAAAGGAAGCAATTTAGATTGAAATTAGCAATAGAATGAGAAATTATACTGACAGGCAATGAAGATTTAGAGAGTTATTCAAAAATATATCTCTATTCTATGTGTGCGTGTGTGTGTGTGTGTGCGCGTACAAGACACACACACACATCCCACTAAAAATGCTTCTGGAACATAAAGACGCTGTGGTTGAGCACTCAAACAATAAAATTCCTAAATTAAGGATGCATGCACAACTTCTACTCCTGCCCTTTGCTACATGCATTATGATATAGACTTTAATTATTTCATCATACATTATTTTACAAAAAGGACATTATGTATTTTGCAATATGTAAAGCAATTAGTGCTACCACCTTACAGATTGGACTTCTATCTGCAGAGGTAAATTTGGCTTTGGCAGACAAATAGTCAACATACTATTTGTGTACAAGATAATACGTGAAAGAGTCAATGGTCTGGAAACCTTCAGCCCAATAGGTGAAAGTTTCTGGAAGCAGGAGATAATAGCAGAAACATTTTGCCAGCCTGAACTATAGCTCTTACTAATATTTTATGAGATATGGAAACACAGTTAATTTTAAACAGAAGGCGTTTATTAAAGAAATCTACAAACTATAGACACAAACAACGTTCCTCAAAGCCTGAGTTCCAGCTTTGCTACTTGTTTACCAAAGACTATATGCTGTCTGGAACTCTATACAGCACCACAAAAATCAATCAACAAAGGTATATAGAATCATAGACATGTTGGGCTTGAAGAAACCTTGAGAGATCATCAAGTCCAGCCCTCTGCACTGTGGCAGGACCAAGTAAACCTAGACCTTTCCTAACAGGTATTTGTTCAACCTATTTTCAAAAACTTCCAGTGATGAGGATTCTACAGCTTCTCTTGAAAGCCCTTTCCAGAGCTTAGCTATGTTTAAAGTTAGAAAGTTTTTCCTAATACCTAATCGAAATCTCTCTTGCTGCAGATTAAGCCCATTGCTTCTTGTCCTACTTTCAGTAGACACCAAGAACAATTGATTACTGTCCTCTTTATAAGAGCCCTCAGTCTTCTTTTCTCAAGACTAAATATGCCCCTTTTTTTTACCTTTCCTCATAAGTCAGATTTTCTAATTTTTTTCTCATTTGTGTTGCTGTCCTTCAGACTCTCTCCAATTTGTTCATAGCTTTTTTAAAGTATGGCCCCCAGAACTGGCCACAGTTCTCCAGCTGAGGCCTCGCCAGCATTGAGTGGAGCTGGACAATTACTGCCCATATCTTAAATACGGCACTCCGATTAATACACCCCAGAATTATATTAGCCTTTTATGCAACTGCATCACATTTTTGACTCATATTCAATTTATGATGCACTATAATCCCCAGATACTTTTCAGCAGTACTACCACCTCTACAGTTAAAACTCATCTTGTAGCTAAGCATTTGATTTTTTTCCCTTCCAAAGTGTAGTACTTTGCACTTATCTTTACTGAATTTCATCTTGTTGATTTCAGACCACTTCTCCAATTTGACACGGTCATTTTGAATTCTAATCCTGTCCTCCAAAATGCTTGCAACCCCTCCCAGATTTGTGTCATCTGCAAACTTTATAAGCACACTCTCCACTCCATTATCCAAACCATTAATTATCAGAGGGGTAGCCGTGTTAGTCTGAATCTGTAAAAAGCAACAGAGGGTCCTGTGGCACCTTTGAGACTAACAGAAGTACTGGGAGCATAAGCTTTCGTGGGTAAGAACCTCACTTCTTCAGATGCAAGAAGTGAGGTTCTTACCCACGAAAGCTTATGCTCCCAGTACTTCTGTTAGTCTCAAAGGTGCCACAGGACCCTCTGTTGCTTCAAACCATTAATGAAAATATTGAATAGTTCCAGAGCCAGGACTGACCTCTGTGGGGCCCCACTAGATGCACCCTCACAGTTTGACAGTGAACCATTGATAACTACTCTTTGAGTATGGTCTTCCAACCAGTTGTGCACCCACATTATAGTAATTTCATCTAGACCACATTTCCCTAGTTTGTTTATGAGATCGTCATGTGGGAGTCTGTCAAAAGCCTCACTAAAATCAAGATACTTCACATCTATTGCATCCCCCCATCTACTAGGCAAGTAATCCTGCCAAAGAAGGAAATTAGTTAGTTTGGCATGATTTGTTCTTAACAAATCCATGCTGGGTATTCTTTATAACCCTATTGTCCTCCAGGTGCTAATAAATTGATTATTTAATAATTTGTCCCAGTATCTTTCCAGTTATTAAAGTCAGGCTGATTCCCTGGGTTCTCTTTCCCCGCCTTTTTAAAGATAGTTACTATGCTTGCCCTTCTGTAGTTTTCTGGGACCTCACCCGTCCTCCAGAAGTTCTCAAAGACAATTGCTAATGATTCCAAGATTGCTCTTTCAGTACCTTAGGATAAATTTCATCAGGTCCTGCCAACCTGAATACATCTAACTTACCTAAATATTTTTAACCTGTCCTTTCCCTATTTTGGCTTGTTTTCCTTCCTCCTTGTTGTTAATTCCCCCTTGTGTGTTGAATATCTGGTCACCATTAACCATTTTTTTTGGAAAGGCTGAAGCACAATAGGCATTAATCACATCAGCCTTCTTGATTATATCAGCTGTTAGCTCTTCTTCCCCAGTAAATAGACGACCTACATTTTTCTTTGTCTTTCTCTTGTTCCTAATGTATTTAAAGAACCTCTTCTTATTGCCTCTTATGTCCCTTGCTAGATGTAACTCATTTTGTGCCTTAGTCTTCCTGATTTTTGCCCTACGTTTGAGCTATTCATTTTGTACTCTTCCTTAGCCATTTGTCCATGTTTTCACTTTGTGTAGCATTCCTTTTTTGATTTTCAGGTCATTAAAGAGCTCCTCATGGAGCCATATTGGCCTTTTACTATTCTTCCTATCTTTCCTTTGCATTAGGATAGTTTGCAGTTGTACCTTTAATATTGTCTCCTTGAGAAGCTGCCAGCTCTCCCGAACAACTTTTTCCCTTAGATTTTCTTCCCAAGGGACCTTATCTATCATTTCTCTGTGTTTGTTAAAGTCTGCTCTTTTGAAGTATGGATGTGTGTAGCTAGGTCCACATGGAAGACAAACAGTCCTACTCCCCTCATCAGGTGCCTTTTTGGCTATGACTGCTGAAAATCTAGTAATAGCCTTGGGGCCTGCCCTAAACTACAAATCTTGCAAGCAAATGGCGAATGCCCCTTATTGATCAGGGGAGCTGCTGTTACCAATTCTTCCAGTTGCTTCTCTCACTCTACCAACATTATCTCTGTATTATCAGTATTGTGCCCAGAGCACCTAAGCATTCATCCAGGCTTTTTATAAAGGTAATACCCATGTCCCAATCTCTGGTAGATGCTGGGTGGCCCACATACTGCATCATATTGCATTCAGTTCTCTATCAAGTGGGGCAAATTGTCACAAATATTTTTTTTTAATCATACAGCATCTTCTTCAGCTTTATATTTTATTATTACACAATATATTTTTCTTTTGCAATCTAGTTAAATTTAATTGGCAGTGGATATTTTTTAAGAAACTGTATAGCCCTCTGGAATGATTTTTTAAAAATGTTTATCCTTTGCACTTTTCATATTTCTGTCAACTTCCATGGTAACAGCTGCTATAACACTTACAATCCTTGTGTGGTTTGAGAACTGTGCAATCCAGTGTGGTTTGCAGTCTAGACTCCAAGCAACCACCCATTTGTCAGGCCAATAGTTATTTTTTTTTTGCCTTTGGAAACTATTATATAGGTGTCATTTCTCTGTCCTTTTTTGCTTGTGGTTTATTTCAAGGATGGTTGATCCGTAGACTTTGTACATTGGTTTTTCATATTGTTTTTTACTCCTGAAAATGTTGCTTCTCACATTAGTAATTCTCTCTCTGGGTTGTCAAGTTTGTACGTGAAAATCTTTTACTTAAACTTTTACCTGTTTGGGAGAGCAGAAACTCTTTTTAGAGTTTTTCAGTTTAACTCCAGATTGATTTTATTTTTTAAAAATAGTAACAATCCATGTTGACAAAATACATCTAATCCCAAAGTCTTTTTTAAGAAAACAAATCAGTTAATGATTGTTTCAGCTACCACTGAAGATGAGGCCACCTCTAGGTTGGAACATGGCAGCAGTTTAATAGTAAAGAGCAGCAAATGAAACAGAATAATACCAGCTGACCTGTAGGAGAAATTTAGATAGGCAGAATGTATGTATCCAAACTGGAATTTGGCCAGGTCATGTAAAATGTGAAAAGTACCATGGGATTGCTAATGATTACAAAATTATTTTAAATCATTCTCTGCAAAGGTTTACAGTGACTGGGTGGCTCAGGGTAACATGCTGTGGCCATTGAACCTCAGCTACACACATGTACTGTGACTTTGAGGAAGGATGGTCCAGTGGTTAGGGCACTAGCATGAGGCTTGGGAGACCTAGCTTCAAGTCCCTGTTCTTACAGAGATTCCTATGTGACCTTGGGTTTAGTTTCTGTGTTTCTCAGTTCCCATTAGTAAAATGAGAATAACTATCTCACAGTGGTGTTGTGAGGGGAAATCATTAAAGCTTATGAGGTGCTCAGGTCTTAGGTACTCAGATAGCCCTGTTACTCTAAGAAAGATGGTTTACACCGAAGAAAAACAGCAATTATTACTCATCACTTGGCTTCCTGCAAACTGTTCACCACTGATGACTTTACTCTCCCTTTCCTCAAGCTAGACAACAGAGCTATATCATAGCTAGTAAATTTTCAGGATCTTATCTTATCCCTTGTGTCACAGTACCATGGCAGAGAACCAGAAGTTACCTGCATTAGATTAACATGGATGCACAAAAAAAGGACTTCATTGAAATATGTTACTCTCTGCTCACTTTGACCAGCCTTGTGGACTAATGAAGAGAAAAAAACCCTGCAAATTGCTACCCTGTATGCCCACTTACATCAGCATAGCAAGGAAAATAGCTCTAGGGAACACTAAACATTTTGTATACAACGTAAATATTGGACTACTAGTTCTTCTGTATTGTTATTGTTAGATTCTTTACTATATAACGTGTGGTAGAATGCCTGTCAGTCTCTGTTGTACCTGAAGGTTCTTGTAAACAAACAGCATTATGATAAATCTCTTGAGTTTCCCAGAGGCACTTTCTGCTGCTCTAAGCCTGGGGTCATTGTGCAGTCAGTCCTGCAAATATTCCCCTTGACTATCAACTAAGGTGGCACATGCCTGTGTGCTGTGATGCTAGAGCGTTTTAATATTAAACTCACAATACAGACCTCTTGGATTTGGCATATTTAGCAAGTTTGTGAAATCTTTTCATTTCTTCTAAGGACTGGGGGGGGAAAAGTATTATGTGTCAAAATGTCAATGCAGAGAAGAAACTGTCCCTGAGCATACGCTGTTGGAGAGCAGACAGTTCTGGCATAGGCAGTCCTGCTACTTCTTAGTGATCCACTGACGACAAGTCACACAAAGGTACTTACTTTCTTTTGGGCTAAAAATGCAATGAAACCAATCATCTGTGTCATACGGATTGAATGTTAGGGCCTAATTTTTAAACACTGGATTCTAAATCCATATTTGGACTCTGAAATGCCTATTCTGGGCATATAACTGCTGATTTATATGTCTAAATTTGAATATAGGCACCCAATTTAGGCACTCAAATTTGAAAATTAGGACCATAAAGAACTAAGACCGACATATTAATTAAAACTATCCAGAGAAGATATGTTGGGCCACATTGTGCCCCACAGCATCTGTGGTGGAAGGGATCCTTCTTTGTGCGGATGTGCCCCTCCCATACGGAGGGGTTGGTCAGCTGCCTCTGCAGCACTGGGTATGTCAACACTGCAATCAGGGGGTGTGATTGCAGTACCTGTAGACATACACAAGTTAACTTTCATCTAGCTGCAGTGAAGCTGTGGCAGCACAAACAGCTGCATGGGTTTGCCCTGCCCACCCAGGACCTTGGGTACATACTCAAGTAACCTCAGCCTGTGCTACTGCGGCTTCACTGCTATTGTTACTCAAGCTATCTTCAACCTAGTTTGATCAAAGCTAGCACTGGTATATCTGCAGGTGCTGCAATCACTCCTCCTGATTGCAGTGTAGATGCAATCCCTTCCTAGAGCCGCACAGAGGGCTCTGCACAAGTTTGTATCTGCATCATGGAGACTGAAGGACAAGCAGTGAGTGGTCCCAGAAGAAATGGGCATGGAACCACAGTAAGGGGAGATGCACATTGTTAGACACGATGAGTAATTTAAGCTGGCAGCTGCATTACTTTCTTTGTGGAGCTGCCTTTAGATTTTAGCCATGGCCAGGGTGGGGTGGGAACCCTAGTAGCCTGAACCGAATGGAGCCAAGGGCACAGAGGTGTCACAGAAACATGGGGCCATGCCAAAAGTCTGCCCTCTTGCAGATCTCCCAGGAATTCCTCAGGTCCTGGGGATCCTCCCGGGCTTAAGAGCCTCCCAGATGAGTGCACTAACCCCTGGGCTATCGGATAGTCTAAGTTGGCTCTTTCTCAGTCCTGCCTGTGGAAGTTGTTCCACTTTCTATAAATAATTACAAAGGCATTGGGCCAGAGAGAATGATTCTATAGCCTGGTGATTAGTACACTCACCAGGGTGGTGGGAGACCCAAGTTCATTTCCTTGCTCCAGTGACTATTTACTTACTTTCTCCTGTGGAACAGCTTCCACGGGAGAAACTGAGGGAAACCCACATCAGAATATCTCACAGCAGTTCAAATCCCTTCATCACATCAAGCTAAGAGGGAAATTGAACCTAGATCTTCCAATTCCAGGTGAGTGTCCTAATCCCTGGGCTACATCTTATTATGGAGGCACCACCCTCACCTCCTCCTCTGGCAGTTTTGAGAATCTAGCCTTTAAAAATGCCAGGAAAGAAAATGTTTCAGGCCAAACAACCTGTGTTATTCAATCTGAAATGGACTTTCTTGATTTACCAAAACTTTTCAGAATTTTCAAATTTGGTTTGATCCAAACCAATTTTTTTTCAGGTTTCAGAGTAGCAGCCGTGTTAGTCTGTATCCGCAAAAAGAAGAACAGGAGGACTTGTGGCACCTTAGAGACTAACAAATTTATTAGAGCATAAGCTTTCGTGGACTACAGCCCACTTCTTCGGATGCATATAGAATGGAACATATATTGAGGAGATATATATACACACATACAGAGAGCATAAACAGGTGGGAGTTGTCTTACCACCTCTGAGAGGCCAATTAATTAAGAGAAAAAAAACTTTTGAAGTGATAATCAAGCTAGCCGAGTACAGACAGACAGTTAGATAACAAGTGTGAGAGATTCAATGTTTGTAATGGCTCAACCATTCCCAGTCCTTATTCAAACCGGAGTTGATTGTGTCTAGTTTGCATATCAATTCTAGCTCAGCAGTTTCTCGTTGGAGTCTGTTTTTGAAGTTTTTCTGTTGTAATATAGCCACCCGCAGGTCTGTCACTGAATGACCAGACAGGTTAAAGTGTTCTCCCACTGGTTTTTGAGTATTTTGATTCCTGATGTCAGATTTGTGTCCATTAATTCTTTTGCGTAGAGACTGTCCGGTTTGGCCAATGTACATGGCAGAGGGGCATTGCTGGCACATGATGGCATATATCACATTGGTAGATGTGCAGGTGAACGAGCCCCTGATGGTATGGCTGATGTGATTAGGTCCTATGATGATGTCACTGGAATAGATATGTGGACAGAGTTGACATCGGGGTTTGTTACAAGGATAGGTTCCTGGGTTAGTGGTTTTGTTCAGTGATGTGTGGTTGCTGGTGAGTATTTGCTTTAGGTTGGGGGGTTGTCTGTCTGACAGACCTGTCCTCGCTTACAGACAACCCCCCAACCTAAAGCAAATACTCACCAGCAACCACACATCACTGAACAAAACCACTAACCCAGGAACCTATCCTTGTAACAAACCCCGATGTCAACTCTGTCCACATATCTATTCCAGTGACATCATCATAGGACCTAATCACATCAGCCATACCATCAGGGGCTCGTTCACCTGCACATCTACCAATGTGATATATGCCATCATGTGCCAGCAATGCCCCTCTGCCATGTACATTGGCCAAACCGGACAGTCTCTACGCAAAAGAATTAATGGACACAAATCTGACATCAGGAATCAAAATACTCAAAAACCAGTGGGAGAACACTTTAACCTGTCTGGTCATTCAGTGACAGACCTGCGGGTGGCTATATTACAACAGAAAAACTTCAAAAACAGACTCCAACGAGAAACTGCTGAGCTAGAATTGATATGCAAACTAGACACAATCAACTCCGGTTTGAATAAGGACTGGGAATGGTTGAGCCATTACAAACATTGAATCTCTCACACTTGTTATCTAACTGTCTGTCTGTACTCGGCTAGCTTGATTATCACTTCAAAAGTTTTTTTTCTCTTAATTAATTGGCCTCTCAGAGGTGGTAAGACAACTCCCACCTGTTTATGCTCTCTGTATGTGTGTATATATATCTCCTCAATATATGTTCCATTCTATATGCATCCGAAGAAGTGGGCTGTAGTCCACGAAAGCTTATGCTCTAATAAATTTGTTAGTCTCTAAGGTGCCACAAGTCCTCCAATTTTTTTTCAATTTTTTCAGAACTGCCAGTGAACCAAAGAAATCAATTATTTGCCCAGCTATACTGAGAGTTTATTCTGTATTAGGCCAATTCCCTCCCAATGGCACAGCTAGGGAGGAATTCTACAAGCAGATTCTCCCCCTTGGCCTCCTTCTGTAGTTCTTACCATTGAAGGGAACGGTCTGGCCCTTTGGAAGGAAGCCTTTCCTTGCTTCTTATGAGCAATGGAGTTTGTTTTTTATTTCGTAGCCCTAACAATCTAGAGTCACATCCTGATTACTTATTTTGGCACTGACTCCTATGTACTTGGGTAAGCCTTCTAGTAACTGTCTCTTTATTCCCAAAGACTAAAACTGAGATAACAATAGTTAGGCTTGGAAGAATTTTATTTTGTTTATAACTTCGATGGATATTATCAATGTTTGTTTTTAAGCATTTTTTCAATTTAAATTTACATTTTCACAATTGCAGGAAATTATAGGTGGTCAGACAATAATTACTTAATGCTAGTAGACATTGAGATTCAAAAAGTTAAATCTTTATAACTGTCAATAAACAAATTGTCAACATCATAGGTCAAAATATACAAAGTAAATAGCCTTAAATCAAACACTACTAAGTTCTCAAGCAGCACCTTCCTTACTTTGCCTATATATAAATTTCAATTATTATCAATGAAAATATTTTTTTCATCGGTTTGTGTGTGTACAATCGACATTTACCATTAAAAATCTAATCCTTCCAAGCATAACAATATTTACATGCCTCACACAGTTAATGTTTTTAGATTCCCCTTAAAGATAAAAAGTGTTAGGCAGCAAGATAACTTCTAATTTTTGTTCCACGCTGAACGCTAACGGAATTCAAGTTTTCTGCAAAAAAAATTTGAGTAGGCGGTGTCCTGTTGTTCTGATATAAAGTATTTTTAAATATTGAGTTACAAGAAAGCCCTCTCACTTTTAAAGCAAGCCAAGATCTTGAAAAACAATAACATGTCACTTTCTACAAATGCAAGCAGGTCTTCTTTATTAGTGGCTGTACAACCTTAGCTGTTAGACCACCTGAAAGGCTTTGGGCTAGCATTGCCATTGGGGTGAATTTACTTCTGCTTAAAATATGGAAATTATTATTTTTACCAGTTCAACTGAGTTGGAAATCTATTCCAATTGTGTAAATAATGGAACTCGGAAGGGTAAGCTTTTCATCACAGTGTGACACACCTTGGGCAGTACATAAGAATGCCTGCTTCATGGCAAAAAAAAAGCAAACCAAAGGCCAACGCTTTTATCTTAAGAAGGTAAAATACTCAGGGTAGATGGATGGATGGGCAGACAAGGCACATTAGAAATACCTATAATAGCTGAGTGGCTAAAACAGAGGGATATTTTTCTGTCTCATGCATGTTGTGTGTGTGTATTCTTAACGTGGAGCTTCATTTGTTTTCCTCAATGTTGGAAACAAAAAGCCTTCACGACAAATTTTATCATATGCATTTCCAAAGTTTATTAGCTCAGGCAGATGACAAATTACATTTCTCCCCAATTTAAAAGCAGGTGTAGTGAAATTTGTGTCCAGTACATTTATGTTTTGAAGGGTTATTGATGCAAGTAGCACATGACTTAAAAAAAAAAAAGCCTCTGGCTGATTCTTGCTGAGGATTTTTCTTTGGTGCAGCACTGAGAGTAAACATTAGAGTGGAAAAGTTAAACTTAAAAAGGTCCCTGTTACACTCAAAAAGAGAAGAATCAATATCCTTTTTTTGGTGCGCTGTGCAGTTCTGCAGCACTGATTTGATGCACACATGGTGCACAGCTGTTTATTGAGTCCAACCCTCGAGGAGGATAAGGATGGAAGGGAGAAACACAAATCCCTGCAGAGACCACTTTTTGGGAAGAGAAGATAGTTGAAAATGGTTACTCGATTATTTTCAGTTACGTGTAACTCTCTAAGGTAATGATCTTGCAAACAGATGTGCAGACAGACTCCTGCATAGCCCCATTGACTTCACTGGGGGTCAGTCTGTGTCTAAATGTCCATCTTCCTGGATCCAACTGCAACATCAGCGCCTGTATTTTTTTATGTCTTATTATTATGTCTTCTAGGTTTTTCAGAAACAATACTGAAGACTTTAAACCACGATTTGAGGACTTCAATAACTCAGGCATAGGTTAGGAGTTTGTTACAGGAGTGGGTGGGTGAGATTCTGTGGCCTGCGTTGTGCAGGAGGTCAGACTAGATGATCATAATGGTCCCTTCTGACCTTACAGTCTATGAGTCTATGAGACTTGCCAATTCTATGGCACCTAATAAAGGTAGGATAGGATTATTCAGAGGGGATGATATGGATACATTGATTAAAGAAGTCTGTCAGTTCTGTCAATGATACCAAACCAGAGCTGACATGGGAAATAACCTAATTCCTTATTTAAGGAACCTCAGTTTTATATATCTTAGAATGTAAAAGGACAAAGTAATTGCACAAACAGGTGCAAGGGTTTAAAATTGATAAAGAGATCATCATAATCCTTCCTTTAAAAAGAAGATTAATATTGATATATTTCTGACTGGGAAGGGTTTTATAAATTCTTACATATAAAACCAGAGAGTTTTAATTCCATTGTTACTTTCTAAAGCTCTGGTAGTTAAAATTATTAAATAATATTGACAAATATTGATTGTAACCTGCCAAATAAAAGACCAGAAATTAACACCCCAGCCCACCTATTAAGAAAATGTCTGCATGATGAGATGAGCCTTGCCACCTGCCCAGTGCATTGTCAGACAATAGAAGAGAAACAGTGGATCAAGACAGAGGTAACAAAAGGAACCTGCTTATGAAGATACACTGCTCACAAACGAGATGACTCCCAGGGCTGCCCAAATGTTGACTGTTACGGAGAGGTCAGACTCCAATGGGGGATCCTCAAAAAATATACCTAAATAGAACAAGGTTTTCCACTTGGTGGCAAGATTTGGGCTGGTAAAAGCAACTTCCACAGCCAGCAATAGTGAACTCAGGGGTGTATAGTACATTAAAATAAAGGTAGTTGCTGCCTCCATGAGCTTACACTCTAAAGGGCAGATACACAGAAATTCAACAGTGGGGATGCTCGTGTGTGTGTTTTCCCCCTTCCCGTTCTTTTATATGGCTATAAACTCACTTTTGGGGTATCTGTCAGTTTGTAAGCTCTTTCGGGGAGGGACAGTATTTTTGTTCTGTATTTGTATGGCATCTAGCTCAATGGCATCCTGTTCCATGACTAAGGCTCCCAGGTACTATGGTAACACAAATTATAAATGAATGAAATTTTAAGAGGGACTGAAATGAAAAGAGCGTGGTGGTTTGATACATGGGGATGAGAGAAGCATTCCATATACAGAGGGCAGTGTGATGACGTACACCGTACAGAATAGTGGGAGGAGATGACCAAGGCTTAAGGCTGGTCTTGCTGACAGACTGGTAGGACCACGATAGGGGACTTATGGTAACGCAGGATCCAAGATATAGTCAGGGATAGAGCTGTGGAAGGCTCTGAAGTCAAATTAAACTTGATGCAGAGCTTAAGAAAGAGCCACTGGAAAGATTCAAAGTGACATGATCAAATGTATGAGAAAAAATCTTCTGTAGATCTTTGGATTAAAAGTGCTATATAATTGCAAAATATTACTACTTTTCTGTGGTGGCCATCTTCTTACACTGGTCTGAGAAATGCTGGCTTTAATTAGAAAAATAATTGGCAAATCCAGTTCAGAGCTAGTGAGAAGTGTTTCTCAATGTGTTAACTTTCAGATTATGGTGCCGAGCCAAATGGGTACAGGTTTTTCTCTTTTTAATTTAAGCCATCTAAGCTGTAGGTCAAATGTTTGGATAAAAGTAAGTCTATGCAAATTTGCCTTTTGTTGTACATAGGCTATCTTTCCCTATTATATTATTTCAGAGTTTTTTGTTAAAGTTATAATGCTCTTAATCTTCTTCTCTGTGATATCTACAGGAACAAGGACAATGGTGGAAATATTCAGCCCTAATAGTTCTGCGGCTTAGGCCAGCACATGCATTCATCATATGCAAATAGTGTCTATAACAGGCTGCGTTATTCTCATTTATTTCAACAAATCTCAAAAGCTTATTTTTTAAAAAATAATCTCAACAAAGGGTTTAATTTTTTTGCTGCAATTAATGCTTTTCTTTAGGCTTAAGCACACTGTCCAATTATTATGTAAACTCTACCAATCTCACTTCCCTTTAAGAAGTTTGTTAAGTATTTTCTATTTTAAAGTATGCAGCATTTTTCCTTGATGTATCTCACAGGAAGTGACTGTTTCAAACTGTATTTTGTATAATATTCTCCTGTCTGTAGAGGATGCTCACAGCCCTGAAGGGTGAGAGACCATTGCGGCAGGTACCCTAAAACTAAAGTAGATTAGAAAATGGACCCTGTAGATTTTATGGGCCTGATTTTCCTCTCATTAACAATGGCATAAAACCATTGGCTTCAATGGAATTATGTCAGGTTTACAACAGTAGAAGGAAAAGGAGAATCAGGCACTGTGTTTATCTTCATTTTATATCTTCCAAGAGACTACTAGGAGTGGTGTTATGGGGAAGCAATGAGAGAAATGGTAAGAAAAAGGAGACCCCTTTCTCTGCCCAGATCCCCTCAAAATGAAGAGCTAGAACATGTTACAGTCATGTTTATTCCCATTGCATCAGGAGGATTCTCAGGATCAGGGCCGGTGCAACCCATTAAGCGACCTAGGCGGTCACCTAGGGCACTACAATTTGGGGGGCAGTGACCACGACGGTATTTCAGCGACGGGACCTTCTGCCGCCTCTGTGGGGGGGCAGCATTTCGGGGCGGGACCTTCCGCCGCCTAGGGCGGCAGAAAAACTGGCAGCGCTCCTGCTCAGAATCAGCAGGTAAGACTGACGCACTAACATCAGCATTCTCTCTGCAGCCAACTTCAGCAGTGTAGAAGCGCAGGTCATGAAACATCAACTCTGCTGGGCTGGCCATTGTGTCCGTATGCCTGACTCTCGCCTCCCGAAGCAAGTACTCTTCTCTGTTAAGTCAGGGAAGAAGGGCTTCCGGAGGGCAGTGGAAGCGCTTCAAAGCCATACTGAAAGTACACCTTAAAAAGGGAGGCATCATCCTAACAAACTGGGAGGATTTGGCGCAGAACAGAACACAGTGGCACCACACTATACACCAAGTCACAGCCCACTTTGAGAACAGACGTGCTCATGAGACAGAAGCGACAAAGGAGGAAAGAAAGAGCACAACACTCCAGCTAACCACTATGTCTGCATCAATAAATAGCTTGTTTGTAAAACTCACTGGCAGTATAGATTATCAAAGAAACACTTAGCAAAATGATACTGAAATATGACACTGTCTAGTAGTGTTTGTATATGAGGACTGTCACTGACAGAAGAGTATTCAGTGATTTTGTTTATTAACTGTGTTATACAAAAAGTTGTACTAAAATCTTCTGCTCATTTTAAAGGCCAAATAGGTTTTTTTAAATGGCTTGGTCATTTTTAATGGGATCTAATTAAAATGGACAAATTCCTGCCATTTTAACCCATGCAGACAGAACATATTTGAGTATTCTGGATTCTACAATTAATTGAATTTCATCAAAATAAAGCCCTACTTTTTTTACCCATGTACTTTGTATATAAAAATGCACATTCATAAGGCGAGTTTGGGAATCAGGCGCTGTAATATTTCTCCAATGCAATAATTTTTAACAGAACATTTGTTATTTGTCCAAATGGTTATTTATGCTGTTACTTTTGTTCTCTCACAGCTTCATGATTAGGAAAATTAATGCAAAGTCTCCACCTAGTGGCCAAGTATATTTCAGTGGCTCAAAGTATTTTGGTGCTTATTCAATATACACTTTCAATACCTCATTTAATCAAGTCAAAATAACGCATGCCAAGTATTTTGAATCACAAAATAGGAGTGAAAATCTGAGCTGTGGAAATAATAAAATCCCTATTCTACTGTGGATACAGAGACATTCACAGCTGTATTTCAGATTTGGTATCTAGTACACTCATTCCCATACTGTACCAGTCTTGCTATTATGCTGATTGCAAGACATTTGGGTTTGAGATGGACAGATTTCAGGGATCCTGGGCAGGCAGAGAACCATGGTTTTGTACAGGTGGTAAATGTGATGTCTTGTTGGTGCAGGGTGCAAACTGTAAGTCTTTACAAGCTTTGTCTGTCAGATGATCAAAGAACAATTTTAACAATAACCTTGGGAAAAGACAAAGTATTGTACTTCTCTGAACCAAGGGGAAGCAATACAATGGCAATCTAGGAGAAAGATAATGAAGGAACAAGAACTAAACAGAAAATAAAATCTGAATTCAAAATGAAGATTGAAGGCTCTGCCTATGCAGAAATGTTTGGAGGGAGGAAAAGTAAATGGCGTGTCCTCATCTCTGTTGAGGCCTCTAGGTGCTCCTATAATACTTTTTATTATGATCATCAGTATTGCTACTCCTAATAATAGCTATAACACTAAATAATGTAACCCATCTCCCTTGTGGTACAGATTTACTCCCCATTGTATATTTATTAGAGCTTTGTCTAGATTTGTAATTATTGCCAATAGCACCTAGAGTTTCTAATGGAGATTAGGGCCACATTGAACAAGGCACTTCATAAACACATAGTACAGAACAGCCTCTGCCTTGAATTGTACAGGAAACAATCTACTGTAAACTAAGTAAAATGTTCAAAGTCACCTAAGTGACTTAGGAGCCTGAGTCTCATTGAAAGTTACTGAGACTCAGGTTTCAAAGTACTAATTCACTTTTGAAAATAGGACTTTGGCTTCCAGGTTAGTTATGTGATTTTGAACATTTTTACCCTGATTGAATGCTTGCCCGTGGTCAAATGGAAAACTGTAGCAGAGGTGGGAATATTAATTTTAACATGAAATCTTCTCTAAAGACACTATGAGGAGAAACTGGAATCTTTCCATGCAAGGAATGCTGATTTCATAGAGACCTAGAATATCAGGGACCTCAGGATGTCATCTAGTTCAACCCCCTGCTCAAAGCAGGACAAATCCCCAGACAGATTTTTACCCCAGTTCCCTAAATGGCCCCCTCAAGGATTGAGCTCACAACCCTGGGTTTAGCAGGCCAATGCTCAAATCACTGAGCTATCCCTCCTCCCTCCCCTAGGGATAAAACACCAGGAATGATGGTGTGCTTCCATGTATATGAAGGTCCCTGCAGAGAGAGTGGACAGAGAATTCCTAAGAAACCAAAGGACTACACTTCCCAGAGCAGCCTGGGAGGAAGAGAAATAACAAACTAAACAACTGACATAGATGCCAATGTGCGAGGTTACTGTGCTAATTTTCACAATTTATATTTCTTGACTTGTAGTAGTGGCACTTCCCCCAGTAGTAATTACACAAGCAAGAAAGCAAACGATTTAACTCACTGTAACTAGAAGCACAATTTGGATTTGGAGTGTTATTATTGGGAGAGTAAGTGTTAACTGTCCATCCCACAGAGTGAAACAGGCTCCACCCCAGGGGAGAAAGAGCAAACAGCTCAGGATCCTTTCCAGAGAGGTCAAGGTCACAAGCAGCTTGGGAAAGGCTGTGGTCCCTGCTCTGAGAGGTGCCTCAGACAATGAATAGAAGTCCATGTTTTCATAATATTCTAAACTTCAGGACACAAGGCCTGGTGAGCTGCTGTTACACTTGTTTATGTTCTTCCATCCTGAAACAAACCCCAATAGGGAAACTGGCAGTGAGTTTGCTTTCACTTTTAGCCAGCATTTAAACTGAGCAAATACAACAAAGATGTACTTCTGACAGTCTGTACCCCTATGTTCACCCCTTTTGCATTGGATTATGGTAAATCTTGTACAAAGTATGTCTTGTGAGGTAATATTTGAAAACTCATAATTTGCAGATTATTGTCCTGGTAAAATATGTGTGACATCACTGTGCATAAAGTTATAAAATTCCGTGTGTGACATTAATGAGACAGATTCCAAGTGCTCTGGAGGGTAGTCACCCAGTTCCCCAGAGACAAAAGGCTAGCCAGATGTCAATGAGATCAAATGGATCATCACCTGATTAAGTGGCCACTCTTTGGCAGGAGAGAGGGTGTGAGCAAAGAGTACATTTTGACAAAGAAGCAGCTTGAGGTTCCTGTCCACACAGACTTTCTGTCACCTAAACATCAGCTGGACATTATTCTTGCGCAAGAGTAAGGGCTATAAGAGGAGTGAACAGATGCCCCAAATAATTTCTCCCTTTCTCTCTACCAGTGGCATCAACAACACTTGAAGAAAAAAGGAAGCAGCATTGGACTGGGGGGGATCCTGACTCAAGGATACAGACAGTAAGACTGTTGAAACTTGTGGTGAGATAGACTTTTGCTTTGAATTGACGTAGCTTATTAAGTTATGTATTAGTTGTGCTTTACCTTTTATATCTTTGTAACCAATTCTGACTTTTATGTTTCATTACCTGTGATCACTTAAAACCTATATTTTTGTAGCTAATAAATTTGTTTTACTATTCTAGCTAAACCAGTGTACTTGGACTGCAGTATTTGGGAAACTCCATTTTGGATAACAAGGGGGAGGGATAATTCAGTGGTTTGAGCATTGGCCTGCTAAACCCAGGGTTGTGAGCTCAATCCTTGAGGGGGACCATTTAGAGATCTGGGGCAAAAATCTGCCTGGGGATTGGTCCTGCTTTGAGCAGGGGTTTGGATTAGATGACCTCCTGATTTATGCATATCATTTTCTATTAATGAAATGATGGACTTTATATGATCTTGTATTGTCCAGGAGGGTGCTGGGCAGTACAAGATGCATATTTTTGGGGGGGAAACTGGAACTGGGAGTTTGCTGGTGTTGTACTGCAGTGTAATTCATCAGTGGCTGGCTACAGCATTCCTACAGTATAGCTGGGTGTGATTTACATGCTGGAGGCAGACCAGGAGTGGTTGCTCTCACAGCAAAGCAGTGTAAAAGGCACTCCAGGTTGGAGAAGTGAGGGGACACAATTGTCCATCAGTCCAGATTGCACCCTGGGTAATGTCATAGTACTCCTAGCAAACCATTTCCTCCTAGAGTGTGCAAACAAGACACAAGAGGGGTTAGCTGAAGCAGCTAAGACTGACCCTTTAGAATCACAAGTTTAAACAAACTGTGAAGTAGGAGTTCCAGCCCAACTAAAATCCTACCATGGTCTTGTTCCAGAGCACACAGGTAAAGTACCTCAGCATTCAAAGGAAATGTCTCTCCAAACTATTTCTGTCAACTTCATGACACATTAAGTCCACCAAAAATTCTGAAAATTCTTGATAGCTCTGCACCCCCTACAAAGCCAGGCCCACAGAGAAGCATCATGCCCCACACCTGTACAGTACTCATTCAATAGGCGGCAAGAACTGTGGAAATTTTCCCAGAGTCACCACATCATAGAATAAAAGAAATAAGGAGCAAAAAACATCTCTCAGGTCAGCTACTCTACACCCCCTCCCATCCCCCCGGGATCAGCCCAGGGTTGTTCCCTTCAAGCACTTTGTCTAATCTAGTTTTAAATAAGCCATATAATGAGGCTTCCACAGCTTCCCTAGGAATCTTATTCCCCCTTCTAATAGACCTCATTTCCAGGAAGTTTAAATTATTTTTAATTTCCTCCCATTACTCATAATTATATTACACTTCATGCAGCAAAACTTATTTGAAATGCAATAGGCTTTTTTTAAAAAAATATCCTTTTCCAATATTAATAAACATCCATTATTTACAGACGTTTTTCTTTTTAAAAGGGAATTTAATTCTGGTGAAAGGTTCCAGAGTACCAGCTCTAGAGAGCAAAATCCTCTATTTATATCCACAAATCAGCTAAAACATCAGTGCAAGATCCCCTACAAATGTGACCCGACCAAGAACTAGGTTTTACCACAAGGGAGACAGATTAGATCAGTCTCCAAGCCCTTTATTTTATTTTATTTTGGGGGGGGGGGATTTTAAAAAGGCTAGTAGAAAGACTGTTTTGGTGTGTTATCTGCCATCACTACATCATATTGCCAATAAGCATTCTATTGTTATGGCTGGTTTAAATAAGAAATGGATATTTGTCACTAACCAATTTAATCCAGGGAAGTCAAGCTTAACAATGCCCCCCCCCAAAAAAACCCCACAACCCTCAAAAGATTTCTAAAGGAAAAAGCAGCAACAAAATACTTTCCCCCTGAAACTGCTGTTGCTGAGATTGTCAAACTCCAGACCTTTCCCATGACTTTGCAATTGCCGTCCCCCAAGAATTTAGGTCAGGAACTGTGCTTATGTGCAGCCCTCCCAAAGGTGAAGATAGCTTGCTGGAGCTGACTTTATATTCTTGAAGTAAGGTGTCCCATCAAAACAAGTTTCCTTTCAAAAAGAGAGAAGAAGAAAAGCAAAATAGACACAATCTTCCCTAAAGAGATTCTGTTTCTGCATTTTTAGAGTCTCTGTCACCCCTCCCTCATACATAAAAACCATAGGCTCTACTTTTGGGGTGAGGGACAATAATTACTCTAAAAAAGACTTACAAGGTCATTATTGATAGCCAAGGGCCCAATCCTTCAAAAATGCATGTACATGCTTAACTTTATGCACTGGCCTTGATAGATTCAAAAATGGGATTTAGGCAACTATCTTATGCTTTAGGCACCTAAATCCCAGGATCAGGCACCACTGGTATTCCCTTTTGGATAACAAGGGGGAGGGATAGCTCAGTGGTTTGAGCATTGGCCTGCTAAACCCAGGGTTGTGAATTCAATCCTTGAGGGGGCCACTTGGGGATCTGGGGCAAAATCAGTACTTGGTCCTGCTAGTGAAGGCAGGGGACTGGACTTGATGACCTTTCAAAGTCCCTTCCAGTTCTAGGAGATGGGATATCTCCATTAATTATTATTATTATCAGGAGTGTACGATACCCAAGCTCAATTCCGCCCTCCTTCTGTGGAGAATGGAATTGACCAGTTGGGGATTTCACTGCTCAGAAAATTGAACAGGTCTAAGGGATATTCTGATGTTCGGCTCCCTCTGTCTTTCCTGTTGAAGCTGTTCCACTGTTGCTAAATAATGGAAGAGCCATTGCTCCAGAAGAGCGAGAGAGAGAGCACAAGCATGAGAGTGTCTCTATAGCAGGGGTGGCCAAACTTACTGACCCTCCAAGTCACATACAACAATCTTCAGAAGTTTGAGAGCCAGGGCACACCTGCTGGGGCTCGAGGTTTCAGCCCCCTCCTGCTGAAGCCTCGAGCCCTGGCAGGTGCACCCTGCAGGGCTAACGCCCTGAGAATCTCTCCCTGCTGGGGAGAAACCAGAGATGGGGGGGGCACATGGGCTCGTGTGCAAATCCCCCCTTCCCAGAGTTTCTTGGCTGCGTTCGGTCACATGGTGGCGCCAGGACCTCTCCCCGCAAGGTAGCTGCTGGAGCTGCCAAGCTGGGAGCTGCGTCCATGGGGTGAGGCAGCGGCAAACAGCTGGGAGCTGCAGGGGAGTGCTGCTGCTTTTGCTGTTGCCTCTCCTCGAGGAGCTAAAGCAGTGTCCCCTCCCTGCAGCTCCCAGCTGTTTACCGCTGCTTCTCCATATGGAGCTAACACCTGGGACCTGCAGAGAGGGGCCACTGAGGGTGAGGATGCCTGGAGGTGTGACACTCAAGCTGTTGGGGGGGGGCGGCAAACCTTTAAATTGTTCCCCCCCCCACACTCTCAGCAGGCACCAGTCATCTCTGGCAGAAGCCCTTAACCCCACCACCTGGCCACAGGGCAGAAGCCCCAAGCTGCCCCCTCCCCCGCAGTCTGGTAAGCAGAGAATGGGGGTGGAGTGGGAGGGGCGCCACAAGCCACTTTTTAACTGTAAAAGAGCCCTGTGGCTTGTGAGCCGCAGTTTGGCCACCCCTGCTCCATAGCTAGGTGGTTAGAACACTCGTGGGAGGGGGAGACCCAGTTCCTTTGCTCCAATGGCTCACTGGAACACCTTCAACAGGAGAGATACCCCCCATCAGAATGGAAGTTAGGAGTTTAAACACCTTTATGGATCTGGACCTAAATGACTTTCTAAAAGATATGCTCTAGTTCAACCAAAAATTACAGGCTAGATTCATGAATCACTGGGTGAAATCCTATGGCCTGTACTATGGATGAAATCAGATTAAATTAGGATAATGGTGCCCTTTGGCCTTAAAAATCTATGAAGGGAATTCTGGCCCCATTGAAGTCAATGGTAAAACTCCCATAGATTTAAATGGACCCAAGATTTCACCCCAAGAATCTATAAATTAGATACAACATTAATCCTCCACTTCTCAAACTTTTCCACTGGTTTCTTTAGTGAATTGGTCTTACTCATTCGTCTCCAGCTTTCTAAAGATAAGGCTTGAACAACATTGTACCTGAACAATAGTGTAATGAAATTTTTAAAGGGAGCAGATACCAAGGGCATGTCTACACTACGAAATTAGGTCGAATTTATAGAAGTCGATTTGTTAGAAAACAATTTTATACAGTTGATTGTGTGTGTCCCCACTTAAGACCATTAACTTGGCGAAGTGCGTCCACAGTACCGAGGCTAGCGTCCACTTCTGGAGCGTTGCACTGTGGTAGCTATCCCACAGTTCCCGCAGTCTCCGCCGCCCATTGGAATTCTGGGTTCAGATCCCAATGCCTGACAGATCAAAAACATTGTCGCAGGTGGTTCTGGGTATGTGTCGTCAGGCTCCCTCTTCCCTCCCTCCCTCCGTGAAAGCAACAGCCGACAATCGTTTCCAGCCTTTTTTTCATGGGTTACCCATGCAGACGCCATACCACGGCAAGCATGGAGCCCGCTCAGCTCACCGTCACCGTACATCTCCTGGGTGCTGGCAGACATGGTACTGCATTGCTACACAGCAACAGCTCATTGCCTTTTGGCAGCAGACAGTGCATTACGATTGGTAACCATCGTCATCATCATCTTCTGGGTGCTCTTTTAGCCGACCTAGGTGAGGTCAGTCAGGGGTGCCTGGGCAGACAGGGTGCTCCTGGCAGACCTCGGTGAGGTCTGTCAGAAGCACCTGGACATAAATGGGAGTGACTCCACATCATTCTCTTTTTAAGTTTCGTCTCCTGGAGATTCAGTCCTGCCTGCAGTCGTACTGCACTGTCTTCTGGCGAGCAGCCAGGAGACAACGATGGCTAGCAATCGTACTGCATCATCTTCTGGCGAGCAGCCAGGAGACGGCGATGGCTAGCAGTCGTACTGCACTGGCTGCTGCCAGCCTAAGATGTATAAGAGAGATGGAGTGATCAAAACAAGAAAGAGACCAGATATGTTTTGTATTCATTTGCTCCCCGCTCCCTCCCTCTGTGAAATCAACAGCTGACAATCATTTCGGTGAGATCTGTCAAGGCACCTTGAAAAGTTTAATGGAGATTCAGTCCTGCCTGGAATAGTGGGGGGAGGGATAGCTCACTGTTTTGAGCATTGGCCTCTAAACCCAAGGTTTTGAGTTCAATCCTTGAGGGAGCCATTCTGTGTGACAGTTGTGTGTGTTTCTCCTTGATGCAAACCCACCCCCTTTGTTGATTTTAATTCCCTGTAAGCCACGTCGTCAGTCGACCCTCCCTCGGCACTGCTGCGGGTTCCTGTTATAGCCTCTGTCCTTCGTGCCCTTAGAGATTTTTTCGTCTTCCCATACAGCGATCAGATCCCGTACCTCCCGTTTGGTCCATGCTGGAGCTCTTTTGCGATTCTGGGACTCCATCATGGTCACCTCTGCTGATGAGATCTGCACTCACCTACAGCTTGACATGCAGGCAAAACAGGAAATGAGATTCAAAAGTTTGCGGGCCTTTCTCTGTCTACCTGGCCAGTGCATCTGAGTTGAAAGCGCTGTCCAGAGCGGTCACAATGGAGCACTCTGGGATGGCTCCCGGAGGCCAATACCGTCAAATTGCGACCACACGACCCCAAATTCGACCTGGCAAGGTCGATTTCAGCGCTAATCCCCTCATTCGGGGAGGAGTACAGAAATCGATTTTAACAGCCCTTTAAGTCGAAAAAAACAGCTTTGTTGTGTGGACAGGTGCAGGGCTAAATCAATGTAACGCTGCTAAATTTGACCTAAATGCGTAGTGTAGACCGGAGCCAAGATACCAAGCTGAGAAGGCCAGTATGAGAACTGAACAGAATATTAGAATGAAAGCAATTTGTTTTGCTTAAGTGATGACTATCTTCCATACAGAGTTTGTATCCAATTCTGACCTCATACTAGTGTAATTCAGGAGTAACTCCACTTAAACAGAGTTAAATGACTGTTCCACTAATGTAAGATATCTCATTATAAATCCTATATACACAGGGATATTGGTTAATCGACCCAATCAGCCTTTATCTGTCTTTATACAATTAGTAGGGCTTGGCAGGAAACAGTTTTGTGTCCCTTGAGAATTTTCACATTTGGAATTTCTCCCCGCCCCCATCTCAAATTGGGATGAAAAGTCAAAATCCTGCAATCTTCTACAAACAAATAAACCAAAACAAATTGGTCTGGGTCAATCAGATCATTTAAATCTTTTTTCTCCACTTTTTAAAATTTTTTTTTAAATATAAATTAAGTTAAATTCCAAAAGGAAAAGTCATTTTGAACTGAAAAGCTGAAACTTTTCACTTGGAAAATGTCAAAACAGGACATTTTAACAATTCAAAACTTTTTTTGAGCATTTACTGAGTTGTGAAATTGGTCAAAACTAACCCTTTCCCAAGAACAGTACTGGGTTTCAATTAATCTGCATTTTTTGGCCAAAAATGTTTTGTCAAAAAATTCCCCACCAGCTCCAGCGATTAGGTAAGTCTTCAAGCACATTTGGCCTATGTACATTGAGTACTGGGCTCAGTACATGGCAACTGGGTGAAATTCTACGGCCTGTGTTATACAGGAGATCAGATCTAAAGCCCTTCTGGCTTTAAAAATCTGACTCTAGGAACACAAATATAAATAAAGAGTCTGATCCTATGGTCTTTATTTAGACCAAACTCCTATTAAAGCCAACTGGATAAATACCGCAAGATCAGGTCCAAAATCTGCAAGTTATTTATTCTCTCCTAACACCTCAGCACACGGTTTTGGAGAACCAATTATGGCAATATATATTATACTGGAAAAACATAACTCCTGGAATGAAAGAATTGAGGGTGAGTTTTTTCCAAAACCACCTAAAGGACTTAGGAACATAAATCCCACTGAAAGTCAGTGGGAGCTGCACTGCTAAGTCAAGCCTTTTTGAAAATTTCATACCCTGTGTGTGTGCATATGGGGAATTAAAAATTTTTGTAAACAACAACCATCTCTCAATTAGTGAATGTAATTGCAAATCTTAAAGGTCCTTAGATTCTTTGCCTTTTTCTTTTCAGTGTTCTAACTGCACTATCAAGCCTAACGTAGTTTGTTTTCGTCTTTGTTCTAGAGTTAGACAGAAAAATTCTCTGGGCACAAACTTTGTCTTTTTGTTTTAATTCAAATATCTTCTTTGTTTTATAATTTGAATTTTTCATTGTTCTTTCACAATGCTAGGCTTGTCTGTAAGATACTGTAGAGATTTACTCCCCATCTATATTCCTTTTCTATAACACAGTGTCACCATTTTCCAACATCAACAAGAAAAAGAGAACAGAATTCAAATCAAGCTCAGGAAAGTGGAAAAAACAGGAATAAGTATACCAAAATCACATAAGCCACACCATTTAAGACTTGCCTTACGTTCACAGAGCCACCAGATGGCAGTATAACTCAAACATGAACTATCAAAACCAAAAAAAACCAGGAGTACTTGTGGCACCTTAGAGACTAACAAATTTATTAGAGCATAAGCTTTCGTGGACTACAGCCCACTTCTTTGGATGCATATAGAGTGGAACATATATTGAGGAGATATATATACACACATACAGAGAGCATGAACAGGTGGGAGTTGTCTTACCAACTCTAAGAGGCCAATTAAGTAAGAAAAAAAACTTTTGAAGTGATAATCAAGATAGCCCAGTACAGTTTGATAAGAAGTGTGAGAATACTTACAAGGGGAGATAGATTCAATGTTTGTAATGGCTCAGCCATTCCCAGTCCTTATTCAGTCCTGAGTTGATTGTATCTAGTTTGCATATCAATTCCAGCTCAGCAGTCTCTCGTTGGAGTCTGTTTTTGAAGTTTTTCTGTTGTAAGATAGCCACCCGCAGGTTTGTCATTGAATGGCCAGACAGGTTAAAGTGTTCTCCCACTGGTTTTTGAGTATTATGATTCCTGATGTCAGATGTGTCCATTAATTCTTTTGCGTAGAGACTGTCCAGTTTGGCCAATGTACATGGCAGAGGGCCATTGCTGGCACATGATGGCATATATCACATTGGTAGATGTGCAGGTGAATGAGCCCCTGATGGTATGGCTGATGTGATTAGGTCCTATGATGATGTTACTTGAATAGATTTGTGGACAGAGTTGGCATCGGGCTTTGTTACAAGGATAGGTTCCTGGGTCAGTGTTTTTGTTCATTGATGTGTGGTTGCTGGTGAGCATTTGCTTTAGATTGGGGGGTTGTCTGTAAGCAAGGACAGGTCTGTCTCCCAAGATCTGTGAGAGTAAAGGATCATCTTTCAGGATAGGTTGTAGATCTTTGATGATGCGCTGGAGAGGTTTTAGTTGGGGGCTGAAGGTGACAGCTAGTGGTGTTCTGTTATTTTCTTTGTTGGGCCTGTCTTGTAGGAGGTGACTTCTGGGTACTCGTCTGGCTCTGTCAATCTGTTTTTTCTGTAATACCCACCTGCTGAAGTGGACTGAATAAGGACTGGGAATGGCTGAGCCATTACAAACATTGAATCTATCTCCCCTTGTAAGTATTCTCACACTTCTTATTAAACTGTCTGTACTGGGCTATCTTGATTATCACTTCAAAAGTTTTTTTCTCTTACTTAATTGGCCTCTCAGAGTTGATAGGACAACTCCCACCTGTTCATGCTCTCTGTATGTGTGTATATATATCTCCTCAATATATGTTCCACTCTATATGCATCCAAAGAAGTGGGCTGTAGCCCACGAAAGCTTATGCTCTAATAAATTTGTTAGTCTCTAAGGTGCCACAAGTACTCCTGTTCTTTTTGTGGATACAGACTAACACGGCTGCTACTCTGAAACCTATCAAAAACAGACACCACAAAGTCTGTCTAAACTTTGCTTTATAAAACAACACTGCCACACACCTCATGACAAATCAAAAATATGCTAGATAAGATAGTCTATTTTGAAAACGTAGATAATGGAGTGAGATATCCTCTCTATTTGCACTATTTCAACCAAGATGTTCCCGATTTCAAGTATATAGTGTAATGCATTGAGTTTCAAACTGTGGGACACATGAGGTTATAAGGTAAAGGAATAAGAATTCCTCTCACTAGCTGAGTCTCCTGCTCCAATTCCTACTACTGCTGCCAGACTGGAAGAACAAGGAAGGAAGGAGGGATGAAGAGCGAGGGGGTGTGGCCTCTCCCTGTGCAGGTGTGTGTGGGGGGTATTCCCACCTATTCGCCTCTCGAGGCTGATGCACAAGCACCCCCATGGGAAGTAGTTACTCTGCCTGCACAGGCTCTTTCACATGCATTCTGGGTATTGCCCCAGGGCCAGAAGAACCTGTGGCAATTCTGGTGGTCCTAGGGGTAGGGACATGAGGGTTACAGCACGTCTGTCTGTGTCTTGCTGGGGCCACCTGCCTGGAGTATGTCCCAGGCAGGGGACTCTTGCAGGCTAGGGAGCAGAGGGTGCTCTGGCCAACAGGGGCTTCCAGACCCCAGGCATCCATGGAAATTCTTCTGGTGCATGGAAGGAATACTGCAGTAAATATCCTGTACTGTTTGTACTATAGTAACACCTAGGACCCCAACTGATACTGGGTCCCTATTGTGCTCAGCCCTGTATAAACACAGAATAAGAGACAGTCACTGCTCTAAAGAGCTTACAATCTAAACGGACAAGACAAAGGGTAGGGGAAAGGAGTATTACATACAAGCAGAATGATGGTTTTCAAATGTAATTTTAATGCCATGATCTTTCTAAAAATATTTTGGGGTGGTGGTTTGTTGGGAGCAAATTCACTGAAAAGATAGGCATGGCCGGGGTAAGGAAAAAGGAGAAGTGGAAAACAGAGGGTGTGAAGCTGAAGTAGAAAGACTGTGAGGGAGGGGGCAGAAGGAATGAACAATCATTAGAGGGGAGAGAACGTCCAGAGTGAAAGCTGTAAAAAATCACTTTGGCACTGATGGCATCATCACTGTTCACAGTTCCCTACTACAGCTGCAGTTCTCAGCTCCAGCCAGCTGTTGCTGGCTGAGCTCCTCCCAGCAATGTCTTTCCCAGTGTGCACATTTATCCTCCCCCTTTCTCTTCTGTCACTGCCACTGTTTCATACCTACTCCCGCCTCTAAGCCATCCACTTGCCTATCTTATCACCTCCCTGGTTCCCTTTTCTCACTATGTCACCTTCATATCTTCTTTCATGCTACCCCTTATGCAGGTATCTGTCTCCCTGAAAAGCTTGTCTATTTAAGCACATGTTCCCCGTTCCTTCCAACTGTTCACTACATCCACATGTTGCATCTTTGGGGAAACAAATGGTATCTCTGTATGTGTATGTTGGAGCCCCATCCTATTGTAAAAATTATAATAATTAGCTACTGGAAAACAAGCATTTATGGTAACTATTATATACATTAAAGATTTAAAAATACCTTTGCATTGTATACAATGGGATATATTCATTATTTTGCTTCTAAGAACATTTGGAGATCCAATATAGAATTCTATCCAACTGCATGCAAAATATGGTGGCCTGAGTGCTTGTTTGCATGAGGACCATCTTTGAGTTACCAGGTCTCCGAGACCCAGATCCACAAAGGGACTTAGGCATTGCAATGCCTAACGTTTAAGCTACCTAGGAATCACCAGAATACCAATGGGATCTATAAAGCCTGGGTAGGGGCCCAGGCTCTGAGCCAAAGAATGGGATCCACAAAATCCAGCATGCTATCCAATGGGAGATGTTGATGAGGGAGTGTGTCCTAAGCCTCTGCCCCTCTGAGTCCGGCACCAAAGTCTGGGTTGCAGGTAGGCACCTATCTCCACTTGCAATTCGCAGCTGTGAACCCTCTTCTGGAGTATACTGTTTCTTGCGTGAATGAGTTAGGCAGGCACCAACCTTCACATAAAATGGCTGAAGGAGGAGGAGGTGGTAGTGGTGCCCTCCCCAAAACTTTTGGTCCAGTTGTTGGAACAATCACACAAGATGTGGGAGAACCAAGTTAAATTCCCCTGCACACACAATGGGGAGAAAGCAATTGAACATGGGGGTCTATCACCTCTACGGGGAGTGCCCTAGCCACTAAGCTATGTGATAAGATATTCTAATGTGGGGCTCCTTCAATCTCTCCTTTTGAAGCTGTTCCACTTTGGATAAATATTTAAATAGTCACTGAGCCACAGAGAGATAGCAAGAATGCCTATATAGCCTGATAGTTAGGGCCTCCATCTAAGAAATGGGAGACCTAAGGTCCAGTTCCCCTGCTTCAGTGGCTCTTTGAATAATTACAGTGGGACAGCTTCAATGGGAGAGAATGAAGTCCTACTATATCAGATCCCACAAGATAGGTGGGAGAATGCCTATTTCCATCTGGTTTGTGGATCATGCTGGGGTTTAGGCATGAGATAGGCATCTGGGAACCTGCCTGAGGCAACAGTGCACACACCCAGAACCAGAAACTCTAGGGGACTTTTACAGCAAAAATGTAGGCACCAAGTGAGTTTAGGTATTTTGGGATTAGATGGCAACAAAATGGGGGCTTTGTAGATAGCAGTGGGGCCTAAAACTATGACTTAGGTGCCTAAATCCCTGATATAGGCACTGAAGTTCCTTTGTGGATCTTGCCCCAAGTGCCCTGGATGTGAAATTGCTAAATAACCTAGCCTTCCCACCCTTGCTTGGGAGCATCTGTGGTCACCAATTTGGGTTGGTGACATTTTGAAGATCAGTTCAAACAGAAGATTAGTTCAGGTCTGCTACCAAATTAGACAGGCCTCAAGATCATTTGCAACAAAAGTGGGAATAGACACTTCCACTGATGTTGGTTGACTGACAAAAATGGTAAGGCAGTTTAAGGAGTTTTTCCTTGTCTTTAGCTTTAAAGATTTAATTTTCTGACTTGCCTTTTTGCTTGACCGCCACTTCCAAAGACCCTTAAGTGCCAGAATTCCTCTCCAATGAAATCCCGACATCCCCATTCTGTCTCTCCCTCCCTATCGATTTTCAATGGAGAGCCCCTCTTCGACTCTCTCTCCCCGGCCCATCATTTATTCTGGCTAAGGACAAGTTCCCTTGGGACATGGTTCAGGTTACTCCACTGTCAGCCAGGGAGGATCACCAAAATCAGCAAGAGGTAATTCCCTCTCTAGGGAGTAATGCATATGCAATCATATGGTACTTGTCAGTGGAGTAAATTGCCACTCTCTCAAACTCAAACATCTCCTTATGAATTTCCACACTATCTTAAGACCTCCCTCTTTTTAAAAAAAAAGGCATATTAAAATTAGGCTTATACAGTATTATGAATTACTTCAATGAAGACAATTTTTATTTAAACAGTTTACACACAAAATATATACTGAAAAAAGTTTTCAGAAAATAAATGCACATAATTCTAACCAGATTTGAAATATTGGTACTTATCCTTTTTCACATCATTTACCAACCACTTAAACCTAAGTGAACCTCAAAACAAAGTTAATTAATCAAAATAATTTAGCCATGGCTTGCCATATCCAACACATCAAAACTCTGGAGATTTACTGTGTGTATGACAGAATGAGAGTAAACACAAGCTGTATTAATATATGCATGTATAAAATATTTGAGCATACTATGTTTTTTCCAATATAATACAACCATTTTGCTGTAATATGTATATATCATCAATAGAAAATTTAAAAATTATATTGTATAAGCAATACTAGGCAATATATACTGTGACAAAGTTCCTCCTCTATCTTGGTGGGTCCTGCACTTATTGGCGGATTTTCTTGCCTCAGAGATTCACCATGTGGGTTGGGGAACAGCCCAGAGGACTTCCCGTCTGGAAGAACCCACAGTCCAGGTTAATTGGGAGGTTTGGGGGGGAACCCAGTCCCGCCCTCTACTCCGGGTTCCAGCCCAGGGCCCTGTGGACTGCAGCTGTCTATAGTGCCTCCTGTAACAGCTGCATGACAGCTACAACTCCCTGGGCTACTTCCCCATGGCCTCCTCCAAACACCTTCCTTAGTCTCACCACAGGACCTTCCTCCTGGTGTCTGATAACGCTTATGCTCCTCAGTCCTCCAGCAGCACACCCTCTCACTCTCAGCTCCTTGCGCCTCTTGCTCCCAGCTCCTCACACTCGCACCACAAACTGAAGTGAGCTCCTTTTTAAAGCCCAGGTGCCCTGATTAGCCTGCCTTAATTGATTCTAGCAGTTTCTTCTTAATTGGCTCCAGGTGTCCTAATTAGCCAGCCTGCCTTAACTGGTTCTAGCAGATTCCTGATTACTCTAATGCAGCCCCTGCTCTGGTCACTCAGGGAACAGAAAACTACTCATCCAGTGACCAGTATATTTGCCCTCTACCAGACTCCTGTACCCCACTGGTCTGGGTCTGTCACAATACAAATTAAAAATATACACTCAAATGATTAGCAATAAAAAAAACTCTCTTATGATCAAATTTAATGAAACAAAAGCTTCAGTTATATTTAGTATCAAGTTTGGTTAAAAGCCAATGGAAAAAATATTCTTTAGGATTTTCAGGCTTAAAAGTATGTCAATTCTTTTCAAATACAAATACATAAAAACAAAGCTGATTAAGTTAAATTAAAGTGTTGTATTTTCTCCCTTCCAATACACATAGCACAAATTCTACTGTAGCTGGGATAAAAGAGAAAAATTAATGAGAGCTGTACAAGAGTATGCAATGCCAAAGCATCGTCCAACACACTTGGGTATGGTATAAATCCTAAAATGGTTATAATCTAGACTTGGACTTAAAGGAGGTTCCCCCCCACCCCTGGTATTAAATAATAAACACTTTTCCATGTTTGAAACTTTACTAAAGACATTTGGCAATCTTTTAAATTAATTTACACACTTTCCATTTCTAGAACATTTGGTTGAAATAAATACACATTTGGAATTGCTGTTTTACAATGGTTGTCATTTCTATGCTACACGTCATAGTATTTGGTTGACACTGTATTAGAATTACTTACAAATAAATTGAAAAATGTGGCCACATTAACAATATTCTAATATTACAAAAAAATCCAGTAGCCTATCATAATTAACAGCTGTAAATGTGGACAGGTCCTGTTCAGCTTTACTTAACAACAACAACAAAAAACCAACACAAACAAAAAAGATCAAAATAAATATGTCCTTATCCTTCCAACTTTGCAAACAAATGCACATAATTCAAAATTACCTATGAATATAAAGGAATGATAAAATGTAAGTTACTTTAACTATGAGGAAAATGATTTTTAAGATATTCACAAGCAATGCAAAATATTTTATCAGATCCCATGTAATACTATTGATATTTCGTCATGCTACACACAAATTAACAACGATGAATTTCAACTTATGTTTTTACTTTGATATTAATAGAATACTGAGTTTAATCTGAGTACTGAAATGGATTTTAGCATTTTAAAAGTATTTTAGACCTATTCTGAATAGTTTACCAATGGCAACAAATTCCAGTTGATGTAATGAGAAGCTTTCATATCCTTTATTTTCCGCAGGTGGCAGGACATTATCCAATCCAATCTGTATCTAGAAAATCTATAATTTCGGTATTTACATTTTTTTGAGGGAAAGTTATGTATATCCCATAATATCCAGTCCATATTTAACAAACATTTCTTAAATCTTACTTGTGTGTAATACAGCAGCTGCACTACTTGAAATGTCTATTAAAGATGAAACACATTTTCCATTCTAATCTATCATTTTCACACACTCATAACAGTGATAAGATTTACACTTTTGGCCTAAAGTTCTTCATGCTAGGTCTCCTTCCAAATGTAAATTTTTTAGGGAAGTTTGAGCAAAGTTTCTGCAACCATTCTGGAGGTATGAGGTGTTAATAAAAAAAACCCAAAACAAAGAAAAAAACATTTTTACCATAGTTATATTATTGGAAATGTCCATTTGTAAAGAATTTTTAGCATCCTTACATGAGAAGTGATATTACAAACCAATCATTTTCCGAAACTGTCCCCTTTTCCCCATGGAAGAAAAAATCTAAAACTTCTAATATCCATTCCAATACATCAAAGATAGTAATAGGGCTAGATTCCATCTGCCCTTGTGTGCACGCAGTGTGTAGAGAAGTGGGAATATGGAATTTGCCACACACACACACACGGCATAAGGGCCAGGCAAAATTCTGGTCCCTACTTTGAGTAGGCAGAACCCCATGGCATGGTGCAAAGCCACTCTGCCCCCAACTCAAGCTTCTCCCTAAATGGCACCATCTAGCTCTTAAGACCTCATCCCAAACCAGAAGAAGTCAATCTTTCCATAGAGTTTAATGTGTCAGTTCAGGCCCATATTTACTGATCCTTGTTATAGAAATAAGAAAGTGTTAGGCACTAAAATTAGGTACCTTTCCTTCATTACAAAAATAATTTGGTTTCGTGCCTCTTTGTGATAAACCTTCCTGGGTATATAAAAACAGAAATAAAGGCCACAATTTGCATTGGCATCAAAGGGAAGTAAAACCTATTATGTAAATAAACGTAACTCTTGCAAACATATATTACAGAGCTGAGGTAAAAGTTCAATCTGTATTACTGTCCTGAAAAAAGTACTTTTAACACTGAAGCCTACTTACTATTCAAATATTCTTATGATGCCACCTCTTTACTAATCTTCATTTCCCTCATTCTGGTGTTCATGTCAGCAGAGTCACATGTCTCATTCATTGCTTCTGGAGGCAGATTTTCAGTAAGACTTTCTGTGGAAATGATGTTACATTTCTTATCATCCGAAAATTGCATAAATAATTTTTTGTCACACTTAAGTTCATCTTTTGCAGTATTTTTGCCATTACTATATGAACTTGGTTTCTTCCTGGGTCGTTTTCTAGAAGGTGGTTTAGTGGTAGAATTACTTCTTGAAACTATACCACGGGCATTTCTATGTTGCAGATCTCGTGTTTGCTGCTGTGCATTCTCTTTTTTACCTGTCAAGAAACTGCTTTCAGTACAGCTATGTTTTGGTTCAGAACTTTGCAGAAAACGTGATTGCTGTGCTTCACTTTGAAGTTGTGAACATGGTTCAATTGGTTTTGTATTGTCAAGTCCAAGAAGGCAGCATGTACTTTTACAGTAGATAGCATGACGAGCTGCAACCAAGGTATCTGCTACATTACTCTGCTCACACAGAACATCTACCTCTAGTTTCATTCCAGAACCATACTGCTTAAACTGGAAAATCAGGCCTTGTTTACCTAGAAATTCCTGAAACAAGAGCTTAGCTTCATCACTCCAGTGTTCCCCTTTAGCAGGAATCACACCAGATAAGGAGCAGGAGTAAGATAATCGTGGTAAACAAATAAGTTCTTCTGGAACAACTTTCAGTTTATCAATATCTGAGTAGGGAATATATGCAGGAAAGCCATAATCAATAAACATAAGAAGAACAGACTGATTTGAAATTTCAGAAACTTCTACCCTGTTCCACTGCGCGTACAACCCAAACTTGATCAAACAACTTGCACCAGGAGTCACAAGGTCTTGTGGCAAAGTTGGCAAATTGCCTGGAAGGTCAGAAAGTAGCATAAACAAGGTTTTCATAGTGTCAAATAAGTCTTCTAATTGAATACTGAAGTTTGAAGGATCAGTAACTGTAGTTGCAAAACCAGGATATTGATTACCACTTTGGAATAGCGCCCATGTAACTGAATTTATTCTAAAAGACAGTACAGATGTCTTAGAAGCCACATTATTTGCACTTTCTGTACAATTAGGTTTGTTGATCTTGCCTTGCCCAGAGATCTGATTCAAATATTCCAAAAGTAGAATCCCATCTACTAAGATATCTACTTCCCAGAGACAAGAAGATTCCAAGTAGCTCAGAAACAGGAGCTTTATTTCACGATGTGCAATTTTCTTTATCGCATAGTCACGTGACATTTTACCTGAATTTTGAATCCAAATCCATTTACATAATATGGCTTGTTTAGGAATACACTTGATCTCATTACTGAGCATTTTTGTATTACGCAAGGATACCATTTCACATCTACCACGATCCATGAAGAAAACTAACATTTTCTCCTCACTAACAAGCTTCATCACTTTTGATCGGTACCACTTCAAGGTGTTTTTAGATTTTGTCAAGCATTCCAATCCTTCTTGAATATTTTCTACTGCAATCAAACGGTTTCTCTTTGCTTCTTTGGCAACCATTACATTTAAATCCAAAAATGTTTGTACATTTCTCATTAATTTTACGTGGAAATTTCCACATTTTGAAATATGAATTATTTCTGCCATTTCTAGTTGTCCAGGATTTAGATCTTGGTTAGGGATTTTAGAGAGAATTTCAGAGGTGTTTCTAGTCTCAACAGACTCGTATTTGTTATGACCTCTAGAGTTCTTCCTTAGTTCCTCATCTTCAGGATCTGCATTTGTGACTGGAATGTCTTGTTCTGTATTAGTTTCCATATTTAGCATTTGTGTGTTCTGTAATCCTGAGCTGTCATGTCTCTGCATTAACTCATTAACCACAGACTTTCCATCACAAATTATATCTACCTCCCACTGTTGTTCATGTTGTTGCAAAAATACACAAGTAATTTGTTTATTATTTACTTTTCTGGAAAAGTAGAACATAACATTGCTGCTCCAGCTTCCATCAGGATGAGTACTTTTTACTCTACTAAGGAAACAATGGATACTGAACCTTGGCAAAGTTAAGAACTTTCCTTGAATTTTGTAGATTTTTGATGGACTCACAACTGCTGTATTACCATAGTCAATGAATTCTACCTCATAGGATTTTCCTGATCTAACTGTTTTAATAACTGCTCTATATAAGAAACAATCAATTACATATTCTGCTAAAACAAGATCCCCTGCCACAAGTTCATTCAGGTAATTTTCATGGTCTACATTTATTTTTCCTTCATTTAGTTCTTCTGCAAGTTGAATGATCATGTTTTCATCCTCTGCGAGCTGAATATAGAAACTAGATGGGCTATTAATATTGGAAATGTAACCTGCTAACTGAGAATTCAGCTCAATGTTACGTGGAGGAAGATTGATATATTTGGGTCTATTTTCCCTCCCTTCTTGTTGACCTGTATAATTTAGTTTATTGGTGCAAGATTCATTCATAATATTTGCAGGTATTTCCTGCAAATTGAAAACAGGGCAAAGTAGAGATTCAGGAGTAAATATTCCATCTGCATTTTTCTCTCTGTGTTCCAAAGGTATATTCATAACATTTTTACAAACTGGCTCTTTATTGCCATGGAATGTTGGTGGTATAAAGGGCATATTGCACAATTTTTGTGGAACAAGCACAGTTTGTTCTTTATCTTCAAAATTCTCTTGAACACCAGTCTGAAAAGATATATCATGTACTTCAGGTTTTATTTCAGTTTTCAAGGCAATTCTCTCAATATTTTTATCTTTTGTTTTATTACATTCATCAGGTTTTACTTTGTGTAGCTCCTTACTATTTTCAACAGACTGCTCTGTACAACTTTTCACATGCTCCAATTCCTCTGTGTATTTTTTCCCATTCTCAGACAATAAATGTCGAATTTTCTGATTTATCTGGATATGTCCATCATACAGCTCCACACCAATCTGGCCATCTGACTCTCTGGATACTACTACTGCCTTCAATGGTTTACCCATGAAATTCTCCTCAAACCATTTATTGACTTCTACTGGAATTTCTCTCTCTCTAAGATCTGACAGATAACATTTAATGGCTTGCATGGGCGTCAATAGTAAATCTGTGGCATGATCTGGAATAGGCATCAGTTTGTCTCTCACTACCAGCTGTTTATTCCCAAAGTCCACAAAATAAGCTAGTAAACAGGATGATGATCCCGTGGAAGATGCCAAAGCTCTGTAAAAGAGACCATCTTCAAAATATTTGGCTATGCATAATCGTATTTTGCTCGGGTCATATTCTGAACTGTTTGGTATGTTACTAATCTCTGCAATCTTCTTCATCAATTTGTCTATAATTTCAGTGTTACGATTAAGCTGGCAATAAAATTTTGCAGGGCTGTATATATGAGTTATATATACCTCCTCTTCACTTCCAATTTTTATATTAAAAGATGAATAGCAAAAACTATACAGAAAAACTGATGGTTTAAATGCTTTTGTGAATCCAAAAAATTGGGACTGGCCATGGCCATGCTCTATGAGAAACTGCTGCGTACCAATAAATGGAGACTGTAAATCAACTAAATTACACAAGCAGTTAGGCCTTATGAGAATTAGAGCACAAATGACGCAAGTCAATAGCCCACTGGAAGCAGAAATTAAGTCTCCAAAATCCTTACATGCCTCTTTAGTCCAAATGAATCGGTAAAATTGTGAGGGTTCATTTACATTCTTAAGACTACATGTAAAAGCTTGACTTTCCAAAGTTAAAAAATCTGGAAGAATAGCTTGAAGATCTTTAAGTAAAACTCTTTCCTGATTACCATAGTCTACAAATATCACATCAACTTCATTTCTGGATACTTGTTTCAGAAAAGCTGCTCTGTACCACTTTCCATCCTTGGAGTGTTTTGCAACACAGGGAATCTGGCCAGTTTTATAGGGATTGCTATGCATTTCATAATAACTCTGAATTTGCTCCATTAAATTCATTAGTTCTGATAATTTGCTTTGCAACTGACAAAAAAAATGGGATGGAGAAATAATATGAGAACATCTGACATCAAGAACTGCTCCTGGTTTAAACATTAACTCTTTATAAGAGCTCATATGGTCACTTCTCCCAGATATTATATAATGCTTTCTGGAAAGAGTACTTTCCCAATTTGGAAAAGATTCGAGAGATTCTCTTGCCACAGAAAAAGTGTTTAATAACTGTTTGTTTTGACAGATATTTCTAGTTGCTGGTACTTTACTTTTAGGCATAACATATGTGCCTTGTGTATTTATATATTTTTTGTTTTTGTTTTTTGAATTTAGGCCTTTAGAATTTTTCATAAAGTTCAAAAGAGAATCCGGTTGCACTTCCCAGTACTCAGCATATCCAGCCTGAACCATAAGTGTGACAACATCCATTTGTTCCAAGCCATCCATAAATTGTGCATTAACAATGTACTTGTCATTTTGCTTTGCAATGACATAAAGCAAGAGCTGTTTGTCAAATACAACCTTTTTAAAGAAATCTGTTTCTTTTTTAACCCATACATCCTCAATGGGAAATGCATGAGCAAGTGCACAATGCATGGCAAGTGCTGGTAATTTACAAAACTCTGGAAGCAAAGTTTTCACATCATGAACGGGTACGGTATCTGTATTTCCAAAATCCAAAAAATAAACGTTAATGTTTACACCTTCCACTTCAGTGATAAGTCCTCGATAGTACTCCATGTCTTTGCTATACCGGGCACAGCAGAGTAACCCAGGTTTTGGGTTTTCAACAATCTTATCATAAACTCCATATCTATTATACACATCTGCAATATTTTTCATCAAGGTTTGAAACTCATTGTTATAGTCATTAGTTTGAATCCAGAAGTTTGATGGATTCAACACATATTCGACAAAAGCAATATGAACGGCATCTATTTTCATTTCTACTGTTTTGCAATAGATTGATAAAGAAGGGTCTTTTTCAATTAAGCAGATTCCCATTTGTTCTGTGTTTCCAATCAAACTCTCAACTGAAACACAGATCTCTTCATAAGCTTTGATGTCTCCAAGTATATTAGTGACATTTGTACTAGAAACTAGGGAACATGCTTGAACTACTTCATTCACCTGTTGTGGATATTCAGCATTAACTTCAGATTCTTGACTATGTAATGTAACATAATACAAACATTCATTGGCATTGAACAAATCAATGCTGGCATACACAGCAGTCTGTCCTAACAATGCCTGTTTAAATTCTTTTAGTTGAGAATTTCTTTTTACAGCTTCACTCTGATCACTGAAACATGACAGTGCACACTGAAATGAAATCATTGGTAAGGAAGTGAATTCTGGTTGAAGTTTCAGAACATGACTGGAAGGCACAGCTTCACTGTTGCCAAAATCCATGAACCAGACCTTTATTTGGTCATCAGAGAGGAGCTGCTGTATCACTCCCCGGTGCCACTGTCCTTTTTGTCTTTTTGCAGCACAGAGAGTTCCAAAACTATCACAAGATGGAACATTTTCCCTATTGACAGCTTCATAATGCAAAGTCATTGTTGTGGTCAAGTCTTCTAGCCCTTTCTGCCATTTTAGCATCTGACAATAAAATTTGCTTGGACTGATTGCAACATTTATTTTTACCTTCTCTATACTGCCGACAGATAAAGAAGGCAGGAATCTATCCAGAATTGGCTGAAACGCTGGTAGATTTTCAGCATTGCTGAAAGAAGAGGACTCTGGCCTTGTGTATTTCTGTTGCAGCAATTCTGGCATTTGTTTGCAAAGGAGCTCTTGGGGTAATTCCTTTAACATTTCTACAATAAGACGAAACGAATCTCCATCAACAAGTTTTCCTAATTGCAGTTCAAGAACATCACTAGTGACTTTCGGTACTTCCAGGAGAAACAATTGGTATGGTAAAATGGCTTGCACGTGACCTTTAATCTGTATTCCTATTAGAGAAGAAAAATAATTTAGAGCTTTTGGACCCCATTTTTCCCCAACTGGAAGTATGTTTGAAAAAACACCATACACCACCTTTGGAGGCAGCTGGAACCATTCACCACATGCAGAAGAAACATTTATTTCATTAACTATTAGTACTTTCCCAATGTCTATGAGAAACACATCATAGATTTCCTCTTTCTTTTCCAGCACTCTTCCTCTATGCCATTCTCCATTTATGTCCTCCACCAAACAAAACTCGCCAATGCCAATACCGTCCTTTACTTTGGATACATGCTGTATTTCCTTTTGCAATATGTGGTAATCAAAGTCATATTCTGTATTATATTTCCCCTGAAATGTCACGAGCACTTCCTTTGGATGGCACTCTACGTGAGTTACCTTCAGATCCAGGTCTAAAAATTTTGATGATGGAGACAAAGAATCCATTGTCTACAAAATAAAAAGATCAGTTTTGATAATCAGCCAGTTTTAAATTCACTCTTTTTACATTAACCGTATATAATTTCTTAAAGCAATTTGTATTCAGTATATCTTTAACAGTGCATTTTGCACAAAATAAATACAATAAACGTTTACTGATTTTAATTCTAATTTTTCCACTTCTTTGGGTACATTTGGCACAATTCTCCCTCAGATGTTGTCTGCATGTGTTCCTCACAGACAAACAGTGCGTCCTGGACTTACTATTGTGCTTTCTGACTTGCTTCATCACCTTACATGGAGCAATCCCGAGGGGTCCTCAACGAGACAAAAATTCCTCATCTCTATTCATTTTATAACAGACACATTTGCAAAACAAGAACACAGGAGGCTCAGTATTTCTGCACAAAACAAGAAGTGGAAGTGACGTTTCTCTGTCATTTGTGTTATCTCTGCCAATTCTACAACTGGACTGCCTTTCACTCTGCAGGTAGTCTGGAGACATTCCAGAGCTTTAACAGTGGTACTCAGGAGCTGAACCCCACACACCTGACAGCTCATCTGAAGGTTTGACTCTATCGAGAAGACAAATCACAAAGATTCAGTGCTCTGTTTGAACAACTTTTTTGTTATTTACAATGAAGTATGCCCCCCCTTCCACTTCTTGCTATTAGTTTTATTTGAGGGATTTTTATTTCCCCAAGACACACATCTCTCTCTCTCTCTCCCCACCCCTTTCCTCCTTCTCCTTCAGGAGGATCAATCTGTGGTCCTGTGCAGTAGGGCTTACCTCTTTTGATGGAATTACAACTTTTAGTATAGCTGCAGATGTGTTATTCTTTATAATATACTTCCCATGTCTTTTTGGAGAAATAATTGGAAGTCACAGTTCTACCACAGAAAAAAATGGTTTTATGTTAATTATATGTTGAATGCCTCTTTTACTGTACTTACTTGTAGTACTCCATAACATAACAGTGGATTTTATAAAAAAAAAGTAAATATTTTCACATCACTTTTAAACAAAATGCCCTGACCTACATTTAACCAAGTCTCCAAGGTTCAGCATGTCTAGAGCTTTATTCAAATGTAATGCAACTGGTCTGACTTCACATTCTTTGAATCAATATCATGCCCCTACAGTTTCACACCACCACCACCACATGCCTAAATATGATATTCCAGTTAATAATTAACGACAGTCAGTTTGTCAAACACATTTGCCCATTGTGCAAGAGCAAGCTGGTAGGAATCAATCTCTGTCAAGCAGAGGCTTTAGTTTCTCAGAAACTAAGCTTTACATTTTTTAAAAATATGTATTTCTAGTTCCTATGGAGGAAGGTAACATAAGAACACAAGAATGCCCAATATCAGTGATTCATCTGGCCCAGTATCCTGTCTGCTAACAGTGGCCAGGGCCAGTTACTTGAGAAGGCATGAACGGAACAGGGCAATTATTGAGTGACCAATCCTCTCATCCAGTCCCAGCTTTTGAGGTTTAGGGACTCCCAAGCATGGGGTTGCACCCAGACCATCCTGACTAAAGCCACTAATGGACTTATCTTCCATGAACTTATTTAATTCTTTTTTGAACCCAGTTATACTTTTTTGGCTTTCACAGCATCCCCTGGCAACGAGTTCCACGGTTTGACTGTGAGTTGTGTACACCATAGATTTTTATAATGGCATTATGATTTTTTTTTCATCTTAGCTATCCCTTTTCTAATAGTTCCTAACATTCTGCTAGGTTTACTGACTGCTGCTTGACTTGGAGAAGATGTTTTCAGAGAACTATCCACAATGACTCCAAGATCTCTTTCTTGAGTGGTACTGTAACAGCTAATTTAGAGCATGTCATTTTGTATGTATACTTGGGATTATGCTTTCCAATGTACATTACTTTGAATTTAACAACACCAAACTTCATCTGCCATTTTGTTGCCCACTCACCCAGTTTTGTAAGATCCCTTCACAGTAAGCTTTTATCTTAACTATCTTGAGTAATTTTGTATCATTTGTGAACTTTACCACCTCACTATTGACCCCTTTTTCCAGTTCATTGATGAGTATGTTGAACAGCACTGGTCCTGGTACAGATTCTTGGGGGGCGGCCTTATTTACCTCTCTCCACTGTGAAAACTGACTATTTATTTCCTACCTTTTGTTTCCTACCCTTTAACCCAGCCTTACTGATCCACAAGAGGCCCTTCCCTCTCATCCCATGCCTGCTTACTTTGCTTATGAGCCTTTGGTGAAGGATCTTGTTAAAGGCTTTCTAAAAGTCCAAGCACACTATGTCCACTGGATCATCCTTGTCCACATACTTGCTGACCCACTCAAAAAAATTCAAAAGATTGGTGAAGCATGAGTTCCTTTTACAAAAGCTATATTGACTCTCTCTCAACATATCATGTTCATCTATATGTCTGATAATTCTATTATTTACTGTAGTTTCAGCTAATTTGTCTGATACTAAATTTAGGCTTATTGGCCTGTAATTAACAGGATCACCTGTGGAGTCTCTTATTTAAAAAAAATCAACATTACATTAGCTATTTTCCAGCCATCTAGTAGAAAGACTGATTTAAGTGATAGGTTACATTTCAGTTAGTAGCTCTGCAATTTCACATCTGAGTTACTTCAGACCTCTTGGGATAATATCATCTGGTCCGAGTGACTTATTACTGTTTAATTTATCTATTTGTTCCAAAATCTCTATTCAACACCTCAATATGGGACAGTTCCTCAGATTTATCACCTAAAAAGAATGGCTCTGGTGTGGGAATCTCCCTCACATCCTCTACAGTGAAGACTAATACAAAGAATTCATTTAGCTTCTGTGCAATGGCCTTGTCTTCCTTGAGTGCTACTTTAGAACCTTGATTGTCCAGTGGCCCTATTGATTGTTTGGCAGGCTTCCTGCTTCCAAAGTACTTTAAAAAATTTGGCTGTTAGTTTGTGCGCCTTTTGGCCTGCCTAATTACATTTTTACACTTGACTTGCCAAAGTTTATGCTCCTTTCTATTTTCCTCAGTAGGATTTGACTTCCAATTTTTTTTAAAATATCTTTTTGTCTCTAAATGGCTCTTTTACTCTGCTTTTTAGATATGGTGACATTATTTTGGTGCCACAGTAGCCCCTGGTGGGAGAAAGGTGTAATTACAGCACCTGGCAGAATCTATTTTCTGCAGAGATAAAAAACCTACAGGGGATATGATTAACTCTATACTAACTATCAAAGGGGTAGCCGTGTTAGTCTGGATCTGTAAAAGCAGCAAAGAGTCCTGTGGCACCTTATAGACTAACAGACGTATAGGAGCATGAGCTTTTGTGGGTGAATACCTACTTGGTTCAGATGCAACCAAAGAAGTGGGTATTCACCCACGAAAGCTCATGCTCCTATATGTCTGTTAGTCTATAAGGTGTCACAGGACTCTTTGCTGTCTACACTAACTGTATTTCAGTTTTTTTAGCATGATCAATACACAAAGAAAGCCTAACCAATTTAGTGATGCCTTCATAATCAAATATATACTAGGGATGTAAAATAGTAAACGGTAAGCCGGTAAGCATTAGTCTTACTGGTTAACCCAGCTTAACCATTAACCCCCAGCCTCCGGCTGGCTGGAGCAGCCCCAATCCCAGCCCCGAGCCAGCAGGAGCAGCCCCAGCCCTGCCAGCCAATCCCAGCCGACCTCAGCGGCAGCCCCAGCCCCTCTCCCTTTCATCAGTTAAGCAATATAATTTTAATTGTTTAACAGGTTAACTTTTTAAACAACCTTTACATCCCTAGTATCTACTATGTTAAGAGAGATCAATGTCTTTATTTCTGTTAGTATATAGGTTTGTTTGTCAGCCTGAGATAGAATTTTGGGTTTGACTTTTTGATACTCTTATATGTTATAGTAAAATGTGTAAACAAAGGATAAAGATACTGTGTGTTACATCTGCCCGCAAGCAGATGGGTTGAAAAAAGATAAGAGATGGAACTAAAGTGTTATAGTACACTCCCACCATACCCTGTATGAGGATACAATGGAAGGCTGCCTGGCTCTTTCCTCAAGCCAAAGTCAAGCAACCAGTGAGGAGGGGTAAAGTGGGCTGGGGAGCAGGGGGGGACATAAGAAACACTAAAAGCCAAATAAAAACCTGGCCTTAGCCAAAGCACAACCTCACTCCTTACCCCTCCCCATGGGATATAAAAAGGGTGGGATGAAGACCACAGACCCACTTCCCCCCAAAACAGAACACGACCATAAATTGTAAGGGGTGGGACTGTGGGTGTGCATTGCAGGTATATTTGGGCCTCCTCTAAAAAAGAGGAGATGGAAATGGGGACACAGGCAAGACTCCGCACAGTCAGAGCTGGAAGGGGGACATGGGGTAAACGTTCTGCGGCGTCAGAGCTGGGAACAGAACACCAGGAACCAGACTCTGCCGGCATGTAAAGTTAAGGATATGTTTGCTGTAAACTAACCCCAATAAATATTGCATTGCCTGGACTTCTGGTCTTCTGCTTTCTGTCTGCATGACAAGAACCAGGGGAGAGGGTAAAGGGAGCATCCTCTAACAATTTCTATGGGCCTATGATAAATGGATTATCATGTTTATTACAATGGTGCAAAGAGTCAACCAGAAACAGAGCCCCATTGTATACAGAGCCAGACACATTCCCTACAGAAAGACACTTACAGTCTAAATCACAAGCCAGACAAAGGACAAACCATACTAGCAAAATGAACAATGTAATATCGCTAGGGCCCTACCGAATTCACAGCCAAGAAAAACGTGTTATGGACTGCGAAACCTGGTCTCCCCCGGTGAAATCTCATCTTTTGTGTGCTTTTACTCTATCCTATACAGATTTCATGAGAGAGACCAATGCTCCTCAAACTGGGAGTCCTGACCCAAAAGGGGGTCACGGTTTTGCCACTCTTACTTCTGCACTGCCTTTAGAGTTGGGTGGCTGGAGAGTGGCGGCTGTTGGCCAGGCGCCCACTTCTGAGGGCAACGTCCCGCCAGCAGCAGCACAGAAGTAAGGGTGGCAATACCATACCATGCGACCCTTACTTCTGCGCTGCTGCATTCAGAGGTCGTTGGCTGGAGAGTGGCAGCTGCTGACCAAGGGCCCAGCTCTAAAGGCAGCAGCACAGAAGTAAGGGTGGGCATACCATACTATTCCATCCTTTCACCTGCGCTGTTGCTGGTGGCAACTCTGCCTTCAGACCTGGGCTCCCGGGCAGCAGCTGCTGCTCTCCAGCCACCCAGCTCTGAAGGCAGCACAGAAGTAAGGGTAGCAGTACTGCAACTCCCCTACAATAACCTTGCAAAAAAAAAAATACACACACACTCCTTTTGGGGTAGGATCCCTACAGTTACAACACCGTGAAATTTCAGATTTAAATATCTGAAATCATGAAATTTATGATTTTTTAAATCCTATGACCATGAAATTGACCAAAATGGACTGTGAATTTGGTAGGACCCTAGATATCAGCAATTATCTCTCTTCCTCACAGCCCTTTCTTTTGGTTACTTAAATTATTACCGTGGGGAATTTAAACCTTTACTGAAAAGAAAAACTACTCGTCACATTTAAAGCGTTCTTGTTTAGCGTTTGGCCTGATTCAAGATCACTGGCAACATTGTGTGACTAAGTGAAAGAACCTTGAAAAACGGAAGATTTGCCTAAAGAAGACTTTCTTGCTCTATGACAGGTTTCAGAGTAGCAGCCGTGTTAGTCTGTATCCGCAAAAAGAACAGGAGTACTTGTGGCACCTTAGAGACTAACAAATTTATTAGAGCATAAGCTTTATGCATCCGAAGAAGTGGGCTGTATTCCACGAAAGCTTATGTTCTAATAAATTTGTTAGTCTCCAAGGTGCCACAAGTCCTCCTGTTCTTTTTTCTTGCTCTAGAAACAACTCTAAACTGATGACAGGAACAAACGGAACTTCAGTTAGAGACATCAAACAGCGCCTCGTTATTAAGAAGGGCCTCTCCCCCCACCCAAACGAAGAAAAGACTTGGGGGGGGGGGGACACCTTGTTTTTAACCGTCTCCAAGGCCTAGCTTCCCGTGCGTGGGTTGTAATGACAGCACCATCCACGGCCACTAGACGCTCAGCCAGAGACCCAGTGGCCGACCCGTGCACTAAACACGGCCCCGGTTCCAAGCCAGGCGACAAACTCCAATCTGCCGTTTGAGGCGGTCGGAGAAAACTCTCCCTTCAACACTTCTAAAGGCTCGTGTCTGTCACTTTCCTCGCCGCCGCTATTTGCGGACCGGACCAGCCGACGTTGCCCTGAGGGCGGGAACAGGCAGCACGCGCGCCGGACCGTTAACGGGCCTTTGACGGGACGCGGCAGCGCGAGGCACCACAGCGGTTCTGCCCGCCGAGCCGTGCGCTAGCCCCGGGGTTCGCCGCGGGGACGGGGCTGGCGCTTACGGGCCACGAGGTTCCGCACGGGGAGGGCGCTGTTGGGGCCGCGCGAAGGGTACCTGAGCGGCTGCTCCCTTACCCGGGGTCGGACGGGCATTGGCACCTGGTTGAGGCGCCGGGGCCGTAGGGAGAGATCGGCCTGCGGACACCGCCCAGAGCAGGCAAAATGGCGGCGCAACTGCCCGTGCCGAACGCCGCTGCGACGGGCGCATGCGCCGTGGGCTGCGTTGGGAAGCTGAAGCGGAGCTGAGTGTGAGGCGGGAGGGGGCGTTTGAAGGTTCCTCTAGCTGCGGTAGGGGCGGGCTATGGACTCCCTGTGCCCCCCACCCTATTCACCCACAGTGGTCCTCAGCATGGGGCTGGGCCTGACTGGCTGGCGGGGCTTCCCCAGAGCCCCATGCTTGCTTCACCAGGCCCTTCTCCACAGTGGGGTCAGGCCAATATCCAGCACCTCTGAAAACCCACCTGTAAAACGTTCCTCTCTGCTTCTACAAGAACATCCTGGGTGTGGGCCACTGCACCTGCCCGGCTCCCCACTGCCCCCTCGGGTTCACATCAGCAGCCTCTTCCTCCTCCCAATAATGAGCAAACTCCAAGTGGATGCAAAACATAAGCACTCTCAGCATCTAAAGAGGTGGCCACACCAGGGGAATAGCAAGTTAGCCCACAAAGTCCTTGAAATGCTGTTGGATGCTAAGAATGGTTGTTGGGATGAATTAATCGGGTCATAGTCTCCAAGCATGTGGCCCTCACCTTTGCCAGAGTTTTGTCTGTCTCTGCTAATCAGGGATCTTGGTGGACAGTGGATAATAAGAGCTAGCCCTGGCAAGCTTGGGAGAAATTAAAGCTTTCGGTGCAATACATGGAAATATTCCTATTTGGAAAGTATTACTAATACAAGCTTAGGAGAGAGATGGGACTATTTGGTCTTGATACTATACGTTTTGTACAAATCAGAAGAAAGATCATGCCAACCTGGAGTTAGTTCTCTTTAAAACTCCTGGCCTTTAGGTTATCGTAGTTAAAACATCCATGATAACAAAGTTCAAATATTTTGTAGCAATAGTTTAGTTTCTTAAAATAGATATTTCTAAATGCCTATCATTGAGCTGCCTAAAAGGATGGAAATGTATGTTTCTGGCATTACTTCACAGTTATTAAATTTGCCTCATTATATGACCATTAATAAACTTGCTCCCTTTCTATATTTTTCCTGTTTTTGCAGAAAAGACAATCCATCATATCTGAACACTTTGAACATGTCTCCTATGCAGCCTTGTTAGTAGTACATGGTGCATTAATGTCCAGGAAGGAGATGTTTACATTTAATCTTTCAGGATAGAGAAGCTCACTAACTCTTGGCTGGACACCAAATTCTAGCCCTCATTTACTTCTAAGTGTTGTACCAACCTGGAAATAGGTCTATGCCTTTGGATTGCCATGGAGATGTCAATTATTTAGGTGTGTGAAGTCATGCCACTTTCCAAGAAGCTACTGCAGCAGCATCCCTGATGGGGTCTGTGGTTGCTTTTTTAAGCAACTTAAAAGGGCTGAAGTATTTTTAAATGTCTGTATGAGTGAATGGCAATAGAAGCTGTAAAATATGTACCAAGGTCTGATGCAAATGAATAATAGCATTTCCAAATAAAACTAAAACATCTGGGCTAGATTCACAAAAAGGACTTAGGCACCTAACTGCCACTTTAGGTGCCTAAATCCAGAATCAGTCCCTTCTGAGATTCACAACCTCTGCCCACACACACACATTCAGCTCAGCTGCCACCTAACCCAGCAGGCACCCAAACTCATTGCCTACATTTTTGCAATAAAATTCCTTGTGCAAGTGTATTTCAACCACACACCAGGTGACCGGATGCCTAAGCCTCAGAGTGATTCATGCACTGGGAAAAGATAAGCATCCCTCCACCTAACTGACCCGTGGGCCCCTAGTAAGTAAGTGTGTTCAGACCTTGTCTACTGGATTGGTCCCCTATATGTGAGCTTACCCAAAACAACTGGGGGTGGTGTCCTCTCTCATAGCGTTTTAGTCCAGTGGTTAGGGTACTCACCTGGGAGTGGAAGACCCCAGTTCAAATCCCTTTTCCACCTGAGGGAGAAAAGGGATTTTAACTGGCTCTGTCATTTCTCAGATTAGTGTCCTAACCACAGGGTCATATCATATGCTAATGCTTCCTCAGTCTCTCCTGTTGAATATGTTCCACTGTAGATCTTTTTGTTTGTTTGGTTTGGGTTTTTTTGTTTATTTGAAAGCAGATGGACCAGGGGACTGGATACTGAGTCTTCTACCACTACCACCCCCTGTTAAGTGAATGTTCTCACCACCAACCTACAGAGCCATTCTCACGTGGGGTTCTCTCTCTCTCTCCCTCTCTGGCCTAATGATCTATCGTTATTTAACCACAGTAGAACAGCTTCAACAGGTGAGACTGAGGGAGTCTCACATCATAATATGCCGTAGGGCAGTGGTTAGGGCCTGCACCTGAGCAGAAGCGGATCCCTATTCAAGTCACATTTCCCCACATGAAGGGCATATTTCAACTGGGGGTCTTCCACATCCCAGCTGAGTACCCTACACTAACCACTGGATTAAGAGTTATACGGGAAGGCCTCCTCTCCTGGCTTCCTGCTAAAACAGCATAAGCACTTAACGCCAAGACAGGGTTTTCAGAGGGAACTGCCTCCTTGCACCCTGGACTTAGTCACCTATGTCTAAAAAGGGATGGGGGTTAGCACACACACCCTGCGGCTTGGCATCTCCCACTGCCTGGCTTAGGTGAGGAGCTGCCTAGAGTGCTGACTTTTGTGAACCCCATTCTGAGGCACTTAGCTCTTTACATTCATTGTATAGGGAGCCTAGGCACTGAACTCAGGCTTTGTGAATCCCATGATTTTCTGAGTGCCTAAAAATTTAGCGTGGCAATATTCAGCATCACCCCACATAAATTTCTTTGTGAATCTAGCCCATGGTGAATGACTCCGATTTGTTATTCTTTATAATAATCTTCCATAGATAAGAGAACAAATGCTGGTGCGTATAAGAAATGAGAGAAATAAAAATAATCTCTTACTCAAGAACCTCGAAGGGAAAAAAATCCATTTAACCATAGCTCCAGATATGGAGCTAACTGTTGGGTGAAGAGACTATTTTCTTTTCTAGTGCAGCTGTGCACTACAGCCAGACCTTTACACAATAGGATTTCATACATCATACATCTGGTAGAAGTTCTGCTATCTTTATATAGGCAGAGATTTGGAAGAGAAAAAAGTACAAAACAACTACACCAAAATTGAGGCTACAGCAGAGGTGCTGGAACAATTTGTATAGTCGGGGTGCTGAGAGCAATTGAATCAAACTGTAAACACTGTATATAATGGAAATCACTTCAAGCCAGGGGGTGATTGCAGCATCCCCTGCATCCCTAGCTCCAGCAGTGTACTTTTTCTTACTCTTTCTTTGAAAGAGCCTAATCTAATCCACAGCAACAACTGTGTGGTGCTGATAACTGAGTAGCAGCCACTAGGTGGCAGAAACAACCAAAGATGGCCCTTAGTGAAATACTTGACAATATACTAGTATTGCTTCAACAGTTTGACCAATGAAGCAATTAAATCAGCCTGTTCTGTCCTGAAATACAAGTGTGTGTGTGTGTGTGTGTGTGTATATATATATGGGGGAACTTTGAAGATCACATTTGCACTATTAAAAATGTTTTCAGATAATTGCTATAATTTGTATTAACATTGAAGCATCTTGATTTATGTACACAGTGCAGTTCCCTTTGAAAATATTTTATTATATAATACATTACTCTTGTAGTCACTGTGTTTTTGAAAATTATCTTTATATCATCAGTAACCTGTTATTACACTGTTATAAACTCAGCAGTTTATACATCAAAAAGCAGTCTGTGGAAGCTATGAAATCATGATAGAAAAAGCCAATATCTTCTACTACTACTTAAAATGCATATAGCACTTTACAAGCAATGAATAACTCCTCATAAAACCCCAAGCAGGTAAGAAAGTATAATCCCCATTTTATAGATGGGGTAGCAGACAAAGGAGTTAAGTGGCTTGTCCCTGGCCACAGTGGAGTAACTGGGAGGAATTTTAATAAGAGGGACTGTTATTCAGATTATTCTGTTTTACCCTGAGGGCTTGTTTACACACACAAGTTGTGTCGCTTTAACTATATTGGTATAATTAAAGCAGTACAACCTCCTACCTCAATGTGTGTGTAGTTATATTGGTATAAAGGTGCTTTATACTGGTATAGCTATTCCCTTATGAGAAGGAGAATAACTACTCCTGTATAATTCACCTCTGTACCAATATAACTCCATCCACAGTAGGACTTTTACCAATAAAACTATTTTAGTTTAAAAAAATCACAGCCCTAACCCAAATAGTTACACTGGTAAAACTTATAAGTATACACAAACCTAAGATTTTTGAAGGGAAAATCAGGGAGTGCACGTGCAGTGTAACTGTGTCATTTTAAAGGTTAAATGATATGTCAGATGAATGGTAAAGCAATTTAGTGCATGCATTGATGGTGGGTGATCTAACAGAATTGTGAGTCATGGAATCATATAAACTAAGAGGTGGAAAAGAGACCTATTAAATCATCTAGACTGTCTGGTGAGGAGACAGACTAGATGATCTAATAGGTCTTTAGCATCTTTCATTTCTATGATCCACATCAGTTAACCAAGGTGTGGCCTGAAACCTGCAAACTGGTCCATGTGGAAAAACCCTTATGCTCCCTCAGAGCCCCATTGGCACCAATTTGGGGGAGGGGGCTGCCTGAGCAGATTTGCTTGAACGTTCAAGGCCTTAATTTGTACTCTATTAAACCTGTTCCAAAGAGTTCACCTGTATGACTTTTGCAAATTCAAAGAGAAATTTCAGGCAAGCTTATCCAAATAAACTCTTTGGACTGGGAATTATCTTTGTATATGTTCATATGAGGCCAGATCAACAAAGGGACTTAAGTGCCTACACTCTGAATCCCAGTTTTAGGCAACACTGCAATCCACAAAAACACCGCTCAGCTTCTGCCTGAAGCTGTATGCTCCTAAACTCACCTGGTGCCTAAATTTCCACTGTAAAAATTCTCTAGGTCCCTATGTTCCACCTCTGGGTATGCACACTCTGCTTCACTGTAGGTATCTGGGTACCTATATCCCACCTTAGCCCAGTGCGATTCATGAACCTGGGAATGACAGGCGTAGGAGCGTCTCTGTTATTTGCGAGGCCTGATCCAGTAGGTGTGCTCTGAGTATGCTTAACTCCACACAAAGTACTGGAGGAGGAGGAGGGGAGAAGGAGGCCTCCTTCATATCTTTAGATTTGTACAGAGATCTCCCACCTCTCAGGAGAGTGCCCTAGCCACTGAAATATCTAGTGATATTCTCTTTGGCCCAATTAATATTGAATGTTTCAATTATTTAATTAAAGTGGAATGGCTTCAACAGGAGAGACTGAGAAAAAGACACATCAGAATATCCCATAGTCCAGTTGCTAGGGTACTGGCTTGAGAGAGAGGTGATCCGTGTTCAAATCCCTTCTCATCAGACTCCGGAGAGAATGGCACCAGACTCTTCTACTTGCTGGTGGGTCCTGACCACTGAGCTAAAGTTTATGAGGGAAGTTTCTCTCTCTTCCCACTCCTCATGAGCACTTGCATGGAGCTAGGTGCCTGCATCACTCATTCTCACAAGAAATGGCTTAGATGCCTAAGCCATCTGATTCCAGAAGAGGGGTTCCTGGTAGTGGATCACAAGCAGAGATAGATGTCTCCCTGCAGCCCAGACTTAGGTGCTGAACTACACGAGGAAGTGGGACTTAGGACACACCCCTCTCATCAGCATCTCCCTTTGGCTAGTTTAGGCAGACCTCACCTAATGTACTGGCTTCTGTAGATCCTATTCTTAGGCACCTAGCTTTCCCCATTCATTATATAGGGAGCCTAGGCACCTAACTCAGACTTTGGGGCTCTCGTTGTTGTTCCAGTAATTTTCTAGGCACCTAAAAGTTAGGTATTGCAATGACTAATCCCTTTGTAGATCCAATCCATGGTGCCTAATGTTATGGGACCCCAATCTTTACTGGGCCCAATGGGAGTGATTTTAATATAAATATAACAGACAATACATTGGAACTGGAAAAAACTTTGCTTGATTAACTCTCCATCTCAAGGCTTGGGTCTCGTGTCCCTAATGACCTGATAGGGGGCCGAGCAACCTTAACTCCCACTGAAATCAGTGCTCAGCCCCTTTGAAAATCAGGCCATAAAAGCCTTGGTTCAATCCAGACCTGTGTGTGGATTTCTTCCCCACCCCCACCCTTGCAATGTGGGGCTCCAGAGTTAATCATTACATTCACCCTTTTCTCTGTTTACAAACAGAACAAATGACCTAGAACTGCTTTTTGGACACTTGTCATTGGTCATTTGTGTGAAACATGAAATTGCAGTGCAAACAAAGGCAATGGTCATACGATGTCTACTTGCTTTTCGTACTGTCAGCTGAGCTAATGGATTTGCTCTGTAATTCTTCAGCTATATGTGGCATTTAGCTCCCGTTTCTTAAAGGTATATGGCCCTATTCTCGTTTCAGATGGGTACCATCAATGGGAGCTCCATCAAGGTATTTGAGGCAGAATTGCACTCATCAGTTGTCCATTAGTCTTGAAATAAGTTTTAAAATGTTCTCTTTAAAGCTAGTGATTCTCTTTAATTGCTCTTTGGTACACCTTGGATAGTTTTTTATACAGCATACATCTAAAATTATGTCTACACTATCATCCTATAATAGGGCAGACAATATACTACGGTACTTCAGGAAAAGCATGATATATTATAGTAGTTTTAATTGCCTTCAGGGTGCTGATCCATCTTGGAATTAAAATATGTGGTGTTGTCATCAGATATGTTAAAGGGACAATGTTACTAATATTGTGTGTGGAAAATAAAAATGGAAAGGTTTTCAAAATCTGACTGGCTTTTCATCATTTGTGTTGTGGATTACTTTCTGTATTTCACTTCTGCTGGAGTAACAATAATAGATTAGTAATTAGTAATTAGTAATTTTCACATTAAGGCCCTAATTTAAGCAATCAAATCTGTGAAGCTGGACCCCTGTGCCTGAGCCCCTTTGAAGTTAGTTCACCCATGCAGATTTGGTTGCAGGATTGGGGCCTATAAGATTCCATGGATGAGGAGAAAGCTACCAAGAGACAGAGCATACTCAGAAGCAAGCCTTCTCATTTGGAATCACTCCCATTTGATCCAGACCTTGGCTACATTCAGGAAATTATGTAAATCACACCTCCTTGTCCAGATTTCTTGGTATGTTCATTTCCCAGATACAGTCTATTGTCTAAGTTTCCCCATCTCTGTCTTGCAAAGTTGTGGTATTTCTGGGCAGATTTCTGCTCCATATACTTTACTACTGCTTGCAATCTAAGTCATATAAACTTCACTCTGGTCGTGTATATGCTAGATTTTTAGCCACCAGTGCAACTGAATCAGGGCAAAACCCTAGTGCATACACAATTTACATTGAGGCAGCATGAGTTTTACACAGTACAACTTATCTTGGTTTCAAACAGCTACAACTACACAAGTGGCTAAAAACTCAGTATAGACAAAGCTCCATGTACTATGGTGCTGGGAGCCATATACAGTCTCGTAATCAGATTTTTTTCTCTGTATATCAGTCTATTTAGCAACAGGTAAGGTTCTCTATTGAAGAATCACAAGGCATCATTGGATATTCTTAACAAAATGCTTCACTTTATATGCTGAAAATAGATTCCAAAGATTGAGAGATCTAACCATCTTGAAAGCCAACACATTTCTCAAGAGCAATCCTCAAGCTGTTCTGCACAGCTCTTCACTTTAGTTTAGTGAGATGATTAACTCTTTAGTCCCTAGATTAACTCACTGTGGGAAACACACATTAATCAGGTAACGCATTCATGTTTTATGTAATACACAATCTCACCTTGACGTCTTTCCAACTCTGCTGAGACTGGCATTTAGGATAATCAGTATACTGTTTGGTAATAATGTGACCTGCTAGCTTTCCATATCTACAACAAACAAACCAGAGTCGATGATTATGTCAGTAAGAGAAGCTTCTCTTATAAAACTCATCTGCACTGTTCTATGGGGAACTTTCATTCCTCTCCTTCATCTTTTGCAGGGAAAATACAATAACATTAATAAACTATAGCACTGAAGTGGATAATGTTGCAAATGTTCTGTTAAGAAAGCTTTCTACTAATTGAGCTGGTTTCCACATGTAATCCTCATATTTACATTCTGGAGAATATCCATTTTTTGTACAAAATGACGATGTAGACCAAAACTTACAAATAAAGAACTTTACAAATGAGACTCTACTTTTAGGAGAAGGGAAACCTGCTTTGATAACTCCAGCTGAGAAGGAGCAGAATTGGGGGACGACTGCAACAGTGAGAAAAATGTTATAAACACTGAAAATTGTAATAAAAAAAAATGCACTGGACTTAAAAGTGTCTCCCCCAATTCCATCTACATCTGTGTACTCTAGTTCTAGATAAGTAACTATTTGACTAAATATGGATAATATCGATTATACTGAGAATTTTATTTTATGAGATTAGTAAGTCACTCTTTCCACATAACTTCAGATTTTGTGTATAGCACACAGAAATTTGGTGGGCCCTAGCAAACTGTAGAATTATATATTTGATTTGGCTCATATGTAACCTAAGTTTTTTGGATATTTTCATCATGTATCTGTTTTTGTTACTTTACGTAACCGCTAGTACTGTCAGAGTTAAGTTGTATTAATCCTTTCATCCCAACACTCTCAAAATAGTGTTGTTTTTAATATTAAAAGCAGAATAAAACAGAATTTGTTGCTAGAAATATGTTGAGAGAGAACTTTGCATCCAGACATAAGGGCCCAGATCCTAAAGGGTAGTTAGACTCCTAAAACATCCATTGAAATCAATGGATGTGGGGCCTTGTGAATATTCAAGCAGCCCTAGGGCCAGGCATGCTGCCTATATTTTAAGAATGAGCTTCGTACATATTTTCTATTTACTCCATGATAAATCCTGACTAACAGATGTGCTCGAAAATAAGTGGGATATGATACAGGAAAATCCATTTGTTTGCTTTTTACTCAAACAATAATGCTTATTTCATAAGCAAGGAAGGAGGCAATGTCACATGACTAACAAACTTATAAAACTTTTTACTTTAAATGCTTATGCTTTGTTCCTGAAAAGTATACTCAATTTATGGGTAAAATAAAAGAGTGCTTAGACACTATGGCTTGGTCTACACTAAACCCCCAAATCGAACTAAGGTACGCAACTTCAGCTACGTGAATAACGTAGCTGAAGTTGACGTACCTTAGTTCGAATTTACCGCCGTCCAGACCCGGCAGGCAGGCTCCCCCGTCGACTCCGCGTACTCCTCTCGGCGAGCAGGATTACCGGAGTCAACGGGGAGCACTTCTGAGTTTGATTTATCGCGTCCAGACTAGACGCGATAAGTGGAACCCAGAAGTTCGATTGCCAGCCACCGAACTAGCGAGTAAGTGTAGCCAAGGCCTATGATAATACAAACAAATAAACAATTTAAGAAGGGAAAGTGTCCTCCCTGGTACTTTAATAAAATAAACCCTGCAATTTGGTGCAATCTGATCAATTCCAAAAGCAAAAACCTTGTACTTCAGAAATATTTCTCTGACATAAGGCAATCCACAGCTGAGGTTTAACTTTGTCCAGAGCTGGGGTGAAACAGAGAAATTGTCCCTCTTCACTTTTTAGTTTGGTGGCAACATTTTAACAAGGGGCGCCCGGTAGCCCTGAAGATCATCACCCCTCCCGCTTATTCTGGCAAGCAGACAAGATCCTTCTAGTCAGAACTAGGTTTGCAAATGGTTTTTCTGTTAAAGAACAGCACCATATACTGTAATTATATTTGGATGTTCTCATGACTACCTTTTCATTAGGATCTGTCTTAAGTAACTTTTATAACTTTTCTCCCTTTGAGGACAATTGCAATCAAACAAAACTTTAAAATGTCCAAACAGCTTCCTTTAAGAAATTGTACACTACGCAGCTATTTCATAAATAAATAAGCTTTTGATGGGGACAGGGAATGATCATTCATATATGAGCTCCATAATCATGAATCCTTCCTCCATACCTCACTCCCCAAAGAGAAAGTTTCCCATTTACTTCACTCGGATTATGCTGAGGCCCCAAACCAGTCAATGTGTGACACAATGTGAATAAATGTGATTTAGATAAAAGGAAAGAAGCACCTTGCTCTGTTAGTGCTCTATTTTTCCAGTTAAGGTTGGAGACAGTGGTTCACAGGCGGATCTTGTAGCAGTAAAGCAAGCTGTTAAATTCTTAGTGGATATTAAGGCCAGAAGGGACCATTTTGGCTCTAACCTAAGCTTCTGCATAATGCAGATCATAGAATTTCACAGTTATCCCTGCACCAAACCCAATAACTTGTGGATGAACTATTTTATAATTGAAAAAGTATATACTTAATAGTGCTTGCTAATTACCCCACTTGATAAAATAGTAAGTAAATGTAGGGGTAAACTAAGGCTAAAAGTGGGCAGGATTCACCAAAATTTCTCCTGTCTGTTACCTCATTTTAAACAGAAGGGGTGAAGTCCTCCCCCACTGAAGTTAATGGGAGTGTTACCATTAACTTCAGTGGAGCCAGGATTTCATACGGCAACTCAGCCCATGTAACGTGAGGGGTTGAACAGAGGGAAGGCAATTCTTCTCTGCAACTATTCTCTGAGTAAAGCAACTACTCCCTGGGGCTCAGGCAATCACAGAGTGCAGATCCCAAGGACCTGGATTTAATTCTCCCATGTAAAAAGAATACTCGGCAACTTTCCCAGATGTTTCAACGGGGGTTAGCTCTGCCATGCCTGATGTAAGAGAGGAAAGGTTACTAAAGGCAGAAAGTACATAATCTCCTCTATCTCTCCAAAGGGCATATCTCAACTTCAAATCACATTGGAAGCAAAACTAGTTTCCTTTCCCCCCAAAACGAAAAAAATTGGCAGTTCATCAGACAGGCTGGTGCAGAAACTTTGCATCCTAGCTCATGTAGGAGACTGCAAACAGGGGGGGCAAAATTCTGCCAAAACAGTCATTGTGGGGCATGTTAGTGATTTTTCTTTCATATGCCCTGTGTCAGGCTGATCTTTCAGCTGAATAGGTCAGTGTGCTCTGGAGTTAGGTATTATCTACTGAACGGAGCCCTAACATGTTTGCTCTGAATAATTGCTAATTTTTTGGCGGAATTACACAACATACAATACTTTTCTAAATATATGCATTAACCATTTCTAGACATAAGCTATATTTTATCTCTTTAATGATTCAAGACATATAGGCAATATAAGTTAACCTGAATGTTGCATCACTTAAGAGACAAGTTGCCTTTATTTACCACAAAGTAACTGCCCCAAAGGACCATTTCAATCATCACTAAGACCTGAGAGCTAAAGCTTGTTGAATTTTTTTCATCCAAACTTCCCCCCCCCCCCAATAAAAAATATGTCTTGAACAAAATGAAATTTTTATTTTGGTCAAAATTCTGGATTTTTGACCAAAACCCCTAAAACATTAGGTTTGCGATAAAAAAAAATGAGGTTTTGATAAAACATTTTTGGTTTTTGAAAACTGAAAATGTTTATCAGAAACAAACAAAATAAAAACAGTTTCTGAACAAACAAAAATTTAAGTTTTCAAAACCTAAAAAAAATTCAGGTTTTGGGATTCTTCCCCCCATTGAAAAACAAACATACATTTGCAAGAAATTTAGGGAAAAAGTTTTAAATTGAAACCATGAAAAACAATAGGTATATTTTTACTAGCCTCACGAAGTGTGCAATTCTGAGTTCTATTTAGAACAGTGTCATGATTCATGTTGCACCAATAAGTTTCCTAACCTTGGTGTGCCTCATTTTTTCTTGCTTGTGATATGGGGAGAATATCTACCTCACAGGAAACTTTGAGGATTATATTATTAATGTTGATGAAGTATGTTAGTTTTCCTACATGAAGACTGCTATGGATCTTATTCAGACTGAGGGTTTTAAAAAAAAAAGAAGATGACTTCAGGAATTGGGCTAATTTAAGGACAAAGTGGTATTTCTATTATTCACTCTGACCAGAAATTTTTGCAAGCTTTTACATTTCGGGTTAAATTCTAAATACAAAATGAAATGTGGAAAGTCTCTTTTGCAACATTGCTATGAACAATTCAACTTAAATGTTCCATCCACTAGCAAAGTGGTGATATTACCATAGCACTCCACTTCTACTATGATAGCGCCAGGGTCTCCAGGAACTTGTTACTTGTAGTTGAAATATTCTTGTTGGGCTTCACTATCACTCTCACCTCTGCACATCAAACTAAGTCATTCCCTCCCACATGAATATATGATAGAATCATGCTAATCCTACATATCCTTCCAAAGACACTATGGTTAAAACCGTTTAGTACAAATGTATTCCCTTAATTCCATGCCATGTCAGACATGCTTACTCATATTGAAAACTTCTATTATAATTAGATGCTGATTATAATTAGAAGGTTTGGGGCCCTGGCTGAAATCTGAATCAGGGACAGAGGCTGGGTCAAATTGAATGGTCCCAACTCTTCTCTTAATCATATCATCGCAAAAGAGTTCAATCTTTATGAATAGCAAAACTCGAGATAAACTTCTTCCATCTTGAATGGTGAAGGTTCTTACGAGGTCAGCCCCTTCCTGTGTTATTTCAGCAACATCGGAACGAAAAAAACTGTCCCTTTTGGTTCTGTATCCAACCCAAAGCCACAGGGTCAGGTTTGAATACAGATAATTAAATTTAAATCTTATTAATTCCCTCAGGTCCAAAATTAGGAAGACAGTTGACATTCTGTCATCTCTAATGAAAACTATTTAAGGAGAACATCAATGCGTAAAGATTTAGATTTTTTTTGCAACCATTTGAAAGAAATAAGAATATTTACCTGTTTTTTTTCCATCTTTTTTTTAACCCCCACAGGAGATGATGCAACATAATGCATGCCAATTAAGTTAAGTTTGTTTGTTCAGATGGACTGAGGCCAAATTTCAAGAGCAATTTAATGCCTGATAGCTAAAATAATGACTTGGGAAAATTGGCTTAGCAAACAACATAGCAACTTGGGAGGCAAGGGTGAAATGATAATTTCAAGAAAAGAAATTTAAGGGATTCACAAGCTCCACAAACAAGTCCAGAGAATGTAGGTTAGAGGGTGATGATGCTAGTGTATGCAAATGTTCTCCCATGAAATCTTCCTCAGGATCAATATAGCCAGGCATGCCAATCTCAGGGAGTTCGCTCAAGATAAAACCATAGACTTTATTACGTAATAAAGCTAAATAAATTAATACAAAATGAAATGTGCAACAGTTCAATAAAACTGGGGAGGCTGCCACTTTATTTAGACAAACACGTTCTGTAACCAGGGTAAGTAGGTCTAGGTTGAATTCTGCCACCCTTATGTCAATTAATACCTTGCTCCATGAGCAATAATAGTGCTTAGTTACTATATGTAGGCACAGATAGGTCAAGTCAAAGGCAGAACTGGGACTAGAACCATTTTCTTTTGTAAAACACCCGGTATGGTTGCTGTGTTGCAATTAATCTTAATGCCATGCTATCTTGCTTGGTTTTTGAGTTCTCCCTGCTTTGAATTCTTGTTTTACTGACACAGAGATTTACATGTTGTCCCATATCCATGTGGCTTATTTGCTTTTTGTCCTCCATCTTCCAGGCCCCAGTTTGCTAATAATGTATATTAATTATTATTAATTATTTCTATAGTGCCACAAGTGTGCAAATCATTAAATGAACATAAAGACACAGACCTTATACCAAAAAGCTTACAAATTAAAGCCCCGATCTTGCCTCTTTTACTCACCTGAGTATTCCTTACTCACACAAGCAGTCCCATTGATATAAGTGTTATTGCATTGATATTAGAAAAAATACAGATGAAAGAAGTGGTGAAGAGATGCAACACAAAATAAAATAGTTTAGGTTTGGTACACACCAGGTCAGCTCCAGAAGTCAGGCATGGAGGGTAGGTAAGCCTTGTTTATAAAGTAACTGTCAGGAACATGTTAGCCCTAGGCCAACACTCTGAGAGAGAGCTTGCCTGATGCCATATCAAAAGGTCAAGGTAGATGCCCAGTTAAGCCCTCAAAATATGTAATAAATACAGAGTTAGGACCTAACTTTGGGTATCTACATTTGAAAAATGTGGCCTAAGTCCATACCAAAATCAAGTTATAACACTAATTTGTGTGTGAGTTACCCAAGCACAAAAGATAAAGGTTCTGAAAAATATTTTACATGGGTAAATAAACCCCCCCACAAAAAACTTATTTTCATTCTGTTATCTACCTCCGATACTTTTAAAGTACCTGGAATTTAATTGAACTTATCAAGAAACTTTGTTAATGGAGAACAAGCATGGGCCATTTCTGGGAATTTTATATTTCAGGAGAAATAGGAGTTTACATTGAAAATACCATCTTAACCATAACTATAGTATCACTAACAACATTATATCTTGTTGCTTTTTAATGCAATAGCCAATCTAAGCTGTTTTGCAGGGCAGCCTGATTGAGACCATAATACTTTTGGGCTAGATTGTCTTTTAACAACCAGCCCCATATAAGAGGTGGTGCATAGCTCTACCACTCCAGAAGCAGCTGTGGAAGAATTGTGCCTAAAACAGGAGGTAAGTAATTTGCTGCTGGCCCTTCCCAGTAGCAGAATATTACCCGATGCTTCATCAGGCTTTCCACCCCTCCCTGTCCACCTCCTGGCCACTGGTTTGGGGAGAGAAACATTTGGCTGCTTTCTTACCTCAGACCTGCAGTGGAGATGCAGAGAATCTGTGTGAGATTGAGTTGGGATGGCTTGCGGGGGAGGGATCTCATATCCAATTAGGACAAACCAGAATCGGCCCTTTATGAATTGTGTGTATATGTGAACCACTGACCTCTATTAGCTGGAACTGCAACTGCTCAACTGTGTGTCATAGGCCATATACCACTAACTGAAATTATTTGTTGGCTCAAATGATAGGGACTTGTGGTTATAGAACAGGAGAATTTGAATTCCATTGGCTTACAAAGTTCTCAGAGGCAATGGTGTGCATAGCAGTGACAACTGTGAGTCCCTTAAGTGGCCATAATATTAATGATATCTGAATAAATAGTTGGTACAGTTTCCCATTCTCATGAGAGTCTTTATCTTGACAGTGAGTGTAAGTCAGTTTCCCTGCATTTGCAATCTTGTAAAATGTATAATAATGAATTTATTATCTACCATACTATGTAAATTACAGGTCTGGGTTCTGCTGCTTCCTAATTCTTTGCTTTTCACAGCTTAATTATCCAATGCAGAATAATATGGATGGCCCTTTTGGCCCCCAGTCATTACTGTAACAATGAAAGGACTCTAGACATTACGTTTCTGATACCACATTCTCATGACACAGATTGCAACAAGAGTAAAGGTGCATGATTCCTTATAGATGACAACAGCAGCAATGAGAAGTGGAAACCCCAGGGAGAATTTATTCTCATTATGATCTCCAGATCAGACTCTCTTGGTATTTCCTAGATGTTCTAGTCACCATATAGTCACTATAGAGAGACAGATGGAGAAGTGAGAAGCTGTAGATTCAAACACAATATATTAGTTGGTTCAGCCAGAAATGACTTCTCATAAGAATCTATGTGGATTTTTCCAGCTGTGAGACACCTTCCATGTATAAAACTGAGATACACAAATGGCTTAGCAATTGTGCTGACTCTACCACTGTTTATCAGTATTGTGTATGTGTGGGTTAAAACTGGTGTCAGTAATGAACCGACTTGAGACTGAAACCAGTGTCTGCCTGTACCTCCTGTTTTTCCCAGCCCTTATCAGAGAAGTTATAAAGAAGTTGTTTTATCTGAACCCCCGTGGATTATACAGAAGCAACAAGAAATATCCTGCTTTTATTACTAAGATCCCAGATACCTGGACTTTGCACCAAACAAATCTCTGTTGGCTTTAACCTTTGCACAATATCATAAATCCGTTTGCTGCGTGGCAATGAGATCACTGGTTGTTACAGAGCAAAGAACATCAACTGGTTAGTCATGTAAAAATATTCTCTAAGGTTGAAGAAACAGCTACTTTGTAGCTATTTCATGCTCTGATTGATTTCAAACCAGGAACCTTATTAGTCAAGTAGAATATCCACACCTCTGGGCTGTGTTTTGTCCCCAGGTGATTCATCCATAACTTACATTGTTGATTCTGTATATGCTTTACAAAGTGATACATCACTTTTATTCAGGTGCACAAAAGCAGCTATTCTCAGGGTAGAAAAGGGTTTCAATACGTGGTGACTAGAATTGTATATTCATTCCAATATATTGTAGGAATAAATAGAGATGAAATTCATGAATTTTGATTTTTTTGATTATACTCTTCTTCAACATTTTGAATTTGTATGAGGAAAAAATCGGGAAAAAGTTACAGGACATTTTTCAAATTTCCCGATACCATTTTTTCAGTCAGATCAATAGAACAATATTCATAGCACCAAGAGCCAGATTTTTAAAATGATTTAGGTACTTAAAGTTGCAAATAGGCACCTAGGATGGAATGTTCCACAGGAGTAAGGCTCTTAACTTCTATTTAGGCTCCCAAGTTGTATTGATTCCAATGGAAGTTAGGACCCTACCTCCTTTTGAGCATTCCACCCCAGTGGGCATTTCAGAAGAACCTAGGTGCCTAAGTCCAATTGATTTCAATAAGAGTTCGTTATCTAGGTGCTTTTTGAATCCCACTTGACAGCTATCTACATCTTTAGGCAACTAATACCCTTGAAAATCTGGCCTATAAAGGGGAAACTGCTAGGCCTTTCTCCTTGATTTCTTTATGAATATGTTTTTCTTGGATTAGAAAAATAAATTCAAACTATTAATAAATGTATATGACTTATTACAGAAGATGGCACGGAAAGGAGGCTGAGACACACCCAGGTTTTATGAACTGCCAGGGTTTGTTTTCATATGGTTTGGATATACATAATCTATAGGGGGACAGAGTAATTCAGAAGACCAGCAGTGCCCAGAACTGTGTTCAGTAAATTTTTTGTGAAGACAAGAATTGCATTGTTAAGGAAGATAACCCTGTTGGGCCAAAATTAGCGCTGGGGTAAGCAAGCATAACTGTATAGAATTGTACCAGCCGTACAAGGTCAGAATCTTACCCATTTGGCCCTGAATCTCTTCGTGGTTACACAGGTGTAAATCAGAAGTAACTTCACCGAAGTCAAAATCTGTGTATGAGAAATCAGCATCATTATTTTCAGTAAAGATAGCGTTATGGTTGAGGCAATGGCCTCAGATTTAAGACACCTGAGTTCAATTCCTGACTCTGCGCCACAGGCTTTCTATCTGCCCATGGACAAGTAATTAAGTCTCTCTACGCTCAATTCCCCAACTGTAAACTTTCCTATATCACATGGATGCTGTGAGTATAAATAAATGAATGCCTGTTACTGGGAAGAGCTCAGATTCTATAGTGATGGAAGGACCATATAATAACCTGGACAAATACATATTAAAATAGCTATGATATGGTGTGGTACTGTATGGGAGGACCTAAATATACCTGTAACATTGACATAAATGACTAAAATCTAACCTTAAAAAGAGAAACTAAATTAAGTTTTAATTATATTGATGGCTACATAGTGTCATGCAAAACAATAAAGAGGTAGTAATTGAAGGGCAGATTCAGACATTGGTATGACTGAGATTAGCATCTGGTTTTTACTTTAAAATTGGGAACTTTTTGATAGGCAAGTACTGAAAACTTGGAAGCCAACAGCCCTGTCAGTATTTGCATCTAGATTGTTTTGTCTTGGTCTGGGCTACTTAAATTTTAGGTGAGGTTTTGTAGCTTTACAAATGTTTAGACAATGGAACAAGCTGCAGAGGGAGAGACTGGAATTCCCATCAGTGGAGTCATTTAATGCTAGATGAGAAACACAAATCTATCAGCTGGGTCAGGAATAATCAAACTAGTCATACCACGATGCAGGGGAAAAGCTAGATGAATCACTAGAGGACCCTTCCAACTCAAATGAATCTATGATCTTTTTCTGAGTGTTATTAGATGCTGGTGTATATGAGAGGGTTCTGGGCATGTCTTCATTGAAAACTTAATTCAGGTTATCAACACTCAACTTACTCCTCCCGAGTTGGCCTAGCTCAAGTGAGAGCAGCCACACTGCAGGATCAGAGGTAATCTCCTGATTCAATGGGAATGGGGATGGGGGCCAGGGAGATGATAGGGGGGCCAGAGAGAGCTCAGGCCTGTGAAAGAGGGAACTCTGCATTGCATGAGCTGGGGGAGCTGCTCCTGCCTCTCCTTGAGCTCCTTCTCCACTGCCAATGGATGTGGTGGTATCCCTGACCCCCAACCCTGTGCCTACCTCGGGGTCTCATCCTGGCAAGTCACCTCAGTCCCAGCACGATGATGCCAGCAGTGACGATGGTGGGATCTGCGCCAGCCCGGGATGGGCAAGTCACTCCTTACAATATCAACAATGGGTGCCAAACTTGAGTGGTTCTGCAACCTGGTGCATGGGGTTGCAATGCCACTCACTCAAATTTGCCATGGCTTTCCCTCCACCACAGTGGCCAGGCCAAATCTGAGTGAGGGGCATTGTGATCCCTGTGCCAGATGCAGTGTGACTCCAGGTTGACCTGAGTTGGCTTGATATCTGTGGATGCAGTTGCACCCATGGACCCCAGCTAAGGCTGCCCCTGGCATACTGTGAAATAATACTTAAGCTGCTGTGTCCACATGGTGCTGTACTCATTTGTGTGTGGCACAAAGACTTCTGGGGATGTCTGGACTTCCCATTGTTCTTCAGGTGCAGTAAGCTAGGCCACTATATTAATTCTTTCCCAGTGAATTGTGGGAGAACTTGTTTGTCCTTCCTGGGCTCATGGCGAGGAATCAAGGGATTCTAGCCTTCTTCCACACTACCAGGTGATGAGTTTTTCATGCAAGTTTAAGTCTATGCCCCTTCTCGGGCCAGCCAACTCAAGTAAAACCATGACCACACTGGAATTAAGGGGTTTTGTGTGTGGATGGGACTCAAGGCAAGGGCAAGACTCAAGTTAGAACTTAAGTTAACTTGAAAATGAAGACAAGCCCTCTGAATGAGAGTGGAAGAGATTCTGAGAGGGGATGGATGTATTGGGCAGCAGGGGGAAAATCCTGACCCCATTGAAGTCAATATCAAAACATCCATTTACTCCACTGGGATCAGGATTTCACCCCAAAACAACTTTATTAAAGGTCTGACAATGTATTCTTCCATATGCAGAATATGAATGGAAATAAACTGAAATAAAAATAGCAAGTGAGGGGAAGAGTGGAGTGAATCCCATAGTAGTACTTGTAAGTGATTTTATTTCAGACCCTTGATACACTGAAAGAAGAGAAAGAATTTTGAGTGAGTGGTAAAGTTTGTGCAATATAAACCTAAGAATGCATACAATATAGTTTAACATTCCCTAATGTGCCTCAAAGCCTTTACAAGTGATCACTTTTCTCTCTATCAATTATTTTAATAAGATGCCCCTAAATTTGTTGTCCAATGAATTTATAGTTTTAATTTTGTGTTTACATTTTCCCCAGGTCTATTAACTGTGGGCTCAATCCCACATTTCATACACAGGCAGAAATCTGCTGAAGTCTGCGGAAGTTTAAGATAAGCAATGAATGCTGGGCCAGGCCTTAATTGTAACATTTTGTACTGTCTTTTCACTTAAATTTGTTTTTAATTTCCAGGCAAATAATAATAATAGTATCCCAGTTTCTAGAAATGTTCTGATACAAAAATATGCTTTTCTGAAAAGCAATGATTAACCTACATCCTCCTCAGTTGAAGAGCCAACACAATCCTTTTGTTTTGCAATATAACTAGCATGTCCAAAACCAAAAAAAACCCAAAGCAAACAAAAAAGAACAACCAACAGCCCTCAAGTCGGAGTAAGGCTTGTGCAAAACTACAATTGAGCCCTGCAGAAGTACCATGTCCTGATTTTGATCTTATGTAAATATGGAATAACTTCACTGAAGTAAATGGAGTTCACCGGTGTCAAACTGGTGTGGGATGAAAATCAGGCCCTATATTTTTGCATAGAAGTATATGAAGTTTGTACCATCTGCTTTTAATTAATTAAATATTTTAATAGAATATTTGAATAACTCCATTTTAGTCCATCTAATATGTAATAACATTCTATGAAATCCAGCATGAATTATTTATCCAATTTCAGTGTTACTCTATTTAAATAATATATTAGGCAAAACTGTAAAGCATTAGTAACTTTTCTTACATGGACTAGATGACCTCCTGAGGTCTCTTCCAACCCTAATATTCTATGATACATAGCTTAAAAGCTATGATTTTTTCATATAAATAATGATACAGGCTTATTGATTATGCTGTCTGCTTTTATCAGTCACTAAACAAAAACTGACTTATTGAGTTCACATTAAAGCTTGACACCTAAACCCCACTCCCAACTCAGAATTTCATGCTTTCACATGTGAAATTGCATATGAATTACCTTGGCATCTGTCTTTGGCACTGTGTCCCATTATGTAGAATTCAGGCTTAGGGAGACTGATTTGATAAGGTGGCAGCAGAAGCAGTGTACTGAGTATTGATCATACTCCAGCAACTTCCCTTCTTGTCTCATGATCTTCCCTGCGTGGGCCTACATACAGAGTATTAATCAATACTCTATACAGCATGGCTGAAGAGCACCCCCTTGTTTCTCTGGCCTGAGCAATCATAGGAATCTTGACCAAGAGGCAGGAAATGCAGAGGAGAACAGGCTCTCACAATAATGATGAGTGTACATACACTGGAGTAGGAAGGAGGCAAGTGGTGGAAATAGGGAAGGAAGTAGAGAAAGACAAGATCTATGAGACAGGTTGAAGTTGTGCGTGGTAGAATTTAAAAATAAGGAGAATCATTCTGAATTGGATGTTCAAGTATATGGGAGCCAATGGAGCTGTCTGATAATGGGGAGTGAGGTGGTCACACTACTTTATACAGAAGAAAAGAGATACTAAAATAGATCAAAAGTCTGGAATGTTTGGTTATGATGATGATCCCATGATTTTAAGGCTTTGCAGCTTAGAGAAAAGGATATGGGGACTCTTAATGCAGTATACATAGTAAGTAATAAAGATAACACATCTAGTTCCTTTCATCAATAAATCTCAATTTACTTCACAGTCTTTAATATGTTTATCCTCACAACTCCCATGAGGTAGAGAAATGCTACTATCCCCAATTTACAAAGGGAGAACTGAGACATTAAGTGACTTGCCCATAGTCACACAGGAAGTATGTGGCAGAGCAGGGATTGAATTTGAGTCTCCTAAATCATAGGCCACTGCCCTAATCACTGGACCAAAATGATGAGCCTTGGACAAGAAACTCTGAACTAATCAATAATTGGATATATCCCTGCCTATTACAAAAACAAAGCTTTAATTTAATTTGAGATCTGCTACTTATTCTGTTCATAGTGTTGTAGAAAGAGGCTAGGAATTGTTCAGCTACTGCCTAGAAACAAATACTGGACCAGTAGCTTTGTAATTACAAACCATCCACTTGGGAGACCACTGACTTTCCTTCCTCATCTCCTTCCCACTTTCCCCCGTCATTGCATCTTGTGTGAAATCTAGGGCCCAATCACACGAACACTTACCCATTTGCTTAAGTTTAAGCATGTGCATAAGTGTTTGCAGGAGTGAGACCTTTGGCTTTGATTCAGGAAAAGCTCTTAAGCATGTACTTAAGTGTCATTGACTTCAGTGGGAGATAAGTGTATGCTTAAAATTAAGCATGTGCTTAAATGCAATTACTGAATGTGGGCGCTTTCTATAATCAGGGACTCAGATTGCCCAGAAAAGTTTAAAGAGGCCAGTCGTATGTGCTGAATAGTGCACCAGCACAGTTTTGGGTAAAACAATAAATAATACGCAATAGCTAGTACTTGGAACAGGAAGAGAGTGGACAAAAATACACCTATAGAAAAATTTAGGGCCGTTGTCCTAATTTTATGCTGTATGAACAAAACACCAAGGAGTGTATTATATTAAACTTCACGTTCTATTTCTTATCTCCTAAACTTCCATGTTATCAGGTTAGATGCACAATCTTTATTATACTGTAATACTACATGGTGCATGCAGCACGTGCACTGTGTGTGAGACTCTACCAGAAATTCCAGTTTGTACTGTATTATACACATAGGGCCTAAGGGTGGCACAACTGGGCCTCAAATTTTTTGACAAATGGAATATAATGCCGTAAAGGAAAAAATAGTATTTTATATATTCATAATCATAAATATCCATATTTAATGGCAGATGCACAAAGGTACAGAGTTGAGTCAACATTAACTGCATTTCCTGAATTGTGTGTGCTTGATTTCTCAGATCATTTTAGGTTTTTGTGTGACAGTTTGTTATACCAGTACTTTTGGCACCAGTGCAGGAGCGTTGTCCAGGGTCGTAGAGTTAGACAATGGCCCATGTGCAACACAGAGAAATGTGATCTTACAGGACCTGAAGAGAAGAAGCAGACTTCTGAACCAAAAGCCAAAGAGATCTGGGAATGCTGTGCTAACTCTGAATTTAATAATACTCAGTATACTGACTTTGCTGTCTCCTTGTCAAAAGCAACATTTCCTGAGTCTTCTTTAAAATTTTATTTACAATATTGCACTGTTCACTCTTCTTCATGGTATCTTCAAATGGATCAAAAAGAGAGAGTTGATGTCTGCTGGCCAGGGGAACAAATGAAGTCAAAGAATCACTGATTTACATATCATCATTACCCATCAGTAGAGCTTAGAATTCTGTAGGGAAAGATAGGAATTTAACCATGCTCCTAAACTGGGCTGAGCTGATCATATAGAACCCTGAATACCAATACTGAACATTAGCTTTATACCTACCACCACCAACAAATCATATTGTTTCCATGCTTCTTATACCTGGAAACCCAGGGGTTTTAGATGTTTAATGCTGCAGCTATTCAGATTTAGAGAAATAAATAGTTAATGATGAGAGCAGAAAATATTCAGTGTAGAAACACTGACCAAACTAATGTTTAACTAAAATAAATTTGCCCTGGGTTTCCTTGGCAGAATTTCCAGGACACTGAAATGCACACAGAAGTCTACCCAGCATTCTGTGCTTAAGTTGCTATCAAACATTGCCTGCAAATTATTGAAAAATAGCTGTAGTATCTTTTTTGTTTTGTTTTCAAACAGAATGTGTTTGTGAATCATAGAAACATAGGACTGGAAGGGACCTTGGGAGATCTTCTAGTCCAGTCCCCTTCACTCAAGGCAGGACTCAGGGCAGGAATAAATATTATCTAGAGTAGACCATCCCTGACAGGTGTTTGTCTAACCTGCTCTGAAAAGACTCCAATGATGGAGATTCCACAACCTCGCTAGGCAATTTATTCCAGTGCTTAACTACCCAGTCAGGAAGTTTTTCCTAAAGTCCAACCTAAACCACCCTTTCTGCAATTTCAGCCCATAGCTTCTTGTCTATCCTCAGAGGATAACAAGAACAATTTTTCTCCCTCATCCTTGTAACAACCTTTTATGTACATGAAAACTATTATCATGTCCCCCTCCCTGCTCCTCTCCTTGTCTTCTCTTCTCCAGAATAAACAAAGCCAATTTTTTCAATCTTCCCTCACAGGTCATGCTTTCTAGACCTTTAATCGTTTGTGTTGCTCTTCCCTGGGCTTTTTCCAATTTGTCCACGTCTTTCCTGAAATGTGGCGCCCAGAACTGGACACAATACTCCAGTTGAGGCCTATTCAGCGTGGACTAGAGCGGAAGAATTACTTCTTGTGTCTTGCTTACAACATGCCTACTAATACATACCAGAATGATGGTCTCTTTTTTTGCAACAGTGTTTTAGCTTGTGACCCACTATGACCCCCAGATCCCTATCCGCAGTATTCCTTCCTAGGCAGTCATTTCCCATTTTGTATGTCTGCAACTGATTATTCCTTCCTAAATGGAGTATTTTGCATTTGTCCTTATTGAATTTCATCCTATTTGCTTCAGACCATTTCTCCAGTTTGTCCAGATTATTTTGAGTTTTAATCCTGTCCTCCAAAGCACTTGCAACTCCTCCCAGCTCATTATTGTCCACAAATTAAGTTTACTCTCTATCCCATTATGTAAATAATTGAAGATATTGAACAGAACTGGACCCAGAACTGATCCCTGTCGGACCCCACTTGTTATATCCTTCCAGCTTGACTGTGAACCACTGATACTTTACTGTCTGGGAACGGTTTTCCAGCCAGTTATGCACCCACCTTATAGTAGCTCCATCTAGGTTGTATTTCCCTATTTTGTTTATGAGAAGATCATGCAAGACAATATCAAAAGACTTATTAAAGTCAAGATATACCACATATACTGCATCCACAAGACGTGTTACCCTGTCAAAGAAAGCTATTAGGTTGGTTTGACATGATTTTTTCTTGACATATCCATGCTAACTGTTAATCACCTTATTTTCTTCTTACTTACTATTTATTACTTACTACTTATTACTTACTATTTGTTATTTTACACTATTTATTAATGTATCCATTTCACAAAGGTTGATGCATCTTGCTTTCTCTTCAGTCATCTACTAAATCCTCGCATGATGAATCAGAATCCCAAACAATCTTCTCTTTTTAATAATGCCTCTTTCATTGTAAATATTCGACTTCCACATCAGAGGGATCAGAAGTACAAACCTTACGCTAGGGGATCCTATGGCAGCATGGCATATGTGACTGTGTTTTCAGTGAGAAGGATGAGGTGTGGTTGGGAACCAAATGGAGCCAGATGAATTACAACCAGGGGAGTGGACGGGGTGGGGGGAGCAAGCAGGGGCTCGCCCCCCCAATAAACTTAAGGGGCACAGAACTCGTCTGGCCCTGGGGTAACGGTGGCGGGGGGCGAATGGGGGAAGCAAGCACCTGCTGGGTAAGAGCAGGAGGAAGGAAGAGAGTGAGCTCCTGACTGAGCCGGGGTGGGACAGGAGGAGGGAAGGAAGAGCAAGTTCATGCTGGGGGCCGGGAGGGGAGGGCAGAGCTATCTCTTCCTGAGGCCGGGGTCAAAGTTAAATTTCTGCACATGCCCCTGATTACAACCTATGCTCCAGGATCAATGAATTTCATATAGTTTTTATCTGCAGTCTCCCAGTCTATGTGCAGTTTGATGGCCACATGCCATGCATGTGCTGGTACCAGTCCCACTGCAATATGGGAAAATGCAGAAAAGATAAGGCCAAAACAACCACTGATTTTTTCTCATAATCTCTCCCCTTTAGCTTGTTTTTCTGGAGGAGGCACAAATGCACCTAGAATTCAAGGCTTTCCAGAGAGCTTGCCTAGGATCCTGTTATAATTTTCTACCTGTGAACAAAGCCTGTCTACCCTGTAACTAGAGGTTCAATTACAGCTCGGGTAGGCGTAGTTGTGCTAGCTTTAATCTAACAAACAACGGCATTGAAAATCTGACAGCAGAGCCTTCAGCAAAGTCTAGTAAGGCCGTTATGTACCTAGGTTCCCCAGGTGGGCCTGTACAGCCTGTGCAGCAAATCCCATCTTTGATTGCAATGTAGGCATAGCCACAAGCACAAAGGATGAAATCCTTGCTCTGCTGAAGTCAGTGGCAAAAGTCCCATTGACTTCAGTAGGGATAAGATTTCATCCAAAGTGCATAGAGTATTCCTAATTTAAAATGTAAGCAAACAGGCTTCTCATTAAAGAAGTCCCAGTAACATACCAAGCCAAAAGCAGTATTAGTTCTTTGAAAGAGAGTGATGCAGTTTAGATGCCAATAGCAGACTTGCTTTTGGAGTCTACGAAGGATCCAAGATGCCACAGCTAAAATTTCTCACATTCAGACATCTGGGTTCACTGATCACAGTTCAAAGGGAAATAATTAATAAAGAAGTGGTAAAATGATGTTATTTATGTAATGGCACTCTAGCCATTAAAAGCAATAGTTGTTTTTTTTTAATCACGGAAAGCTGGTTCCATTTTGTACAGTGCTGATTCCATTATTCTCCCTGGAGAAAGTGGAAAAGAAAAAATGGAACTAATTGTTTGAAGATTAGTGGAGTCAGAGTTTCAAAATTATGACAAAAAGTGAAAAAAGGTGACAATTTTAATGGCTGGAAAATGAGAAAAGTCAGATATACAAAATAGTTAATATTTCCTTATAGAACTCTGTTAGTCATGTGAATATATTCAAACCCCCAAAGATTCCATGATTTACTATTGAGACATCACTTCAGTGTGTACTGCAACCTGTATCTGAGTGCAGTGCTCTTGACTTTCTCTCTCCAGTTCAGGAGAAACCTTGAACTCTTCAGTTGAACCCAGTTGAAAAGACTACCTCTATGGTTATCTACTTGTTAATGACCCTTGCTACGGGAAGTCCAGGAGCTGTTCTTCTTTTCTACGCAGGAAGGGTTCCCTGAAAAACTGTTCTATGCACTATAAGCAAAGGGTTTGGTGGGGAGGGTTCTTTGTTATGCTTTTGTATTTTTTTCTATCTGCACGCGTGTGGGACTCACCCCTGCAGTGCCTCCTGCTGGTCATCTCGGGAATTAGCTCTTCTAGCCTCTGGAGCATCCTCTGCAGCCCGGTGTCCCGCTGCCGCGGGCCCCAGTGACCCTTTACCTTGGGGCTGCCCCCCTGGCAATACCCACGTGCTCTGTCTCTGGGTCTCCCCTCTCTGGGGAACCCCCAACCCTCTAATCCCCACCTTGCCTCAGTCTGGGCTGCCAGTCATCACCAAGCCCCCACTCACTGGGGCAGACTGCAGTGTAAAAGCCACTCATCATAGGCAAGGGGGGTTCAGACCTGCTGCCTTCCTGTGCCTCCCCGTACCTCTATGGGCCTTGGACCAGGCCCTGCAGCCTGGGGAGTTGCCAGCCTGGAGCTCCACTGCTCCTCTGGCCTTTCCCCAGTCCTGCTTCACTCCAGTACCCTTTAGGACTCAGGCAGCTAGGTCCATCTCCCTCCTCAGCTAGAGGGAGACTCTTGCTCCTGGCCCACTGCCCTCTTATAAGGGCCCACCCTTATTAAGCCAGCCACAGCTATGGCTACTTTCCAATCAGCCCAGCCTTTCCCCTGCCACAGCCCTCTCCCAGGGCTGTTTTAAGCCCTTCAGGGCAGAAGCAGGATAATCACCCCACTACACTATCCTATTTTCAGTGGAATGATGACCCTGCCCAGGGGTTGTGACAGCAACCTTATTACCGAGACTGATAAGCCTGGGAAGTCATCCTCCTTGTCTAATAGTTTCCAATGCCATTTCTCATAATGAAAGAGTTGGCAAGTCTGGAGCAAGTACTCAGCATTGTAGGGTGAGGGTACAGGGAACCGCGGAGGTCAGCAAAATCATGTTTCTTGCAGTTATTAGCAGTGATGGTATTTGCTCATGATTCTAGTTTTGTTTTAAGTTCTAGGAGATTGTATTCTAGGAGATTGTAATGTGCACAGCTGCACATTACTGAAGAGACATGCATTACCTGTGAGAGACATTTTTCTAGTTCATAAATGACTGACTTCCAACACTCTTAGATCTGGTAGCATCACTTTTCATGAATCAGTGCTGGTTTCTGGTCTGCATGCTTCAAATGTGACCAAGGGTTAATGGCCTTACATTTATAATTTACGTAAGCAGATCACCTTAAACAAGTACTATGTTCATATGTAAAGGTTAACTGACAGCCCTGGGCAGCAGCAATTCGATCGCCTCCAAATGCAAGTGTACTACAGGCCTGGGCTAGAAGGACCACATTTAAGATGATAAAGCTGGTTTGATTTCTATGGCCCATTCAGTATTTGGGCACGGCCTACCTCCTCAATGATGAGTAAAGTGCCCAGTAATGGTGGTAGTTTTTGTGGGAAGTTAATTATGTGTTTAAAAATATGAAGGTTGTGACATAAACATACATAAACAGTCTGAAATAAAACCAAATTATTTTTCTATGAAACATTAACTTGACCTCCCACCCTCTAACTTCTCCTAAGAGGAAGAGGGGTAACATTTTCAAAAACTCTTGAATGATCAAGGAGCCTACGTCCCATTGACTTTCAATGAAGCTTAGCCATCTAAGGGCCAGGTTTTCAAAGGTATTTAGGCATCTAAAGACACAGATAGTCACCTAGTAGGCTTTTCAAAAATGTCTAGGCCCCTGGGGAGTTAGGACCCTAACAATGTTCATTGGGGGTTAGGATCCTAAATACTTTTGAGAACCTGAGCCTGTGACTATGCTGCTATTGAAAAATGGGGATTGGGCTCCTAAGTCACTTGGACACTTTTGAAGATTTCTCCTGAAGTGTCTTCAATGACTGTTCCTAGGACAACAGGGTGTATTACATGATTTAGCAGTGAATAGTTATACACAGTAGTTATGTGTGGGGCTTGTTAGGGGGTGAATGGAAATCGCTCTAATTTTATCTAGCCCTGGAAGGCTACCAAGATGCAAAGTATTGAGGAAAATGAGAAGATATACATTAAAGACTAAGGGAGGGTAGACTGTTCTCTACAAAGGACAAAAGCAAGACAAAGGCCAAAAACAATGAAAATTATAAATTTTGCCCTGATCCTTAGTGGAATGTAGTAAGGAATGACTATGTAAAGGTTACAGAAAGCGGGTGGGAGTCAGAACTACTGGGCTCCAGTTCTGGCTGTACCACTTACTCACTGTGTCACCTTTGGGAAGACACTTAGGTCAAAATTTTCAAAATTGGCCTCTGATTTTGGATGCATTAATTTTTAGATGCCCATCTTGAGACACTGTGGCCCTGATTTTCAGAGGTGCTGAACATCAGTACCTTCCATTGTATATAAATCACATTTTGATTGTTCCACAGTTCCGAATATCAGGTCCAGGATATCTCAGGTTAGGCTCCCAAATCCTGAAGCACCCAAAAAGAGGGTCACTTTTGTTGGCCTTAACTTGTCTGTGCACTCAATTATTCCTGTCAAATGGCAACATATTCTTTAAAGAGGTGTCATGAAGCTTAATTAATGTTTTTAAAGGATTTTCAAAAGTTAAAATGATTATTGTAATAAATACAGTAACAATACATTTGGCTGAATTTTCTAGGTCCAGAATCTTTTTTTATCTACAGTTTTATCAATTGAAAAATGCTGGTAGATTTAAGTACATAATTTATCAAAATGTGGTTATTTGTTTTTATGCCTTCATTATCTAACACAATTATGGAAAATTTCTTTACTTTGATTTTACTTCTTTTTATCCCATGCCCTTTGCTCCCTGACCTCTTCCTGAGCTCTGCTGAGGTCAGCTCGGACAGAACTCAGAATTGGGATATTTGGCTTTACCTAAGAAAATATTCTTCATAATAATAATATAATATGACAACTGTAATTACTTGTATTCCACTCATAAAAAATATATCTGAATCCCATCTCTGAATGCATTAATCACTGAAAAAAAAACCTTAGAACTAAAACAAATAATTGAAGTCAGACATTGGCTTAAATGTCCATAGTTGCTGAGAACGCACTTTGTACTGATATCAGTATAAATTCAAGATAGGATATTAAAGATGGGCAAAGCCCATACTTACTGATACCACTCTATGCTATCTCCTGTGTGTAATACAAGAAAAAACTGTTAATTACCGTACTTCATTCCATGGCAGACTTTGATACTAACTAAGCATTAGACAAGATAGACAGTTGCAAGATAATGCACAGTAGACAGAACTAAACTGCTCAGTAGAAAGATCTAGGTGTTATTTAGGACATCTCATTGTAGATGTTTGCCCAGTGTGTAGCAATGGTTTAAAACATGAGTTAAGATCTTAGTTTGCATTAAACAGAGTTTAAAGAATAATGTATAGAATGTATTACTGCCCCCTTGACTAAGCAACAGATGAAATGCAGGGCTTTACAGATCAGCTTTCCATTTGGAAAAGAAATCAGTGACACAGTCAGATATTTTCTTAGTGTAATTTGTTTATTTTCAAAATGTACCCCAGTCTTGTTTCCCTGGGCAGCAGGCGGAACCAATTGCACATGGACTGTACCCTTTTTTTCAGGTAAGGAACCATAACTTTCTCCCACAAAGCAGCTATTCTGAGCCTCTGCCTCTCTCCAAGGGCTTGTACAGAATCTCAGCCAAACACCGACTGCTCCTTCTGAGGGACCATGCCAAACTTGGTGTGCTGACTGCATAACACAAAGTTTTGTTCCACCCCTCAGTCGCTGAGTTTGAAACCTAGGCACCCCTGTCAGGGCCACATTCTCCCTTTGGAACATATGGTCTTGGTGTGCCAGCCTCCTCCTTTATATCCAGCTGTTCTACACTACCAAAGGGCCTGAGCTGCTCCTGTTGGCCACAATGGGTGTGCTAAAGCCCCCTCCCTTCCCTTTAAAAACGTCTGTGATGACCTTTGCATCCAAGCTTCTTAATAGTGGACCATTAATACCTCCTTCATTCCACTATTACAATATCATTAAAAAGGGAACATATTCTAATGTCACACCAGTCAATGCTACCTTCCACCTTGAATATTTTATTCACTTTGGAGCTCATTTCAGAGAAGACAGAGGGGAAGAGAAAATTCCAAAAAGCAAAAACAAAACTGAGCGGAGACATGGGAAGGTAGATCCTCCATATGGGGAGATTTTAAAAGATTAGGACTATTTTATTTACAGAGGAGATAATGGACGGTAAAGAGAGGGGAACAAGTAGTGAAGTTAAATAGTCAATAGGTATGTAATAATAAGAGTAGCTCAAGTGGTTGAGGCTTGTGCTTTGGTACCAAAAGTACTGGGCTCAGTCCAGCAGCTGAGGTTACTTCAAGGTGGTGGCCTGCTGGTGTTGAATTCCTGTTGACCTCAGACATTGGGGATAAACTTTCGCTAATGAGGAGTGTACCAAAGATTCTCCAACATGAAAAAAATGCAACAGACTGTAGAATAGTTTTCAACTTCTATGGTGAGTGCAAAACCCAATTGCCTGTGTCCATAAAACTAGACAAAGGCCTGAAAAATACAAATAAGGAGACAATCCTTAGTTACAGGGAATGAATCAGTGGTTGTGTAACAGGGCCAAGAGTTTTTAAAAATAGGTGCCTAAAGTTAGGCTCCCAAGTTTATATTTAGAGATCAAAATAAGTGACCTGATTTTCTAAAGTGCTGACGGAACTTGTTGACTTTTGCTGTCGCTTGCTGGTACAGATTATTGAGGAAATGCCGGGTAATGTGTCAGTAAGTTTGTAGCCGGGGCAGGAATATGAGAGAAAAGTCTGGCTACCTCAGTGATGGCCCCACTATTGAGAAACTGCTTGGCAGTCTGCATCGGAGAAAAGTCACAGAGGGGTCCAATGGGTGTGGCTTTCATCCTACTTCTAGGGATCAATGGGTTGGGTGATCCATATGTGGCATCATACAGTGGCTGAAATTCACCTCTGTGCAGGAACCATTCAGCCTTCACTGCAGATCATAATATGAGGCTTCCAGAAAAGGAGTCTGAATTCTAGGCCTTCTGTACTGGGGTGAATAGGTTTACTCATATTAAGTGATATAGTAGGCAAGCAGAATTGCCAGCAAGAGATCTCTATGGAGCATATACAGAGGCCAGCGACACATGCAGGGAGGCCTGATTGTGTCTGGTTGCAGCCGTGCCACCAATTTGCAATCCTGAGCTCCAAGTGTCACACCAAATTAGGCTGCTCCTGAATCTCTTTGTCTAGTCCACTCCTCATGCTACAAATATCAGTTATATATTGGCATTCCTTTGCATCATAAAGTGTATGTTTTCCTGTTTGCGGTGAGATGATGCCAATTTCCCCAAACATGCCAGAAGTAGGCTCTACAGATTTTAAAAGACAGGTTCTCAATTTATATCCAAAGAAGGAACACGCCCAGTTGTGCATCAGTTATTACAGCTGATTTCAATGTTTGTTAGTTGCGGTATCGTAATTATCTTAATCATACAGTTGTTGCAGGACTCAAAGTACATTTATTTTTATATATGGAAAACACCCTTGGATTAGTAACCCAAGTGAAAATAAAGTATGATGGTTACATTCTACAACAGTTGCTCAGGTAAAGCTTCCACTGAAGTCAGTGGGAGTTCTATTTGTGTAAGATCTTACACGCACTAGTAGCCTCATATATCAAATTAGATTTCTAGCAAAGACTATGGAGTAGATTTTCAAAGGGGCACTTAGGAACCTAACTCTTGTTTGTGTCTTCGAAAGCCTACTCCTATATCTTCTTGTGTGTTTGTCCATTGCCTGGCACAATGGTGCATCTACTGCTGATAAATGGGTGCAGGACTGATCTAAATATTTATGTATCTTATTAGTTGAACAATATGTTATTCTGCATTATTTAGCAGTCAGCCTTTGAAATGAGATATGATTCTAATTTGAGATACAGCATTCCTCAGATCATTTGGGGTAATATTATAGAAACGACCACAACTTTTCTAAGAAAAACTATCATATGATGTTGCAATAAGGGGTTTCACCTTTCAGGTTAATGTTTGACATTAGGTATAAATGTAAACTAGAAACTAGTCAAACAGAAAGATCTCTGTGTAAAGAATCCATGGATCTATTGTACAGCTGAGAACAAAGGAATAATCACCCTATGTTTTCAGCAATCTCCTAATTAATTCACTGCATAGTAGTACCATTTTACCAAAAACTGCAACGCTAATATGAAGGAAACATTAAGCCTGTTTCTTACCCTATTCCAAAATAATTCCTTACCAAAGAGTTTAGTCATCAGAAAAAGTCAACAGCTACTTTCACAACTTAAGTCTTAAATAATTAGAGTTCAATATTTATCTTAATACTAACCCCTGAAAAAAGCACATATCAAAATGAATAACTGAAATGTTAACTACTGAATCTGTAAGCTGACCTCCCATTCCAAGATTAATTTTCTATCCCATTGGAAAAGTATCAAGTTCTCCTTCTATAACTATCAAACATTCCCTTCTCGCATGTCAAGGACCTGACTCTGTTCTCACCCTCAGGTAAATCATATGTAATTCCAATTATGTCACTAGAAAACAAGTATATGAGAAGTAGAGAATTGCTGTTTTTTCCAATAGAAATAAACTCAAACTCTCTTAGAACCATGTCTTATGAATTCAAAGAAAAAAATTAGAATTACAGGAACATAAAAATTGCCATGCAGGAACAGAGTAGTGGTTCCTCTAACCCAGTATCCTGTCTCTAACAGTTAGCAATGCCAGCTGCTTCAGAGAAGGATGCAAGAAGCCCTTAAGAAGGCCATAATAGAAAAACCTTCCTCATCCCCATTTGTCTCTTGTTCATGAAAATGTATATTTTTTCCAAACATTGGATGTCTTCATTATCCCAGTAAACGTCCAGTCCCCTTTTTTTTTCTAATTCTGTCATTCTCTTGGCCTTAATAATATCTTGTGGTAACTAGTTCAAGAGGCCAATTGGGCATCATGTTTCATTTTTTCAGTTTCAAATTTACTGCCAATTTTCAGTTTCATTGAATGGCCCTTCATTTTCATAGTGTGAGAAAGGGTGAATAGAAGTGCCTGATGTTTTCTCTATATTATTAATTTTTGTGTGTGCCTTTATCCTGCCCCCTCCTCTTTGATTCCTTTCTAACACAAATAGTCCCAATCTTGTTCATCTCTCTTGACTGGATGTTTTTCCATGCCTCTGACCATTTTTATTGCTTGTCTCTCAATTCCCTTTATTTCTGCAATGTTTGTTTTGAGACAGGATAACAGGAATTGAACGTGATATCCCAGATGACGACATCCAAAGAAGATAGAACTAGGCTGTTCTAGGTGGTGGCAGATGACAGAACAAGGAGTAATGGTCTCAAGTTGCAGTGGGGGAGGTTTAGGCTGGATATTAGGAAAAACTTTTTCACTAGAAGGGTGGTGAAGCACTGGAATGGGTTACCTAGAGAGGAGGTGGAATCTCCATCCTTAGAGGTTTTTAAGGCCCGGCTTGACAAAGCCCTGGCTGGGATGATTTAGTTGGTGTTGGTCCTCTTTTGAGCAGGGGATTGGAGTAATATTTTATGATTCTATATTGTTGGTTTTTATTAATATAATGCCATTATAGTATCATCTGTGCTATCTTCCATCACACTGCACACTAAACAGAGGTCTTCACTGAACTGTTCAGACACAGATATAAACATGTATGTTTACTGAGTTTTTATAGTTAATTTAGAACCCAGTAAAATGTATGAGAAATTCAGATTATTCCTTCCTATTTGCATATCCTTGCATGTGTCACCAGTGAATTTCATTTGCCACTATGCTGTCCATACACTTTGCTGTATTAGGTCTCTCTGAAATTCCTCACAGCTTTGCCTAGAGAGATTCAGAGCAGGCGCTGGCAAAGGAGTGCTGTGCCAGCTCTATTCCTCCTAGCATCCCCCTACAAAGGGATGATCCTCCTGTGGCTAGTGTAAGTGGTTTTAAAGCAGCTCTGTGCTGGTGGAGCAGCACAAAGTTGCCCTAAAACAGGGGAATACCAGGCCCTCAATATTTATTCTCTTTGATGCTCTACTTAATCTGAAATAAAGGAAGTGGCCCAGTGCAGGTTGGACCTAGGACTGAGGAAGTTCAAAGGTGGCTTAAAGTCACTTTTGCACTTTCCCCCTTGGTCCAGAGTCAGGAATGGGATTAGGAGATCAGGGAAGTTTTGAGGGTGAGTGATGGAAAGTAAACAGTTAGACCCACATTAAAAACATAAAACACTAACAATTTTCTGTGTGTAAAACTTTAAGCACATAAAAGTTTTCCATGTGGATAAAAGCCTCCACTTCTACCTCCTCCATTTCCCTCCGACATCCATGATCCCCACAGCCCTCTCCAGCGTGAGTAGGGCATACTCACCTTCCCTGGGCTGTGTGCCATTCACCAACAGCAAGGATGGTCTTAGCCTAGGAGTCACTGCACTCAGTCTAAACCCCTGAAGGAGTTGCTGTGCTGGCGTTAGGCTCTCATCACATCAGAGCGCAGGAGTGGGGTCACAGTTGGGAGAAGAGCTCCATGGAGAGCAGAATTCTGAGGCACTCTGAAGGCAAGTACAATTATCTTGTACTTAATGCAGAATACGAAACCATTTACTGGAAGCAGGTGCTCTGGTGAGAGCAGCTGGAGTGGAAAACGCCCCTAGCAATGGAACTCTGGATAGGATGGAACTGGTGAAATACAAATGAACAGGAGGAGGAGACTACAGTACTGTGGAACCTATGCAGGATTTTGCAAGATCTTAGATATTGGATGAGAAGGTAAGGGAGGAGTCAAAAGTGACACCAAACTTGTAAGCCTCGGTGACAAGGAGGTCTGTAGCATTGTGCTGTAGCAGAGAAAGGCAGTAGGGAGAAGAGGAGAGGGCATGGGTTGAAAGATGAAAAGCTTTGATAAATGTACCAGCAAAATATCCAAGAGGAGATACTGGACAAAGGAAAATGAGACAAAGGGTGGGCGAAAGTTCTAGTGTGAAGAGGTAAATTTGGGAGAGGTGATAGCTGAGCCCAATGAACTGAATGACAACAGACAGCGAGTCAGTTTAGAAAGTGAACTGGGGCTGGCGATGGAGGAAAAAACAGAATTTAGAAACACAATTATCTATTTACCTATGCAAATATAGGATTTTGCAAGTGAAAAATGGATAACCTTGCAAATTTAATGGGCACAGTTAAAGAGCTAAGAAACTGGCTCCATAAATCTCAGACGTGCTGATCTTGCTGATGTTGTTATCAAGAAAAAAGTATCCGGCTAGATCCTCACAAGCATAGCCCCATCAGTTCACTCCAGCAGAGAATCTGTCAGGGTTCCTATTTCTCTAAAAATAACTCAGTGTTTTTCAACAAGGCAAGATAAGTTTTATGTTACATGATAATCCATTTATTCTTCAAATTTGAAATGCCTGGAGCAACATAATTCTGAAAGTTTTGGCTCTTTCCTACTTGACACGGTGTGGATTTATGTCCTTCACTACTAAATAAATATGTAGGTGCTCTGTTTACCTTTAGTAAACCTTCTTTTCAAAGAACTGAAAAAGGATGAACTGATGGAAGGTTTGTTCCTGTTACTAAATAACATCTGAACAACAGAATGCTCTCTTTTCTTGTCTGACAGCCCTAGTTGTTATCAGAAGATAAACTCTAATTATGTCGTTTATGGCTTATCTTAATTTAAAAAGTTAGTTCAGTTGAAGAAAGACCATTGTAATGAATTGCTGTGCTGTAGACAGACTGAGATATAAAAAAATCATCCACACTCCATCATAACATGAACTAGAATGCTGCTTCTGCAGCTCAAAAACAATGGTATCTACCTCTTGAGCTAACGGAGTTCTGGCTTTTCTGACAATAAGATTAGGTTTCTGTGATCTTTGTAGGTCAGACACTAAGGATGAGATTTTCAAAAGACCTCAGAGCCTGATTTTCCAAGCACTCGGGATCCAAAATTCAAGCCAGATTTTCAAAATAGCTCAGCACCATTGTGAAAATCAGGCCATATATTGTGATGCCTAAACAGGAGCTGAGCTGTTTTGACCATCTAGCTCTACACGATATCATCATACACACATGCAAAGTGGGTAAACAACAGCATGTTTGTTTTCATCATCATTCTTTCTGATGATACAAAGGAGCGTGTCTTTGCAAGAACAGCATGGATTTTCCAACATCAGCTAAAACAAACTAATATCAGAGATGGGGCTGAACCTAACCCTCAAATTTGGAAACACCTGGGCTTGTGGGAAAGTGTGTATCCAGAAATGATCATGAGCACGTGCGGTGGACAAATAAAGACATTGCCATTCCAGATGCCATATGCTTACAATACAGCTCCAGAAATAGTTTCCAAGTGAGATACCAATCTTATTTTTCTGAATAAAGGGGCCTCTCTCATATTGGGTGAGAGTCTGAAGGACAGTAGTCCACAAACCAATTGCATTATTGTTTCATCTATACAATTCTTGTAGCTAGCGGTGTTGATTTCAGAAACTGCTTTTTTCCAAATGTATTCAAATTACATAGAGAGTTGGTTCATTCTAATTGGATGACTGCTGCTTCCAGGGGTGAAAGTAGGCCGGTAGGGGCTGGTATGGCGTACTAGTAAGAAGTGGCTGCCGGTACCAGCCCGTACGCAGCTGACATTAAAGCGCTTTTAACGTCACTGCCCTTTTTGCCCCACCCCCATGCCAACCTCCCTCCCCCAAGCCAAATCCACCCTTCCCCCCATCGGCAGCCTTGCCGGTGTGTGTGTGTGTCCCAGGAGCAGCTGGAGCAGCTGTCCCAGAGACCAGCGATTTAAAAGGACCTGGAGCTCCCAGCCGCCACTGCTCCTACAGCGGCAGCAGCCAGAGCCCCGGGCCCTTTTAAATCGCCGCTGGATCCCCAGTTGGCATAGGCCAGGCAGTGCGGATGGGCTGGCTGGGGTACGCTAACTCCAGGCCCGCCCCTTCCACCTGAGGCCCCGCCCCTTCCAGCTCGGCCCCTGTACCGGTAAGTCTTCTATGTTACTTTCACCCCTGGCTGCTTCTTTATCCAAATTAGTTTCAGTGGGCTAACTCAATTTGTCTAATGCCAGGGATCAAACTCATTTTGTGGAGAGGGACAAATCCAATTTTATTATGGTCCATGGCCTCAGATAAATTTAAAACTACAGATTTCCTTTGACCCACAGCAGATGGCAGGGAAGTGCAACTGTAAGGTAATAGAGGGCCACAACATCCATTAAAACCCTTTGGCAGGCCAGGGGCTGTGACATGCGGGAGGGAGGTCAAATCCTGACCATAGGTGGTATGATGTGGGGAGAGTCCTGCCCCTAGGAGGTTGGAGGCCCAGGGGTGGGGGAGCAGTTGGAGAAGGAACCTGCCTGCCCTCATTCTGTAGAGCTGGTTCCCATCCTCTGGCGCTGGGCGCAGATTCCTACTCCATCCTGTTTGCTCTTGCCACAGCATCACATGACACACACATCCACACACAGGCAAGGCCCTCCCCCATCCCCTTCTAGGCCTTAGCACCACCAGGTTGCTTGCCCCATGCTGAGCTGTGGTGGGTAATACAATGATCTGAAAGGTCAGATGTGGCCCTCAGGCTGCCCAGTTACTCCTCCCTGTAGTATGGGATTTGGAAAGACTACAGAAGAGATTTTACTAATTAATCTGAAAAGTGACCAGAGCCAGGACATATGTTTTGCCCATTGAGACAGAAAAGAATGGTTGGATTTTCGAAATATGATAAAGAAAGACAACAAGACTTGGTAATAGCCTAGATGAAGGAATCAAAGGAAGAAGAGGGAGGAATCAAAGATGAACCCCAAGTTTGTGAAGCTCAGGAACTATCCAGTATGAGCCATGATTTTGTAAGGGATTGCTCAGTGCAACAAAAATAAATTTACTTATAGGATTTCGGGCTGGGAACTTGCCGTTTTGTTTAGCTGCACCACAATAGAGTGTGGGGTGGAGAATTACTACTAACTATGCAGCAGATAATGGATAGATGGGCATGGCGCCATCCCTAGCAAGGCCACTTTACTACACTTGATTTCTAGAATTCACTAACAAAACACAAATAACTGGTAATCCACACAAACTGGAAAATGCCACTATTGGTTTTTCCTCTCTGAAGTCCAAAATGTGATTTTCAACCCTAAAAACATAATAACCAACAATGAATTTCAGAGTCTTTTGCACCTTGCTACTCGTGTAATCACATATTTTATTTCCAGGAGGCTGTGCATAAGAAATATATGCAACAACACTCTACCTTAGACTGATTCCTCACTATTCATTATGTAGCCCAAAACAGCCTCTCACAAGACAGTATTGATAGTTGCATAGATGCATGATTTTTTTTATTCTTTCATAGCATATAGTATCTTGTAAGGTCAAAAGCAGAATATGCAAATTATATTGGTGGCTCACAATATAAACATTGCGTTTTTTTGGCAATTAATTACCAGAAAGTTATTTTAATGATGAAATACATTTCTATAATGAGATGCTCGGTGCAATTAAATTCTTCACTTTCCATAAAGTACCCTATAAAACTCTGATATAATTCAATTTTTACACATTTGGGTTTATGAATAATTCCCCCTCATCCTCAAGTACTTCACTGCAGCTCCATGCCCTAATATCTCTGGGCTACCTTTAAATCCCTACAGCCCTAACTCCCATACTACTCTCTGGGAGTCCCTCACACTGACTCAGCCCCTCTGGGCTATCTTTCCATCTTCTGTATTCTGGGATTGAGCCCTGACTCCCAGGCCACTTCCTTGAAGTACTTACAGACTCTGCTTCAGAGAACCATGAAACCCCCCTCCCCCTTCTTAGCTTCCTATGAGTGCTTCCCCCACACCGAGCTCTCTCAGCCCTTTTATAAGGCCCATTTGGCATCAGCTGACTCCCCACCCTACCCCTCAGGCTGGGAAGCAGCTAATTAATTATAGTGCAGCTGGGGCTGATGGAACAGGGCTGATTACCTCCAGGCCTCCTAGCCCTTAAAGGGACAGGCCACTCTGTTACAGTGTTACTTTGGCAGTCAAAAAAGGCCAGCCCCAACCCCCAGGAGGTTAGAGTCTAATTCAAAACAAGACATATCAAAAGTGTTTAGCAAGCAATAGGCGCTTGATCTAACGCTCAGTGAAGTCAATTGGTAGAGTAGTAAATAATGTTAAGGATAGGTCAGTTATACAAAGCAATCTGAATTAAATGTTATTAATAATAAAATAAAATAATAATGATAATTAATCATAAAAATTATTAACACTTTTCCTCAGTAAATCTCAAAGCACTTTACCAAGAAGGTCAGTACCAATAACTACATTTTACAGATGGGGAAACCGAGGCACAGAGTAGTTAAGTTACTTGCCCAAGGTCACCCAGCAGGCTAGTGACCGAGCCAGCAATAAGACCAGTTTCCTGAGTCCCGTGTCCTGTCCATTAGGCAGCACTGCCAGATAAGCTAAGTTCAGCTGAATAATATGTATTTTAGTACAGCCAAAAGCAAGGTCATACATCTAGGAGCAAAGAATGAAGACCATGCTTTCAGGATGGGAGACAGCATTCAGAAAAGCACTGACTCTGAAAAAGGATTTAGGGGTCATGGTGGATAACCAACTGAACATGAGCTCCCATTGCGAGGTTGTGGCTAAGAGGGTTAATACTGCTTCTCAGATGTATAAGCAGCCTTTACTGAATCGGAATAGAGAAGTGCTATTACCTCTCTATATAGTGTTAGTGAGCCTATTACAGGAATGTTGTGTCCACACTTCAGAAAGGAGGTTGAAAAATTAGAAATGGTTCAGAAAAGAGGTACAAGAAGTATTTGAGGTCTGGAAAACATGTCTTCTAGTGAGAGATTTCAGCAGCTCAATGTTTTTAGCTTATCAAAGATAAGGTTAAGAGATTATTTGTTTCTGGTCTATAAGCACATACATAGGACAAAGATTTCTGATAGCAGATGATTCCTTAATAGAAAAAGACATAAGTAGATCCAGAGGTTGAAAAGTGAATCTAGACAAAGTCAGACTAAACATAGAATGTAAATTTTTGACTGTGAGAGCAGTAAGCCATTGGAACAAATTATCAAGGGATGTGATGGACTCTCCCTGAAATCTTTAAATCAAGCCAATGTCTTTCTAAAAGATGTTTTATAGCTAAACTACAAGAGGCGGGCTTGATGTGGGAATTACTGGGTGAGATTCTATGGCCTGCCTCAAGCAGGAGGTCAGGCTAGATGAGCACAATGGTTTCTTCTGCCCTTAAAATCTGTGAATCAGTGAAAGTTCTTCCATTGACTTTAAAAGGTTTTGGATCAGACTCAAAAGAGAAGGGAAGATGATGGTAACAAAAAATAGATCAAGCGGGTCTATTTCACAATTTGATGGTTCAAAATCAGCTGAATGTTATTTTTAAAAAAATAATCTCTCTCAACATAGCCATCATTGGTTGGATAATCTTTTGTAGGCATCACAACAGAAAGGGGTCTTTAGGAAGGATTTGAAGGAGGAGAAGGTAGTGGCCTTACAAATAAAGTCACTTTGACATGGTGAGTTCTTCGGTCACCTTCTAATGTTCATAACTGAAGTATTAATCATAAGGCCATATGAAAAGACATCTCCTGCAGTAAACAAATATCAAGGGATCGCTAATAAGGTTATGGCACATTTTAGATGAGTTACCACAATGAAAATGTATGTTATTGGTGCCTCTCACTTTATTCACAGGCATATTACATGCTACAAAATGCTGCAGTTTCCTGATGTGTAATGTTTCGCTGTATATAAAGGCTGGATATAATTAATAGAATTTAATGATTAAATACATTCTAATGACCCGATATTAAAAACACTGCTTGGCTGTATGCAGCCTGTTTTAGACACTAGAATCTATGACGCCCCTAGTCTTTTTCAAGAACTTTTGATTGACACTAATTTCTAGGATACTTGTCTTTCTTTAAATATATTTTTTAAAAGTCATATGATTTGTGGTTCTGGTTAAATAAACTGGATTACTGAATCAGCCAAATACTTAAGCACATGAGTAACTTTAAGCCCAGGAGCAAGCCCCACGATTCAGTAAGACTATTCACATGACTAAAGTCAACAACCTTCTTGAATCGGGGCCTAAGTCCTCAGTTTAGCTAGGAATCTCTCTAGAGGGTGAAAGGACAGTTTGCTTCCCATGGCCCTTTGATCCTTGGCCTCTGCAAAGTATGAAAGTAGTGCTAGTTACAGTAATGTTTTTTTATGCTGTCAATTTCTGTCCTCTAGGAACTGAACTGAGACTAGTATTCACTAAGGTTGCTTGTAAAAAGGAAACCTTTAAGCGAAAGGTTATTAATATCATTACTACTACCTTAACTCCCTGGTGTCAAGTATCTGGGGGTAGCCGTGTTAGTCTGTATCCACAAAAACAACAAGGAGTCCGGTGGCACCTTAAAGACTAACAGATTTATTTAGGCATAAGCTTTCATGGGTAAAAAACCCCTTTTTCAGATGCATGGAGTGAAAATGACAGATGCAGACATTATATAACTACCTGCTCCCTGATTCCGCAAAGAGTAGAGCATAGTAGGTAGCACTTCATCATCCAGTAATGACAAAAGATACAGGAATTTATGATCTGTTCTATATTTTGTTTAAAGTTCAGTCTCCACCTAGCATTGAAATCTGCTCTCTATCTCTTAATGTTTCATTCATTATGACTATGATTTCTGGTAATGCCACGTAGAAGATAATAGTTTTTCTTCTTCTCTTCCATATATTTCATCAATAACTTAGCAAAAAAAAAAAAAGTCTCTCTGCCTGTTATCTAAGATAAAAAACAACAACAGCTGAACCAAGAGTGTAAAATATTTTAATGCAGATGTTCCCCAACTATGGTCTGTGATCTCCAGCTGGCTACATGGTGCTAGCACCTCCTTCTTGTTTCTAATGGTTAAATTACATTAAAAGGTATCTAAAATTTCCTGATATTACTGTTCCCTGTAAGTTATATGGCCCAGGAACGTTATATGAGCATGACGGTGAGGGGGGATGGGCCAGTCATTAGGGCACTAGTCTAGGTCTTGGGAGACAGGGATTCAATAAAGTGTTGTAGCATTTTGTAGCATATATTGTTGTGAGGTTACAATGGGATACTGGCCCATGACTAGGACTCCTAGGTGCTCTGGTAATTCTAACTACCACTATTAATAATAATGCAAGTGTGTCACATACATGCTTCTGGTTTGAGGCGAACTATTGAGGGCAAATTTGGCCCTCATTTATACTAATCCAACCCATTGTCTAAACAATCTGCCCTGATTTACAACTGGAATCCTCACTGAAGAAAATGAGGTTATACAGCAGAATTTATTAACAATCCTGTTAATGGGCGGCAATCCAGAGAGTTTTCACTCTTCCAGAGCTGTGCTCACCTGTAGTGCTAAGTGGAGTAAAAAGTAAAAAGATCTATATGTGTCATTAAAATCAGACATGACTGAATACACAGAACACACATTCACCTCTACCTTGATATAACGCTGTCCTCGGGAGCCAAAATCTTACCTCATTATAGGTGAAACCGCGTTATATTGAACTTGCTTTGATCCACCAGAGTGTGCAGCCCTGCCCGCCTGGAGCACTGCTTTACCACGTTATATCCAAATTTGTGTGATATCGGGTCACGTTATATCGAGGTAGAGGTGTAGTTGCTTTTCTGATAGTCACATTTCAAAGTAAAAAGAGTGCAACAGGCCAGTCTGTGTTTTGGAGCAGCAATGATCACAATGGGCTCTTTGGAAAACAAAAATGCTTTTCTCCAATACTTTGGTGGATCTGATGGGTACTAGACAAAGTCAGCAATGGATACAGAAGTATGTAAGAAAAGCTGTTCTTGTGGCGTTTTCAACCCAAATCACGGAAGGTCTGTTCTTATGAGATTTCTGGTCTGACCAAAATGGCTTGCCCATCCAAGTGCCTTTAGATGAAATCCTAACCCCAGAGATGTCAAAGAAAGGCTGGGCTCCCTGGCTGAACTATATCTGCCATGATGCAGTACCTACCTTCTGGTTGAACTGACACTGTACGTCATGTGAGTTAAGTGAACATGGTGTATCATGGGAGATTAATCTAGCAACAGAGCCTACCCCACAGAGAAGAGTCAAGTCATGAGGTACCTGAATTACAACTCCCAGGAAGCACCCTGGCAGTTTAGGGGAACCCAAATTACTGTTGATCCAAGCTAAAAATAAATGCTTTGATTTGGTTCAAGAAAACAAAAATAAATATTTTGATTTGGAAATGTCACAACTTCATTGTGGTCAGAAATGTCAAAATCAAAATCAAATATTTTGACATTACTGAATTGAACTTTTGGAAACTTTCCATTCTGAAAAAAAAATTGCTTTTCATATTGATTTGGGAATTTTTCCCCAAATATTGGAATTCCCTATGGGATGGAAATCCTGATTTTTGACCAGCTCTAATATGCACTTAAATGTTCATGAATACTGTACAGTTTTGAATTTCCTTCATTTAGTTCTCTGAATAATAATGATAATTTCTTATCCTTATCTCTCATTTCTTTGTTGTTGTTACCAAACAAGGAGATGAACTCTAAAAAGCTGGGCTAACTGAAACCAGCAAGAATACTGAATTTTCTAATCCCAACATTTGATATGGCTTGTCGTGCTTGGATATTACCAGCCTGTCTGAAATGCATCTGCTTTTGAGCAAGGTCTGAAGCAAATTTTGGCCCTATAAAGGGCATCCTTAATATTAATTGTTCTGCCTCTTCTGGCCACATGACAGCATGTTCATATTAAGTAAAGAGAAGATGCCCAACTTGCACAACAATCTAATTACAGTCATGTATAAGTACCATTCAAGCCTCTCAGCCTCGATACTAATTCAAAGTTCTGTAGTGCTAGCTTTTCCCAGCAGTAATTTCCATGATTTACTTTATTTCTTGCTAAAAGGAGGAAATCCCTTTTTGTTGGAATATTATCTTCTGCTGTTAAAACTCAGTTAAAGAAAGAAAAATGCAATTGAAGCGGCACAATCATTTACCACAGATAAATGTTCAGTCTGCTGCATTCTGGTGCCTCAGCAGCCCGGCCTGAGCCTTCTGCAGAATTGCAAAGAGGATCCAGGACTCTCACCTTTGGACCTTTTGCAATTTGCTCTGAACTTTCTAACCTATTTGGCTCAGCTGCTTGCGACAGACTATATAAATGCAGGTCCAAGTGAGAAGGCTCATTCTCTCCCTGAAACGTGGGTAGAGGAGGTGAAGGGAGAAAGGAGAAGAACTGAGGGGACAGCAGCAGTAGGGTCCGGTGCTCACCATGGGCCCTCCGCAGCTCTGGCTGCTGCTGCTGTTGCTGCTCAGCAGTGATGTTCTCACTCGTAAGTAGCAATTGATACGTCAGGGCTTTTTGCTGCTTTATGGGCAAATCTATTAAACTATCAGGGAGGGAAAAATCGGTGGGACTATGAATCACAGAATCAGAGAAGCCAAGGATGGGAAATACATAATCTGTTCCCTTTTTGTGATGGGAGTGTGTCCTAATAGCAGGATCCATATTGAATCCATACAAGGAAAAGTTGGAAATTTCACCGTTTCTCTGGCTTATTTTTAATTTATTTTACAAGTGTGGTGGTATCATCAGCCTTTATTTTTGCCTAGCTGCTTTTCTTTACAGTGATCATTGCTCACCTGCAAGGAGACGTTGTATAGTATCCTGCAGATTTAGTGTGGGTGTTGCTAATACTTTTTACTGCAAGTGGGATGGGATATGAGTGATAAAACATGATGTGTCTGGTAGGAGGCACTGTATGTGAAATAGCGATTTGTATTAAAAGATGACAGTAGCTCTGTAGTAATTTTGATTCAGTTCAGTAAAGATACACCTGGTATAATTTGGGGGGGGGGAAAGAATGTGGTGTGGTGGAGTTTTACGATAACTCCCTCCTGGCCTAGGAGTGTCTGTTTAGATTGTTCAATGGTACCCTAGTTTGTAAAATGTTTCGGGATCCTTCAGGAGGATAGAACTATGGGTCCAATCCTTCACCATTGAAATAAATGGGTGTTTAGCAGGATCTGGTCCTATATGCAGGTAATGATAATATTCACCACCAATGTGCCTTTATTGACTTCACCGGAGTTACACTAAGGATGTAGTTAGTCCTATACATTGTTACTAGTATTGTTATTGTTATTAGATTTCATGAAATAAGTTACTTTTTTCCTAATACAAAACAATATGAATCTGATCAGTTAAGTCAAAGAAAAGACTGTGGGCTTTGAATCAGGGCACATGAAAGAATAAAGTCTCAGTATTCAAACTAACCTTAAGTGAATGCATAGCTTTATGCAATCCAAATATTGCTTAAATTAAACACATTTTTCAACAAATATATTTACCTCTGTTATCAATACAGCCGACTCTTACTTATCTACTTTTCGCCAGTCCACAAATTTTATAATTCAGACACAAAAACGGAGGTCTTCCCCTGCTTCTTAGTCAAGATTTAATAGCAGAGAGCTGTGCAGAGGTCTCATATAGCAAAGCTATCATTATTTTTACAAAGAAATATTACTGCAGTACAATTATTAGTCTACTATTTAATATTTTCATAATTTCATAATTTAAAACCAACCTATAATTTTCAGTGTTGTAAAGAAAGTATATTCTGTGATGCATTTGGTCTGTTTGTCATCTATCAACTGTACTACTTCCCCCATCACAATGCTTTTTTATTATCATGTTGTACATTTAGTGCATTTTACACCATTAATATCAAGCAGCATTTTGCCACTGAGTTCAGTGATCTGAGGATCGGGCCCTTGCTTGCTAATTCACAAATTCAGTCATTTGCAGTGTTTTTTTAATGCTCAACTTCACCATTTAAGTAGATGGAATTTTGTCTTTTACCTCAGTGTTTGCAGAACTAAGCCCTTAGTTGTTAGTACAAATTAGTGAGGCCCCACTGTGTCTGCATAGCCATCTCTGGACTGTGACGCAGAATGTACATATGTATTTCTATTTTATTTGTTTGATATTAATAATTTGTAAAAGTTGTATTTTATGCTTTGCTTTTTTACAGAAGATGGGCCTGAAAATGGAAATCCAGCTTGCTCAAGTAAGGGTTCTCCCTTTGTATTCCTTTTGCTCTACTATTGTTTTAACTGACTACACCTCCCAAAGTTGAGGTTTTTGGTTTTTTGTTTTCCATTTCCATATATATCCCTTCGTTTAAAACAGATGTTTACTCAGGCAAAACTCCTGTTGACTTCAGGAACTAGAAGGTATCAGGGACTTAGCCCTATGAATTTTAAGATTTTTCATCAGCCTGAATAGCAGTGATTGTGGCTCTGAGTTTTAAAAAAACTTTCCATAAAGAAATATCACATTTATTTGCTTGGTTGATTTTCAAGGTCTCTTATTTTGGAAGTCCCCTTTCTCTAACTTTGAAGATTTAACAAGGAAATCGTATGCATTTCATTTCAATGTACACTGGTAATCTCACTCCTGATTTACTCCTTTCAGTTATTGCTACACCCAGGTATTTGGCTCAAATAGCTAACTAAATACCTACAGAATATGTCAATAACTCTATCAGCTGGGATAATAATTTATTAAACCAACCTAGTCAAGAAACAGGAAATGCTGACTTTATGCACAACCTTTGTAATGAACCCTGGTTGGCCTTGACAGCTTGCTTGGATACAGAATGTTCTTCTGGAGGGTCAGTGTCCCATGAGTTGTTTTGATCTTTATCCTTGATGAGCTTTTGCTTTTTCTTATTTGACACTATAGCACCATCTACAGGCGATCAGGATTAATTCATCCATCTGAACCGATTCAGAGATTTTTTTCTGGGTTTTGCTGTCAATTTCTCAACTTTCTTTTTATTTACTATTTTCATCAGTATTTATTCCTTTTATTACAGATAAGCTTCATGTTAAACACTGGAAATGAAGCAGTAGTTGAAGGGAAATTATGTCTCCTAGAATTAGTACAACAGATATCAGTCTTGTGAGAATTGATGAAAGTATACAAACAATTATAGTATGGTAGAGTCTAAGGTAGTTTGGATAGCCTTCAAACTGTTTGTATGATTGTAATTAATATAATTGGCCAATCAGATTAGTTAAATAATTGAGGATGAAGAGAACTATATCATATTAAGTATTTATTGCTATCATATTCATATTTATTCATAATTAAATCAGTGGTGTCTGAAATAAAATACTTGACATCAAGGGGAAACTAGATAAGGCTTACAGACTCTGGAAATCCAAGGAATACCCATTTGTTCATGTTCTCTGTGTATATCTATCTTCCTACTGTATTTTCCACTGCGTGCATCCGATGAAGTGGGTTTTAGCCCACAAAAGTTTATGCCCAAATAAATGTGTTAGTCTCTAAGGTGCCACAAGTACTCCTTGTTCTTTTTTTAAGGGAAAAAACAGGATACTAACAGCAAAATTCTACTCTCATTTACAACCCCAGTGATGTCAGAGTAAAATCTCGGCCAGATCCTTAGCTGGTGTAAACTGGCACAGATTGACTTCAACAGATCTATGCTAATTTACATCAGCTGAGGATTTGGCTCTCTGATTTGAAATTATTCAGTTCGCACTTCCATTGCTTAGTCTGTCTCATATATTCCTCTTCTAAGATGCATAGCTTCCTTTTAAGATCTCTCTCTTTTCCCCTTTAAAGCGTAATTCTTGTACCAAAATATAAAGAAAGCAGTCAAACTCCTACCAGATTCGATTGAGACATTCCCTGCTGACATGATAAAATGTGTTACAGGAGCGCGGCTGAGAATATAATACACTTCACTGAGCCAAACACAGTGCTGGCATAAAGAGGCAAAACTATTGATTTCACTGGAGTTGTGTGTGCTGACTCCAAGATGAAGTTGACTTTCCTTCCTCCCAAGGAGGATCAGGGTTAGTTTCCAATTCTGCCTGCAGACACAATGGCAGTTATCTGTGAACAGAATTTGGCCCACCATTTCCAGGCCTGCCACTAGAAGATCTCATATCCCTGTGAGACAGTGAACGGAATTCTGCTTTCATTTGCATCTATGTAACCTCATTGATTTTTCATTTGATCTGGAAGCAGAATTCAGTGTGCTGTTTGTGGCAGGGACCATCTTTTTGTTCTGTGTTATACAGCACCTAGTATAATGGGGTCCTGGTCCATGACGAGGGCTCCTAGGTGCTACCACAATACAGATAATAAATAATAATAATAATATTAAAGCTGAATCTCCTTTGCAGGTAGTAGGGACAGATAGGTGAAATCCCCCTGTGTGAAGCGGCCCAGCACAAGGCCTGTGCGCCACTTAAGTCCTCTGAGCTCTTAGGAGAGGCTTCTAAACACATTTCCTCCTGCCTGATATTGTCTCAAGGACTTAAACAGTGCACAGACCTGATCTGGGTCCTGTACACATCAAAAAAAATGTCCACTCACATAAAAAGGAAGAACTCCAGGGAGTCCATGAACTCAGGTGTGAGTTTGACTCAGAAAAGTATCTCATGTTCCCAGAAACTTTTGGACGGGAGGACGGTTCTTTAGATTCTTGCAGAATTACAATTAGGGATTCTGGTTTCGGGGGTTCTTTTTTTCCACTCCAGTTCCACATTTATCTTTGTAAACTTGAATCGTGTGAAATTCGTGGACAAATTGGCTCTTATAGTTGTCTTTGAATTGTGACTGAACAAATTTGAGCTGAACTCTGTTAGCAAGGAAGTAAACACCACTTTTAAAGAAACCCAATACAGACTTTTTAAAAACAATCTAATTAATTGTCTGCATAGAATCATAAAAAGGTGGGGCTGGAAGGGATATTGAGATGCCATTAAGTCCAGCCCCCTGTGCTGAGGCAGGACCAAGTAAACCTAGACCATCCCTGACACATGTTTGTCCAATATGTTCTTAAAAGCTTCCAGTAATGGGGACTGCACAGTCTCCCTTGGAAACCTACTCTAAAACTTAACTACAGATATAGTTAGAAAGATTTTCCTAATATCTATCTTAAATTTTCTTTGCTACAGCTTAAGCACCTTTTTTTCTTTTCCTATCTTCAGTGGACATGGAAAACAATTGATCACAGTCCTCTTTACAACAGCTGTTAGCATATTTTAAGACTATTATCGGGTCCCCCTTCAGTTTTCTTTTCTCAAGACTAAACATGCCCAGTTTTCTTAACCTTTTCTCATAGGTCAGGTTTTTAAAACCTTTTCTTATTTTTATTGCTCTCCCCTGGACTCTCTCCAATTTGTCTACATCATTCTTAAAGTGTGGTGCCCAGAACTGGATACAGCACTCCAGCTGAGGCCTTACCAGTGCTGAGTAGAGCAGGACAGTTACTTCCCATGACTTACATACAACACCCTGGAGCGATGTTGGGATTTTTGAAACTGCATCACATAGTTGACTCATTCAATTTGTGATCTACAGTAACCCCCTGATCCTTTCCAATAGTATTACTGGCCAGCCTGTTATTCCCCATTTTGTACATGTGCACTGTATAGTACTTTGCACTTGTCTTTATTGAATTTCATCTTACTGACTTCAGACCAATTCTCTAATTCATCAAGGTCATTTTGAATTCTAATCCTGTCTTTCAAAATGCTTGCAACCCCTCCAGTTTTGGTGTCATCTGCACATTTTAGAAGCATACTCTCCACTCCATCATCCAAGTCATTAAGGAACGTATTTAAATTTGGAAGGATTTAGATTTAGATTTTTTTCAATTTGACCATACACACAGAAACCAATGAAAAAATATTCCCATCCATAATATTGTAAATTTCTTACCAACAAGTAAGAAAAGAGCTGCTTGAGAACTTATTAAAGTTTGATTTAAGGATATTTACTTTGTATATTTTGACATGTGATGTTGACAATTTGTGTTTTAATGGCTATAAAGCTTTAACTTTTTAAATCTCAATATCTAATGTCATTAAATAATTATTGTCTAAACTTCCCCCCTTAATTTCCTGTAACAACTGTGAAAATTTAAATCATTTTTTTTAAAATGGCCTAAAATCCATAATTTTGCAAAACTGAAGATTTAAATAGAATATTTTTTAAAATGCTTAAAATAAATATGTATATTATCAATCAAAATTATAACAAAAATTGATTCTGTCAAACCTAAAAATATTGAATAGGGTCAGACCCAACACTGAACCCTGTGGGACCCATTAGATATGACCTCCCAGTTTGACAGTGAATAATTGATAACGACTCTTTAAGTATGGTCTTTCAACTAGTTTTGCACCTAACTTATAATAATTTCATCTAGACCACATTTCCCTCATTTGCTTAAGAGAATGTTATCTGGGACTGTATCAAAAGCCTTACTAAAATCAAGATATATCACATCTACTGCTTCTCCCCTATCCTCTAGGCCAGTAACCCTGTCAAAGAAGGAAGTTAGGTTGGTTTGGTATGATTTATTGTTGACAAATCCATGCTGGCCATTCCTTATAACCCTATTATTTTCTGTGAGCTTATAACTATATTGTTAAAAAAAAAATTAAGTATCTTTCCAGGTAACTAATACCTGGAAAGATACTTAATTTTTTTTTTTTTGAACAATATAGTTATAGTTTTTTTTTGTCACTGGTCTGTAATTCCTCAAGTCCTTTTTGCTCATCTTTTAAAGATAGGTACTATGTTAGCCCTTCTCCAGTCCTCTGGGACCTCATCCATCCTCCATGAGTTCTCAAACATAATTGCCAACAGTTCCAAGTTTAACCTGTTCTTTCCCTATTTTGGCTTGTATTCCTTCCCCTGTGTTAATATTAACTGTGATGAGTATCTCATCACCATTAACCTTTTTAATGAACACTGAAACAAAATAGGCATTAAACACCTCAGCCTTCTTGATGTCATGAGTTTTAGCTCTCCTTCCCCACTAAGTGGAAGACCTACACTTTCCTTCATCTTTCTCTTCCTTCTAATATATTTAAAGAACCTCTGTTTAATGCCTTTTATGTCCCTTGCTAGGTGTAACTTATTTTGTGCCTTAACTTTTCTGTTTTTGTCCCTACATGCTTATGCTATTCTTTTTACTCCTCTTTAGCAATTCATCTACATTTCCACTTTTTGTAGAATTTCTTTTTTGGTTTCCATGACATTAAAGAGCTCCTGATGGAGCCATATTGGCCTTTCACTATTCTTGCTTTCTTTCCTTTGCATTGTTTCATTTATCCCTTACATTTTCTTCTGATGGGGCCTACGTTCCCAACTGTGCTTACCATTGACTTTAATGGGGGGGAAAATCTGAGATGCATAGACTTTAAAGCAGGAAGGGATCATTATGGTCATCTAAGCTGACATGTTGCATAATACAAGACAAAGGATCCAATAACTTGTGCATCAACGCCACAATTTCTGTTTGAGCTATAGCACATATTTTGGAAAAATATCCTATCTTGATTTAAAGGCTTCATGTAATGACAACTCACCAGATCCCTTCTACAGATTTATCTTAAAAAAAAAAAAACTTATGTACAAAACCACAGAAGAAATCAGCCATAGGGATATGCTAATATTTCCCTCATTTCTGGCATTATTTCCAGTTTGCACAATGCTATCTTGGTCTGTATTGTGATTATCTAAATATGCATCTGTCTGTGCTATTCATCAAAAATATTTGTTTTTCTAATTGCAGAAGATGCAACCAGATTTAAACATCTCAGAAAATACGTTTACAACTATGAAGCAGAAATAGCAAGTGGAGTGAAAGGAACAGCAGATTCACGAAGTGGCTCTAAAATTAATTGCAAGGTAAGGAAAGAGGAAGAAAGAACTGACTACAATCAGAAAAAAAGATAATGGGTAACATGGGGATTAACAATTGGAAACTCCTCCCCCATATTTTCCTATGCCCTCCATCTCCTTTCCCCCTCCATTTTTTATTTAGTGAATGTAGTGCTTGTGAAATGCACACATTTGACCGCCCTGAAGTCTGAAGCCATTTATTTTCCGACGGAAAACTGGAGAAAGAGCTGGTTGGATAAATGGTCCTCCCACCCTGTGGCAAATTTTTAATTTTTGGCAAAAAAAATCTAAATCTGAAATATTTTGGCCAAAATCCAAACTATTTTAGCCAAAATATTTCTATTCCAGAATGTCACTGCAGTGCCTTGTGGGAGTTGTAGTTTGGGTGCCTTGTGCTCCCATTTTCTTCTACAAGTTGGATTCCCTGGTTGGACTACTCTCCCCTATTGGTGAGGAGAGGCAGTGCATCATGGGAGTTGAATGGCCATGATGTATCTGAGGAGATAAAACCTGGCTGGGGAACCCAGTCCTTAGAGGAGAGTAGAAACGTGAGCCAACCAAACTACTATTCCCATGAGACAAAAATATTTTGGGTTTGGAACATTCATTTTTTCAGTGAAAAATCAAAGTTTTCCATGGAAAACAGACACTTTTTCAACAAAAAAGTCATTCAATTGAAAACCCAATATTCTGTTGAAAAATAGTTTTAACTGAAAATTCTCTACCAGCAGAAAGTGAGGAACTGGTTCATAGATCTAGTTTGGTGAAATGGATGGAGCAGGAGACCTGGGTACTTGTTCCAGGCTTTGCTATTGACTTACTATGTGATCATGGGAAAGTCACATAATGTGTCTGTCTCTCAGTTTACCCATTTTTAATATGAGGACTATATTATTAATTATTCGTATTTCCATAGCTTTTAGGAGCCCTAGTCATAGACCAGGACTCCTACATACTAGGTACTCTACTAATCTATAAGACCTCTACTCCACCGGGATATTGTGAGATTACTTAAAGCATCTTCGATCTTCACACAAAAACTGCTATACAAGTGCACGGTGCACACAGTCAGGACCGGCTCCAGGGCCCAGCGAAGGAAGCAGGTGCCTGGGGTGGCCAATGGAAAGGGGCAGCAGTCCGTGTGTTGTTGGTGCGGCATGTCTGGGTCTGCGGCGGCAATTCGGCGGTGGGTCCTTCACTCCCTGTCTTCTGCTTCAGCAGCACTTTGGCGGCAACTCAATCGGGGTTTTTTGGGGGGCGGTTTCGCCGCTTGGGGCTGCAAAAAAGCTGGAGCCGGCCCTGCACACAGTGTTACTTTAAAAATAAATTTAAGAAAATCTCCTGTATCTTTAAAAATATGAACCACATAGTTCTTCAGGAGTGATAGTAAGAGAAGGACCAAACATGTGCTGTGTATGTTTTCAGGTTGAGCTGGAGGTCCCACAGCTGTGTAGCTTCATCCTGAAGACAAGCGAATGTACCCTGCGAGAGATGTCTGGTGTGGACGCTGAGGGAAAGAGTCTCCTGAAACAGTCAAAGAACTCAGATGACTTTGCCAGAGCCATGGCCCAGTGAGCAAAAACTTACTAGAGCCTTTGCTAACAAACCCATCCTTATTTAATTCGGGATAGACTATGACTTCACAACCTGCTCTGTCCTTTAGAAGGGGTGGTGTATGGCAGTGCTGTCCCAGATTTGGGATTGAACTGTGAGGCTGAGAGAGCAGGAGGCTGAAGGGAGCTAGTTGCAACTCCTTGATTCAGAGCCACCTGTCTGTGGAACAATTTAGGGCTGCATGGGAACAGCCCTGAATTGTGTCACTGAAAGCCTGGGTGTAGCAGAGCTCAATTCCCTGTCCCATCCACACTCTGGGCAGGTCTACACTACGAGGGAAAGTCGATCTAAGCTACACAATTTGAGTTACATTAGCAACTAACCACCAGGGGTCGATTTAGCTCTTCACTAGACCCGCTAAATTGAGCCCCGGTGGATCGATCGCCGCAGCGTCAATCCACCGGTAAGTGGAGACAAACCCTCTGATGCTGGAATGTTCACAGCCTGCTCCCTTCTCTTCTTCATATCAGGAGTGTAGAGAGTGCTTGTGTAGGAGTTAGTGTAGTTCACTCTGAGTTTTCTACCAGAGGAAAGTTCCCCTGAACATGAGGAATTGTTAAATGGCCGTGTCCAGCCACTTTGCAGACTATTTTGCTTGGCTTACACAGCACAAAGTAACATTAGCCCACCTAAGCATACAGCCCAGGCTTCTGCTACTGACCTTTAATGTCCTTCACAACTTAGCTCCTTCCTACACTGGTAATTTATTGTGTCTGCCCCCTCTGGTCCACCAGTGAAACCAGCTTCCATTGCTTGTTTGTCCATTTCTCCACATGAACTTTCACACTTGTTTCAATGCCTCCCTTTATGCATGGAACACCCTTCCTATAGAAGTCTCTAATGCTATTACCCTGTCCTGCACATCACAGGCCATAGAATTGCACCCAGGGATTCTTGCATCAAGCAAAATAACTTGAGGTTGAGGAGCTAAGCATATTTGTTAGAAAGATATCCAGTCTTGATTTAAAGACCTCCAGTAATGGAGAATCAACCACATTGCTTGGTAGTCTGTTCCAATAGTTAATTACCCTTACTTTGAAAACATCACATCTTATTTCCTATCTGAATTTGTCTAAATTCAGCTACCAACCATTGGATTTTGTTATGCATCTGCACACTAGATTAAAGAGCACTCTAATGTCAGAAATCTTCTCCCCGTATAGATACTTACAGATCCATCAAGTTTACCCTTAGCCTTCTCTACAATAAACTCAATAGACTCAGCTCCTTAATCCTGTCACTATAAATTAGGTTTTCCAGATCACAAATCATTCTTGTTGCTCTTCACTGAATGTCCTCAAAGTTTACAACATCTTATTCTTTAAGTGTATACACCAGAACTGAGGTGGTATTAATGGTCAGTAGTCTCCTACTCAGTATTCAAAGAAATAATACTAGGTAGAGTCGTGGTTGGGGATAGTCTATACAGAATTGGGGAAAGAACAAAGCAATATAAAATAATAAGCAGTGAGCCCAAGATCACTATTTCTCATGAAAAAGGGGAAGGGAAAGATGCAGAAACTGGTTTATTAGGGAACATTTTAAATGCCGTTTTAAATGATTTGGAATGTGTGTGTTTGTATTGTCCTTGGCACAATGGAGCCCAATCTTGATTGGGGTTTCGGGAGCCACATTAATACAAATGAATAATAATAAATAATTTTACATCTAGATGTACATGGAGCATTTGGCAATAATCAAGATGGTAAGCTCTTGTCTAGCTTGTTTTTATTTTTGTCTCACACCTACTGTTCTTTTGGGGGGCAGGTATGAACTGAAATTTAGCACTCAGGATGGGAAGAAGGTCCAGCTTTATTCAGAGAAGGATGAACCAATGAACATTCTTAACATCAAGAGAGGGATCATCTCAGCACTTATTGTGCCAATGGAAACTGAAGACAATCTAAAAACAATCTCCATGGTAGGAAGCTGAGCAACCGTTAATTTACTTCTTTAACAAATTCAGCAAAACCCACTAAGTGGGCCCTGTCCTGAAGTTCTTACTCAGACAATGGGATTTCAGACTAGACTTGAACTCTTTTGGTAACATGAACAATGATGCTAATTTTTCCCGCTCTCCAGGATACCATATATGGGAAGTGCGACAGTGAAGTTGAAGTCAAGGATAGGAAAGGGAACACAGCATCAGTTATTTCAATTAATAGAAACCTGAAAACCTGCGATAACTTCAATCCCATCAGAGACTATGTCAGCCCAATTGCCCTCATAAAGGGACTGGTAAGTACATCAGGGCATAATGTTATTTAAGAAAGTGCTACATTATAGTTATTTTAGTTTTTCAGAATCTGACCCTCTGCCTTTGCTTCCTGCCATTAGTGGTAGTCAATGGAAAAATCTGAACTTTGGGAAATGAATATCATCTCAACTTCTTTCACATTGTTCTCACAAATACTTCAATGTGATGTGTTGTTTTTTGGTTTGTTTTTGTTTGTTTTTTAAGAGACTAGTTCAGAATCACTGATTTTATATATATGTAATCATACTTTCCCATGGGCTTAATACTGTCAGGAGTGAGGCACCTTATAAGATCAGGTCCAAGGTTTTCTAGATAGCCCATTAAACTTTATTGGCCAAATCTTCCAACATGCATATATGCCCATTGCATGTAACCAGCATACGTATGCAAGTAGCTTGATGTGCATGTGCATGCTGAAGTTTCTGCATGCACCAAGATAAATCCTTTGACAAGCCCCATCCTCCGAGGCACTCAGGGTATTTGTGTGTGCAAGTAGGCTGGGTGCAAACACGCGCACGCACATGCAAACACACACACTGAAAGATTTGTTCCTGGTACCAAATGCTCGTGTGCTTATTCTTTTAATGTTCGTTGCTGATGGAAATCTTGAAACCATTTGTAACTACAGAGTCCGTAGGAGGACTGTGAAGTACATACACTGTTTTAAAGTGTCTAAACTATTCTACCCATTGCAAATTACTTCATAATGATAAGGACCAGTGCTTAATTTGTGCCAGAGTTTGCCAGGGCTGAGCCTGGGCACCTCTAGGCTTGACAGTCCATAGCTCTGGCACCTCTGGGTTTGTTGCATCCGTTATGAATGTCAAAAAAATACTTGAGCCCTAGCACCTAATTGCTGGAGCCCGGGCAACTTCTTTCATTACAAATTAAGCACTGATATGGCCATGTCCTTTCCTGTAGGCTGTAAGGGCTCAGTCCTGCAGTACATTCTCAAGCAAACACCATAATAACTTCACTGACACTTAGGACAAGATATCTTCAGGAGTGTTGGCTGTGAAGAGACTGCAGGATACGGACTGAGATATTGGCGCGGTTTTTCTTTAGACAAGGCTGTGATTTAATTATGAACTAAACGGCAGCACCACTCCCAATGTGCTGTCACTGTTAATGTTGCAGCCCAGTAACAATAGCCATCAGAAATGTGCTCATTTCACTAAAACAAAATATGCTAAATGTTCCTCAAACTATGTTTTCCAGCACAGCCCATTAGCCACCCTGCTCAGCAGCAGTCAAGCCTGTCAGTACACTATAGATTTAAGGAGAAGGCATGTGGCTGAGGTAAACTGCAAAGAAAAACACCTATTTCTGCCTTCCTCATACAAGTAGGTGGCATGTTATATATCGTTACCCTTCCTTTGTAAATAGTCATAATGAATGATAATAAGTCAAATTCCACCCTGATTTACTGCCCATGCAATGGCGGGCAGGATTCAGCACAACTGAAGGACTGCATTTTTCTGTTATTTATTAGAACTCAGTATGGTATGATGGCACAAGTCACGCAGACTCTGAAACTTGTCGAAACCCCCAAAATCAACAACAGAAACTTTGATGAAGGTAGGTCTGCAGTACTGAAACATTTTTCCGTTTCATCGTGACACATTTCTGGCTTCCAATCTCGGCATGCACTCCTCATAAAACATGTCCACTGACCAAGTTAGATTAGCTTTGTTAAGAAATGCCTAACCACCTACGATAAAAAAAGCTGCATATCACCTTCAGGAAATAGCAATGGTGTGTATTCACCTATATGTGAAATAATTCTAGATATGGGGAAACAAATGCACTGTTCAGCTACATCAGTACCTATATAAAACTTCATAAAGGTCCTGTTAGTTAAACAGGAAGGATGCTTCAAAGAGTCAGAAACTAAAATGTCTCTGTGATGTCCTGCTCTTGTGGGCAGCATTGCTTAGTGGTCAGGGTTTAGGCCCTTAGATATGTGGGGGTGGGGGGTGTAGGGGAGCCTGGGCCCTCCCACTCCACCAGGCTCCAGCTCAGGGCCCTGTGAGGGCTATCAAAGGTCTGACATCCAGGAAATCCTTAAGGCTGCCCTCCCTAGGCAACTTCCTACTACCCCACTATGGTTCAAAGTTTGAAGTCTGTGACAAGAAGGTGTGAAGGGGGTCAGCTCACCGCTGGGCACTTCCTCATGCTCTCTATCTCTCTGAGGGCAGCAGCTGCCTCCTCCTGTGACTTGGCCCCCTAGCCAGGTCAGTCCCCAGTCTCTTGCCTGTCAGGGTAGTCAGTACCCGTGGGGTACAAAAGGGGCGGAATGAGGACCCCAACTCACGACCCTCGAAAATGGAATAGGACCATAAATTGAAAGGGGTGTGACTAGGGATGTGCACTGCAGGTATATTTGGGCCTGCTAAGGAGGAGGAGGTGGGAATGGGGAATTGGGAAATGGGGAACAGAGACACAGGCGAGGCTCTGCGGCGTCAGAGCTGGGAAGGGGGACACGGGGTAAAGGCTTTGCCGTGTCAGAGCTGGGAAGGGGGATATGAGGTAAAAGGTCTGTGGCGTCAGAGCTGGGAAGGGGGATACGAGGTAAAGGCTCTGCGGCATCAGAGCTGGGAAGGGGGATATGAGATAAAGGCTCTGCGGTGTCAGAGCTGGGAAGGGGGACACGGGGTAAAGGCTCTGTGGTGTCAGAGCTGGGAACGGAACACTGAGAAACAGACCCTGCCAGCGTGTAGAGCTATGAATATGCTTGCTTGGAACTAACCTCAATAAACATCAAATTGCCTGCACTTCAGACTTCTGGTCTTCTGCTTTCTGTCAGCGTGACAAGAAGCCTTCTAACAGTCTTCCCTTCCCTCAGCAAGTTGTTGTTGGGAGAGGTTCTGCCTTCCCTCAGCCCTTTCCTCAGGAGCTGCAAGTTTCAGATCCATTCTCTTCCCTGATCTGCCACCAGTGAGCTGTTCTGCTCCCTTTTAACTCCTCCTCCAGTCTGTTCGTGTCTTGCAAGTGTAGCAGGGCGGGGCTAGCTGAGCTGCTCTGGGCTCCTGGTTACCCAGTGTGAGGTTTGTAGATCACAGTCCTTACAGAAAGAAATAATGCTTTTCCTGTTTGTTAGATAAACTGGAAAAGAAAAGACTTTCCTTGGAAAGTGCTGATACCAAATCCCGCCGGCATGGAGACGCTGTGCTGAAGGTCCTCCAGGATCTGCAGAAGTTGTCAGTCTCCCAGCAGAACCAGCAGAGAGCAAGCCTTTTTTACAAATTTGTAACTGGACTTAGAGGCTTACACAATGACACTCTAGGGTCTCTTGTACGAAAGATGATGGAGACCTCAAGGTAATGTATAAAAAGTGTAATTCTCGCGTTGTGTAAACACAAAGCCTGGCAATGTTGAATCAAATTTAATTCCAGAGGTGATGTTCTCCTGTAAACAGTTTTAATCATAGCCTAAAGTAATATCTTAAATGCTGTAATAGTTGGACATTGGGAAAGACTACTAAGAGTATGTGTGTTTGAGGGAGAGACAGAAAGATATTTAAATGTTATCCCATAAACAAACAAATCCAGTGTGGTAATAATTTACTTCAACAGGTTTATTCTTACCTTCCACGAGGTAGTAATATTTTTCATTTGCTCATTAACTGTTACTTTGATATATATAAATCCTAATATATTTTTGGGGGAGTAGACTCCTAAGTGTAAATCACACTGCTCAGTATTATATGGAATCAAATCCAAAACTTGTACCAATTGTCCCTTAAATGGTCATGTAATAAATGCTGCACAAGAGCATAAGCCTTTATCACAGATGTCAGCAGTCCCCCTGTGACTCCTCCCCTCCGCTCCCCCATGAATAGGTTACTACTATGAGATAAATCTGGATTAGACCTTGGGTAGGCTATTCAGGGAATAGATGTGTTAAAATGCACTGATTGCAAGCCCTGGCACCGGGTGCTACCACTACCCAATCTCCAGTTGTGGAGAGCAAATTTTTGGAGGTCCAGGAATGGGGCACAAATCTATTGCTCCACCATTTCCCTCCTGGCTGCATTTTATTCCATTACACATACACAGAAAAAAAGCAGCCTCCGTTTAACTCATATTACACTGTATGAGGTTGGTGATTGGTTTGTGGATGTGTGGAGGGCGAGATGGTTAAAGAGAGAAACATGTGACTACATATCTTGGTTGTTCTGTGTTTGTACAGTGCCTAGCACAATGTACAGTGCCTGGTCCACGAATTGGGCTCCTAAGTGCTACAATAATACAAATAATGAATAGTAATAACAGTAATGTAATAAACCTTTGTCCATAGCTGGTTATGATATTAGCATAATTTTTAAAAATAATATGATTTTAACTGATTTTTAATAGCCATTTGTGTGATATATTTAGAGACACACAGAGATATAGGGATATATCACTCACACTACAATGCATACAAATCTAGATACAGACACAGAATACATAGATATAAAAGATATCGATGATACAGATAGGGATGGAGAAGGATACGCCTGAACCAAAACCCCAGTTCCAAACCCTCCTCTGGACTTTGTGGAAGTTTGGATCTAGATTTGAACTTCAGGTTTGGACTAGTCTCTACAGTGGACCTGACTGGAAAACTCTGACTCTGAGCCACTCCAGATTTCATGAAGTTCTGATTTGAATCTCAAATCTGAATTTCATGACTCCATAGAGACCTAAAAACATTTCTATTGTAGAAAATATCTATCCTCATTTGAATATAGTTGTAACACACGGGCTGCATGTTTCTTTCTAATATGCAACATGGACATATACTCAAGAACATTGGACTAATGTCAATAATTTCTTTCCCTTTCAGTTCCATCACAGTGCAGGGTCTGATTCAGTGTGGTACCCCAGATTGCTTCGGTTCTATACTTCAGATAATAAGAACTGGAAATGTCGATCCTCTGGTGGCGGACGCAGTCACATACAGCCTTGGACTCCTGCCTTTTCCATGTACCAAAAGAATACGGGAAATTCTTAACATGGCCCAGTATCAGCAAAGTCGAGCTACTTTTTATGCTTTAAGCCATGCTGTTACCAAGTGAGTATATGTGCAGATACGTATACAGAAAAAAAGTGTTAGGACACACTCTGAAAGCAATCATTATTTGGAGATTTAATCATTCAGTTTACTATGTTTGTGCAAATTGACTTAGAAAAGGATTCCCTAAGTAAGGTGTTTCTAATGGTTTCTGGTTCATTTGTGTCTTCCCATAGATTCTATGAGGACAAGAAAACTGTGACACAGGAAATAATGGATGTTGCAAACTTTATGGAGTCAATGATTGGCAATGAGTGCTCTGGGAATGACGAGTTAACCTACCTCACACTTAGGGTATTTTAATTTGCCTCTCTCTTTATATAATCTATTATTTTAAAATCACAGCATGCAGTATAGCATTCTTATTGATTGGGAAAATATATTTATTTCCTTGTTTTCATAATTCACAGGCTATTGGAAACATGGGCAAGGCAATGGAGGTTGCTAATCCAAACCTGAAATCTGCTCTGAAGACATGTATCAAAAATGAAGTTGCATCAATTTCTGTTCAGAAAGCAGCCATCCAGGCACTGAGAAGAATGACTATTACCGATGAGGTAAATCAATCTTGTATAGTTCTAGCTCATCTCAGTTGTATGCTTCCAGTTAATGATTAAACAAAGCAGGCTTTCTCCATCCATGAATATTTTATGCTATTTCCCCATTATCTATTCCCCTGCCTTTCTTTAGAACCCCTTCCTTGATTTTACCAGGGCTGATACTCCTCTCACAGCAGCATTCTCAATGGGCCAGAGCTTTAGCATGTGTGAATTGGAATAGCTCCATTGTGTTGCTCCTGCTTTACACAGGTTTAATTACGTGACAGGAGAATTGGATATGTCCATTGCTATTGGATGGTGTCTTCAATGAAGTAATTACAATGAGGATGTAGCCCAGTGACTTCAAGAGAGTTACCTCTGATTTACACAGGTTTAATTACAGTGAGAGGAGAAGAATCGGGGTCATTGCTTTTACTGGGTGGATATTTGTTGTGGTAGTGTTGCCTAGTGGGTAATTCAGGTTCTATTCCTGGTTCTACCACTGGCCTTCTGGGTGAACTTGGGCAAGTCAGCCTCTCTGTGCCTCATTTTCTCTGTCTATACAATGGGGATAATGGTACTGACCTCCTTTGTAAAGTGCTTTGAGATCTATGGATGAAAAGCAATGTATAAGAGTTAGGTATTATTTGTATTTGCACTACAGCAGCATCAGGTTTGTTTAAACCACATGGGTTGCATCATGCTAGACACTTTACAGAAATGTAGAAAAAGCCAGTTCCATCTCCAAAGAGCTTACAGTCTACAAGACAGGACCTTTTTTCATATTTTAAATAGTTGTTAAGATGTTGTACATCACCCCAAACATTACAGGGAATGTTTTTCTTGTGTACTATGAAGGTGAAGTAATCAGGATTATTATGCAATATATATGAAATAAGTAGAGCTGGTTGGGAAATTATTTATTTTTCCCTAAGAAAAATGTCAAGCAAAAAACCTTTTCATTTTTCATCTAAAGTTTTCTTCAGAAGTTTTTGGCCTTTTGTTGACAAAATAAAAACTAAAAATGTTTTGGTTTTCAACAACCAACAAACAACAGTTTTCATTTTCAGTTGCCAGAAACCAAAATGAATTTCAGTTTTGACAAAAGCAGATTTTGTTCATGAAAATTTCCATCAAAACAAAGTTTTAATGAATTTTTTTTTACCAGTCCTAGAAGTAAGTAGCTTCCCTCCTCTATAACTCCAATAAAGTTGCAACAAGGTTGCACGGGTGTCATTAAGGGAATCATTTGACCCAACATGTTCCAATCAGAGACTGGCAATATCACCTACCCAGATTATCAGTGCACTAATGTACCTTTCATTGTTGGTACAGGACCGTACTGTGCTTCTTAAAGCTTTCCAAAATGCCGATGCTCCAGTTGATAAACGTCTGGCAGCCTATCTTATGCTGATGAAAAGTCCTTCCACATCTGATCTCAACAAGATCACTAGAGCGCTCCTAAAGGACAAAAGTGAACAAGTGAAAAGCTTTGTTGCAACCCACATTGCCAACATCTTGGACTCTGAGGAAGTAGGCATTGAAGAGTAAGTACAATTAAATTGTATGTTGTTGACATAGGAACAAAGTTCTAACCCTAATTGGAATGGTGAACTGAAATAGCCTCATTTAAACAATTTAAAGTCAGAGAGCCAGATAATCAGCTGGTATAAATTGGTGGGTTCAATACAGCTATGCCAGCTTACATCCACTTAGGTTCTGGCTCTTACCCTTGCTTTTTCTACATGAACAAGTGCAGAGCATTCACTAAGTACAATCAAGACACGTGGCAGAAGAAATCATTATTGTTTGAAGACTAGCTGATTTCTGGAATGTTTACTAACTGTATTCCAATTCTTTTCTTTTTCTTAGTCTGAAAAACAAAGTACAAGAAGCTCTTAAAGGATCTCAGATTCCAGCAGCCAATGACTTCAGAAAGTTTTCACAAAATTATCAGATTTCCAAACGTATTTCCCTGCCCGGGAATGATCCTGTCTCAGCCAAAGTAGAAGGAAATCTGATATTCGATCCAAACACCTACATTCCTAAAGAAACCATGCTAAAAACTACTCTGCAGTTGTATGGACTTAGCCCAATGGATATCTTTGAGGTACAACAGATGTCAAATCCTTACACTATTACTCAGTTTTTACATATTTTCTTTCTGTTTGCTTATACTGACTTGCAGTGACTAAATATGTTATTTTTACAAGCACCAAGATCCTGATCTTGTTCACCAGAGAGTCTCTTTGCTGTAAAGCTCCCTAGAAGCAGGGAATCTGTCTCAGTCATTACATTGTTTTGTTGTGTTTCAGATTGGCATGGATGGGAAGAGTTTCGAGCCAATGCTAGAAGCATTGTTTGGCCAGAAAGGGTTCTTTCCCGACAGCGCCAGTAAGGCTTTGTACTGGGTTGACGGCAGAGTTCCAGAGCATGTCTCCAAGGTGCTCTTTGACTATTTTGGTTACTCCAAGGATGACAGACAGAATCAGGTAAACTTTCAGACTGTTCTTTAGACAGTGTTTTATTAATATTTAGCACACGCATACATCTGTGTTCAGTACTTTCCTGCATGTGTAATGTATTGTATATCTGGAGCATTGCCCTCTCGTGGTTAATTTACAGAAGATAAAATCCCTAGTTACACCTAACTAAAGGTGATTTTCCTTTATTGCATTTCGTAGAATCCTTTGTTTTAGGAACCAAAGTTCCAGAGTTCTGTCTCCAATAAGGGTATCTGTGCAGATCAGCTGGCAGCTATTATGTAATTGTACTGGGTGTATCAAATTTTCAGACTTGTTACAAGGAGATCTCATTTTGTGGTACTTTTTGACTGAATTCTCAGGATGTGATGAAAGGAATAATGCTGAACTTTGAAAAACTGATAAAAGAAATGGGAAACAAAGAATTTCCTGAAGCTAGGGCCTACCTCCGAATCCTGGGAGAAGAACTTGGGTACATGAAACTCAACGATTTCAACATACTGGGAAATGTGATTTTAAAGAGCATTAAAACTCTGCAGGCCATTCCAGAGAAGGTATGTTTCTGAAGTGCAGAATTAAAATATTTCACATTAGATTTTTCTATCAGATATTTTTATATTTATCTTCCAAATAAAGCACAGATATTTGAATGGAGTACTAGTCACTTAAAAAGAAAATTACTTAAAATGGAGTGTCAAAATTTAGCCAAAAGGCCCTATCCCCAAAGTTATTTAGGTGCCTAACTCCCATTGGAACAAATCCAGCTAATGGGAATTAGGTATCTAAATACCTTTGAGAATCTGGACCTAAAATAATTGTGCATCTCGACAACAGAAGAATGTGAGATTCAGAATAATGTCTTCAATATCATGATTATCTCCGTATCTTCATTCCATTTGATTTCACATGCTATGGATCTCATCCACCAATGAGATCCATGCAGAGTCCCAGAGAACATAAGCCAGTGGGGGTCTGCTGAGACACAAGGAGGCACCTATTGACTCCAAAAGGATCCCATTGCAGGATTGGGACCAACATGGGAGTAATCCCTAAAATCTTAATGTTTGTCCATGTGCGATATTGCTAAAGGGTTAATGGAGGTAGAATGTACAGGAATATTTTTAAATGTTTTATAATATTAAAAAGTAAAGGAAATGTATTGCACTCGAGGGATATTGGGTGAAATCCTGACCCCATTGAAGTCAGTGGGAGTTTTACCGTTGACTTCAGTGATGCCAAGATTTCACCCTTCTACCTAATCTGATCCACCTAGGTAATTATATTACACCTATCACCATGTAATCAGATGGTCACTATTGTTTCCTCAGATTTAGGTGAAGAAATTATTATATTTATTTTTCTTAAAAGACAGATTTTGACAAATGTTCTTCGTGAATGTTTTTACTTGTGCCTCATAAAGTAATATTTTTGTGCAGTCTTGGTCTCTGTACCGTATAAGAATTATAGTCTTAGATTAGGTGATTATGATTAAAGGATATTTTAAAAGGTCCTTTATACCTCATCCTAGGATTCATTTTAATGTTACAAAGCCTACATTAAAGTACTTCATTATTCAGTGTTTCCTTATTTGATTCACAGATTGTGCAGGCCATCTCAAAAGGTACAGAGGGTGACTTATTTGTTCACTACATCTTTATGGACAATGAATTTGAGCTCCCAACCGGAGCAGGATTGCAGCTACAAGTTGCTTTCTCGGGAATTGCAACTCCTGGAGCCAAGGCTGGGGTGAAGATTCAACCAAAGAATGTGAGTCTTAATTCCTGTCATGATATTATATTCCCCTAACAAGTGTGCCATCTCCTTTGGGAATAAAGCAGAGATATCAGCAGGTTGTCAAAGACAATACAGAATATTCCAGAAACAAAGATTAAAATTATTAATTACAACACTTCCAGGTTGTCATTAGGTGAGTGCAATATTAAACTAACAAATTGAACAAAACAAATATTAAAATATACCTGAGTTTTATATAGCTATCTAAGATTATTCATCCAAATTAACCCAAGTTAGCATGCTAACTTCTCTGAAATCCTGAGTCACCAGAAATAGGTTTGAAACAAAATCTCCAGTCCAAACACCTCTGAAATTTGGGGTTGTAAATTTTTGAATCTGCATCCAGATTTTGCATCTGGACCCTATTTTGGTAATCAGCTGAATTAAAACCTTGAGCCTGAGTGCTCTTATACATTGGGAAAGTTTAGATAGATCTTTGGACCCATTCCTATTTGTCAAACCTTTTACTCACTGGAGCTTAGTATAATCCTCCCACTGTGGAAAAGTCTCTTCTGACTGGATTTAAATTGCCTGAGGCTCTCCAAAGAGCTATTTTTTTATTCAAAGTCTCTCTGCAGTGGGAACAGCTTCAACTATAAAGCAAGTTCATTGAACCTGAGTTATCTCCCCCCATATTTGCTGCCCCACAAATATCACTTCCTTTTTCCTTCAGATTCTATAGTGTGTCTTAGTGACCAAACTTTACTGAATAACAACATTAATTTGATAAATTAAGCTACCAATATCTAGATCTAGTCCATCAATAAGAATGAGAACATTACTCTTACATTGATATTATCAGAACTAAATAATGTTCTTTGGGGAATGAAATATATCATTTTGTCTTTTCCCCATAGATGCAAGCAGACCTGGTCATTAAACCCTCGATGGCAATTGAATTTATAACTCATGTGGGAGCAAACATCCCGGCATTTGCTAGAAGTGGCGTGCAGATGATCTCCAACATATACCATGAGTCTGGAATTGAAGCCCGGGTTGGTTTGAGAGCAGGACAATTAAAACTCAGCATTCCTGCTCCAAAGACCCCTACCAAGCTCTTCAGCTTCAGGTGTTTGGACCTGGATAACAATATTTGCTCTTTCAAGATTGCATCCTCCTTTCCTTCTTGCTTTTTTGCTTCTGAATGATAAATATTGTACTGGATTTTATTTTGATGTTTTTGTTTTGGATTTCTTTCTTTCTTTGTTTGTTTTTTGCTATTCTGGAAAATGACTGCTACTGTAAAGCTAGGATAACTTCCTTCTTGGTGTAATGTAGTAGTCAGAGCAGACTAGGGCCTGGGAGTAAGGCCTGAAAGATTTCTGAATTTGTTACTCACTTTCATAATATTTGCCAAGACACATAACCTGTTTATGCCTCAATTTCCCCTTTCATAAAATTTTGGTAATAACAATGCATATCTATGTGATGGGGTGATACTTAATCATCATAATCATTTTGAGATTCTAAGATGAAAGGATCTGTATGCATGCAGGTTATTTATTATATAATAATTATTAATACATAATTTTATCATTTTCTCACTACTTGCTATTTCCAAAGCTCTGTGTTACTTAAGCTTGTAATAGGTATATTTTTTCAGAAGGTTTTCACTTGAAAAGTAATCTCATAAATAGGATTTATCAAATAGTAATATTTAGATACATGTCTTGAGAATAACTAGACTTATTTTTCTTTTCCAGTAATACATTACATTTGGTCTCTCCAACCAAAACTGAAGTGATTCCACCTCTGATTGAGAACAGAGAGTCGTGGACATCTTGCAAACCTTTCTTTGTTGGTCTAAATTATTGTACTAAAGTAGCTTACTCTAATGCCAGCTACACAGATGCAGCACCATACTACCCACTGACTGGAGAAAGCAGGTCAGTTATGTCATCCTTGACTGTATCTACTTTTTGTCTACCCCACAAAAGTCAACCGTCCCTATTATGGCTGCAGTACATATTGCTTTTTTGTCATGTACTTTAATAAAAGACAGGCAGGATCAACTGAGAAACAAGATGGTTGGGAATTGAAGTGATTTTTACTGTTTGCTATACTAATTGGATTTGTTAGTTACTAGTATAGGTGACCTTTTTCCCATTATGAATTCTCTAGGATTGAAATTGAAATACAGCCTACAGGACAAGTACAGGAATACTCTGCAAATGCTAACTATGATCTACAGAGAGAGGAAAATGACCTGGTAGACACTTTGAAATTTACCACTGAGGCAAAAGGTAAGAATGTAAAGAACAATCAGACTTAGCTCATCTTTGAATTGTGACAATGCCATGAAGGCTTGGTCTAGACTACCCCCCTAATTCGAACTAAGGTACGCAACTTCAGCTACGTGAATAACGTAGCTGAAGTCGAAGTACCTTAGTTCCAACTTACCTTGGTCCACACTCGGCAGGCAGGCTCCCCCGTCGACTCCGCGGTACTCCTCTCGCCGAGCTGGAGTACCGCAGTTGACGGCGAGCACTTCCGGGTTCGACTTATCGCGTCCAGACTAGACGCGATAAGTCGAACCCAGAAGTTCGATTGCCAGCCGCCGAACTAGCGGGTAAGTGTAGCCAAGGCCGAAGAAAAATCAGATTAACAGAATTAGCATTGCTATTTACAATATACAATACAAAACAATCTTTGTACCCAAACCTGCAAATGCATGTCCTCGGTTTTATGTACATGAGTAGTTCCAGTGCACAGGTGTTATAAAGGACCATAGCTATATTTTGTATCTCAAAATGTTTTGCTATGTTAAATAATAAAATTACATTGATACATGAAAGCAATAAAGAAGGGAAATTATGAGGCACCATATAAGCAAGAGAAAAGATACATTGTTAGGTGAAATATGAAAATAAATGGTTAGTCAATAATGCACAGAAATACTGAAAATCTGTTACAGAAAAAAAGAGTTGAACCAACATCAAATTGTATGGAGAGACAAACTGAAGAAGATCAGTGATAGATAAAGAGAGAAAGCAAGCAGAGAGGTAATTAGAGACAATATAGCATCTCCAGTAGGTTGAATGGAACCCCTAGAAATCTGAAAGAATAAGGAGAGCAAATTTCAACTTGTGTACTCAAATTGTTCTCTTCACTGTCTGCTTTAGATATTTGGGGTAATGCTATTTTCAGATGCTCATTTTTTTCATCCTTCCTTCTATAAAAGCCTAAAAAGACATAATTAATGTTGCATTTTTCAGGTGCAAGACAAAGTGAGGCCACGCTGACCTTCAGATACAACAGAGACAAGAAGATTTTGACCAGTGATGTCCAAATTCCAAATTTCGATATTGACTTTGGTACCAACTTCAGAGTCAATGATGAATCCACTCTGGAAAGGAGGGCATATACCTTTATCTTAGACATCAATAACAAGAAGATTCCCGAAGTTACTCTTACTGGTCGCATAAGGTAATCCTGACATCCTGTTAGACTTTCCGAATATTCTGAAACTAGGTAACTGAATGTTTTATTAACAGTAGGGTTTTCACGAGTATGTTCTTCTAGATCAGGGGTCCACAACCTTCAGCACACGGTCCATCAGAGTAATCTGCTGGTGGGCTGCGAGACATTTTGTTTACATTGACCATCCACAGGCACGGCCCCCCGCAGCTCCTAGTGGATTCGGTTCGCCGTTCCCGGCCAATGGGAGCTGAGGGAAGTGGCGCAGGCCACAGGAACATGCTGGCCACCACTTCCCGCAGCTCCCATTGGCCGGGAATGGCAAACTGCAGCCACTGGGAGCTGTGGGGGGCTTTTTCTGCAGACAGTCAACATAAACAGCATGTCTCGCAGCCCACCAGCGGATTACCCTGATGGGCCGCGTGCTGAAGGTTGCCGACCCCTGTTCTAGATACCCAGAGATTGTCCATCATCTACGTGCACCATGTGACTTCTCTCTCTCTCTCTCTCTCTCTCTCTCTTCACTCAAATCTCTGTTTAAAACACACTTCTACCATAAAGCCATTCAGTTATAAGCCACCACAGATAAATACAAAGAAAATAAGTACAATCCAGCTTCATAATAGATTCTTCACACTATATATGGCATATATAATTTCGGTTACAAATTCTTTGAGGTAATTCCCATATCTTCTGGTAGAGTGTCAAATGTGCCATTGGCACTCCATAAATAATACGAATAAAAACATCAGAGAGCTATCTATAAGAATCCCCGCTCTTCATGATAAGAATATTTCCTGTAGCATCTATGGAAGAGTTTATAATTAATGTCGGTTTTCCCTTGATCCAAAAATTATCTGCCTCACAGACCCACAGTGAAGTGAATTGTTCATACTCTTTAATACCCTTCATTCTTCAACAGAATTCTCTTATCTTGATGCTGCCCCAGGGATGTTCCTCATGCAGGGCTGCCTTTAACACCAGTGGCATTAACAACGTTCAAGTACCTTGATTCCCTTTCATTTACACCAATGTAAAATCAGGATTAAGTCTACTCAAGTCAGCAAATTACAAAAGTGTACAATGCTTAAACTAGAGGACGATCAGACTCAGTAGCAGACTATTGCCCATAGAGGGCCAAATGCTTTAGTGTGCTTACTCAGTTGTTAGATAAAACTACTATTAATATGAATGGGAGTTTATCCTGAGTAAGGATTTTAGTATTTGGCCCATATATACCTGGACAGAAAGAGCTCCACAATAGTATTATAATAATTTTCCTTCATCAGTGAAGTCCCAAGGAAATCAATGGATTTCAGAGCACTCATCAGCTCAAGGGTCAAATAAACCCATTCCTTGTAAGACCTAGAATTCCTTTTTCCAGTTTTAATTACTATAATTGTTCCTGAAAAAGTGCCAGCCATAGTATAGTCAAACAGGTGATGTTCACGTTTGCTACTGGTTTGCTTTCACAGATATGATGGGAAGAAAGACGCAATGCTGGGAGGTGTCATTTCTATCCCTCGCCTACGGACTGAATTCGTAACCGAAGCATTGCTTCATCATTCACTGAACAGGGTTTCTCTTCAGATGGACTCATCTGCAACAGCTTATGGGAATTCGATTTCAGAGAGAGTTGTTTTCAGATATGGTATGGGCATTTATCATGATGTAGAAACTTCACCCATATGTGAAACTGAAAACCATACATGTAACCTCCTGTTACATCTGTTATCTAGTACATCTCTATACACCATGAGCCATACAAGAGTAACGTGATTTTGTTAATTTTTATCCTTTTCTCCCCCTCCCTTGAACTCATGATTTTCAGATAATGAGAAGATTGAACTAGAGTGGAATTCAGGCACCAGCACAGCAGTGAAAAAGATGTCTGCCAACTTCCCTGTTGACTTTGCAGACTACCCGAAGGCTTTACAGAAGCATGCCAATGAGCTGCTGGACCGGAAAGTGGCTAATACAGATATGACATTGCGGCACATTGTCTCACAATTCATCATGGTAAGTGTGAATACTTACTCTAAAAATATTACAGCTTGATCATGCAACCCTGAGGAGCAGTCCAATACATTTTACTGGGACTACTTGTGTAAGTAATCACTAGGGTGTGTAAGAGTTGCATTATCAGGTCCATCTGCTCCTCTCCAGAAAAGCACTCAAACTTGTGCTTCACATTAAGCACATGGGTAGTCCCACTGGCTTAAAGCTAACACTTATTTCCTACTACTCTGGAAAACACATCCACTGTGTCATTGCAGGCAACCCGTACCTGGCTACAGAAGGCATCCAAGGATGTTCCTTATGCCCAAACTTTACAAGATAAGCTAAATGGACTGCAGGAACTGAACATTCAAACAATGGGGCTGCCTTTTATCACCATTCCAGAGGAACTCTTCCTGAAAAGGTAAACGGAGAAATGAGAACAGTCACCACAGGGAACTGACTCTGGAAACTTTCTCATGTATTTCTTATTTAAAATATGATTAGACTTCATTTTAGACAATAGCACATAATGACCATAACAAAGAATGGTAAGAGCAGGGATATATAATTAAGTTTACTAAATGGCATACATAATTAATATGTACAGGCCAATCCTCAGCTAGTGACATTTGCCATAGCTCCACCGAAGCCAATTTACACCAGCTGACGATCTGGCCCATCACATATAAATATATCATGCACTCCATATCCCTTAGCAGAAAACAAATTGTTTTTCCTTCTGCTTTCTTTCACTGTGGTAACATGAAACTCATATTAGGCACAAGCATCTTCATTGCTTTCAGTCTGTACGTGGGCTGAATATGGGTTGGGAACCAAGTGATCTTTCTCCTACAGTCTTACCAATTATGCCCATTATAATAGTGGGTAATTCTGCTGCCCTACACTACATTTTTGTTAACCATTTCAGATTCAGTGCCTCTGGTTTATTGGCCATTTCTTAAAAATCACCTTTGTATTTGGGGTTCCATGACTTTCAGATCGTTCCTTGGTGCCATTCACTTCCATTCAACAGCACACATTCTGCCTAGATACCCCTGTGGTATCTGACTGCCATTTAGGACCATATATTAGAATTGATATGCAAACTAGACACAATCAACTCCGGTTTGAATAAGGACTGGGAATGGTTGAGCCATTACAAACATTGAATCTATCTCCCCTTGTAAGTATTCTCACACTTGTTATCTAACTGTCTGTCTGTACTGGGCTAGCTTGATTATCACTTCAAAAGTTTTTTTTCTCTTAATTAATTGGCCTCTCAGAGGTGGTAAGACAACTCCCACCTGTTTATGCTCTCTGTATGTGTGTATATATATCTCCTCAATATATGTTCCATTCTATATGCATCCGAAGAAGTGGGCTGTAGTCCACGAAAGCTTATGCTCTAATAAATTTGTTAGTCTCTAAGGTGCCACAAGTCCTCCTGTTCTTCTTTTTGCGGATACAGACTAACACGGCTGCTACTCTGAAACATAACATATTTTGTGATGCCCCAGAAGTTCTAATACATTTCCAATTCTTTTGCTTCAGTAAAACTGTTTTGTAGACAGTCATATGTGCCAACGGACTTTGTCAATATTTTCTCCAATTTTGGAGTGGTCCTTATTGGCATGTAGAGAGAAACAAACTTAATCAAGTACAGCTGATAGAATAATTCATTACAAATAATGCTTGTGAATATAGCCCTTTTTTACTGTTTGCAAATTATTTATGAATCAGTCTTGATTTCAGCAAATGAATTTATTATTTGTTAGTATTCACAGAACAGTTTATGCAAATAATTTCAGCCTATGGGTGTTGGAAACTGTTCACTTTAACTATTTGGTATTCATTATTTGTGCTGTGCAATGGATCATTAAATTATGAGTATTAATATTCTGGTAGCACATAAAGATTCCAACCCTAGTTGCTCTAGCCACGGAGCATACATAAAATAGCAGACTGTCTCTGTCCCAAACATCGTATAATCTAAAGCCAGTTTAGAGAAACAGATACAGGCAAACAACAACAAAAAGAACTCGCCAAAAGTACAGTTCTTATGAAGTACAGTGCAATTTCTTCTCATTTTTCTCTGTGCATAATAATATCCCCCAGCACCACCAAACTTCCCTGTTTACAGCCGCCAGTCAGAGTTTTTCACAGTCACGTGGTATTGTTTCTGATACCTGATTGAATGGCTGGAACTTTTAAAGAAAAATAATAACAAGTACTGAAAGATGAGTAATGAGTAGTGTATAATGCTAAACACACTTTCCAGTATGAATTTTTGGATGACTAAATAATGTCTTCTAAAATTAATTACATGTTGAGATATGCAAATAACCAGCAGCTATCTTAGAATATAATAATAATAATAATAATAATAATAATAATTAATAATGAAGCCCTTCATGTAACACTCTACAAACATATCACTTTTATTCACAAGAATATGAACAGATCCTGTTTTCTACTATTCCACATAGCATATTGCATAAGTATGGCAATGACATCAGAAAGGAAGGGCTTCAAATCAAGAGATACCATTTAGAGCACTTAGAGCATTATTCTAGGAGTTAGGAAACTGGAGTCCTTTTATAACTCTATTAGAATGTGACCTTGGTCAAAAGACTTTTTCTGTCTGTGCCTCAGTTTCCTCATTTATAAAATGCATATTATATCTTCATCACTCTGTCTCTGATACCCATTCTCATACCAACATTTCTGTTCATTAATGTTCATAAAGCAGATTAAGATTTTCAAATGGCAGATGCAAAGTATTAATTAGATAGAAAATCAGGAGCAAAATAAGAGTCTTGTGTTTAACTTCCTTGGAAAAAATAACTAGAGACGCAACCAGCATGATCTAGTCAATTTATTTTGGGGGGAAAGATCTAGTCCCTGCCAGTGACATTTTGTGTGGACTTGGCCCACTTAATCTCTCAGTCTTCTTATCTGTAAAATGGGGATAACAACATTTACATACCTACTTGCATAGAGTTTTAATTAGTGAATGTATGTTGAGTGCTGAGGTCAGACTAGGTGATTATAATGGTTCTTTCTTCCCTTAAAATTAATGTATCTATGAATTGCCTCATTATCATTATTACTAATAACTATTACTTTGTGTGTTTCATAGAGTTTTACATAATGATAACAGTGGGTAATTTTTGTGTTACAGTGATGGCCGGATCAAATATATTTGGAACACGGACAATGTTATAATTAACATCCCATTGCCATTTGGCGGAAGATCATCGCATGATATAAGGCTGCCAAAGACTGTAAAAATGCCTCAGTTGGTAATGGAATCAATTGGAATAAATGTGCCATCTCAGGAGTACCAACTTCCACTATTTACTGTTCCAGAGTCCTACCAACTTCGTGTGCCTTTACTGGGCACTTTAGAGGTCTCCACAAACGTATACAGCAATTATTACAACTGGTCTGCATCTTATACAGTGGCTAACACCACAAACAACGTTTCCAGTATGAGAACTAGTTATCTAATGAAAGCTGATTCTGTTTTCGACCTACTTTCATATAGTATGCAAGGTAAGAAGTTTTGTTAATAGTGTTACACTTTTACATCTACTTTTAAAATGTCTATATTTTTATATGTACCATGAAAAGCAGATTCGTTTGCAAACTGTTTATTTAAAAAAATGGTTGTGTAAACTCAAATCTTTTCTTCTTTTTAAAATATGTAATATGAAGTTTATTTAATTAGGTGCTAAAAATAAATCCAGATAGTTGAATAAAAAATTTCAGATCCAAATTTTCCAAGGGGCCCCAACCCAGCCTCTGAAGCCCTGATCCTGAAAACACTTAAGCATATGACTAGTCCCATTAAGATCAATAGGAATCTTAAGTACTTGCAGAATCAGGGGCTATATTAGTATTTGAAATTATTTGTGCATGCAATTCAGATAGTTAGATCACAAACACTGATTTATGTGCACAAACAGTTTTTCATGCAAATATGCAGGTGCAGTTGTATTGCTATTATTATTGTTAATTATTTATACAGCACCGTAGTGTGTGTGTATGTGTGCCTATACATATATATACAAAAACACATACGTATGTAAACAAAGACCTTGCCCTGAGGAAATCACAGCCTAAGGATCTGATCTTGAAAGGATCTAGATGCCACAAATTCCTATTGAATTAACTCAAACTCCTATTGAGAGGTCAATGGGTGGTCTAGACAGTTAGCTACTCTAAGGATTAGGTCATGAAACTGAGATTTTCAAAGGCAGCTAAGCATCTAAATCTAAGGTTTCAGAGTAGCAGCCGTGTTAGTCTGTATCCGCAAAAAGAAGAACAGGAGTACTTGTGGCACCTTAGAGACTAACAAATTTATTAGAGCATAAGCTTTCGTGGACTACAGCCCACTTCTTCGGATGCATATAGAATGGAACATATATTGAGGAGATATATATACACACATACAGAGAGCATAAACAGGTGGGAGTTGTCTTACCAACTCTGAGAGGCCAATTAATTAAGAGAAAAAAAACTTTTGAAGTGATAATCAAGCTAGCCCAGTACAGACAGTTTGATAAGAAGTGTGAGAATACTTACAAGGGGAGATAGATTCAATGTTTGTAATGGCTCAGCCATTCCCAGTCCTTATTCAAACCGGAGTTGATTGTGTCTAGTTTGCATATCAATTCTAGCTCAGCAGTCTCTCGTTGGAGTCTGTTTTTGAAGTTTTTCTGTTGTAATATAGCCACCCGCAGGTCTGTCACTGAATGACCAGACAGGTTAAAGTGTCTAGCTGGGCTAGCTTGATTATCACTTCAAAAGTTTTTTTTCTCTTAATTAATTGGCCTCTCAGAGTTGGTAAGACAACTCCCACCTGTTTATGCTCTCTGTATGTGTGTATATATATCTCCTCAATATATGTTCCATTCTATATGCATCCGAAGAAGTGGGCTGTAGTCCACGAAAGCTTATGCTCTAATAAATTTGTTAGTCTCTAAGGTGCCACAAGTACTCCTGTTCTTCTTTCATCTAAATCTAAATTTCAATGGGAGTTAGCTGCCTAACACCTTTAGACTTTTTTTGAAAATCCCATCATGAAGCACAATAAAAATGAAGACAATGAAAGAGATGTGTCAAGAACACTGTGATTTGGATGATTTGTTTGGCACGTAGTTTGTTCATTTCAAGTGTAAACAATGGCATGGCCTATTTCATCTTATAGATTGATATGTAACATCACAATGAGAGTTAATTTTAAGGTTGTTTTTTGAAAATTTAGCCCCAGATATCAAATATTCAGTATTATAGAAATGTTTAGTATCTACTTTACCAAAACAGTGTTTGCTTTTTGAACAAAATAATATGCAATTCTGAAAGCTTAATGATATCATCCATAGTATATTATTTTGTCTTAGAAATGTAAGATATTTATTATACCTTTACATCTTTTGTCTTCCCCCTTCCCTATCTCCTATTCCAGGTTCTGGAGAAGCATTTTATGATCAGAATGCATTTGATTGCACATATGAAAGTTCCCTACATCACAGACTCCTAGATTCAAATTTTAAATTTATCAGGACAAACAAATATGAACCTACTCTCACTGTAAAACAGACCGTTTCACTTATGGCATCTAGCGCTCTGGGCACTCAGCTCTCCTTTTCTACAGATACGGATTTCAGCCAAAAAAATAATTTGAATATCAACAAAGTACAAATGGAAGGGGAGTTGAGAGTTGCTTCAGCCTTTGCTAAAGGAATTTACACTCTCTCAAGCACCTATAACAAAAACAGCCATGAGTTAACTGGGAAATCCAATCTGACGTTTGACTCATCTTACCTTCACGCTACCAATCAGATAACTGGCAAGCGAACTGGTGATGTACTGTCAGTCACTTCAGTCTCTAATATTCAGAGTGGTATCATAACAAACACAGCTTCACTGAAGTATGAAAAGAGCCAGGTGAATGTGAAGTCGGAAACAAATGGAAGATACCAAAACCTCGCAGGTCTCAACAAGTTTGAATTACGTTTGGCAAAGCAGATGGCTGCAGTTCACTCTGAATACCAAGTAACTTATGAAGAAAGCCGGTATTACACCCTCCTTTCAGGTTCCCTTAATTCCCAGGGTCTTGAACTAAATTGTGATGTTGCTGTGAATGGTCAACGAAACCGAGCAGCACATAAGTCTACATTAAGGATTAACCAGGACGGTTTGGCCAGCAGCGCAACCACAAACCTGCAGTTTAATCCACTAATGTTGCAGAAAGAAATGAATGCTAGAATTGATGCTTCTGGAGGCACCTTGGCAGTTATTGCTAAGGGACGCTATGGTAAACACAATGCACAATTCAGCGTAGATGGAAGAATGGCCCTAATGGAAATAGCACTAGGAAGTGTATATCAGAGCACAATTCGGGGCGTGGACAGCAAAAATGTCTTAAACTTTAGAGTTAACAGAGAAGGACTCAAGTTTTCAAATAACTTGATAGGATCATACAAGGAAATGAATCTTGAGCATGTGAATGAGCTGAACATTCCTGGCTTATCCTTAACATTTACTTCAAAATTAGACAATACCATCAGCTCTGACAAGTCCCACAAGCATTATTTTGAGCTACAGCTGCAGCCCTATTCACTCACAGCTAAATTGAACAATGACTTAAAATACAGTGAAACTGATGTAACCAACAAAGCACAGTTACGACTGGAGCCACTGAAGCTGACGCTGACGGGTAATGTGAGAGGAGCCTACAGAACAGATGAAGTGAAGCATACATACGCCATCACTTATGCTGATCTGGCTGCAAATTTTAAAACAGACACAGCTGCAAAACTTCAAGGCACAGCACTCATCCACAAAATTAACCTGGATGTTGCAGGGCTGGCTTCCTCAATTACTATCAATACAAACTATGATGCAAAATCCCTGCATTTCACCAATGTAGTACGTTCTGCTATGGCCCCATTTACTGTCAGTGCTGATGTACACACCACTGGTGATGGGAGACTATTTGCTATGGGAGAACATACTGGACAACTGTACAGCAAATTCCTGTTTAAAGCAGAGCCCCTAGCTTTCACTTTCTCCCATGATTACAAAGGATCTACCAGCCACAGCCTAACTACTGGAAAAAAATACATTACATTACTTGATAACAAAATCCATATGCTTTTCACTCCATCAGAGCAGTCAAGTGCCTGGAAATTGAAGAGTCAAGTGAACAATAATGTATACACACAGGACCTTGGTGCTTACAATGATGCAGAAAAAACTGGTGTGGAACTTAGCGGACAGGCTTTAGCAGACCTCACTATAATGGACTCACCAATTCAAGTGCCATTAAAGTCTGAGCCAATTAATTTAATTGATGTTCTAGGTCTGAGGGATGCCATGGAACAGCCTCAAGAATTCAGCATCTCTGGTTCTGTGAAATATGATAAGAACAAGGACGAGCACGTTATCAACCTGCCATTCCTAGAATCCCTGCCCGCTTACTTTGAACAAATCAGGGGTGTGATTCTATCCAGTCTGCAGTCTATACAAAGGTACTTTAAAAGCATAAATATAGATCAATATATGAGGAAATACAGGGCAACTCTGGATAAGCTCCCACGGCAGGTAAATGACTACATGAACAAATTAGATTTCAAAAGCAAGGTTAACGGCATGAAAGAGAAATTGGTGGCTTTCACAAAGGACTATAGAATAACAGCTGATGACATCCAAAGTGCACTGGAAAATGCCAGAATCAATTTGCAGGAAGCACTGTTTCAGCTGCAGATTTACCTGATACAACTTGAGCAACTTATCAGAGATAATTATGATCAGTATGACATTAGAACAGTTATTGAAAAACTGATTGACCAAATAGTTGAAAAAATGAAAGTTCTGGATCAACAGTATAAAATCAGTGCAACGATGATTAACACTATTCAAGACTTACAGTCCATTATTGCTCAGTATGACCCAAGCAAAATAGAAAGCAGTGCCAAAGCCTGGATTCAAAATATGGATGCTGAGTACAAAATCATAGCTCAGGTACAAGGAAAACTAGAACAGCTCAAGAGTCAGATTCACAATATTGATGCCAAACGTATTGCAGAAAATTTGAAACAACAGGTACAGACTGTTGACATTAAAAAGCTTCTAGAAAAAATCAGGAGTTCATTACCAGTTCAAAAAATGAATGAAATTATTGAACAAATTAAAGATATTCTCCTCAATTTGATGGAAGATTATGAAGTTGCTGAGAAGATCAGTGCTTTCCGAGGCAAAATGCATGACATGATCATGAAGTATGAGATTGACAAGCAGGCTCAGTTTCTAATGGACAGGATGATACAATTGTCTGACCAATATAAAGTGAAAGAAACTGTCCAAAAGCTAACCGTTTCCCTGAAAAAAATTGACATAAGATCATTCTTTGATAAAATAGTTAGTATTATTGATGATGCTGTCAAGCAAGTGCAAGCATTTGATTATCAAAAATTGATGGATGAAGTCAACAAGTTCCTTGACATGGTTATAAAACAGCTAAAGCATTTTGACTATAACCAGTTTGTAGATCAAACAAACAACAAAATCCGGGAAATTACCCAGAAAATCAATGATGAAATCAGAACCCTAGAACTCCCACAGAAAGCAGAAGCATTAAAACAGTATATGAAGGATGTCAATGCTGCAGTTTCAAAATTCATGGAACAATTAAGAGACACCAAGCTTACAGCAGTCATTGATTGGTTCAAGGACCTCCTAAATTCAACAGCGTTTGCTGATCTGAAAGTCAAGCTAAATGAAAACCTGGAAGATCTACGAGACAGGATTTATCAAATGGACATTCCAAAAGAATGCCAGAGATATCTTCAGAAGGCAAGCCAGTTCTACAATACCATTGTCGCATATATTTCTGACCAATGGAACATTGCTTCTAAGAAGATTGCTCTTTTAGCTGAGCAGTATGATGTAAAAGACTGGGCTGAAAAAGTGAATGTGTTTGTTGAAACAGGTTTCAATGTTCCTGAAATCAGAACCGGCATAGTCAACATACCTGCCTTTGAAGTCAGTCTCCGAGCTCTCCGGGAAGCGACATTTCAAACACCAGATTTCGTAGTTCCATTAACTGACCTGCATATCCCCTCTTATCAAATCCACATAAAGAAACTTAAAGACATACAAATTCCAGTCAGGTTTACTACCCCAGAATTTACTATTCTAAATACCTATAAGGTTCCTTCCTATACAATTGACCTGAATGAAATCAAACTGAAGATTGTGAAAACAATAGACCAAATGATGTCCAGTGAATTTCACTTGCCAATACCTGACATGTATTTTAGAGAACTAAAGATGAAAGATATGCTTTTTTCTGACATTTCTTTCCCAGAATTTCATATACCTGAGCCACAAATACCAGAATTCTTGATCCCTAAACTAAATCTAAATGAGTTCCAGATTCCTAACATTCAGATACCAGAGTACCAACTGCCACGTATTCCACACACAGTCACTGTCCCTACATTCGGCAAACTGTCTGGTGCTTTCAGAATAGCTTCTCCATTCTTCACACTGTCCACTTTTGCTGGCATTCAGAACACTACAGCTTCCGTAAACAGCCCAGAATTTGTAGCCACTGTTTCAGCTCAAGCAACATCCAGATTAGATTTCCTTGCTTTCACTGTGAACGCTGATGCACGCCTCTCAGCCCCTGAGATGCAGCAACTGATCCTGAAAGAAACCATGAAGGTCACCCATACACTCCTTAAAGTTGATCACAACAGTGAAGTGATATTTTTGGGGACTTCTGTACAGGGGAAAGCTGAAACTACTACAAGCTTACGTACTACAAAGAATTTGATGGAAGTACACAACAACTTACTAGTCAAGCTACAGAGGAAAATTCTGATGCAGAGCAGGACAACATATTCTCACAGACTGAACATCCCACAAGCTGATCTCTCCAGCCAGGCTGATCTGATGAATGACATGATAACAGAGTTAGAAGCAGGACACATATCATTTACTTCCAGTGGTAAAGGAAACTGGAAATGGGCTTCTCCTGATTTCTCTGATGAAGGCACCCATGACTCCCGTGTCACTTTTACGATGGAGGGGCCCATTATTGCATTTGCTGCTGAAAACAGGATAAATGATAAATACTTGAAAATCAACCAGAATGTGAATTATGAATGTGGTCTCCTAAATTATGCAACACTTCAGCTTCTGTCTGAAGTTGAGTTGCAACATGTGGGTCGTAGCACTTTAAGTGTACAAGGCACAGGGCAGCTTGCAACAATGAAAGTAGAAATAAAAGGAAATCATGTGGCTAAGCTCAGTGGGAGAGTTGCTGGGACCATAAATAATAATGTTGCCTTTTTGGTGCAGCCCTTTGAAGTTAGCATATCAACAAACAATGATGGGAATGTGAAAGTTAGTTTTCCAGTGAAGCTGACTGGCAAAATTGAATTTCTGAATAACTATGGTCTGGTGCTTAGTTCCTCTGTTCAGCAAGTCCAATGGCAAGCTAGTGGCAGGTTCAATCAGTACAAATATTCCCACAGCATGTCTGCTGGGAACACTGAAGACACAATTGAAGCTCATGTGGGAATGAACGGTGAAGCCAACCTGGACTTCCTAAATATTCCTCTATCAATTCCTGAATTTCACATTCCTTATGTTGGAATCAAAACTCCTCAGATGATGAAAGGGTATTCACTGTGGGAACAGACAGGCCTGAAGGATTTATTGAAGACTACAAAGCAATCATTTGATTTAAATCTGAATGCCCAATATAAGAAGAACAAAGACATGCACTCACTCCCGCTTCCTTTAAAAGCAGTGCATGAAGCAGTTAATCAGTACATCATCTTCTTCAATAGATATTTTGAGAAAGGAAGGGACAATGCATTAGATTTTCTCACCACTTCATATAACAAAGCCAAGATAGAGTTTGACAAATATAAAGTAGAAACTTCATTCAACAAACTACCACGGACTTTCAGGATTCCTGGATATACCATTCCAATTATGAACATTGAGGTGTCTCCCTTTACAGCAGAGCTGCCAGCATTTGGTTATGTGATCCCCAAAGAAATAAGCACAACAGGCTTCACCATCCCACTTATTGGGTTTTCAGTACCATCTTACACATTAGTCCTACCGTCACTGGAGATGCCGGTCCTTCATGTTCCCAAAGATCTGCGCACACTTAAGCTTCCTAAATTCACAGTGCACAGCCCATCAAACCATATCTTGATTCCTGCCTTGGGAAACATTACCTATGACTTTTCATTTAAATCCAGTGTGATTACCTTGAATACAAATGTTGGGCTTTTCAACCAGTCTGATGTTGTTGCTCGCTTCAGTTCCTCATCTTCTTCTGTCATTGATGCACTACAGTTTAATTTAGATGCTACAACAAGCCTGACGAGGAAAAGGGGTTTGAAACTGGCCACAGCATTGTCCCTGAGTAATAATAAATTTGTGGAAGGAAAGCATGACAGCACTGTTAGCCTCACAAAGAGGAACATGGAAGCTTCAGTGACAACAAATGCGAAGATCAACATGCCAGTTTTTAAAATGAATTTCAAGCAAGAGCTTACAGGAAACACTAAGTCCAAGCCTACTGTTTCCTCAGCAATTAATTTAAATTATGATTTTGATACTCTTAGATATGGTGCCAGTGCTAAAGGTGCAGTTGATCACAAACTTACTCTAGAAAGTCTTACATCTTACATTTCTGTAGAGACAGCAACAAAAGGAAACATCGATGGAATGTTATACACCCGAAATCCATTTTCTGGGATGCTAATCCATGAGGCAAATACCTACCTGAACTCTAATGGAGCTCGCTCCTCAGTCAAGCTGGAGGCTAACTCTAAAGCAGATGGAATCTGGAATGTGGAAATGACAGAAAAAGTTGCTGTTGAAGCATCTACACATCGTGTTTATGCAGTCTGGGAGCACAATGGGGAAAACTATGCACAATGTACCCCTCTTCTGAGAACTAAAGGAACTCAGAGCTGCAGAGTAACCTTAGAACTGGTTCCTTGGAGTATGTCAGCATCTCTTCAGTTACAAGCTACTCAACCAAATTCCTTCCTGGACATAGCTTCAGTTAATCAGGAAGTCTTAATGAACATCAACACTGAAAACCAAAAACTTGGCTGGAAGGGTGAAGGCCAAATTCAGTCATTATCTCTCAGTCATGATATGCAGTTATCAAATGAAAAATCAAAGGTACAATTTGACATTTCTGGGTCTTTGGAAGGACAGGTCGGTTTCCTCAGGAACATTGTGCTTCCAGTTTATGAAAAGAGTTTATGGGATATCTTGAAACTGGACCTCACTACCAGTGCTGACACAAAGCAGTACGTAAATACTTCTGCATCCATAGTTTATACAAAAAGTGAAGATGGTTACTTTTTCCCTATATATGTGAACAGACTGGCTGATGGCTTCACAATCACTGTTCCTGAGATGCATCTAGAAGCTCCAAATCCAGTTCTCACAACTCCAGAATTTCGAGTTCCTTTCACAACCCTGCAAGTTCCATCGTATACCATTGACTTGCGCAATATAAAAGTTCCACACAAGCTAAGCATAATGCCTTTTGATGTCAATTTACCCTCTCTGCCAAGAATGAGATTCCCCAAAGTAGATGTAGGAAACAAGTACATTACACTGGAAGAATATAAAATTCCATACTTCGAGGTGACAGTACCTCAGTACCAAATAACTCTATCTCAGTTCACTCTTCCAAAAAGCATTTCCCTTGGTAATATGTATGTGGATCTGAGTGATGTGGCTAATAAGATTGCAGACTTTGACTTGCCAACAATTACAATTCCTGAGCAGAAAATAGAGATCCCACCTCTCAAAATGTCCTTGCCTGCTGGAATTTATTTCCCTGCATTCGGTGCTTTGACTGGATCTTTCAGAGTTGCTTCACCATTGTATAATGTCACCTGGAAAACAGACCTAAAAAACAACAAGGACTCTTTTACACATTCCATTGATTCTACCTCCAGTTCAACACTACAGTTCCTGGAATATGACCTGGAAGGTAAGATGAACTTTGGAATTTCATACTCCAAAATTTGGGTTGAAAATGTTAACATTATTTTTTCCCAACAATTATTTTGTGTTTGAAGTGCAGTTGTACTGTGAAAGAGGAATGTAAAACAGGATCCCTTTTCCTTCTCTGTGTTCATTTTAGTGACAAAATAACTTTATATCTTCTCACTCCTGTTAGCCCTGCTTAGCCAGTACAGCTAAAAGAAAGAGAGCTAGTATCTATTCCTTCTTGCACATCATCAACCCATTTATTTTTAGTATCAATTAAAGGCTCAATCTTTTACACCTGTACAAATCAACCGAAAGCTCAGAGGGTTGCACAGGTTAACTAAGGGAATAATTTGTTCTGTAGCAATTTTTTCATTGATTTGAATGGGATCTGGATTAGTTAGGCTCTGTCACTGGTGGTAATGCAGAATCCAGCTTGACTGATCCCAGGCTCAGTTTGTAAGGCTGTCAGTTAAAAAAATATCCATCTTTTTGCTTGGAAACTGAACACATCTGATTTTAAAAATTATTGAAACACACACTCAGAATGCCACAAAAACATTTTTAAAGCCACTTCTCTGAGCACTACGAAACTTCAAAGTTATAGTAAAAACATGAAGTAAATTTAAAATGACATGCCGTAGAAGAGAAAGCTCCATTTATAATCTACATCAAGGGCAAAAAGCAAAGCAAAAGGGCCTTTTATATCCAAATTACAATAAAAGACATGAAGAAGGAATTGTAAAATTCCCAATTTTTATTTCCCTATTTTTCCCTACTTTTCTAGCTACAGTACATGTCTTGCATTTTAAAATGTCTGGGACAAAACAGATACATGCATGACCTTTTGTATTTTGCATTGTGAGCATCTAACTTCTTACCACACAGTGGTGTGTGACTGTGGAACCACAGTGATGTATCCAGCTGAAATACAGGATACCATGTGATCTGTTTTCTGCAGTGATTCCAGAAATTCACACAATGCAAAATCTCTCTTTTGCAGCTCTATTAACCTACAGAGTTGAAGCTGATGTGTCTGTGGCAAAGACATCAAGCAGCTTTTCACATCGTGACATGAGTGTGGAGTACAAGGAAGATGTGACTATGCAAGGATTTAGGTAAAGATTTGCTCAGGTGACATGGTTTATAATAGACAAAATGATAAGAAACAGACTATGGATTAGAAACCTAACTCCTACAAAGCGCTTCGTGGTAATTATAAAGAATAAATGTGCTCCCTTTGCTCCCTGGGCTACCCCTCACCACTCCACTCCCATTAGATAACTGGGAAGCTGGAAAGCACTCTTTTCTAATATGACTGTTCTGAAGAGCCTGCCATTTCACATAATTGGTGAGATGTAACTAAGGTTTTCATATAATCAAAGATCCTGATTTTCAACACAGCCTCCACCGAGGCTCTCTTTCTGTGAGCACAAGTCATTAGAAGCCTAATTTTCACCCGCAATTATTTATGCTCAGATTTACAGTGACTTGGATGTCCAACTACTTGATTTCATCTGCCAATCAGGGGCTTAGTAACAGTGACTGCAAGCAACAATAACTGTGGGCACAAAATTTCTACCTACACTTATTTGTGCCTGCAGTACACAGATGGAAAAAGAAGGAGGCTCGTTTGTAAAAATCTGACTTTATAAGCTGTAAGAATCAGCTAACAACATCAAGGGCCTATTTTGTAGTCCTAATTCAAGCAAAACTCCTGACCAACCTCAGTATGGAGTTTTGCCTGAGAAAACAGTGTAGGATATGACCCTGAATTTGCATATGTGTTAGTCAGAGTCCCAAGATAAAATGTTGATAGTAAAACTCTTCATTTTCTTTTGCTTGCTTTGGCTTTGTTTATACTTTTATTAATCACCAGAGATACTGTAAGAAATCATACTGCAATATGTATTTCTTTAGGAGCGGCCCTGTAGCTTAGCATTCATTTGTTTCTTAAACACTGTTTGTTCTTGGTTATACCAGTGTCTTGGCCCACACTGCATCACTCAAGATCACCAGCCCAACCTTTACTGATGTTCAGATGCGTTATTGGGGAGATATCCACAGGATCTCCTCATCGATATCTTCACCTTCTGCGGGCACCCTAGGTTTTCGTGTTGAGAGGGACACAGATATTCTCCGGGGGAAAATTTACTACCAAACTCAACAGGTAGGCAAGGCTTGAAATGAAGCAAAAACGGGGCTTGGGTTTTTACCTTTTAAAGTGACTGTAATGCTTACTAAAGGGGCTAAAGTGATAGTTTTGAAAACTGACTTCTGTCCAAAGAAAATATACCATAAACCCTGCAATGTGAGCTTCCTTTACGCCATCCAATCTCATCAATATGACTTAACCCCAGTCTGGAAGTAATATCTCTGTAAACACTTTTAGAGGTAAGAAAATAGTTCAAGCTCCCTACCTATTTAGTCTTGGCAGAGCTTTGAGATCAAAAATATGCATCCATTAGGAAGTGAACAAAGGGCATCAAACTAATTGCGTATAAACCACGGTACAACCATCAGATTACAGTAGAAGCCCTATTTTATGAACTAATTGAGGATTGAGCAGTTACAGAAGGTGTGGTGCAAAATTTGCTCTATGATGCACTGCACTACTTTCTCTTTGTCCTTCAAATCACTGCAAAGCAATTTCCAATGCATTGAAGGCATGGGAATGTGAAGGGATGTTGATTTGTTCTTCATGACATCTCTTGTTATGTATCAGAGCGATAGCAATGTGAGACTGTATCCACAAAAACAATCAGGAGTCCGGTGGCACCTTAAAGCCTAACAGATTTATTTGGGCATAAGCTTTCATGGGTAAAAAAACCCACCTCTGGCACCTTAAAGACTAAGAGATTTATTTGGGCATAAGCTTTCATGGGTGAAAAACCCCACCGGACTCCTTGTTATCTCTTGTTATGTGATTTTTCTTCTGTTGGGGAAAATGGATTGTATAACTGGTCATATGTAAGATCAGTGGTCATAAAAACTGAGGTTCTACTGTACTTGTAATTACTGTAGCAATAGCCCAAACTAGAACCAGGAACCTAGAAGTGATGGTAATGAGATAATGAGCCTAAGTTCTAGGTCCCTGTCAAGGTTCTTGTGTGGAATCATTAACACACCTCAGGTATATTGTGAGGAACAGAGCTAAAAGCCATTTATTGGGTTTGGCAACAAAAAATGCCATTCCTGAGAGTCTACTGCAATAACTTCACAATTACAGACTTAATATTCCAAGATTGCGATACATTAATTTAGGTATCACATAAAATTCACAATTTAACTTGTGTAAAATTGAAATCAGAGAAATGTATTTACTTTCTTAGGGTCTGATTTAACAACCCTCAATCATATTGAGTATCATAGAATCATAGAATATTAGGGTTGGAAGAGACCTCAGGAGGTCATCTAGTCCAATCCCCTGCTCAAAGCAGGACCAACACCAACTAAATCATCCCAGCCAAGGCTTTCTCAAAACGGGCCTTAAAAACCTCTAAGGATGGAGATTCCACCACCTCCCCAGGTAACCCATTCCAGTGCTTCACCATCCTCCTAGTGAAATAATGTTTCCTAATATCCAACCTAGACCTCCCACACTGCAACTTGAGACCTTTACTTCTTGTTCTGTCATCTGCCACCACTGAGAACAGCCTAGCTCCATCCTCTTTGGAACCCTCCTTCAGGTAGTTGAAGGCTGCTATCAAATCCCCCCTCACTCTTCTCTTCTGCAGACTAAATAACCCCAGTTCCCTTAGCCTCTCCTCATAAGTCATGTGTCCCAGCCCCCTAATCATTTTCGTTGCCCTCCGCTGGACTCTCTTCAATTTGTCCAAATCCTTTCTGTAGTGGGGAGACCAAAACTAGAGTAACATTTATGCTAGTAGTCTTGTTGATTTAAAACATTGGAGGATCGCATACTTGTAATGCTTTTGTATTAAGATAGTGGATCTCTTTCAATTCATCATGTAAAATAATTAAATAGAATCTTAACAATAGTATGACGGGAGCTTAGGGAATGAGCAGAACTGACACCTTTCCAAGTAATTCTTGCATCTTGCTTTGATACAATTAACAGGTAATACAAAGGAATCAGAAAGATGTCATAAAAAATAATGAGACCAAATTCTGCCCTGATTTACTTTCTTATTCCACTATTTTTAGGTGTAAGGACAGAATTTAATCCAATACAGCAATTAAAAATATGCAGACACATGATAGACAAAACTGAGTTTATATTAAAATTGAATGCAAGATAAGAAAATGCCTATCTAAAATCCCTCTATAATTTAGGGTCATGTTTTTAGAACAGAAGTAGCATGTAATAATATTTTAATTGTTTGAATCAGAATCTGTTTTTTCACTTATCCCGTTTTGGATTTTCAGTCTTCCTCTCAGAAAGAAATTGACCTATTAAAAAGTGAGATATCATTCAAGAAACCTGACCTGATTCAGATCAAAACTAACTGGAACGATGCTGCTGCTACAGACATGCTGAGTGGTCTAAAAGAAAAGGTACCTACAATTACGGAGGCACTCTATAACAGTATTAACAAGTACCACCGCGAGCATACAGGGATGGAAATCAGTGCAGCCACCCTAAAGCTGAAGAACATCATGCAAAACAAGGCTGACAAAGCATACCAATTAGCCACAACAAAAATAGCTGAAATGGATCTTCACCTCCGCACAGCTGCCAACCAGGCCACTGGGAAATACCAAGAGATGACAGTCAAAGCTCAACAGTTATATCAAGAAGCATCAGATCAAGCAGGCCAGATTGACTACCAGCAAATAAGAGCAAAGATTTTTGATGCTACAATGGATGTAATAAGGGAATACCACAAGAGGGTAAAGCATCTGATTGACTCAACCATCGAATTCCTGAAGATCACAAAATTCCGGGTCCCTGGACTGGCTGAGAAGTACACTGGTGAAGAACTCTATGTAATGGCTACAGAGGAGGCAGCAAAAGCTACTGATCTATGCATTTCAAAAATGCAGGAGTATTTCGACGTTTTGAATGCATTTGTCAATGAGATGGAAGTTAAAGTTCCTGCTTCTGACAGAATTCTCAAAGGCAGTGAAGTGCTTGATCAAATTAAAGAAATGCTAAAACATTTGCAGAACAAAGCCAGACAGATATTTGCTACTCTTCATGAGGCTGACTTTGCAGAAAAGCTTAGGCAACTGAAACAATTAGTGCAGCAAGTTTTCCAAAACGTAGAAGAAATTATTAGAAACTTACAATCGACAAACTTTGAAGAGATTAAAGTTCAAGCACAACAGATGTACAGTGATGCCATCAACTCAGACTATGCAGAAAAATTGAGATCCTCGACAGAGAATATTAAAATACACCTTTCTCAGTTAAAAGACTTTAGCCAGAAGACATTTCAAGAGATTTCAGAGAAGTTACATCAGATTCTTCTATATGTAAAAGCACTGCGGGAGGAATATTTTGATCCAAGTTTAGTTGGGTGGTCAGTCAAATACTATGAAATAGAAGTCAAGGTGCTAGATTGGTTAAATAATCTAATAGATGCTCTAGTGGACTGGCATGCCAAATACATTGGAGATACTGCTGACTTGGTTTCACGTCTGACTGATCAAGTACAAGAATTTGTGGAAAACCATGGCCGGAGGTATTATGATCTGGTTACTGATGCTGATGGAAAAGGAAAACAGAAAGCCATTGAGCTCTCTTCTGCTGCTCAGGAAAAGATCCGATCTTGGTCTGAAACTGCCAGAAAGAGTTCTGCTGAATATAACAAACTGCTCAAAGTGAAAATACAGGTTGCCTATGACCAACTCAGCCAAGCCTATGAAAGGCTAATTAGTGCGACACAAAAATTAATTGATCTGACTATAGAAAAGTACTCTACATTCCTCCAGTACATCACAGAGTTTCTCCATCATCTTGAGAAAATGACAACTGATAGCATAAGTCCATACATAGCTGTTCGTCAAGGAGAGCTTAGAATAGATGTGCCTACACCATTTGACTGGCAATCAATGCCCCAATTATACGAGGAGGCACTCAGAAAAAAATTGGAAATAACACGCATGTTGATTCAGAAAGGCATGGACCAAGATTCCAAGACATGGATAGAATTGCAAACATTTATTGACGAGCAGCTTGCTGATGAGCAACTGAATATTCAGCAGATTATTGAAAATGTACAGCAGCGCATAAGAACCTGAATGGACATGTAGAAGAGCAAAAATCACAAATTTGTATCACACTGTATTTAAAAGATGACAGCAATCAACATACTGGAACTTAGGGAAGATACTGTCTGAGTTTGTACTTGTAAATGAAACTGAATAATCTACAGCAGGTTATTTTAATGTGCTTCAAAAGCCAATAAATGAATTCTTTATTACATTGTTGTGTTATTCATTATAACCAGTTTTACTTGGGCCATTAGCCCGATCCATTAGGAACAATGGAAGTCTTTACATTGACTTCACTTTGTGTTAGACCAAATCAGTAATGTACAGTAAATTTTGTAAGTAGTCTCAAAACCTAGGGTTTCAGATAAAGGTCAGATTTGTGATCCTGTTAAAGAACAACTTGGAAATAAAAATGCAATTATTTCAAAGTATAGAAATTAACCACAAAAATACCCTCATAGTTATCTCTGGGAGAAAAAGAAAAGGAGATGAATATGTGCACTGCAAACAAACCAAAGAAGAAAGTAAATACATTCTGGGAATAAAATCAAGAAGGAAAAATTCCTCCCATTGTAAAAAAAAGTCAGATAGTTTCCTCCACTAAATTATAAAAAATAATAATTAAATAAATAAATAATGTTTTGTTAAAAACAAATAATAAACAATACGTGTATCTAGCAGTATTATTTAGAAAAATAGACCATGAATTTCAGGAAAAAATAAAATATTGTTCTGGGCTAATTTTGTGACCCAGAAATTTAGGGATTTTTTTATTTTTGTGCACTGCAAAATTTTAGGTTTTTCATCAAATTGTGTGATTATTTTATTCTTCACAAGTTTTACTGCCAACATTGATCACCATAGGAGTCAAAGGGAGTTTTACTACTGACTCCCATGGCCTTGGGGTCAGGCGTCATATGAAAGAAACACCAAAATATGAATACTTCCATTTCTGAGAGGAAAACGTGTGGACATAATTTTTTTCAGGTTTATATACTGCAGTTAGAATGTTATGTAGATAGTCCTTGCAAAAAGACCCAGAAAAGGCTGAAATAATGGGCTTTTTACTCCTTGTTGCCTTATTCAAAATATACTCTTTAAAAATGTCACTAGACATTTTGTGAGTATGTTTATTTTCGTGTTGTTGGTTCACCCTGGGTTTTTTTCTCTGTTTATTCATGGAAAATGGGGTGCTTTTATATGAGGTTTTGTATAGCACACGTTTCTCATGTGCCTCTACACCACCCTGATCTGGATGCTTTTGGAGGCAGGGTTCCTTCCATGGTGTAATTGTGAGCTATGCCATTATCAGATACCATTAATAATTATACCATTAATAATGGGAATCAGATGGGCAAGACTAACCCAGAGAAACAAAGAGTCAGCCACATCCAATCAAGTGCATACATCTGTCCAGTCATTAGGAGGGAAGACTGACCTTTGGAAAGTAAAACTACCACAGCTGTGTCCACAGGTCCTGTGTTCCCAGGGATCTCAGTCATGACAAGTAATGCAGTAATGCTCAGTGGAAGAGCTGGGTTGTGAACTGTAAAAGGAGTTCTTGCTCCAAATAGGACTAACGTAGGATCCGGACACCTTCCTGCCTCCCTCGCTGCCTGAGAATTGGGAAGAACATTGCCATAAGAAGCCCTTTTCATGACATCTACTGAGTGCAAGCAGACTTTTGATTCCGTCTCATGACCCTGGCTGCAAGAAGCCCTTCCACATTCATTTATAAGGAATATCAAGCCTGTGGGTCACCGGATCTTTATTTTACCTGAGATTACCTAACCTGTCACACCAACCCCCAAAATGTATGAGCCAAACCAGATTTTCCAAACACATCCTGAACCTTGCTGCCCTCATAGCAAAGATCTACAAGACAAAGGGCAACAGAAAAACATCATCAACATCATGGGGTGGGAGGAAGAGATTTAAACATTTGTATCTTTTTCTTTTAGTTTTCTTTCCTCTTTCTTCCTCATGCCTATTTATTTCTGTCTATCATCTATAGCTCTTGGGAGGGATAACAATTCTACAGAAGGCCTAGTATGTTAGGCATGGGTAAACTGAATAATACATTTGCCAACTAACATAAATACTGGCTGTATTTGGCAAGACAAAAGTTTCCTAAGAGCTAAGACAATAGTTTACACACCAAACTGTGCTGAAAGATTCGAGGGTGATTTCCAAGTCTCATAACAGCATTGCAGCCAATGAATTAAAATTCTCAATTATGTAATATCTGTGGTAGCCATTTTGCAGTCATTCTATGGCTGGTTTAGGGAGTGTCTGATAACAGCATGCTGCTTTCAGAGAAGAGCTCTCACTTTAACTATAATCAGCCTCAGATTTCCACACCAAAAAAAAAATAATTTCAAACACTTTTTAAGTGTGTGTGTGTGTGTGTGTGTGTGTGTGTGTGTGTGTGTGTGTACACAACAGGACGAACAAACCAATTTTTCCATACAATAACATGTTACCAACTGAGGATAACTTTAAATTCTCTGGCTTTTTTTGTTTTGTTTTGTTTTAGTTGTATCAAACTTTACTTTTATTTCCTGAGTGATATTTACAGAATTTTGAACTAAACCACAATTATTCAAATTATGGTACAATTTGCTCCATTTATGAAACTTTAGCAATATAATCCCTTGAAATATCAGTACTCCCATCCTGTCCTCTTTTTCAGCCTAGTTTTTACACTGAGAAATTAGATATTTCATAGCATTATGTGGGAGATACATATCAGGAATGAACAGCTATCTGGGACTCAATGACATTGTTTCTCTTTGCCTATAGTTTTTTATTATCTGAATTCTCATAAATGCTGAAGGGGCTTTTCTTTATAATTTACAACAAGTATTAGACGTAGAGCAGAGTTGGTTGTAAAAGTTTAATTAAATAAAATATTTTACGAAGAAATTCAGAGAACAATATGCCCTGCTCTCAAGCAAGTCATCATAGAAATAACATTGACAGGAAACGTGTGGGTTCCTAAATGAAAAATCACTGCAAGAAGCAGGACAGAAAAAGTATTCCAGAACTTTAGGCTGTGCAGTGTTACCTTGAACTCGCTTTAAATAAGGAATATAGGAATACAGCTATTTAGACCAGTAGTTCATAGAGTATGGTATCTGTCTCTGGCATACAGCAATTTGTTTGGCATCCATCAGTATGATTAATCGACACCTTACAAGATTTAAGTTGAGAGAGAAGGTGGGTGAGGTAATATCTTTTATTAGACTGCAGACAAAAGGTTTAAGATGAGACATTTAATTTCTCAAAAAGAAGAACAGGAGTACTTGTGGCACCTTAGAGACTAACAAATTTATTAGAGCATAAGCTTTCGTGGACTACAGCCCACTTCTTCGGATGCATATAGAATGGAACATATATTGAGGAGATATATATACACACATACAGAGAGCTGAGACAACTCCCACCCGTTTATGCTCTCTGTATGTGTGTATATATATCTCCTCAATATATGTTCCATTCTATATGCATCCGAAGAAGTGGGCTGTAGTCCACGAAAGCTTATGCTCTAATAAATTTGTTAGTCTCTAAGGTGCCACAAGTACTCCTGTTCTTCTTTTTGCGGATACAGACTAACACGGCTGTTACTCTGAAACCTGTCATTTAATTTCTCAGTAAAAGAGACCAAAATCCATATTACTCTGCTGCCTGAAACTGTATCAGTCAGGTAGGAATATACAATGTATTAAGGGGACTTCTATGTTTGTTCTGGGCATGGGACTCCTACTGACACCCAGAGTTGGTTGCATTTCACTGATACAGAGCCAAATTCTGATTCACTTAAAATCAATAGCAAAACTTCTATTTGGTTTAATGTAGCTAGGATTTGACCTGTTGTGCATGTATAATTTGAGAAGCACTTAGGGGTCCCACTGTTTGAGAGAAGTTATATTATTATACTGCATACAAACATCTAGGGAAAAAACATTCAGATTGAAAAGTCAGGCATTCGCAAGTTGAGAAATGCAAGAATGAAGATTGCCTGTGCAATGTTAATTTGGCCCCCTTATGCAGTCATATTATGAAACATGTCACAGTTCAGGGCAACTGTACCTGTATTCCCTAGTACTTCAATGGCACCCACTCTAGCCTTCAGGCTTCTCAGTCATCACCTCCCGTAGAGTAGGACACCATCATAAATAAACCATTCATTTCAAACAATGGACCCATGCATGGTGTTGCAATATTTGTCACCTCTCCTCTATAGAGAAGTTACATACAATCCCCGCGCACATAAACTTAATACTCTAAGATCTTGCAAGGATATTGCAGGAAATTGCCGTATCTGCCACAGTACAGTCTTGCCCAATATCACATAGGAAGTCCAGGAATAGAGCTAACTCTCCTGGATTCTTCTCCAGTGCCTTAATTACAAGAAAATATCCTTACTCTTCTTGCAACTCTCTGCCTCTTGTGCACTGAAGTAGAGTCTGCTTGGGCCTAATTTTTAGACCTGACTCAGACCCAAGCCTGAGAAGGTCAAGTCGTTTTCTGACCTGACCTCAGTCCTTCCTGTGAACCTGAGTCAGCACCACAGCTGCTGCTGCCTCCTGTCTAGCCTCCCCCTACCTGTGAGGTTTGTGCGCTCCAGCAGCTGCATACCCAGCTCCTGCTGTCTGTCCCCTCCGGCAGCATTGTGTCACTCCACGACCACAGTACACATAGGCAGCAAGGTGGCTGTGGCCAGCAGGAGCGGGACATGCAGCCTCCTCCAACCCCATGAGTGGGAGGAGGCAAGCTGACCCAACCCGAGCCCGAAAGGGTCTGGTTGTTTTTCTACCCAACCTGCCCTGGACCAGACACTTGCAGTCAGGTCCCATCGGGTTCAGGTTGGGTTGTAGGGCTCTACGCTGAATGGCGCTGTACTCTATGTGCTCATGTAATTAAAGGCACATGATGTGGCAGAACCCTGTTGTGAATGAGTGAAGAACGCTGGAATTATGAGAATTCAATCCCCTCCCCCTTCCATTTCTCAATTTATCATATAATGAAAAAGTAGTTACACCATATCACTGCATAGTAAATACCCTGACATTCTAGCTGAACCTATGACACTATAGGCCCTGATTCTGCTGATCTGAACATTTCTTACCAGTGTGATAAATGCCATGCCAGCACCTAGCAACCTCCACATTGCATTATACTGCTAGAAACACTTCTGTGAAGCACACAAATACTAGCCATCCCTTAAAGAACCATCACCCATGTACACACTCATGAAAAATCAACTCTCAGAACCTCCCTGGTGCATGCATTGCCAAACAAAGAAAGTACACACTATTATTGGCCCACCATTCCCCCTGTTCCTCAAGGTTTGTAATCATCACATGTCAAGCTATATATTAACCTGGAACCAGTTCCTGAAGAAACACTGTCTTCATGACAGTAATATTCCTTTCACCGGACTACTCACATATGTAAACAGGGCCAGATTAAGGCACTTTGGCATTCTAGGCATGCCACAACACAGGGCCTCCCACAGCTCCATCCCCATGTCCTGCTCTGACCTGGAGGGGCAGACATACCCACTTCCTCCTGCCCCAGGAAGCAGGAGTGGCAGCAGGGAGTGCCTCAGTACTTACCCCAGCTGCTAGGGACTATCTGATGGGATTGATACGCCAGGCCTGCTATGTTCTTCATCTGCCACACACAGTGTTCTCTGCTGGAGTGGTGTTGACAGAGCCCCAGGGAATTGGGTTTTGGAGTTAACATCCTATTGAGATGCACAGAGAGTTTCCACTTCCCTGAGCTATTGTTTTGGGCAGGTGTCCCTGCATCAGACAGACTCAGGATGTATTTTCAAGCTTTCCTTCACAACCGTGTAGGTTAAAATCTTTTCTTTTTTTAAAATGAAAGCTGAGATTCTGCCTTCATCATATGGCTCCAGGTGCTGATGCCCTAAGGATGTGCCTAAAGAGCATAGTCTGGCCCTGTGTGGTATTCCTGTATGAGTTTGCATAATCTCGTCTTTAGAACGTAACCATTTTTCTGCCTCTCCCAAAAACCTTAATCCCAATCCTGTTCCTCATGTATTATTCCCCTTTGCACCTATTTACATTTATCCTGTAGATAACATTGGAGAATACATATGTGGGGACTGGAATGGTGGTCTAGTAGATCAGGCACTGGACTAAGTGCGAGAGGATGTGGGCTCAAGCCTTAGCTCAGCCACAGACTTTCCGTACAACTCTGGGCTAGTCACTTAACCCAGCCTGTGACTCAGTACCCTGTTTGTAAAATGGAGATAATGCTTCCTTCCCCAAAGGGCTGTCATGAGGATAACGACTATGAAATGCTCAGGTATGGTCGTGCTGAAGGCCAGATAAGTAGGTAGAGGCACTGTAATGACAACAAGAAATCAGTAGTTATACTGGTTTATCTCTAGTATCATTATGTGCATTGTTCTAGAAACTTGCATTAGACTTCATGTGCTAAATCAGTCAGAAACTCTCTATTTAACCCCATCCCCCATCACACATACCAAGCATACAGCCTATAAAAAACTCACACCAATAAATGATCCAAGGAATGGCCTAAACAGCTGCTAGGACCATAATTTATATTGTGGTTTCTCCCTATGCTTTTAACTTTGGAAATAATCTGCCACCCATTTCACTTTTTGGCTGAAGCATAAAGCACCTTTGTAAAGACACCATTCTGTCTAATAGAGATGTTTCTTTTTAGTCCGGGATTTTCCCCCCTAGAAATAACAAACAGCTATCTCATTTACCCTCCACAAAATGCTGGCCACTTACTGTGTGTAACTAAGCCCCATTTCATCTGGTTTAATGTTTAGCATGGCATGCAAACTAGTAGATTACAGGGGGCAGATGATTTATTTAATAAGAGGGTTTTTTTCCATAAAAAAAAGCAAAGTCACTGCAAAAAAGCTGTGTACGATGTAAAAGCACAGCCTGCAATGATTGAACCAAAAAGGTCCTGCAGCATATATTAGTAATCCTGATGCTAAATTTAACTGCTTCACCTCCTCTTCCTTTTCCTCCATTACTTTGTGTCTTGACCCCCTTCTCCATAGCTCTCTTCTAGGATTATTGTTCATTGCAGGCACCCTACCTTTGGAGTGAACAATTCCCATCTCTGACGGCCATATAGAAACAGCAAACCCTGATGTCCACCACGGAATAGAATTATATATGAGATGAACAGTTTGTTTTGCTGTAGCTAAATTAATGTCAGCATTTCTATTAATCCAGACCACAATGTTTTTCACGGGGGACAATGAGGGCTTGGAACATAGCTGTCAAAAGATAGATCGTGAAGTATTTTCGCACACATGGGTTGAGGTCAGGTTTTTTTCCCCATCCTCTTTTCCCTAACCCTATAGAGCAACAACCACCACCATCTTTCAGCTACTGAAGGAATTCCAGGTACTGAGTGTTAGTAGTTTGGGGCCCAGCCCTACAAGTTCAGGATGCTAAGCACGGTTTGGGAACATTTCCGGGGTTGTTATTATGTAACAGGGACTGGCATGTTGAATAGCGTGGGGAATTGACAAACCCGGAAGAACTCAATGCATTTTGGTAAGAAACAAGGTATTTGCTGCTGGTGTTAATTAGCTGGAGTTTTGGAATTAATGGTTTCACAAGGCTATTTGGCATGCAGATTTTGTTTGTTTGGGGGCGGGAGAGCTAAATCTTGCCTCATACATATACAGGCAGGAAAATTGTATGTAGCTGGAAGAGTTTTTCTCTTCCTTTTACTAAGCTCTTTGTGATAAATTGCCACTCTGCAACAGAAAAACCACCCGCCTGTTTCAAGAGCCTGGGCTCAAACCTTGGCATTAGTTGGTTTGAAGGAGCACAAAGCAGCCAGAATGCCACTCTAAATCCCAGGAATTCCCTATGATAGGGTAATCACTGGGTGCCACAAAGCTGGTGTAGACACCTCTATCCCACCTGCTTCTCTGCTCTTTGACATGGGAGGTGGAGGGGTTTGTTGTGTTCTGCCAGATTCTGACCCACCACAGTCCCTGGATGCAGGGGGCATAACTTAGAGGAGCCCTAAGGTTGCTCTAAGTTATACCAGGGGCAGTTTTAGCTCTGGTAGCCTAGTATCAGGGAAGTAGAAATGTGGTGTAGATGCACCTTGCCCCAACACTTCCTCAACTATGCCAAAGACAATCTTAGCACAGCTAAGGATTGAACTCCCTGTGTCAGAGAGAGGCCTATAGCTGATAGGTTTCTCATCCATTCCTTCCTGATGCATGCCAGTAATCAGCCCTGAAGCATGATTACTGGTGATCCTTGACATATATATGCCATGTATCACTGGATCTATTTAATTATTGTTTCCATCTAACTGCATCTCTCTCTTCAGCTTGACATGTTTTCAAAAGAACTTAGACCCCCACTCTAATTAAAAAGCATGAAAAAGTGACCATCGTAAAATGATTTTTATGGGTACAGATTGGCTCCCACATCACTTAATTTATCTTCAACACATGTAATAAACTGCTTTTGGAAAAGGAATGCTCCATAAATGTGATCTTTTGTTTTGACATTATGCATTCCTACTTTCAACTAGATGCTTTTGAATGATTAATCTAAGAATGTTGCTCTTGCAGTCAACCAGATAAGGCGTCTTTGGAAGGAGGAGAGGGTGAATGTCTACAATTATTTGGCTAAAGCAGTATCAATACTTTATGAAATTGTGCCTTTGTTTTGAAAATAAACACATAAACTTGGCTCCAAATGAGAGTTATTAGACTTTGTTTCCATTATTAGAAAAATTAGAGTAGGTCTTCACCTAAATGCATTAATGACTAAAAGCCATTATGGATTTCAAGTGGTCACCATTTATAAGTCATCATTTACTGACAGTTACCACAAAGGGCTAGCAGAATCAACCACAGTTTTCTTGTCTACTTAGAACAGGTACCTGTGGTGTGGTATGTGTATTAAGTAGGTGGAGTTTTTAATTGCCTTTACTGCAATGAATTTTGAAACTCAACAAGTGCAAACGGGTACATTAAGAAAGCAAGGAAACTGAGGAAAATTTCCAAAAGCACTCAGCATTTGCCAGTTAATCTGATCGTTGAACATATATTCTAAGGGCTCTATTCCTCTTATCTCACAAAGATCTCTGAGCTAGCTGTGTCTTTTCTTACCTTGCTGGTTGGCTGCATACATCACTTCACATTCTGCCCTTAAAGCAAACAGTCTGTCTGGCATAACAGCAGTGGGAGTTTCCCAAAATTCTACCCTTTGACTACACCATTGATACAGCTGTGGTAGGAGATATCAGATGCATATTTCTGCTAAACATAATTGCCTTTCAGACCATTCCTACATCCATCAATTAGCTTCTCCTTGTGCATTTTTGTGCTTAACATGTGCTTTGCTCTGGCTGTCACAGAGCTAGTCAATTCTTTACTGAATACAATAGAGAGTAATATCATATATCTAATGAAGGGTGAACTGAGGAAGATATAATAAAAATTGACCTTACCCTTTCCCAACATTTGAACTGAACCCAAAATATGGTTTGCAAAATATCATTCCAACCCTTAGCTAACTTTTTTTTTTTGGATGTGGGTAGGGTCTCCATATTATTATTATTTTATATGTATTCCAGTGACATCTAAAGGCTCCAGACAAGATCAGGTCCAGTAGCAAGATCTCTCTGAATCTGGTATCAGAACTTGCCCTTACCTCAGTTTCCTATTAGTACTAGTCATTCACTGGCTTCCAGCACTGTCAGATCTCGGAAGCGATGTAGCCCTCTGCCTAAATCCCAAAGTCCTTGCCTTCTGGAGTTTAACTCAAAGTCTAACATAAGCCCCAAAAAAATCTCTCCCCCCAGACTCTTCCACTGGGCACAGCCCTTCCTCTGAAGGTCTGTCCTCTGTCACCTTGTCTTTGGCCATTCTCCTGGGCTTTAATCAGTCTCTTCTCCTCATATGCAAGGGTCACTGTATTCCCTCAGAGGGTGGCCATATAGGGGAACCCATGCCCATGCTCCCCTCTACTATGGGTTCCACAAACAACTGGTCTGTTTGCCCAAAATACAAAACTTCCCTGCCTTATTCTTCCCAGGGCATTTTTCTATACACTGTCCATCCAGGGCTCTTCACCAGCCCTTTCCCAACTATCCTTTTGCTCTCAATTAAATAATGACTCCCAAGTCTACTTTCCTTAGACTTAGGGTGACCAGATAGCAAGTGTGACAAATTGGGACGGGGGCGGGGGTAATAGGTGCCTATATAAGAAAAAGACCTGAATATTGGGAGTGTCCCTATAAAATCAGGACATCAGGTCATCCTACTTAGAGTCTTCCCTAACTCTCACTAGAATTGCTTTTAGATCTACCCTCCCTTGCTGAACTCAGTTTTCTCTTATCTCCCTGCAGGCCTGGTTTAAGTACATGATTGTTGTCACGTGTCTACCCTTTAATTCCCTTCACCCAGCAAGATGAACTACACCAGCCACAAGTGAAGCTGAACCCAAGGGCCAGCTCAATCTGTGATGGGCTTCATTGGGCTCCATATTCAAACAAACAGTGAGAGACAGTCGTTGCCACAAAAGCTAAGTCTAAATAGACAAGACAAAAGGTGGGAACAAAGAGGGGCAAAATGACGTACACAAATTTGCACAGCCAATCCAGGGGATCCCCTATGCCCTAGCATCTGAACCTTGCTGTAGTTCTCCACTTCCAGGTTTTGGCTGGGCTATGAGCGAAGGTCTTGAAGTATTGCAGGAGAGGCTATTCTTGTGGTATTTTAACTGGAAAATCATAAAAGCAATTCATGAGAGTATAAGAGTATTTTGAAATGTCCAGGTTGGTTTCTAGAACAAAGAGGTTTGGATAAGTCCAGATAAGCTTTGGACAAGCAGCCAAACCTAGTGATGCTGAGTAAAAATGTTCTAACACTCCTAAGTGACTTTGAAGCCCATTGAATGTCTTAGGTACCTTTGAAAATTTGACCCACTTAATATAACTGAATCCAAATGCTGAATCACTTGAAGTTGGACTGTTTCTAATAGCAAGTGTGATCACCATTTTCTGAGGAACATACACTGTTTTCACCTAAAACTGTAGAATGCAAACATCTTAGGTAACATAGAGGAATCATGAAATCATAGTCACTAAGGCAGAGCAGTATGATTCATAGCAAGTCAAGGTGGAACTTACAGCTGTGAGGACCTTCTTCTTATTTGAAAAGACTTCAGTCTGTGCACTAGACAACTAAGGATCTTTCCGGAAGGCTATATGTCTTCAAGGGCATGGTGCACTGAGGGATGAGATAGACCGGACTCCAACCAAAGCTTTCTGGACTTGTTACTGTATGGGTGTACCTGGGAGAAGAAGAGTCTTCTTCCCCTTTCTTCTCCCCACACCTAGGCAATGTAAGGCATGTTTAGTCCTCAGTAATTTGAAACATTTGGACTCAGTTATGAATAGCAAAGATGGATATCTAAATGGATAACTGTATAGAACCCATGTCTTCCCGTGTGTCTCACAAATTCACATGATGCCCCCTGTAGAGATGATCAAAAAAAAATTTTTTTTCCATACAATCAAAAAAAAGTATGTTTGACCTGGAACAAAAAGTCCAGTTTGGGTTAAATGAAACATCTCGTTCAGTCTAAAATGCAGGCCTAGACTCAGGAGGGAGAAGGATTAAGTTAAATAGCCATTGGAGCAAGGACATGATATTGGGTCTCCCATGTAGGTGAGTGCCTGAATGACCATGCCATAGAGTCTTTCTGTCTTAACTCTCTCTCTCGCGCCCACTGAATGTTCAAGTATTTTATGCAAAGTGGAATAGCTTCAATGGGAGAGACTGAGAAAGCTCTCCCTCAGATACAGAATATCAGGGGTGGAAGGGACCTCAGGAGGTCATTTAGTCCAACCCCCTGCTCAAAGCAGGACCAATTCCCAATTTTTGCTCCAATCCCTAAATGCCCCCCCCCCTCAAGGATTGAACTCACAACCCTGGGTTTAGTAGGCTAATGCTCAAACCACTGAGCTATCCCTCCCCCCTACCTAGCTCATCTCCCAGTGGCTAGTGCACGCTCCTGCAGTGTGGGAGACCCACATTCAAATCCCTTCTCCACATCAGGCAAATGGGGGAACAGAACTTGGCTTGGCTCACCCACATCTTAGGTGAGTGCCCTAACCAGTAGGCAAAATTTAAGAGGTGGGGACCACCTCCTCCTCCAGCCATTTTGTGAACCTAACCTGACATTTTTCTTTCTGGCTGTGATTGGGTGACTACCCCCACACTCACCCTGCAGGGTTTAATGTAGGCCACATGGTCCAATTAACCCATTAGGCAGCCAATTAACGAGGCTCAGCTGGTCAGGAATCAGTGGGGCCTAAAAAGTCCAAGAGCTGAAAGGAGGAGAGGCTACTTGGAAAAAGCAGACACTCCCAGGAGAAAGAGAGGAGTGAGTGGAGATTGCAGTCACTCCCTGGGAAAAGAAAGGAGGTTTGGGGGAACTGGTGGGCTTGGAAGGAAAGAGAAATCAGTAGTAGAAGCAGTTCAGGGACAGAGCAGTGAGGCCAGAAAGAGAAGGCCCAGACTGCTAAGCTGAGGGTCCCTGGGCTGGAACTCGGAGTAGAGGGTGGGCCCAGGTTCCCCTACCAGCCACTGGGTGAGGGGCCTCAAGGCACTGAGTGAGAGGACTGCCTAGGACTATTGAGGGCTAAACCTTCCCTGGAGGGGGAACATGGTCAGTGACACAGTCAGAGGGCAGAGCCACGAAGAGGATGCTGTGGTTCCTGAGGCTGTGAGAGGAGCTGTGGGTAGGCAGAGTGACAGTGTGCAAACTGCAGACAGGGGGGGGCGTCAGCCTTGAGCTAATCACCAGAGTACCAGAAGGAGGTGCCAGTCTGGTGGTGAGCAGTGTGCCCTGTGACACTGGCCAAAACTATTTGGTAAATTCTTGGGTCAAGTGAAACTGCATTTTTCAGCAAATAAACTGTTTGTCTGAAAATTTCACCCAGCTCCAGTGCCCAACCATTAGGTTTAATATTTGATTTTAGGTGTGTAAAAGCTCATGTAGCTTGACAGTTTCGTATTGGCCACAAAGATATACAAGCTTTTATATAAAACATATTCGAACATTGTACAGTACTTGGCAATAACTGATAGTCACGAAATCTCCTCCACAAGTCCAGATCTACATTTTTCAGATGACTGCTGGAATGTCTGAGCTGGAATGAAAACTCTCACTTTCGGTCAAACCAGGCCCACTGTCAGGGATCTGGACTGCACATGTGGAGTAGGTGGTGGTCCTAGAATAGACAGAATACTTGGAAGAACAATAAAATGAGCTTTTCAAATACAATAGTTACTATGTACTGCAATTTGCTGCCTGTGGCCAAGATTTGGCCCTCTGTCTGGTATTTGTCCCATTTGTGATCTCAGATGTGTTGCTTTGTAGAAGCATGAGGAAGGATTGAGACCCGAATGCATTACACTATCACAGTTATGTCTGGGGAAGCACAGAGCAAAGGGCTGATCCTTGTGTGGTGCAAAAGAACTAAACAGAAGAAAATAATCATTTTATCCAAATAGCCAAAGGCTTACTCTCAAGAACACTGCCTCTCCTTGCCATGAATAGACAGAGCACAGGTGCATTCTTATAATGCTAGTGATATTATGTCTTGCTGCTCCTTTCCCCTCATTCTCTTTAGAGGGGTTGTGTGAAAACAATCTGAGAATCCATGAAACAAACATGAAAGCAGCGCACCAACATGTAAGTTGACTACCAGCTTTCTCTTTTCCTTAAATATTCTTCTTTCCAAACACAACAAATTGTCCTCTGAATTTACAGTCAGTATAGTTCATTTTTATTACATTTCCACAAGCAGCACTGAACTGTGTCAAAAACTTGTAACTTTCAAAGGAAAGCCACAAGCCACAGGCTGTTTTCCTACTGTTCATGTTTGCATCCAATCTGCCAAGGGCAGGAAGAGTCCACTACCTTCTAACATTTGCTTACCAGCAAGTTGGTTTGGGTTTACTGTTAATGTGGTTAAGATAGCTTCATTCAGATTTGGAGCAATGCTGACTCAAATTAAGGGGGAAAAAATCCAAGTACATTTTTTCCCAATATATCTTTCAAAAAACAGCATGACTTCCATCATACTATATTCAATATTAGTAAGGCGATGGCCCTATAACCTATTGTACACTGGTTCATGTTACCAGTACCCTTAGGACTTTCAGTCATCTGGGGCTGACAGTGCTGCAAAGCCCATATTAGGCTTTGAATGGAGAAGAGAAAGGATGCTGTTTGGCATCCCTGGTAGAGCAGATTGTGAGGAGGCACCTCCCAGCAAAAGATATTGAAGCTGTTGCAATGAAGGAGTTAATCAATTTTGAAGTACTAAGCAGAATGTTATGCTTTAGTCAATGATTTGGAAGTGAGAACCTCAACTTGTTAGCATAAATAATTACTAGGATTAAATCTTAGTAAGATGTTTGGATATCAGGAGCAAGACAGTAGAGTAAGAGTGATGTCAGAATTTGTCTGGTGCTCCGCTGTTAGTACAAGTTATTACCACATAATACACTTACGTTGAGCAGATTTTTCAATGTCCAAAATGAATCTCTCAGACAGTCTCCATCAGCTTTTAGCTATCAACTCATACCGGAACCATGGAACTCTCCCTATTCTCAGGCCTCTGCGTAGAAGAATAAGTTAGACTAATGGAGGAGTAGGAACTGTGAGGCTGATGAAGTGGAGGAAAGCTGATTGTCTAGAGCTGTGTGGTAATCCAGAGTTTTCCTTCACAAAATTTTGGTTGTTATAATTCCAGTGATTTGGTCCAATAAAGAACTGTCTTTAATTTCCATAATTCCAAGAGAAATGTGTGTTCATTTCCCAAATGTACACCTTTCTTATTGAATATGAGTACAATTTTCACCTGCCAAATTGAGGAAACGTGTTTCATCAGACTGAGGAAACAGAAAAAATTAGAGAAACCAATATGTTTTCATTTTTTACAAAAAATTGGAGAAACCAATATGTTTTCATGATTCCTTTCACCAGTTTGTCCATTGCTGCAATATTTTTCATCTCGTTCAGACCAACATGTGGTCTAATGTCAAGGACTTAACTGAGCGAGGCAAGACTCCACTACACTGACATGAAACATAGCCACTGGAAATAAGAGGGGGTAGGTACAAACTATAGTCCACATTTTCCTCTACATGGAAAAACCCAGTTCTGGAAACCTGTTGAGTTTCCTCTGATTCATTCTGGGGCAGAGGGGAAACTTCTGCCTCTGCCCCCCCTCCAGTAAACAGGAAATGTGTTTTAGCCCCTAAATTTGAAGTTGTCTCAAGATCTTCATGGATCTCAGAACCCCCACATAGGTCAGTGACATCTGAGCTAAAGCCAATTATCTCCATGCTAATCCTTATGGGGTCGGTGATGGGGTTTAGAAATTCCACACTGGACACATGGAGTTAATGAGCTAATGTGGGCTCAGGTGTCTAGGCCATGTTTCACTTGTGAGACATGTCAGGATTAGAGCGAAGAGATGAAGAGGGAGAGCCCCAGCTCCGTTAATGGCAGGCCAGGGAAGAGAGCAGACCTTCAGTGCTCAGCTCCTGAGGAGAGGGCTGGCTGATGGCAGGAGCTCCCCAGCCAACTGCTGCTTGATGACCTCTCCCTGAGGAAAGGGAGGCCCAGATACAGATGCATCTTGAGCGGGAACCATTCCCCTCTATTACCAGTGAACTCAGGCTGTGTGTGTGTGTGTGTGTGTGTGTGTGTGTGTGTGTGTGTGTGTGTGTGTGTGTGTTAATGCCCCTTGGTTTTATTTGTTGACTACTGTGGAAGGAGAGAGACTTTAAAGTGACCTGGCCAAAGGGCCAAGTCACAGGAAGAGGCAGACCACTGCAGGCCAGGATTAATGGTCAGCAGGATGTACCTGATGGGAAGAGAACTGCTACACCATGCTCGGCCACAAGGAAATACTAGTGGTGAGTCAACCCCTTCATGGGGAGGTTCTTCACTACCTCATGGCGGCCCAGCTTCATGGGGAAATATGTGGTCCCCATTGGCAGCTGCACCAAAACCTTGTAGGTTTGTTGTACTGGGCACAGCAGGAGTTATGACTGGTTCAGCCAGCACTGATGTGCAGATAGGTTTCCAATCAAATGCATGGCAGCATGCAGGGGCTATTGTGCTGTCTAGGAGACCATGCAGTAGAGGGTCTCCTCTTCTCCCAGCTTTTCCAGCATCGTTCTGTACCTGTCTAGTTATCTGTCTGTCCTAGATTTGTGCTTATTGCTGTAGCATCAAAGTGCTGTAGCGCAAGATGCAGCACATAGCAGAAAACAGCATATAATCCTGTGAAAATAGCAGAACTCAGCAACCTCTGGAAGAGATCAGGACCAGTTCATACAATGCTAAAAAGCCTGAAACTGCCGTGAATTGCTGGGCCATGAAAGCTTCACCTGCTCAGGAACAAGTTAATATTAGTGTGTTTACTGCTTATGTTCGTCCCATATATTATGGTGAACAAGCTGACTGGGACAATTGGTGTAATAATTTGAGCACCCAGGGTCTTTATGGTAACCCTGGGAGTAGTATCTTGTATGTTCCCCCTACTCATGTTTAATAGGAATCCATCTATTATTCCACTAACTCCTTCCACGTGCACTTACCAGTTCTAGGTAGATTCTCTGTTCCCCCTCCAAACAGAGAAAGGAGTTTGGGACGGGTATGTAAGCATGTATAAAATAACCAGATTGCATGTTACATCTTGGGTCTTTACATGGGTGGCCCAACCAAATAGCTTTGCACAGAGCCTCCAAGTTGGCCCTAAAACAGTTTGCAAAGCACAATCAATTGAAGGTGATTGAAAATACTGCTGCTGCCATCATTCAAGAAGCACATGGTATCAGAACATTGAAACAGTGAAATAAAATGTATGTTATTGCTATAATGATATCCAGCTTAACATCTATGACTTTATTAGTGTGAAGGATCCTGGCAAAGTTTAAAAAGCCTCAGCTGAAACATTGCCACTCAGTCAGATGATGGCACTATAGACAAAGTTCCACCAGCAACACTCCACACTCATTAAAATGTGTGTTATGCCGTTCATTATTCTGGTTTCATTCTCTGTACTGATTTTCCCCTGGTTACCTGGTTGGAAACTGTACCCCCTGATAATTCATACACTCACACAGACAGCCTATAACAAATGTTGCTAAGAGAAGGACTGCCACCTGTTAAGAATCCATGGTTTGGGGATGCACTGAAGTGTGCTCTTTTCCCACACTAGTATTTTAAAAGGTTATAGATCATGTGTGCATAATAGGCAGAACATTAGGTCACTTGTCTCACTTACAACAATAATCCATTTTGATATGGGTCAGGTTGACACAAAGAATCCACCCATACCAGGTCTATTGACAAAACTGATCCCTTTCCCCCAAACTAATGAAATTTTCAACTAATGGGTACTTAAGTTAATAAAGTGTGCCACACATCTGCTAGGAGCCATTTGTAAAATAAAGCACTGGAGTTCAATTTTGAGATCATTGACATAGTGTTTGAGTGGCATCCCACAGGGACACAGCATGGCACCAAATTAAGGAGAGTAACACAATAAACGTGTGAGAAATTATGTTAGTATATAAACAGTAAGTGAGAGTGACTCTTTCTTTAAAGGAAGCATAATGCTGTTTGGAGTTCACACCATCACTAATGAACTGAGCAGGCCAAATCCTGGTACCATTCCCCCTTCACTCCCACCCCCTGCCAAAGTCAATGGGAGTTTTGACAATGACTTCAAAAAGCCTAGGATTTGGCCCAGTGAGTTATTTTCAAGGAAATTGGAGCACAACTATTCTTAGAGCTAAAAAAATCTTTCCAATGTGTACGTCAAAAAATCACCATTCCATGTTACACAGGTCATGGCATGCTGAGGATAATAGAGAAGAAATATTTCAATAAAGCTAGGAAAGGGTGGGAGTTTTTTTGAATTCCTGAAATTTAGCCAGCCCAGTCCAATGCAAGCCAAACGTCACATTAACAATAATGAAGCCCTAAGCCCTTGCAGCACTTATTTATTGAATCTATGTCCACATGAGAATTAAAGATGTTCCTGAAGGGTAGCCTGAATTTGATTTCTCAGCTTTTCAATGAGCTACGGCACCTGATCCTAGCCATAGAATGGCCCAGGATATCAGGTAACTTTACTGACTAAATAAAAGCTATTTTAGGTAAGTTGAAGAGTTTTGAAAAATGCATTATTACAGATGATCAATGTTTTTCAAACAAAACATGTTTTTTCACTAGAAAAGGGTCTTGTTTAAAAAACATTTGCTTTTATATTTCATTTTGGATATTGGATGTTTAATATCTTTTTTAATGAAAAGCATTACTGAGAACTGAAAAAAACTGATATCCACTTTGATAACACATTCGATGTTTTCTGTTAACTTTTTTGGAGGGGAGATTGGAAAAAAATATTCTTTGAAAAAGCAAAAAAATGGACACAACTTGAACACTTCCAAATTTAAAAATCTTTGATTATAATGCACAGCTCTCCCAGGGTATGTCTACACTGCAATTAAAAACCTGCAGCTGGCTCGTGCCAGTGACTCCAGCTTGTGGGGCTTCGGCTAAGAGGCTGTTTAATTGTAGTGCAGATATTTGGGCTTGGCTGGCGCCTAGGAGCTAGTTAGATGGGAGGATTCCGAACATGTACACCACAATTAAACAGCCCCTTAGCATGAGCACAAGTCAGCTGGCACAGGCCAGCTGTAGGTTTTTTAGTTGCAGTGTAGATGTATTCCAAGCCACCTCTTGCCCTTTGGCCCACATAAACTGTAGCTTCCAAAGTAGAACCGGCTGAAATTTTGTGAAGTTTTGATATGGTTTTGTTTCTCAAAAAAAACGGAAACTTTTAAAAAATATTTTATTAGAATTTTTCAAAAATTCAAAATTTAGTTTCCAAACTTAAACGCCAGCCCCAGGTTTTTATTGTAAGCCTCGTTCTTTCCGTGTTTTAATGAGACATCTGCCATTTAGAATTCCCGTCTTGGAAAACAAGATTTTAAAAAATGACACTTCAAGATCAGTCTTTCTCACAGTGTTTCTAAACTTTCACTACTGGTCCCAGTTGTCATCCACGGTGTGTGAAATGGAAAATAATGGGGAAGGAAAAAAGCCATCAGACATTGTCACAGTTGAGATCCTGTTTTATCCAAACCGGTTTCCTATGTGACAGGTTCATGCAATAATAACATTTTCCAGAACAATCAATTTCCCCACTAAAGGCCTTATCCAAAGCAAGTCCATGGGAGTCTTTCTATTAACTTCAGTGAGCTTTCGATCACATTCCAACGCAGGGGTTTTATGTCTGGCGTCCATATAAGCATGGCTTCCAGAGACTTCCTGCTACAATTGACTGCTTTAAACATATCTGTGCCAAACCCCTCTTGAGAAGGATGTAGACATGAAGCAGAAGCTCACATTGATTACAACAATTCTCACATAGGTATTCACTACACTGAGGATACTCCACTAGCCCTGCCCTCTTCTGCCTTTAGCACACCCCCTACTCACACATAAAGCTCTATCTCTGCAGACTTGCACTGAAGAATTTCTACAACACAAGAGGAAGGGAAAGCAGGCCTATGGCTTTTGCCTCTCAACATATAATTAGCTAATGATGCAGGTACTGAATATCTGAATATACTGAAAGCTTAAGCTACTGTCTGTTCAGTGCTGTCACAAGGGTTGCCAACTCTCCAGGATTGTCCTGGAGTCTCCAGGAATTAAAGATTGATCTTTAATTAAAGACTATGACATGTGATGAAACCTCCAGGAATAGGTCCAACCAAAATTGGCAACCCTATCTGTCACACTCACTGACTAATACCTCATATCACGCATAATATCTAATTGCATTGGGTTCAACTGCGCCAGGCCAAGCCCAAACATCAGCACCACAATTAAACAGCACAATCCACGCAAGCCAGAGTCACCGGCACAAGCAAGCTACGGGTTTTTAATTGCAGTGCAGACTTTCCTCTGTAGATGAGAGTCCTTTGCAAAGGAGATGAGTATCAGTATGCCTGTTTTGTACAGGTGGGGAAATGGAGGCACAGAGAGATGCAGTGGCTTGCTCATGGTCACCCAGCAGGTTAGTGGCAGAGCCATGAATAAAACCCTCATCTCCTGAGTCCCATTAAGGACTCCTCTTTTTCAATCTGATTACATGAGACCATTTTGGCCCCAGGTGAAAGCTGCTATAGTTCTCCTGGATTGGAGACATTGTACATTGAACATTAGCAAAGTCTGCACTAGCTATAGGCCAGCTAGATAGCTGTCCAGGGCGGCAGCTTTCTGAGAGTAGCAGATTGGCGGTGGCACCCGGGGATGAGGCTGGCGAGGCTCTGAGGAGCAGGAAGCTGCCCCCAGCCAGGCTGCCGGGGAAGCATTCCCACCCCCTCCTGAGACGCTTTCCACCCCCAGACTGGAAGGTGGCCCCTGCTGCTGCCTGGATGTTGGACTGTTCTGCTCCCAAAGGTCTAATCCTAGGGCCCATCAACCTCTGCAGTCCAAGGCTGGGATCTGCCCCATCAGCCTCCAACCCAGCTGCATGAGATTCAGAGGTGGAAGTGGCAGCAGTGGGGGAGGTGCTGGCGGTCTGCTATGAACCCCTAACAGAGTAAGTGGGGGACGGCAGACTGAAGTTTTGCCTAGGACAGAGATTATCTTGAGTGGCCGCTGCACATTATTATTATTTTATTATTAATTATTGCTGATTTATTATTTATTATGATTATGATTATATTTGTTCATTGGATGGATTGTGTGCCATTTTCCTGTGAACGTTGGCAATGCTCTAGAATTTGGAATAACTGTTAATAAACACAGATATGTAAACAAAACAACAACAGCAACAAAGATTTATGACCTTTTCTCAGGGTTTATACTTTGAGTTGGTTTCAACAAATCACGTATTTGTTCAAGGTAATTGAAAACAGGAAAGCACATGGAAAGCACAAATGGGGAGCGGGGAGGAGGGACTAAAAATAGACATTTGAGGTCGGTTTTAGTTTACTCTAAGGTTACTATTTATGTTCTTCCCATTCAATGAGATACAATAGGAGCTGATTGGACTAGTTTTAGGCTTTGCCAGCAGGCTCTTGGAAAGGCCAGTGCACATCTGTGCCACCCCAACAGCAGCACAGCAGAAGAATCGTGCCTCGGACAGGCATAGTTCTATCCCTACTCTCAGGTCATACCAGGAGGCTAGTAATTTGCTGCAGGTCCAAATCATCAGTAATTTACGGTCCTGCACACCACCTCAGCTGTGCCAGCCAACATGTTGGTGGAGGAGAGTCAAGGCTCCACCTACTTCCCATCTCATGACTCCTTATTCACCTGTTCATGGTAGGAGTGGGGGGTGCAAATCACTCACTCACTCTTGCATGATCAGTCCCAAGTTCTGGTTAGCCCAAGCACAGCCATAAGGGGAGGGCTCTTAGTGCCCATTAAGCACTTGCATGGGCATGCAGTCCAAGTGATAATCAAGGCCACAGTAAACAAATGAAAGAATACAACTAAAAGTGTGCAACACACCCCTTGTCTATCATATCAAGATTGCACAGCTGCCCTCAATGGCGATTTTTTCTGTTTTTCTAATGATTCCCTCTGTCATTTATTGAGAATTACTATTTGTATAACTTCATTTTGCACTCATCCCTGCACTCATGAGGGTCTCTGCAGAGCTAAGCACATGGGTGGTCCCCAAAACCTGGTTTGTAAGGTGAGGGACAGAGAAGGGAAGGCAGGCATCCATCAGTTATTCAAACAAAACCTGAGCTCAGTAGAGGAGCTGGGCCCTGGAAAGACATGTGAGGTGTGGGATAGGATGAGGGAAAGCCATCATTACCATTAGTCGACAGAACACTGTGGAGGTGCTACAAGAAGGTTACTTCAGTCCTATGTGGCCTTTAAACATAAGGGATGATAGAAGGATCTATACCAGGGGTAGGCAACCTATGGCACGTGTGCCGAAGGTGGCATGTGAGCTGATTTTCAGTGGCACTGACACTGCCCGGGTCCTGGCTACCGGTCCGGGGGTCTCTACATTTTAATTTAATTTTAAATGAAGCTTCTTAAACATTTTAAAAACCTTATTTACTTTACATACAACAATAGTTTAGTTATATGTTATAGACTTATAGAAAGAGACCGTCTAAAAATGTTAAAATGTATTACTGGCACGCGAAACCTTAAATTAGAGTGAATAAATGAAGACTCGGCACACCACTTCTGAAAGGTTGCCGAACCCTGATCTATACAATGGTGTGTCTACTATGTGTCACCCTCTTCTATATGGCCATGCCACTTCCTATCCTCCATGCATGGCTCTGTGGAACGGAGTTCTGGCCCATGCAGGGGAATGCATTCAGACCCCGTCACATTCCGCTCCTGGCCCCTCTTGTGCTGTGAAATCATAAAGGAGGGGGCTTGTCTACACGGTGCATTTGCCCACCCTAAAGAGAGGTAAATTCTAGTGCGCGCTAGCGTGTCACGCACTAACTGGCAATGCAGACCTTGCTGGCATACACTAGAAGTTTCCTCGTGTGTGTTAGTGTAGTCCCGTTTCAAACAGTACCATTTTAATCCACATGAGGTAACTTTTAGTGCACAACAGCTGGGTCCACACTGAACGACATTTACACTCCTGTAGTGCAAATTAGCACAGCTGGTAGAAAAGCCCTTATAGTTTATTTTCATTCCTATTATACAAAATCCTCTATATCAATGCCCTGTCTTCTGCTTTGTGTAAACTGAAACCTGCTCTGACATTCTTCTTGGCTTACAAGTTAACAATGACAATCAAATGTTGGTCAGTCAAGAACTACTGTAGATATAGGCAGACATTGTTAGCAACTGAGGCCCTCTTTTAAAAGTCTAATTAAATTAGACTCAAGCAGGTTGTGCTTTACTGAGCTATTTTGTCAGTTATTTGAGACTTATTCTATCTTTGAGATGTCAGAGAGGCACAAATGTATAGTGTAGGTATGTAGGGTGAATGTCTAGCAGAAAGGACAGCACCATTCATTTGTCTATTCTTCACTCTTATTATTAACCATAAGCAAAATTGTTTATTTTGGGTTCAATTATCACTCAGCAAATGGGTGTCTTCTTATTCCACTTCAAACAGGGATTTGTTTTTCAATCTCCATGAATCATATTAATATCAATTAATATCAATAACTTGTTTTTCAGACATTATTTCAAATCAGTATTTGCCATTTAGTGGTTCATGTCAAATAATTTAGCATGTTCATTTACAGGTGAACATGTGTCCACAGATAATACATCCATTTCCACATCTGGCACAAGCTTGAAGGCCATCTCAAATGAGAAACCAAGAACTGGATAGGCTGGAAACTAAATGATTCTTTGACCCCTAGAGATTGTGCAACCTAATTCACCTCTTATTTTACACCAATTTTCTAGCAGTGTAACTCCACTGATCTCAATTTGGAATTAGTCCTGATTTAAACCAGTGTGAGAACATAATACTTAAAGCTAATACATGGCAAGTCAAGGTGTAAATCTACAGCGCACTAGCTTGTCACGCACTAACTCATCATATAAACAAGCTCTTAGTAGTTTTTTCAACCAAAGGGCCTGAGTCTTCTTTCATTTACTTCCGTTTTACTCTCATGTAACTCCACTAACTTCAACAGACTTACTCCTGATTGGTACCACTATAAATGGGAGAAGAAGCAGGCCTACAGGACGTAATTCTATCATTTACCCAGGTTACCCACTGATGTCTCAGGGAGTTGCACTTGGGCAAATGAGGTCACAATTGGGTCCATAGTGCTTTAGGCCAAAGCCTCTTGTCAGTGTGTAATCTGGGGATCTGAAACAACACAAAGGAATCTTCCCCTCCAGGTTCCAGAGTGAGCCGAATCACTCCACTGCTGCTATTCCTAGCTAATATTTCAAAGTTGTTTTTATTTCAAAGTGTTCCAAATGTGTTTGTTTTTCCTTTTTTGCAAAAATTTTCCTGTGCTTTTTTTTCAAAAATTGTATCCAAAACACTAACAAATTAGCTATCAACATTTGTCACTTCTCAAAGCTGGGGATTCTGGTAAATGAAACATTTCAATAATGTTTTCTAACATTTCTTTTTTTAAATGGAAGAAAAGGAAGAAATCATTTTGATGGGGGAAATGCATTAAAAAGGCTATTTATCAACAAAAAAAATTGGTCCAAAAACTTTCGACCAATTCTGTTATCAACCTTCTCTTGCTGAGGAAACAACTGCAGGACAGCAATGGAACCGCTAGCAAAACACCACCCCAGGCCCATTCTGCCACATCCTCACTGCTACACATTTTAAGGTTAAACCCATCTAGCAACAAACAGTTGTGTCCTGGAAGAAACACTGATGTACTGTTGACACTAGAATTTACCACGATGACAGGAAGGTGACACACAACCCTGATACTCCCTTATACTCAATATACCCTACCAACCGGGGATGCGGGGGGGGGGGGGGAATTAATTAAATTAAATTTGAAAAGATAACTACTCCAAGCAGAGTTTTGACCCTTAAAGGAAAAGTATTAGAGACTCCATGAACTCCACTATGGACTTCGCTATTGCTAGTGATTTTATGTGGAAGGTGGCTCAGATATTAAAGTGATGGGTGGTAGTATAAAACTGATCCATGGATTAGACAGAATATACATTAATTAACACATGTTAAAACACAACTAAAATCCAAGTGTAGAGCTACGCTACCCTAAGATTGTGTATAGTTGTTTTGTGTGCTTCTTTGTGTGTGGCTACCCTAAGATTGTGTATAGTTGTTTTGTGTGCTTCTTTGTGTGTGTGTGAACTTTGAATTGTGTGCACACATCCTTAAACAGCGTATCTACCACATTTAATGTTTTTAGGGACTGGGGAATATTTCCTATAGAGACAATAAGGAAAAAAGAACTCCTAAAAACATTTTCCAATTTGTAGAATATTTCAAATTTCAACCATTGTCTGTGTGTGGAAATCAGTTATGCAAGCCAGGGATGCACAAAAGTTCATGAGACTCTTTCATATGCTCTTGAAAACCTGTCCTGTTATTTTAACCCAGGAGTCTCCAAACACTTGATGATCTCTCATGCTATGTGTGCTGCAGAAATTTGGAACAGTGAGATAAGTTAACTGGTGGAGTTGCAGGCACATGGGGTAAAACACCTCTCCAGTGCAGCCCCGCATCTCTAGCATGTCACCATTGTATAGAAAGCCCATTGGAATGTCTGCACTTCCAAGAATGTAGCCATGTTGTACTACCACACAGAGACAAGAGCGGAATCCAACAGAGAAGCATTTCAGTATAAAGTTTCAGCCTTCAATTACCATTCTCTGTCTGATCATGTTTGCGGGGGGTGGGGGAAGGAGGTGAGTCTGAGGACCTGTGGATGCCTCTGGAGGAGGCACTTGAACACTTCATGACATTTGGAAACTCGCACATCATATTTTTTCTTTTATTCCCCACTGTGCTTAGATAGCTACATAAGCATCAGGAAACACCTAGGCTTACTACTTTTTTGTGAAATACCAATACCATGCTGCGTTCTGTGCATGCGTTCTGCATTCAGAACGAGGCAGCCCCATTTCCTAGCTGCGTGCATGCTAAATAGATAGATTAGATATAGATATAATAACCACATATCCATATATATTGTCACATCACATGTGATATAGATAGATTTAAATAGGGATTAAGTGGATTCAGAATTACATCTGCTATTTGAAAATTAAGAGCAATTAGCATTTAACTGAGTCAAAAAGGGTGCACGTGGTTAAGACATGCACTTGGCAGACACGAGTAGGAATTTGGATCAGAATAGCCCACAATCCAAACACACAGGAAGACACAGTCCCTGCTCCAAAGAGTATACCGTTCAATTATTTAAACGTAAACCAAAGGCTTTTAGAGAGTAAAGAGGGGGAACAAATATACACCGATGAGTAAAAATAGCAAAGGCAGATTTTGAAAGCAACATACTAAATGTCCCCAGTCGTTTGCACTGTTTAACGTCTCTGTGGTTTGTCCTGATCTTTTTACTCTTCAGTCAGTAAGGATATTTATCAAAAATCATTAAGTTCCCAGCTCTCACACATGGGTGGCTCCTGTAGAGAGTGAAAAGGACAGAGCAGTTTTAGAAAACAGCTACATTATGACTTGTGCAAAGGAAGGGATTTTGTAATAAACAGGGAATATCAGATACAGATGAGAAATAAAAAAGTAAAAAGCCCCCTTCGGTGTCACCACATACGTGATTAAAGAGACTTAAAGAATTCACCAATAGACTCTCCAAGCAACTGAGTGTTGCTTCAATGGTATGCAGTCAGGTTGTATTTATATTCAGAAATCCCAGCTGTATCAGTGTACCCAGTGTATTGAATATTTGTGAGAAGAATTACACACACAATTCTGTTAAAGAAATCAAGGGACATTTTCAAGGGAGGCAGATTGCTGTAGGTGATATTGTAATCTTCCAACTTTTCTTTCCCTTTGTTCACTTTTATACTTCAGTGAAATTAGGATAGCAATATAGTCATAAATAAGTTCTACATTTAAAATAGGCTCCAGAAAAATCTCGTTTACATATTTGTTTGGGAATAAAATAAGAATGTAGTCTAGTGACAAAAGCAGAATAATTGTCCTATATCTGCTACCAGCTCACTCTGGGACCTTGAGTAAGTCATGCTGAATCTCTCTATGAACTCAATTTAGCCATCTGCAAAAGGGTACAATATCCCCAAGCTAGTTTCTTTTCCAAGATTTCTCATTCTCAGGTCCCAAATAGCTCCCCCCACATGTACACCCATTCCACACACAATCTTTGTTGTCTTTTCATGGTATTGGGGGATTGATGGCTTGTCTTGTCTCACCCCCACTTTCTCTTGGGACAATTCCCTGGGGCCGTCAGGGTTACTGGGTGGCTGTTGCTAGATTGCAACTGTGTAGCAGCACATTATTTCTCTTCCCCAGCACCAAACCCATAACAGTCTTCAGAGCCATAGGTCTAAGGCACTGCAATGGACATATTAGGGTGGGATTTACTCAAGTAGTCAGTTTGGGCGTAATTCTTATGCCATAATGTGAAGACTATGGAAATTTCAGTGAAGGCAGAGTTAAACTGAGCATTTTTCCCATTCATCATCTTTTATGCTTATATTTTAAAATAATATTTTATGTATTTAAGCCCCATGTTTTCTTTCTAGGTTTTTTACATTTTTCTGCAGTCCAAGAAGTTGATAGTTTCTTAATAGCTGATATTATGATATGATAGTCTCTTAATGGTCACAAAAGAATTAACATATAGACTATAAATGGTTACCTAACTTCAAAAGTGGGAATCCACATCCTATAAACAATTCAGAGAGCTCCTACAATACTTATTTGGGGTTTGGATGGAATGTCCTATGAGGAAATACTATGTTTAGTCTGGCAGCGATTTACTTGAGAAGTGGCTGCATAATGGTATACAAAATACAGACAAGTTAAATCTGGACAAAGGACAGAGGTATTAGAGAACCTAATTTCTTCAAATACTGTAAGATGATTAAAGTAAAAAAACAACCAGATCTTACACTAATGAACAACCGCTGGTCTTGTGTAGCCCTTCAGTCCTTTAAAAATAACAATGAGAATCACAGAACAATTAGTAGAACAAATATTTGTTCTTACAAAAAACATATTGAATAGATTTGGAACACAGGAAGCAAGTAATTATTAGAATCAAAATAGGCTAATGTTCTCCCTATGCTATTTCTAAAACAATTTGAGTTTCACTATTAGTATGTGTATTTAACATATCATTTTGAATCTTGTTACAAGTTATTTGGACTACATTTAATAGGATTATTATTTTTGGCATTCATGGTCATGCAATGTCTATAAACAATACTTCTGAACCCTTTTAATACTAGAAATGGCCATATGGTGTCAAGAAATGAGCAGATCTTTTTTGTATTTTTTAACAGTGCATTTATGTCATGCTTTTAATTTTTGGATTTCTATCTGCAGCTGGTGGCATGTGTCACCACTGAAGTACTATGTATCCGTATAGTTGCTTACCTAACCCTGATCTCCATAGGATCTGTTTAGCCGTCCCTTGTTTAATGTCTTTATGAGCCATCACACTATTCAACAGCTTCAATGGTTATTGTGAGATGGCTCTGTTTTTTGGAGATTTTCTGGAAAATTGGTGGATAGGAAGTTGACAGCCATTAGAAGATAGACCAAAACTATTAGAACTCTTTTCATCTAGATGTATCCTGCCCCAAGGATAGGGAATTATTGTAAACCTTATAAATTTTCCTCAACTGTAGTTAGCCAAAATGGCTCTTTCCTGTATCCATGCCCCAGCAAACACTGTGAGGAAACTCCATCCTGTTCCAATAGAAGTGGATTCTGTGCTGTGCCTCCTGAGAGAAGGTGCAGATGGGGGGCAAGGAGCGGGGATGGCAAAGATGGTTGTAACAGCCTCCAGTGTAATTTAGAGCAGCCGTGAAGTTTGCTTTAACTTATAGCAACCTCCCAATATCTGCCTGTAGGCTGCACCCCGAATCCTCATTTACCCAACACTGGGGCCTGAGAGGTGGTCGAGGGACATCTACATAGAACACATCACCGGACATCGGCAGTACCAGGCAGGATGAGCTGGAGTGCCGATGAGAAGCGCAATTGGGAAAGTAACTGAAATACTTTCCTCATGGATTGTACTTTCTAAATGGACAACCTACCCTAAATTCTCAATTACCAAGGGACAATCTTCACTCATTGCTATATTACTCATTGCTTTCCACAACCAACTCTCTGTATAACTTTTCATAAGTGATGTACCCGAATACTTGGATGCTAATATCTAAACTGTATTCTTAAATTTATTCACCTACATTTGGGTTATTGCTGATTATGCACTCTATGTATCTTATTACTTTAAAAACAAACTTCGTATTTGTGGATAATCTAAGCACTATACCCAGATGTACAGACACTATTTTCTTAACCTGTGTACTATATAATTTTTTAATATTAGCTTTAATAAAAGATTTAAATCTAACCTCTTCCATGAACCCTATGCTAATTCTGCATCACAGAAGGTATCCTCTGGCTATCTGAGTCTCTGTTATGGCCCACAGAAGAAGCCAGAGAGGCATATGGGAGTTGGCACAGAATAGGCCCTTTATTTGCTACCAGTAGGAAACGTTCAGAGAGTTGATCCCTATGTACTCATGACTGGTCAGATGGGGTGGAGTGAGACTGCTGCTGGGAAGGCTAGGACAGGGCTTTAAAGTGACGTTGTATTTTTTTTTCCTGTACAATTCTGCCTAGGTTCTTACAAGATGCCCATCACTGTGGTATCTGAATGCCATGGACTGCTGTCTCTTTGCGGAGTCATGCAAGAAAGATGCTTTGGCATAAGAAAGAAATTTTGTATTTTAACTGGTAAAAATAATGTTGGATATGCAATGATAGGGGAAACAACTTCTCTTTACAAAAATGATTGAACAATACTGAGTAGACAGTTCGTTTACATTAACATGGCATGTATTTATCACCACCCTGATTATTTGCTTTTGTGTTTTGATGTTCCCTCTCCTTTGTTTCTTTGTCTTTTTAAGTAATGAGCTCCTTGAGCTTGAGTGTCTTTGTCTGTGTTTGCACAACAGCCACTCTAATACGGTCACAACAATGACTGGGCACCACAACATTGTAAATAATAAAATAAGAATTGAGCTGTTGAAATAACATTGTTCTGCCTTCAATACCCTATGAAGGTACAATTGAATGTAACTAAATAGTAGGCTTAGTCCCACAGGTCTGAAAGAATTCATGAAGGAATTTCTAACCCACTTCAAAGTAACAAAAGAAGCTGCCGGTTTGGCATGTAAGGATACACGGGTGCCTGGTAGAAGTAAATTCCTTGTTAGAGGCAGACACTTCAATTACACAGTGGCAAATGCTACCGTAAAGGAGTTCTCATTGCACACAGAAACCAGAAGTGTATGGAAAGCAATAGGGCTTGATTGTGCAAGATGCTGAAGAACTCCTGCCTTAGACTTTGCGCAATTGAGCCCTACAGATACATTTCCCTGCCTGCTCTGATTTATTCAGGGACACTAGAAATAACATATATTTTTACAGTCTTTCATCCTAAAACAAAACAAAGCACTGTACAAATATCAACTGAAAACCACTGCCCATAGCAACACTGAACAAAAGTTTAGGACAGGAAGTAAAGAAGAATACTATATCCAACTGAAACTACAGGGTAGTCAGAATGTAATTATGCACCCAGGAATTGGCCAAGAACACAGGGGTTAATAAGCTACTTTTGACAACAGCTTGCAAATGACGACTGGTGGTCAGAACTAGCATTGGTTGAATTGTCCCATGAAACATTTTTTTCATCAGAAAATGTACTGTTTGTGTGAAAGGGTCGGTTTTGACAAATCTCCTGATTCTAGAAACTATTGATAAAAAAAAGTTTTTTGAAATTATTTAATCAACCCACTTTGACATTTTTGAAACAAAATGTTTCATTGTTTTGAGTAAAGCAACATTTTTGTTCTGAAATTTTAGGTAATTTATACTAAAAAAGTTTTTTTTAATTAAAAGGTTGAAATAAAAAGCTTCAAAATTGTCTAAATGAAATGTTTTGATTGACCCAAATGGAATTATTTTTTCCAGATTATTGGTTTGAAAAAATATTTGAGATTGAGATTTTGAGTTTCATCCCATTTCAGGACAGGGGAAAATGCTGAAAACTGTTGTAGGACAGTAAAACCATTTCCTGCTCAACTCTAATGATGACTTTGGTTGTCCATCTACTCTTTAAAATGGCACAGCACCATTGCAAATATTGGACTATTTGTTGAATGTTAACTCAGAAGAAAGTGTGCCACCTGCTGAATCACCAACCTCACTTCCTGAAGCACCTCGACATTTCTTGGAAGTCTTCCTTTCGAGCACTGGTTTGGCCTGGATCGTCTTAACTAATGAAACAGGACAGGAATCATAGAATATGAGGGTAAGAAGGGACCTCAGGAGGTCATTTAGTCCAACCCCCTGCTCAAAGCAGGACCGACACCAACTAAATCATCCCAGCCAGGGCTTTGTCAAGCCTGACTTTAAAAACCTCTAAGGAAGGAGACTCCACCACCTCCCTAGGTAACCCATTCCACTGCTTCACCACCCTTCTAGTGAAAACATTTTTTCTAATATCCAGCCTAAACCTTCCCCACTGCAACTTGAGACCATTATTCCTTGTTCTGTCATCTGGTACCACTGAGAACAGTCTAGATCCATCCTCTTTGGAACCCCTTTTCAGGTAGTGGAAAGCAGCTATCAAATCCCCCCTCATTCTTCTCCGCTGCAGACTAAACAATCCCAGTTCCCTCAGTCTCTCCTCATAAGTCATATGCGCCAGCCCCCTAATCATTTTTGTTGCCCTCCGCTGGACTCTTTCCAATTTTGTAGTGTGGGGCCCAAAACTGGACACAGTACTCCAGATGAGGCCTCACCAATGTCGAATAGAGGGGAATGATCATGTCCCTCGATCTGCTGGCAATGCCCCTACTTATACAGCCCAAAATGCTGTTAGCCTTCTTGGCAACAAGGGCATACAACAAGGAGCGACAGCATAATTCAGAACACAGGCTCATAGGTTTTAAGGCCAGAAGAAACCACTATGATCATCTAAACTGACCTCCATACATGAATGTGTATGAGGCACTATCCCTTTTAACCCCATTTCCTCATTTTAGCCCCAAAACTGAAGATAAATGAAAAGAGGTTTGGAAGATATCTGATCATTGTTTGGGAAGAGTTGGAATCCAGTTTGTTGTTTAATGTTTTTGGGGTTTTTTTGCTTTCAATGCAAAAAAGAGAGATCATGAAACATGATTATTAAACCATGTGCCTGCCTACATATAATTTTTCTACCAAGGTAACCAAGTTTGAAGGGGCTGGAATTCCAATGATGAGAAACATCTAATTCCCATCAATTACCATGGAGAGAAAGCATTAGCTCTATTACAGAGAGTGACACAAAATCCTTGGTGGAAACCTACTAAGAACTCCCTCTGCTTCTGCTGGCCTGCTCCCTTTCCCAGCAAACTTCTACCATCCTCAGTGCTTCAGATGGAGACGTGCAGTTTCAAGGGTCTTTAGGGGCAATGACATGCTCAAGACTAATTCAGAGGGATGAATTACAATATCAACATTGAACCATCCCTACTGGCAGTGAGCACAACAGCTGAGTTCCTCAGGTCTACTAGGGAGACAGGCAACACTGTATTAAAGGTAAATGTGGCCTGAAGAACTCAATCTAACCTTCAGTAAAGCCAGCTAATATGCCAGAACTCCATGAGCTTGAGTTTTATGCATGTTGGTAATGTAGGAGAAAGTCCTCAGCAACAGGCAAGGAGCTGCCAAGAGGCATAAAGTTAAAATCATAGTTTGCCGAACAGTTGGGGCCATTCTCACACTTTCTCTTTTACTGCAGCAATCCGTTCCTTATAGTGTTTCATTAGATTGTAAAACAGGGTTTCCCCAGGAGAAGTTTTTCCTTCAGGCCAAATACTGTTCCCACTTACAGCACTGCAAATCCAGAACAATGTTGTTGAATTATATGACACTGAAATCAGTTGCACAAAATGCAACTGATCACAGAATTTGGACCATCTTCACGTTCAGAAGTGATCCTGGGCAGATAGAAAGATTTCTCCTGCCGATGCTCACCTTTTCCTGCCTTGATCAAGCCTACCCAGCCTCCTCCTGAAGTTTTTAGTAGCTAGATGTTAAGTAAATATATTTGCTCATCCTCTCTCCTCATTTCAATTTCAAACACAAGTAATATGTTCCAAAAAGACCTCATAAATTCGGGAGACGGTCAGAAGTCAGCCTGTGTTAAGACCTGCCATATTCTCAGCACAGAGGGAAGCCACCCCTTGCTGATTGAGGCAGTTTTTTAAAAATTTTGCTTATTCGACCCTGAGCTCTGGAGAGGGATACACTATTCACAGCACAAGCCCAGCTTTTAAAAGACCTGGCGAGACGCAAGAGAGCCAGCTAGCCTTTAAAGTGGACACCGTCTGTGTTTTCGGTTTATGTTGTCATTCAGTGAGAAAGAAACATAAGTCAGTAGTTTTCAAATGAACCCCCAAGTCAGAGGGTCTGGATTTTACAGGCTTCCATAGACAGCTGTGGTTTCATTAATGATTCACGTCATTTTGATTTTCAGAATTATGCTTTGAGAGTGAGATTTCTTCTTGCTAGTGCAATGTCTGTAGCTTCTTTTTTAATGGACAGTGAGTGGCACAGCAAAAATCTTGCTTGACAGTGCTTCTCTAGCTTAAAGTTACTGTGCCCACCGGGCTGCTCTTTGCAGAGAGGTACTATGCAAAAAATATTTTTTCTTTTTGGAAGGGGAGCAAGTAAGATTTGGGAGGTTTTCTGTAAAGTTACAGATAATACATACCATTATATAGTAAATACTCTCCAACGCCACTGTAAAGATAACTCAGTGCAGTAGAACTGGCCAAAAAAATTTCATCATAACAGGTTTCTGCTGGAAAATGCCATTTTGAAGAAACTCAAAATTTCCCCAAATCTATCAATTTTGATGAAATTTCATTTTGAAAAATAAATCTGAAAAAGTGGAAACATCCCATTTAGACATTTTCAGAATAAAAAAACTTTCCGTTTTTCATTTTGAAATGACATTTAATTTCAAAATTTATTTTACATAAAAAATTGCAAAGATTCAAAAAGGTCAAAATATAAACTAAACATTCTGAATTTATAAAAACTAAGTGTGTCAACTGATCTGAAACAATTTTTTTTAAAGTTGTTGAAAAAGAATCAAAATGTTGGCTTTTCATCCCAATTTGGGGTGAAAAAAATCTCAAAATTTCTACATTTTTCATGGGACAGAAAATTCATTTTCAAACGAGCTCTACGGTGATATAGCAGATGACCCTGAGATATTTGGAAAAACCGAGTTTATCTGTATAGGAAATACTATAGTAAAGTCACTACTTTTGAAGCATATTTGCAGTACAGTCTGTACTGTAGCTTTGTGCATGTTATTGGGCCTTCACTGCAAATTCCCTTAGAAGACGCAGAGGGCCAGACACTTAGCTTGTGTAAATTGGCATAGAAGCTCAACTGAAGATCTCTGGCCAAGAGGTTGGCATCAATGTAGCTGGCATCGCATTTATTGAATGCTCCAGGTCCATCTTGTAAGACCACGACTCTTAAATGACCTTTCCCCGGGAACTTATTAAGAGTCACTTAAAATTTTTCAAAACTGTGATGACATTTTGAAATTTTGGGGGTGAGGAGGAATATTCAGGAAAAAAAAGTGATTTTTTTTCACAACTTTTCTCCCGTGCCCCAGCCTTAGAGCTGGTTGAAACTTTTTGAATTTCAAAATTTCTAAATTAGAGGGAAATATATAGATATAAAATCACATTTTTCCTATTTTTTAAAATCAGCTCCAGAACTCATTTAGACACTATTTAGACTGAAGCTTCATTTGGATCCTGCTTTATTTAGGCCCTTATACCACACCCATCATCACCACTTAATAGGCATGCTCTGCAACATACTCCTATTAAGCCTCCTGTTTGTCCCAGGAAACTCCCATTTCCATCTAACATCTCCAGGGCTCCTGAATGGCTGCTTGAATCTTTAAGGTCATAAAGGTCAGTCCTGCTGCCTAGAGCATTGACCCCACACTGCAGACACCATAGAGGTTTAGACAGGTGCACAGAGTTCCCTGGATGGGAAATACCATAGAGAGAAAACCAGTTCCCTACAGTGGGCATTCATTCCTGTCTGGGCAATGGCACTGTAGAGAACTAGGCATATCTCGCATTACTGTGGCCACCACTCTAGGCACCTGGTGGGACGTCTATGATCCAGGAAATTCAGGCACTCCGTGATAGCTGAAATAATCATGGGAAGGAGACCCTTGCTGCCCAGCCTGTCACCTCAGCAGTCATGTCTCCCTCACAATGCCCACGATGAGACACTGCCCTGTTGGGAGCAGGGGGAGGATACACTAGGCAGGCACAATGGGAAAAGGAAATATGGTGAGGCTCCCCAATATGCCATGAATGCACCTGAGGTCTATGTACCTCCACCCCCAGCCCAGAGCCTCTCAGCCCCTCCATTCTTCTCATTCCCAGCCACACTGCAAACCTGTTCCCTAACCACCCCACTGCACCTCCCCCACCTTCTCCAACACCATTGTCAGCTCCTTGCAATTTTATCTCAGATCTTTTGATAGCTGGTGCTTTTCTTAAAGCCTCAGCTCTGGGAATCATGTAATTACAGGAGAATCCCAGCTTTCATTTAAAGAAAAAGAAAGAAATCCAGGAGAGTTAGGGGGCTAAATACCTTTAAGAATCTGGCCTTAAGGTTCTAGCCCTCTTGGTTGTAGAGACAAGCTTGAAAACATGAACCCTAAATGCTATAACAAAAGTCCCCAAACAAAAAGAACCCCAACGCTGTTATTTTTAAAAAGCCAATGATTTTTAAGCTAATATCATGATAGGGAAGGGCAGCTCACCTCCCTATCCATTCTGATTCCTCTCCCCAGTTTCTATCCTAAACCCCCACTCTCCCACAACCCAATCTAAAATTAATCTGCAACAGCAACATCCTTATTCTCAGCTCTTTCGCCCCAGCTGCCCCTCTGAATTTTATGATGATAAACAGTTAGGAGGGGAACTGACTTCTCCAGGTGTGAGAGTTTGGGAGGTGGGGGCCTGATCTAGCACAGTGATAGACTGTAGCTCGCAAGCCTCAAGTGGGTCTTTAATGTGTCTCCTGCAGGTCTTTGCAGCACATGATATCAAAACATTGTGTGATTTAATTATTAACCAATCTAAGTTATTGACCAATCAGGATGCTCTTACTGTTAACCAATTAAGTTATCAACTTGTGCTAAGTTATTGATGTATTTGCCGTGAGAATAAACTTGGTAAATATTTCGCCTGTCATACAGTTTAAATAGGAATAGTACTACAGTAAATTAAACAGTGACTCCAGGTTTCTGGACCTTCATCCTTAACAGTATGGCTGTACGCCCCCAACACCAAGTTTGTAAATGGAGCTTAAGCCTGGTATTAAGTAGGTTGTGCATCACATAGGTTAGATAAGTTGCACTTAGGTCCCGAGGTGATGGAAATAACAAAGTATTGTCTACTTAATTTTTAATCATTCAAATTACAGAGGAATAAATGGAATTGAACAGATCATTTTAAAACATATCTTCATTTCTCGATAGTTCATCCACACATGTAGGTCACAGATCAACAGCTATTGCTAATTTTTTTTCTGGATACTGGTGGAATATTCTAATGAATTTGTGAACAGTATTAAACTTCTAGGCAGGGTGTCAAAATGCACCTCAGATTTATGTAGCATATCTGTAGTAACTTGACAGCCATTACACACAGCCATGAATGAGGCATTAATATCTACAAATCAATGGTCAAAGAGGTTTGTTTAGACGTGTGCAGACCATGTGGTGTCTGAGTAGATCCCAGCCTGGACACAAAGTTTATCTGTTGCTCTACAGAAGACAAATGTTGCTACCGCGAGGTTCTCCTCAGCCATGGAAATTACTTAACAGTTCAGTTTTGATACAATTAAGCTGTGAAAATATTTCCCAGTCTCTTGAATCCTTGTCTGCACAGTATGGATAGCATAGGCTCAGTCCATCGAAAGTAATGGAGTGAGATTTTCCACTGTGTTCATTTCATTGGACTGGGAGTGTAATTACATTTTGAGGAAAATAAATCTTTCTAGTATAATCATTTAGCTCAACAAGCTCTAACCCAGCAGAGCACGCTGGCATCACCTACTTATATAATAAATATATGTCTAATAAATAAATGTCTAAAAAAGCCTTCATGGCAATAGGATCACATTAGCAGGGGTCAGGAGTTTATATCAATGCCTGTTAGAGCCCTCTCCAAAGCAGTAGGCTTCTTGTCAGGTCTACTATGGAGATTTGCTTTCTTACACAAGCGAATGCGGTTCACCTCAAGGGAAAAGAAAACAGATCATCTGATCCTTCACAGTGGGCCTGCATGCCACACTGCTAATCATGAAGAAATCATGGAAATACACCAGGTGTAAGGCTCCACAGTTTAAATCCAGCAGAACTTTCCCTGTTGCAGCCTCTGGGGAGCAGGTCCTTCAGAGGATAATAAAATCTTAAAGGAAAACGCAAAAACAAAATGCAGAGCGATTAATTAAATAAAGGGCATCTGTCCAAGAAACCTGTAACAACTCTATGAAATGTGTTTTCAGCACCATAATGCACATTTTCTGTTTTGTTTCACAGCAAAACCATTACATGTAAGTGTTGCCTTTGAAACTCCAGAAAAAAACACTGATGAATGTTTCACGGTGGACCAAAGGTTGCCAAAACTAACAGATTTCTGTTTAGAGACCCTCACAGTGAAATCCCTGTGAAGTAGCAGAGCTTGAAGAGTAATTAGCCACAACCATAACAAAACAGTGAGCTACTCACCACTCAAATCTCTCTGACTTCTCTGTTGTTTTAATTGTCATTGGTCTTGCTGGCACTTGAGAAAGGATTGTGCAGGAAAGAATCATTTTGCATAACACCAGTTGATGTAACAAGACATAGAAAGGATATTTGTCATGGTATACTTAAAACACTTTGAAACCAATTCTCACCATTGTATCTGTTCCCATTCCTTACAGCCTTCTTTACAAGCAAAATTTATTCCCAGTAAAATTCCACTGATTCAATGGAGCTACATCAGGGATGAATTTGGCCCCTCATCTGTCATCAAAATCATAATGGGGAATTAGCTCAAGTGGTAGAGACTAGTGCTCATGCTCTCTAGGCTCGGGGGCGGGGGGAGAGAAGAAATTTCCCCTTCTCTTTTTAGGCCGGGGTTGGCAACCTTCGCCATGCAGCCCATCAGGATAATCCGCTGGTGGGCCGTGAGACATTTTGTTTACGTTGACCATCCGCAGGCACGCCCCCCCCTTCCCCCCCCCCCCCCCCCCCAGCTCCCAATGGCCATGGTTCACCGTTCCCGGCCAATGGGAGCTTCAGAGAGCAGCGGCCAACACTGAAGTTTTTTCCTGAAATTCTCTCATCATTGCATTAGAAGTGGATGCAGCTCCACCAGTGATAGCAACAATAGGAGGGGCACTAGTGGAGAACAAGCCACAGCTGTGTTAAGCCCACGGTGTAAACCAGGCATTAAGCTGGTTGTACACCAAATAAACTTTTACTGTGCTTTCAGATCTGCTCTGAGGAGTGGTAAAAATGTTAGTAGCTGATCTAAACTAGGTTTCACATGTCTGCTAGCAGTGGTAGTGATTCACTGGTAATAAGGCACCAGAAGAAAAATCTCAGAAAAAGTTCAGTGCTGATGCAACCCTTGTTTAACTTCTCAAGAAAGAAGATACTGTATTGATGGACACTAGAGAGAGATGTTCACACCTCAACTGCTAGCAGAGCACCTCACCCTCCCTGATTGAACTAACCTCGTTATCTCCACACTGATATATACCTGCCTCTAGAGATTTCCATTACTTGCATCTGAAGAAGTGAGGTTCTTACCCACGAAAGCTTATGCTCCCAGTACTTCTGTTAGTCTCAAAGGTGCCACAGGACCCTCTGTTGCTTTTTACTAGAGAGAGAGATAGCATTTGCATAGCACTTTTTCATAACAGTTAATCATCATCATATATAAAGGGACTGATGATTTCTTCCTCTCTATATTGCTTTATTGATGCTTCGTTTTACCAAAAAAAGTTGTAAATAAAGTAGCCTGCAACAACCCTTCAACTCCATCAAAAAAAAAAAAAAAAAAACCAACAACACTTTATTCAATTATTGTCATTAATGAAACCTGTAAAAGTAACTTGGGCTTTTATGTTATCCTTCCAGTTTCCATAAAATAGTACTGCCAATGCTGTTACTCTTCATATATTGTAACACGAATATCTGGAAGTTATATTACAGATATTGTATAATTAGGAAACAGACCCACATTGAATTTCCCTACCTATGGAGATGTTTGGATTCAGGGATTTGGGCTTCCCTTTATCCAGACCTTCACAACAATCCAGTTCAGAGTGTGGATCCAGTATTGAAACTAAATCTAAAACTAAAATGGAGAAGTTTCCACCATTTCTATCTCCCTCCATCACCCTCTGCCCCATGGCACCTTTTCTGGTTATGTTCTGGCATGAGGACACCAGAGGCCACCCACCCCATCCTGAGTTCTCCAAAGGAAAGATGGCAGGAGGGTTGTAGTAGCCAATCCAATGGCCTCACACTCTACTCTCCACTTAGCATATGCTGCTCCCCACTGCATTCCAGGTTTGTGGGTGTGTTGGGGAGATGCATCAGGGAAAGCTGTTGATTCCTGCTGGATTAAGCTGAAAGCATGGGCTACCTGGCAGTGCCCCAATAGACAGTGAGTGGAAGAAGATAGCTAGTGCCTAGCTCAGACACCCAGGTGAAGAATGGAGGTTTTAAGTGCCTTCTTCCAGAAGATAGAAACAGTCAGTGGGATCTTGAAGTAAGGGAGGGTTTTAGAGATAAGGTCTAATGTCTATTTCTGAATATGGAAATGGAAATTAGCCTTTTCTGGAGTTTTGGTGTGGAAACATTAGTCCTCACGTTCTTCATCCAAACACAGATGTCCTGGTCTCTGGCTACATTGATTTGAAAGATAATTTTTAAAAATTGTTTCTGCATAAATAGCATGGAACCTGCAATGCACTGTGTTTCCTGCATCCACACCTTCTGAAACTCTTACCAATATGAGCTTGATTTTGAGATTAGTTTGAGCTTTATTATGAGCTTGATTTCCTGGTGAAATGTTTGCTCCCCCAGTACTGCAGTGTCTTTAATAACCTCATCCATCAGTGTCCATCAACTCTTATATCCTTTGCCTGAGATGTACTGAACCATAACTTCCATACTACTTCTCTTTCTCCATTACAAGCTTAATTAAAGCCATAACTGGTTGGAAAAATTCCTGTGAAACATTGTTTCATTAGAATTGACCAATTTGGCAACATTGGATTATTTTGCAGAGGGAATCAAATTTTGCTCTAGAATTGAAAGAACCCAGGAGAGGTTCCTACAGGTAACCTATCTGATTTCTGACAGCTTGCCTGCCCAGCTCCTCGGTAGCTCACATGGTGAACTGCTCAGGAGCCCGAGCTTCCATGCTCTACAAATACAGATTCAGGACAGTCAGTCAGTGCTTAATTTGTGCCAGGGCTTGTCAGGCTGAGCCCTGGCACCTCAAGGCTTGGCAGTTCATAGCCCCGGCACCTCTGGGCTTGCTGCATCAGTTATGAAAGTAAAAAAATTACTTGAGCCCCGGTACCTAATTTCTTGAGCCCTGGCACCTCTTTCATTACAAATTAAGCACTACAGCCAGTCATGCGAACTATCCCGTATTGGTGACCTCCACAGCTCTCAGTATCCCCAGTTCTGCAGCAGCTAGGCATGTGGACTGCACTTGGACTCCAATCTCTTTCACTGAGAATTTTAAAATTTGGGGGTTTCATTTCTAATCAGTATGAACCAAATTTCTAAACCACAAAATCCTCCCCAAACCAAAACTGTCTTCACTCAGTTCTTATCATAGAATCATAGACTCGTAGGACTGGAAGGGACCTCGAGAGATAATCTAGTACAGTCTCCTGCACCCATGGCAGCACTAAGTATTTTCTAGACCATCCCTGACAGGTGTTTGTCTAACCCGCTCTTAAAAATCTCCAACCTCCCTAGGCAATTTATTCCAGTGCTAAACTACCATGACAGGTAGGAAGTTTTTCCTAATGTCCAACCTAAACCACCCTTGCTGTATTTTAAACCCATTGCTTCTTGTCCAATCCTCAGACATTAACGAGAACAATTTACTTCCTTCCTTCGTGTAATGACCTTTTGTAATGTATCTGAAAACTGTTATCATGTCCCCTCTCAGTCTTCTCCTCTCCAGACTAAACAAACCCAATTTTTTCAATCTTTCCCATACATCACGTTTTCTAGATGTTTAATCCTTTTTGTTGCTCTTCTCTGTATTTTCTCCAATTTGTCCACATCTTTCCTGAAATGTGGCACCCAGAACTGAACACAATACTCTAGTTGAAGTCTAATCAGCACAGAGTATAGCAGAAGAATTACTTCTTGTGTCTTGCTTACAACACTCCTGCTAATACATCCCAGAATAATGTTCACTTTTTTTGCAACAATATTACACTATTGACTAATATTTAGCTTGTGGTCCACTATGACCCCCAGATCCCTTTCTGCAGTACTCCTTCCTAGGCAGTCATTTCCTATTTGTATGTATGCAACTGATTGTTCTTCCCTAAGTGGAGTACTTTGCATTTGTCCTTATTCAATTTCATCTTATTTACCTCAGGCCATTTCTCCAGTTTGTCTAGATCATTTTGAATTTTAATCCTGTCCTCCAAAGCACTTGCAACCCCTCCTAACATGGTATCATCTGCAAACATTATAAGTGTACTCTGTATGCCATTATCTAAATCACTGATGAAGATATTGAACAGAACCAGACCCAGACCTGATCCCTGTGGGACCCCACTTAATATGTCCTTCCAGCTTCACTGTTAACCACTGATAACTATTCTCTGGGAATGGTTTTCCAACCAGTTATGCACCCACCTTACAATAGCTCCATCTAGGTTGTATTTCCCTAATTTGTATATCAGAAGGTCATGCGAGATAGTAACAAAACCCTTACTAAAGTCAAGATATACCACACCTACTGCTTCCCTCCTATCCATAAGGAGTATTACCCTGTCAAAGAAAGCTATTAGGTTGTTTTGACATGATTTGTTCTTGACAAATCTGTGCTATTACTTATCACCTTATTATCTTCTAGGTGTCTGCAAATTGATTGCTTAATTATTTCCTCCATTATCTTTCTCGGTATAGAAGTTAAGATGACTGGTCTGTAATTTCCTGGGTTGTCGTTATTTCCCTTTTTATAGATAGGCACTATATTTGCCCTTTTCCAGTCTTCTGGAATCTCTCCTATCTTCCATGACTTTTCGAAAATAATCGATAATGGCTCAGACATCTCCTCAGTCAACTCCTTAAGTATTCTAGGATGTATTTCATCAGGTCCTGATGACTTGAAGACACCTAACTTGTCTAAGTAATTTTTAACTTGTTCTTTCCCTATTTTAGACATCCAATTGCTGCTAAGCTTTTTGGTGAAAATTTAAACAAAACAGTCATTTGGCACTTCTACCATTTCCACATTTTCTGTTATTGTTCCCCCTCCTCCCACATTGAGTAACAGGCCTACACTGTCCTTGATCTTCCTTTTGCTTCTAATGTATTTGTGGAATGTTTTCTTGTTACCCTTTATGTCTCTAGCTAGTATAATCTAATTGTGTGCCTTGGCCTTCCTAAATTTTGTCCCTACATACTTGTGTTATTTGTTAATATTCATCCTTTGTAATTTGACCTAGTTTCCACTTTTTGTAGGACTCTTTTTTGAGTTTCAGATAATTGAAGATCTCCTGGTTAAACCAGGCTGGTCTTTTGACACTCTTCCTATCTTACTTATGCAGTGGAAGAGTTTGATTTTGTGCCTTTAATAATGTTACTTTGAAAAACTGCAAACTCTCTTGAACTGTTTTTCCCCTTAGACTTACTTCCCATGGGATCTTACCTACCAACTCCCTGAGTTTGCTAAAGTTTGCCTTCTTGAAATCCATTGTCTTTATTGTGCCAGTTTCCTCCTACCATTCCTTAGAATCATGAACTCTACCATTTCATGATCATTTTCACCTAAGCTGCCTTACACTTTCAAATTCTCAACCAGTTCCTCCCTATTTGTGAAAATCAAATCCAGAACAGTCTTTCCCGGGTAGGTTTCTCCACCTTCTGAACTAAAAACTGTCTCCAATACGTTCCAAGAACTTGTTGGAGAATCTGTGCCCTTCTGTGTTATTTTCCCAAAAGATGTCTAGGTAGTTGGAGTTCCCCATCACCACCAAGTCCTGTGCTTTGGATGATTTTGCTTAATATACTAGTAGAATGAATGTGAAAAAGCATACACATTCCTGACTTCTGGTCAACAGAAGTTTAGATACAAGCTGACACATTTTTCAGATATTAATTGTCTTTCTCTTTTTGAATGTAAGCTCCTGGAGGCAGAGTCCATGTACACTGAGTAGCTCAATAAATAATAAAGTGATAGTCTCTAGATATCACAGTGTTGCCTTATCCTCCAATAATTACGGTAATCAAAAACATCAAATGAGAAGAACAAAAACATCCCCGTAGAAGTTATGACTTGAGTAACACGACTTCTTGTTACATAAGGCAATAGGGATCAGATATTTAGGTATATGTGACGTTTCCTTTCCCTCCTCTCCAGTAAAGTGGAACTTCAGAATAGAACAGCTTTAACATTACACAAAAACTTGATGTAAGATTTCCTGACACTTATATGAACCTGTATCCTAGCATGCATCATGTATATGATAAGAATTATTTAAATGACCAAATGTAGTTAAGTTATGTTGCCATGGTTCCTTTGTGTCGGTGAAAGAGTAACATTACTCTTTTTACTATTACTAATTTGTTGAATTTTGCCTTCCTTTCTGTCTCCCATTTTTTAAAGTCAGCTGCCATCTTGGCCTTCCTGCCCACCCTTTGGACAATTTAGTTTTTCATTAATTTCTATACATCAGGAGAGCATTCTTGGAAAAATGCCTTTCCCACCAAAACAACCCACAAATTGCAAAATCAACATTGAACTATTTTGTAGCCATTACTCCTGTGACAGAATTTGAACCTAACATCCTCTGATCCAAGGTACTGAGATAATTTACTTACTCTTTACAAAAATAAAAGCCAGCAATGTCTGAAGGAATTACTCTCTTCTTTGGGCTGCAACAATTATGTGAAATGGTTTCCTTGTCTGTTGCAGGAACAGTAGTTCTTTTGACATCACCATTTTTTATAATGCTGTCAAATATTAGCCTAAATGAAAAATTGGGTCTCTAATTAGGCTAACTGGAAATACTGCATTGCCTAACCTTGGTATTATATTTTCAGGTTTGTTTACTAGGAAGTGTTGCTGGCTGATTTAGTGAAATCATCATATCTCTCTTTAGCTCTATATGGGCTATTATTTTGCTTTCCTTCATATCAGCAACACATATTCTCTAACACTGGTATGCCACATTTGGTAAAAATCTGTATTTCAATCAAGCTTCTTTGCAGGAATTTTGCAAACAAGAAAAAGGGCTAATTTTGTTGAATGAATAACAATTATAGCCACAAAAAGAACAGGAGTACTTGTGGCACCTTAGAGACTAACAAATTTATTTGAGCATAAGCTTTTGTGGGCTACAGCCCACTTCATCGGATGCATGTAGTGGAAAATACAGTAGGAAGATATATATATAGAGAGAGAGAACATGAAACAATGGGTGTTACCATACACACTATACGGAGAGTGATCAGTTAAGGTGAGCTATTATCAGCAGGAGAGACAAAGAACTGTTTGTAGTGGTAATGAAAATGGCCCATTTCCAGCAAGGAGATGTGAGGAACTGTGGGGGTGGGGATGGGAGTGGGAATAAGCATGGGGAAATACTTTTACTTTCTATAATGGCCCATCCACTCCCAGTCTTTATTCAAGCCTAATTTAATGGTGTCCAATTTGCAAATTAATTCCAATTCAACAGTCTCTTGTTCGAGTCTGTTTTTGAAGGTTTTTTTTGTTGTAATGTTGCAACTTTTAGGTCTGTAATTGAGTGGCCAGGGAGATTGAAGTGTTCTCCAGCTGGTTTTTGAATATTATAATTCTTGACATTATATAACAAATATAACAAATTGACGTCTGATTTGTGTCCAATTATTCTTTTACATAGAGACTGTCCGGTTTGGCCAAAGTAGATGGCAGAGGGGCATTGCTGGCACATGATGGCATATATCATATTGGGAGATGTGCAGGTGAACGAGCCTCTGATAATGTGGCTGATGTGATTAGGTCCTATGATGGTATCCTCTGAATAGATATGTGGACAGAGTTGGCAACGGGCTTTGTTGCAAGGATAGGTTCCTGGGTTAGTGTTTTTGTTGTGTGGTGTGTGGTTGCTGGTGAGTATTTGCTTCAGGTTTGGGGACTGTCTCTAAGCAAGGACTGGCCTGTCTCCAAAGATCTGTGAGAGTGATGGATCGGCCTTCAGGATAGGTTGTAGATCCTTGATGCGCTAGAGAGGTTTTAGTTGGGGGCTGAAGGTGATGGCTTGTGGCTTTCTGTTACTTTCTTTGTTGGGTCTGTCCTGTAGTAGGTGACTTCTGGGTACTCTTCTGGCTCTGTCAATCTGTTTCTTCACTTCAGCAGGTGGGTATTGTAGTTGTAAGAATGCTTGATAGAGATCTTGTAGGTGTTTGTCTCTGTCTGAGGGGTTGGAGCAAATGCCATTGTATTGTAGAGCTTGGCTGTAGACAATGGATCGAGTGGTGTGGTCTGGATGAAAGCTGGAGGCATGTAGGTAAGTATAGCAGTCAGTAGGTTTCTGGTATAGGGTGGTGTTTATGTGGCCATCGTTTATTAGTACTGTACTGTCCAGGAAGTGGATCTCTTGTGTGGACTGGTCCAGGCTGAGGTTGATGGTGGGGTGGAAACTGTTGAAATCATGATGGAATTTCTCAAGGGCTTCTTTTCCATGGGTCCAGATGATGAAGATGTCATCAGTGTAGCGCAAGTAGAGTAGCCACACACTCCCTCCAAAGCCTGCTGGTCTCTCCAGTCACAGGATCCTCCTTGCCTAATCTCTTCAAATAATACTTGAAGCAACTGCTTCCTGGTAAAGCATAATCACCAACAGGAATAGAGAGGCAAGCAGTGCTGCACATGATAGTAGTACCTTGGAAAGGATCTTCTTTCTTCAGCAGGATGTAAACAAGAAAGCAAGGTATCTGATAATGCATTCACTAAAATCCACTTCTTTCACAGTCTCTCCAGAGAAGACCATGCTCCCACAACAGCCTGGAAAGGAGCCTTAACATGATGTATATCTTGAGAAACAAGCAACCTTGTCACCTTATTGCACATAGTCCAGCCTCCTCCTTGTCTAGTCATTGCTTGCTACATCCTCTCATCTTACACCTAACAATGATAATACCTAACTTTCTTTCCTACTTGGTATCTGCAATTAGATATCCTCATTCTATGGATGAAGGACAGAAGTCACAAAGAGGTGAAATGATTTGCCTTATGTCATGCAGCCAGACAGCAGTACAGCTGGTGTCCCTACTCCTAGTCCAGTCTCCCATTGATCGTGTCCTTTTCCTTGTAACATCCTTGGGGCAGGGACTGTGTCTCTGTTCTCCCAAAAGAGCCATGGTTACCTCTAACACTGTGTAGAAATATTAACTAATAAACAACAAACTATAAAAAATGAAAACATTTTGAAAAGGGCAAGATTAGACTTTATTACAGCTAAACTTTCTGGTTAAAAATAGCTGTGGAAAACCTATATCTACATATTAAATAATTTAAAAAGAAAAATCATTGAGACTTACACACTGCAGTTCTCATTTATTTAGCCAGAGGACAACGCAAAGTGATAATTAGGTGCTAAACTCAAGCCATATTCCTACCGATAGCCCTCCTGACAGTCATTTAACACCTTATCAGGTGTTAAAGGTATAAATTATGGGGTTTTCAACAGCATTTAGACCCTATATACATTATAAAATAGTTTTAAATTAATAGGGTTTGTCTATATGTGAAAGTTTTACCAGTTATACCGATATGGCTATACGGGTAGTTATACTGGTATATTCCCCCATGACACTCTTATTCTAATATAGAAGGTTTTATTTCTAGTTTAATTTAACCCTTCCCAAATGACATAAGTTACCAAAAAAACAAAAACAAAAAAACAACAACCCTAGTCTTATATCAGAATAAGGCCTAGTCTACACTTAAAAGTTTTGCTGGCATAGCAACATTGGTTAGGAATGTGATAAAAATCACCTCCTTAACCAACACAGTTTTGCCAGCCCTAGTATAGATGAAGTTATACTGGCAAAATGACTTATTTCATTTGGGAAACTGATATAAACTATACCAGCAAAATAACTTCTGGCAGTACAAGCTGCATCATCAGGAGAAGAGCTTATCAGCAAATGCTTTCTAGTGCAGACAGGGTCTTAGGCTATGTTTACACTAGGGGGGGGATCGATTTCAGATACGCAAATTCAGCTACGGGAATAGCATAGCTGAATTCGACGTATCTGATCCGACTTACCCCGCTGTGAGGACAGCGACAAATCGACCGCCGCGGCTCCCCCGTCGACGGCGCTTACTCCTACCTGGGCTGGTGGAGTATGCGCGTCGATTCGGGGATCGATTATCGCGTCCTGACGAGACGCGATAAATCGATCCCCGAGAGATCGATTTTTACCCGCCGATCCGGGCGGGTAGTGAAGACAAACCCTAAGTGTGTCAACACAACTGGTTATACCACTATAATTATATCCATTTTGGGCCTTGTCTAACTACAGTTTTGTCAACAAAAGTCACCTTTCATCAACAAAACAGTGGAGGTATACACAATATAATGATCCTCCCACCAATTTAACTCTCCTGCTATGCCAACAAAATAAGACCACCTCAACAAGAGGCATAGAGCTTTTGGAGACAAAGATAGATCGAAGCAGAGTCAGTGTAAACACTGCACTTGCTTATGTCACTATAAATGGCCTCCAGGAGGTGTCCCACAATGCCCATCCTGACTGCTTTGGTCAGCAGTTTGAACTCCATTGCCCTGCAGCCAGGTACACAGGTCATCTTCCCCCCCCCCTCTTTAAAAGACTGGGAATTTTTGAAATTCCACTTCCTGTTTGCTCAGTGTGGGCAGCTTACGTTGCATCTCCCCAGCTGACCAACGGAGCTCCATGCAGCAAATGCTCTCCTGCTCGGAATACACTGGAGTTGTTGGATCTCCTGGGTCCATGGGGAAAGGAGACTGTGCAGTCCCAGCTCCGTCCAGCCGTAGGAACTTTAAAACCTATGCTCAGCTTTCTTGTGGCATGTTGGAGAAGGGCCACAAATGGGAAATGCATCAGTGCCGTGTGAAGATCAAAGAGCTGAGGCAGGCATACCATAAGACAATGGAGGCAAACTGTCGCTCTGATGCTGCGCTTCTACAAGAAGCTGGACACCATCCTTGGTGGCTACCCCATCTCCACCGCCAACAGCCCCATGGATACTTCGTGAGGGCTGGAGACAGGGGCCAGCGGACTGAACCCTGTGGTGGATGAAGAAGTGGAGTTGGAGGATAAGGTGAGACAGGCAACAGGATCATCCAGTAGTATGGTGAGCCAGGACCTCTTCTCGAGTCTGGAGGATTCAAGCCAGTCCCAGCAGTCCTTCTCTGGAACGCATGATGCAGGAGAGAGGAGCTCTGGTGGGTTCTCATTTTGATTTCATATTGATTGGTAACATGAGGTAAAGCTGTCCTTTCTTTCATTTTATGTGCTAGAAGTGGATTAAGGGATAAAAATGTACAAGACTAGAAGTGTTTGCATCTGCTTCCCATTCCCGTATGCAGCTACTCAATGGGAGCCTTGCAGAAAAGTTTGTTAATGTACACCGAGATTTCACAGGAATCCTCCAGAGAGATCTCTAGGAAACTTTCCTGGAGATACTCAACAATCCTCTGCCGAAGATTCCTTGGCAGAGCTGCTTTGTTCCTTCCCCCATTGTAGGAAACTTTCTTGTGCCAATCGGCAATCACTTGTGCAGGGATCAAGGCGGCTAACAGGTGAGCAGCATAGGGACGGGGTCTGAAGCCACATGCATGCAAGATATGCATCCTTGTTTACCCTCAGGAATGAGATATCGGCTTCAATAACCCCTGCCTATGAAAAATGGTGGCAGAATTTACAATAGCGTCCTTATTCGCTTGCAATGATCCCCTTAAATAAACACCTGCACCAGTGATTCTCAACTTATTTACCAATGTGGGCTGCATATGCAGCTCTCAGTGTGTAATGTAGGCTGCATTCACACAATATATATATCACCTGTATGGCCCTGAGGATGTCACATGTGCCACAGCTGTGTGCTGATTGGGCCGCAAGTGGCCCTGGGCCACAGGTTAAGAACCACTTGTCTAGACCCTTTGCTCTATTTTGGTCCTCTCCCCCCTGGGTCAAAGTCACCGTGTTTGGGTGCTTGCTGATCTGTGTGCTTTCCAAGGGAGAGGGAGAAAGAGGTGTATTTAACTATTACAATTCAATGCTGTTAGTGCACTCACAATACTGCCTCTGTTTCTTGTTTCTTGTGCTTCTACGGATGTGCCCTTGAGGAGAACCCTCTACACACTGGCACAGTGCCTCTGTTAGATTAGGAGGTGACCCAGGAGGAGTAAGGAGGACATGTTTAGGGAGGTGCTTCAATCGTATAATGCCACAGATCATGATCAGCAGGCGCGGAAAGAGACAATTAATGTAAAATTGAAAATAGATAGCTTGGAGTGTAAGCAGGGCCAGGAATGAATGATAAAACTAATGGAGGACCAAAGAGAGATGCTGAAGTCCCTGATTGCTTGCTTTGCCCTGCAGCTTATACAGAACTGCGTGCCATGCCCTCCTTTCTCTGTGGCTGCTGCTGGAATTCATACACAGTGACAACTGGCACATTTGCAGACTACAAATCACGCTAAGGAAGCAATCATCACAAGGGTCTTCTAGGCAGCAAGTAAACAAAACCTGGTTGAATGCATTACATAAAGACACATTCCTGGGGCTCATTGTCAAAATGCTGATTCAAAGCCTCCCTGATTTGAATAGCCCCCTTTGTGCCCCTCTAATAGCTCTGGTATGTGGTTGCTCAAAATCAGCCTCGATGCTGCACCCCTAGCGAAACTTTTCCCCCTTAGCGTCACAAATATTATGCAAAGTGCAGCAGGCTGCTATGACCATGGGAATATTTTCCTTGTTGGGGTCTAACCTGCCATAAAGGCAGAGCCAGCAAGCCTTTAATCTGCCAAACGCACATTCAACGGTCACTCTGCACCTGCTCAGCCTGTTATTGAAGTACTCCTTGCTGCCATCAAGGTTTCTGGTGTAAGGCTTCATGAGCTGTGGGAGTGAAGGATAGGCTGGATCACTATGGGCATTTCAACATCCCCCATCAGAATCTTCTGGTCTGGAAAGAAAGTCCCTGCTTGCAGCTTTTTTTACAGGGCAGTATTCCTGAACATGTGTGCGTCACGCACTTTCCCTGACCATCCCATGTTGATATCAGTGAAAAGACCCTGGTGATCCACAAGCCGCCTGCAATACCATAGAGAAGTAGCCCTTTCTATTGACGTACTCTGTCACAAAATGGTCCAGGCCAAAACTGGGATATGCATGTCATTTATCGCCCCACCACAGTAAGAGGAATCCCATTGCCACAAAGCTATCTACTATTTCACGCACATTTCCCAGAGTCACAGTTCTTCTTAGCAGGATGCAATTAATGGCCTGCACACTTGTGTGAACACAACTCCCACGGCGGACTCATTTTGATGTTCTTGTACCTCAGGGCAGGGGTGAGCTCCACACAGTTCCAGGAAGTTGGCTTTGTGCATCCGAAAGTTTTGCAGCCACTGCTCTTCATCCCATACCTGCATAATGATGCTATCGCACCGCTCAGTGCTTGTTTCCTGAGCTCAGTAGCAATGGTCCACCATGTGCAGCTGCTCTGTGAATGCCAAAAGTAATCTGAAATTGTTTCTTTCCACAGCACACAGCAGGGTAGGCACCATGGATTCCTGTTCAGGTTTGCAGTTCATGAAATACTGCAGGATCAGCTGCATTGTGTTCATAACGCTCATCGCAAGACTGGTGAGCAGTGCAGGATTCATGCTTTCAGGCAGAGATAGCAAGTGCACAGTTTACAGGGGCTGTTGAAAAATGGTGTGAAGTGTAGTCAGAAGCCTATGGAATGATGGGAAAGAAAAAACTGCATCATGGGACATGAGTACTGATCGTCACACTGTCTTTTAACCTTTTCCATTTCTCTCCTCACTCTTGTAAGGGTCTGTTACATTGTACATATTACCCATATCTGAATATTGGGTATATACAACATTCTCCAATGTTGAACAATGGGCCTGAGTCTCATCTCCCTTACATCAGTTTTACAACTTTTGTGTAACTCTATTCACATCAGTGGATGCCTAATTTACACTAGGGTAAGAAGCGAATCAGGCCCAGGATTTGCAAAATCCATGTGTTCAAGGATATATTTAGTGGTAGTTTGACAAGGCATGCATGCCCCACACTGGGACTGCAGGGGTTAATTGTTCTCTTTCGGCTCAGGCGGCCATACCACCTCGACCCTGCTGGACATGCTCCAGTTGGAGGCCAGGTATAAAAGGGAGCAACCCAGTTCATTTGGGGCAGACTGCCAGAGAGGAAGGAGGTGTGCTGCAGGCTCTTGTTATAATATAATATAATGAAATATGTCTATTTCATTAAAACTGGAAGGGACCCCAAAAGGTCATCAAGTCCAGCCCCCTGCCTTCACTAGCAGGACCAAGTACTGATTTTTGCCCAAGATCCCTAAGCGGGCCCCTCAAGAACTCACAACCCAGGGTTTAGCAGGCCAATGCTCAAACCCCTGAACTATCCCTCCCCTTCTCACATCACAATGCGGAGGCCAGCCAGATAGCAGTGACCCATGACACCCAGGTTCTGGACGCCACAGAGGGAGGAGGGACCGGAGGAACCATGAGATCACAAGCTGTGGAGAAGCAGGCAGAAATTACTCAGGGAGTCTTTGTGGGGTGATGATTGGAGAACCGGAGACTAGCTTGGCATCTTTCGGCTGGATCCCTGCTGAAATGTGATGGGCAACCCTGCCACCGACAGGGAACCTGGGTTGGGACCTGGAGAAGAGGGAGAGCCTGGGTCTCTCTATCCTGGCCACTGCCCACCCTGGTGTGGCAGCCCACCTCACCAGCTCTATTGACTCTGGCCACTAGGCCACACTGCCCTGATTGTGAGGGCCACTCTATGGACTCCGGCTGCTAGGCCGCACAGCCCTGATAGAGAGGGTGAGTAGATTGACTTTGGCTGTTAGGCCACATTACTCCGAGACCCAGAGGGGTTGCACAGACTTGGTCACGGGCCCCATCCCTAAAGGAGACAGGGCATGCATGATCCACGACAGGTAGTCATATTGTTTTGGCCCATTTTATCCCATTTCTGGTCCAGCTTGAGGTATTTGGACCAGATTCTCTGGTATGCTGCATGGACTTCAGGCCATGTAAATGGTTTGAAATGAACTTAAACAGGCCGGAGATTGCCCTGGAGGAGTCTTCCTGCATACGGAGATTCTCTCTAAATGAAATGCAGTGTAAGGGGAGAAGGGGATGTGTCATGCTGGGAGTGTGGGGCAGTGGCTGGTATTGTGGTGAACAGAGCGCCACTATGCCTGAATCCCCACTAGCATGGAGCTTGTGCCAACAGCAGAATATAGAGTAGGCCCCTATTGCTCAAACCTCTGACAGGACTGAATACTCAGAGATCAAGGCGCTGAATCCATCTCCAATGCCCGCTGCTGTTCACCACATGAAAATCAGGGCCAATCCTATTAACTACAGTATTATCTTCTCTTTAGAATATGCAATTCAGTGGCTGACCCTATGAAAATTACTCACTTAGCCTTCACTCAAAGTAACAGAGCCAAGCTCCATACAAATATACATTTATACTTCTATAGCCGCGTTGTCTTTGATAATCAATGCTCCCCTTGGCAACCAAAGCATCTCACATACTGTAAGTCGTCTGTGGAGAAATGAAAACAAACAGTTAAGGAGCAATCACTTAAGAAAAACTCTTTCAACAAAGCTGGACCAAATGGCTTCAAGCTCATCTTTCTCTGTAAATAAAGTGGTGAAGAGAATGAGATGTTCAGTGAAGTGCTCAGGGCCAAAAGACATCCCGACAAGTCAAACAAATGTAAGCACATTTAGAAAATGTTTAAAGTAAGGAAACCATTCCAGAAATACCCTTCTTCCCTATCCTTGTCCCCCATTTACTTGCATTCCTCAGGAAAAGCACCATATATGTTCACGCAACAGGGTTTTGCAAGAATATTCATTCTTCATCAAAATAGAAGGAAACATTTAAGGTATAACTTGTACTACCTACTATTCAAATGCTTCAGCTTTGGATATCATGCATAGATGTGCAATGATACAAGATTTATGCACTCTGACACAAGGGAATCACAATGCCATCCTCAATAACAGAGACCACAAACATTCCAGAACCCAACACACAACAGCCTGCGGGTCATTAAAAATTCAGATCCAACTTGGTGGTTCAGATCTCCATCACCGATTTGTCTTTCCTGGTTGATTCTGTAGTCCAATAATGCTACATTTTGACATCACATTCATTTTCATGGGAACACAATGTTAAGTCATATGAAGATTGATTATTTATTGTTGATATTGATATTGCACTAACAACTAGACACTTCATTGTGCTAGGCACTGGCGAATATATAGTAAATGACAAGCTGAAGGTCTAGAATTTCACTGAAGAATAAATAAGAGGGAACAGTTGAGGATTAATTTTGCTATGAAAGCAGTGTGGTCTAGAGGACTGGGGTCTGACCTAAGAATCAGAAGACCTAGGTTCTCTTTCTACCTATGCTAACAGCTTGCTGGGTGAGTTTAGGCAAGTCACTTACCCTCCCTATATCTCAATTTTCCCAGAGCTAAAATGGGGCTAGTGATACTGACTTCCTTTGTAAAGTGCTTTGAATCTACTGGTGAAAAGTGCTACGTAAGCACTCAGTGTTATGAAAAGTAGAAAAGGCTATTTATCCCCACTTTATAGATACAGAACTGAGGTACATGGTGTAGTTGTAGCTGTGTCGGTCCCAGGATATTAGAGAGACAATGTGGGTGAGGTAATATCTTTTACAAGCTTGTCTCTCTCACCAACAGAAGTTGGTACAATAGAAGATATTGCCTCATCTCACAGAACTGAGGCATAGAGAAGCTAAGTGTCTCGTCTCACAAAGGAAAGCTGTGTTAATGCAGGGACTTGAACCCAGGTCCTCCAAGTCCCAAGCAAGCACACTGACCCCTGGAAGATCCATCATCTCCTTATTTACTTAACATGACTTAATTGCTAGCTCAGAAACTCAGTGCATTTTTAAAAAGAACGTTGCAATTGCAGCCGAGTGAATAAACAGTAGGAAATCATTTATTTAAAAAATGTAGCTGCTGCTTCTGTGCATGAATAGCCCCTAAGCATCTAGTAGCTTTCTCATGTGTATTAATTATTTGCAATTATGTATATGAATAATTACTTAAAATATTATATTGGTTATTATTATTAATTATTATTATTATTTTATTATATTGTTACAATAATCAATCAGTATAACCAAATTTTAGAATTACTGTGCATATTGTTAGCAGCTTTTGGCTCATATTTGATGTTCAAAATTCAAGTTGTATTAGTTAGTTTTCTTTTGTAACTACACATGAGTGTGCGTATTCACCCCAGAGATCTCAAGCCGTTTCTAAGGCTACACATGGAAGTTTCACTGATTTAACAAATTGGCTTAAAAACTGATTTTGTTACATTGGTGCAACTTTGTGCATGGACTGTCTTATATCAGTTTAAAACTGCTTAGATCAGTTTAGTTTGTCCCTGTAAATTTACCGAAATAAACCAAATTTAAACTCATAGAACAGTGTCCATACACCAAGTTGTACTGAGTTAACTAAAATACTTTCAGAACCAAACTTTTAGGCAAATCAGTGCAACTCTGTGTGCAGACCAGGCCTAAAAGTTTCATTCATCCAAGCAGGGAACATTTAAAAAACCTTAGAGTTAGAGGACCAATCACATACTCTGACCAGCAACTTACAAGTAGCAAACAGTCCAAGCAATAATCAGAGTGAACAGTTCACAAGCAAACAGGCAGAAATGTGATCACTTATAACATTCATTGACCAATGAGCACATTCATTACATTGAAGAAGACACATTTGATGAATAAATTATTTCCTGCAAATAGTTTGCTCATTTTAAATCCCGGTTAGTCTGCTACTATAAAGCAGCCAACTGGCTGTAGGAATCCTAGTGTCATACTGGCTCATATCGAGAGCCCTGACAGTTAAATACTATACATGATTTTATAAGGAAGTGGAAAATTTGATAATACAAATAGTAATCATATCAAGAAATTGCATTTTAATATGGCCAAATGCAAGATCATACAAAGAATGTAGGCCATACTTACAGTATCTGGGGGACAGTATCCTGGACTTTGAAAATGATTTAGGGGTTATAATAAATACCCAACTGAATATGAGCTCTCGGCTCAATGATGTGGCTAACAGAGCTGAATTAATCTTTGGATGTGTAAACAAGGCAGTTTCAAATAGGTATATCTTATTGGTGAGACCGTTGTTGTAATACTCTGTCCAGGTCTGGTGTTCATAAAAAAGGATAATGAATAATTGGAGAAGGTTCAGAAAAGAGCCAAAATAATGATCCAAGGACTGCCTTACAATGAGAAATTTAGGGAGCTCATTCTAATTATAAAAGAGAAGTTAGGAAGTGACTTGATCACCTAACTGCCCTTTGAAAGTCTCCCCCAGGGAGGTTAATTTACCATTAGAACAAAGTATCAAGTGATATGCTTTATTCTCTATTACTTGAAGTCTTTAAATTGAGACTGGATGTCTTCCTAAACAGTATGTACTAGTTCAAACAGAAGTTATAGTGTGTGATCATAATCGTCCTTTCAGATCTTAAAATATAGGAATCTATTAACCAAAACCACCAAGAATTGAACAGGGGACCTGACACAATCATGTTGTCTTCGGCACTGATAAAATACAGCATGCCCAATAGGTTATACTTTTCACACAATGACATCTCCTCAAGTGATTCAAGCAGCACATATTTTTAAGAATATGGACTCACTAGCCAGACTATATCACTAGTGTTACTCTCTGAGTTTCGTTATGTGTATTTTCTCTTGCTCAACCTGCTCCAGACCTGGCAGAACTGATGGCATTTGCAAACAGTTTCTGTTTTGCATTACTGGCAATTAAAAGGATAATAATGTAGCCAAGACTGTACAAAGCAAAATCCTCAGTGAGTGGCCTTCCCGTCCTTTTACTGGGAAGTTTTGATGGCAACAGCTCTGATGTGGCAGGTATGGTGAAGAATGTGCTTTGCTTTTCCTTAATGTTGTGATTTATTGTCATTTCTGTAGGCTTCTTTTTACTGAACAGGAGAGTACACAATAGAATGGAAATATACTGGAGAATGGAAGAGAGGTACCTAGCGGATCTGGCATACTCTATTATGTCAAATTGACTCAAGAAACTTTCTGTCCCATTTTATCTTGAAATGCAGTTATTTAATACTGACAATCCGAACATTTCTGAGCTTGGGTATAACAACACATTAATACTATCTCAATACTTCCTGGACAGTGATTATACCTAGAAATTTGCCAATAGCCTTATATTACAAAATAATGTTACCTCAATGTTTATAGTGTTCCATATAGGGAAGCAGAGAGACACTGTGAATACTGAGATAAATTTCATCTATTTATCTAAGGCAGCATTTCTCCATCCTTTACATATCAGAATCCCCTTTTTGCATACCATGACCTTTGCTGGGTTCACCTATAGTCAGAACTCCCATCCCATTGAGCAATGTGGGAAGGTCATGACCCCTTAACACCTCTTCATGACCCCTGGTGGTTTTAAGCCCCATGATCCAAGGCAAAACAGATATGTTTTTAATGGTGAACAGTATATTTCACACCCGTTTGCTTAGTTTTAAATATTAGAGAGCCTTTCTTATTCCTAGTAGACTATGCTGAATGGGAACTATGCTACAGAAATATGTTGGCAGGATATGGTCAATATTAATTAGAAAGGGGCCCAAATCAAAAATCTGCCTTAGAAGGGCAGAAGATTTGGGTTCAGACTGAAGTTCACCGCTGAAAGTTTTCTCTAGAACACACCAAATCTGACACCCCCAAATGTTGGTAAATTTCAGATTTGCATCTGGGTTTCAAACCCTTAAATTCAGGAGTGTCTGGATCCAGGATTCTCGTTCTGTCCATTTTAGGGATAAAGGTCCTGATCCTTCCCTAATGTGCACTGGTTTTACATTGGTGTGACTCCATTGACTTTAGCGGCGTTAACTGCTAATTTACATTGGGGAAATGAGGGGAGAATCAGGCCCATAAAGTGATCAGAACACAATTGTAATGTACTGAAATTAAATGTCTTCTCATCTCTTGCTGTAATTACAAACCTGATTCTTGCTCTATGGTTTATTTTTAGAAGCTACAATGGTTTCGATTTTATCTACACTATTTACTATGCTGCAATATTGAATGAAATAGAGAAAAGAGAGAGTTTTTCTAAGCCACATATTTAGTACACTGATGCAGTGTATAAACTCTGATCACTTGCACTATGTTTAGGAAGTTGCTAAAAATAAAACGTTACTTTTTAAAACAATTTTCTTCCCTTCATAATTGCCTTGTTTTTGTATTACATTGGGACCAAGATTTGCAAGAGTGGCAAGTGATTTGGGATACCTCAGTGTTTGTTTGCCCAACTTAAGCCACTTTAAAGGTACTTGATTTTCAGAAAGCACTGAATACCTCCAGGTATTGCAATTTGAGCAACCAAAATCTGAAGGATCCAAAAACCACGAGTCACTGGAGCTAGTCAAATTTTTTCCATTGAAATGATTTTCTGGGGGGGGGAAATGAAGTTTCCAGAAAAATCTAAATTTGCCATCAAAATTTTTTGATTTTCCATCAGGAAAATGTAAATGATGTACGGCAAGTTGAATCATCCACATTCAGAATAAATGATTTTTTGAACTGACCTGAAATATTTTGTTTTGAATCAGTTCAACTAAACATTTTGCATTTCTTTATTAGTGCTGCCTTATGGGAGTTGTCATTCAGGTCTCCATTCTCTCCTATTGGCCAGGCTCCCTGGAGGGCTACATCTCCCATAAAGTAATGCAGATTTCCTTCTTACTGAGATGTGTGGTGCATCATAGAAGTCACATGAATCTTGGTGCATTATGGGAGATGTAGTTCAACCAGGGAACCAATAGGGGAGAATGGTGCATCAGGTTCCTGAACTATAACTCCCATGAGACAATGTGTCATTATGGGAAAATGAAGTTTCGTATTGAACTGACTCAAAACAAAGCATTTCAGGTCAGTTCAATAAACCAAAACAAAACATTTCAATTTTGGGCATTGAAAGAATGTGTCGACATTTCCAAATGAAAATTTTCACAATTTCTAATCCACACAAAATTTGGAAATGTTATCTCTGTTTGGAATGAAAATAAATAAATGTTGAGACGCCAGAATTTTCCACAGGACAGAAGTTCTGATTTGTGCTCAGTTCTATTACTCTCTTTGGAATATCTTGGCCTAAAGCAATAATCATGGCAAGAATGCCACTATAGGTGACCTTAGCATCATTATATACTGGAGTAAAGCTTCTCTGATAATTTTAGTATAACTGTACAGCAAATATATAAGCATCCCAAGCAAAGCAGGCCTTAGAAATCTAGAGCTGAAAGCAAAGGGTAGACATGTTAAGTAAGAACCATAAAGAGAAAAAACCCTTGGAAGGGCCAGGAAGATTCCATAGTGCACAAAATAGAAACACGCCGTCTATAGTGAATCTATCAATCTATTTAAATGATTAATTATTTTACAATAGGCTGGATTCACAAAAGGACTTAGGCACGGTAGCGGGGTGGACACCCACTCCTGCCCTGAGGGGTTGGAAAAGCCCTGCAGAGGGCTGGGGCTGGGCAAGGTAAAACCCTGGCTGATTGGGGGAAGTGGCTGCAGCTGGGGCCACGCACCAAATGGACTCAGATGGCCTGTATAAAGAGGCTGGGAGCCAGGAGCTCAACAGTCTCTCTCTGCCTTCAGAGAGAGAAGGGCCTGGCTGCAGGGAGCTAGACACAGAGTACCTGGGTGGAGCAGGGCTGGGGAAAGGCTGAGGAGCTGGGGAGCTCCAGCCTGGAAAGCCCCAGGCTGCGGCCTAGGAGAAGGCTAAGGAGTACTGGGGGTTGCAGAGGGCAGCCCCAGGACTAGGCCAAGGCAGCAGGTCCAAACCCACCCTTGCTGATGATGAGTGGCCTATACTGCAGTCTGCCCCAGAGAGTGGGGGCTAGATGGGGACTGGCAGTGGCCTTATCCTGAGGTGAGGTGGGGTTAGTGGGTGGAGGATCCCCTGGGAGGGGAGACCTAGCGTGTGTGTGGGTATTGCCAGGGGGCAGCACCCAGGGCAAGGGGCACTGGGGTCCTGGGAGGGAGATGGAGGCCAGAGAAGAGGACAAGGCAGATCACTGGCCTGCAGAAGGTGCTCCAGAGGCTGGCGAGCTAATTTCCTGGATGCCCAGCAGGAGGTGCCACAGGGGGGAGACCCTCTTACAGGTACCTAATTGCCACTTTAGATCTCTAAATCCCAGAATCAGGCCCCACTGGAATTCACAAAATCCCCACTTAGCTGTCCCCAAAACCTGGAGGCACCAAAACTTACTCAGTGCCTACATTTTTGCAGTAAAAGGTCCCGGGGCTCTTAAGTTTCCGTTTCTGATTCTGAGCATGTGCACTGCATCCTCACACCAGGCATCGGGGCACCTCAACCCAGGGTGATTCATGAATGGGGGTAAGATAGGCGTTCCTGTGCCTAACTCACCTTCAGGGTCCAATCCAGTAAGTGTGTTCAGCGTGATCCAAAGCCCCTGTAGCTGAACTTACACAAAGCTCCTGTGAAGGGGTAGGGACCTCCTTCATACCTTTTAGCCCAGTAGTTAAGGTGCTCACCTGGAATAGGAGGATTGCTGGTTCAAGCCCCTCCCCCATATCTGAAGGGGAGAAGGGATTTAAACAAAGATCTGCTACTTCTCAGGTGAGTGCCTTAGCCACTGGGCTATGGGATAGTCTTATGCAGGCCTCCATCCATCTCTCCTGTTGAAGCTATTCCACTCTGGATAAATAATTTTTAAAAAATCATTGGAATGGGGGGACTGGATCCTGGTTCTCTCCGCTGAAAGTTCTAATTACCAGGCTACAGGGTCATTCTCTTGCTCTCTCTCTCATTTCTCCCCACCTCTCTCTTATCTCTCCCCACCAGCATCAACAGGAGCATTGAGGAAGCTCCCATCGGTATATGCCATTTCCCATTGGTTAGAGCACACACCTGAAATGTAGTGATCCCTCTTCAAATCTCTTCTTCTCTCTCAGGAGGAAGAGGGATTTGAATTGGGGGGGAGGGTGTCTCCCACATCCCAGGTGAATACCATCACCAGTGGGGTAAGAGTTATGAGCAGGGCCGGCTCCAGGCACCAGTTCAGCAAGCAGGTGCTTAGGGCGGCCAAGGGGAAGGGGCGGCATGTCGGGTTCTTCGGCGGCAATTCGGCGGCAGGTCCCTCAGTCACTCTCAGAGGGAAGGACCTGCTGCCGAAGAAGAAAGTGGCGCGGTGGAGCTGCCGCCGAAGTGCCGCCAATAGCGATCGCGGCTTTTTTTTTTTTTTTTTTCGCCGCTGGAGCCGGCCCTGGTTATGAGGGAGCTCCTTCTCTCTTCCCTCCCCCACGCAAAAAAAAGGTGTAGGCATCTAACTCCAACACAGGGTTTGCAGTTGAGAATCCCAAGCAGAGGAAGATGCCTCCCTGAAGCCTGGACTTAGGTGCCTATCTCTGTGAGAGGGGTGGGGCTTGGCTTGGCACTTCCCATTGGCTAGCTTAGGCAGCTCCCCACCTATCATGCTGTCTTTTGTGAATCCCATTCTAAGGTGCTGATCTCTCCCCATTCACTGTATAGGGAGCCTAAGCTCCAAACTCAGACTTTGGGAATCCTAGTGATTTTTTAGGTACCTAAAGGTCAGGCCCAGTGCTCAGCATCACCACAGCTAATTTTCTCTGTGAATCTAACGCAATCTGCTTCCCTCTGATCACTGATTCTTTCTATTATTAATCCACCTGCATCAAAAAGAAACAAAAAAGGAAGAGGTCATAAATCTTCCAGAGTTGTCCTCCTGGACCTAGAATGAACTTTGGTCAACAAGCAAGTCAGAAGCTTGCTCCACTAGGGACTGAAAGGCTCAGTTCAACTCCCATTGAAATCAATGGAAAGACTTCGTTTGAACTGAGTGGGAACCGGACACGGACCTAAATGAACAAAGGCTGTTGTTGCATAGACTGAGTGACGTTAAGTGTTGCCTGAGGTTTTTTTTGATTACATTAAAATCAGTGCTTAAATCACTAAATTGTGGAAATTTCCCATTCCACAAGTAAGCAAATATTCTAAAGTATATATATTTTACTTAGCAACTACCACACAAAAATATACAATGGGGGAATCTGTTAAATCCAAACCCTTGCTGCGTATAAAAATGTGTTCTTTTGACAGGTCTGTTCCTTTAATAGGGTTTCATTGAAGAGGGTGCTATTGTTTTATAAAATACTTTGTGGTTTGGTATGTAAAATATGCAGCCATTTAATATATCTCAAGTAGTTCAATTTTGCATTGTATTTTAACTTTTGATGCAGTATAAGTTTCTCTCCAGCAGTTCTCTCTGAAAAGGCTTCATTGTCATTTTCTATATATTTTAGTTGAGTACTTAGAAAATGTCTTCTTCGATCAGATTTATTTCTTTAAGTATTTTTGTATGTGTACCATTCAGATAGATAATATATAGGGTACAATTAATGTAAGGACTAGAATAGCTCACAGGATTGGTAATAACACGTTGATACTTTCACCTCTAAGTCATCAATTTGAATCCAATCCTAGTGCAAAGTGACTTAGGGTATGTCTACTCTACATGATTACTCTGATTTTACAGAATTTGATTTTTGGCAACAGATTGTATAAAGTCGAGTGCATGCGGCCACACTAAGCACATTAATTCGGCGGTGTGCGTCCATGTACCGAGGCTAGCATCGACTTCCGGAGTGTTGCACTGTGGGTAGCTATCCCATACCTATCCCATAGTTCCCACAGTCTCCCCCACCCATTGGAATTCTGGGTTGAGATCCCAATGCCTGATGGGGCAAAAAACATTGTCACGGGTGGTTCTGGGTACATGTTGTCAGACCCCCCCTCTCCCTCCCTCCATGAAAGCAACAGCAGACAACCATTTCGCGCCTTTTTTCCTGGGTTAACTGTGCAGACACCATACCACGGCAAGCATGGAGCCCGCTCAGCTCAAGACAGCAGTCATGAACATTGTAAACACCTCCTGCATTATCGTGCAGTTTATGCTGAACCAGAACCTGAAAAACCAGTTGAGGAGGAGCGGCGATGGCAGCGCAGCGACGAGAATGATGAGGACATGGACACAGAATTCTCTCAAACTGCGGGCCCTGGCGCTTTGGAGATCATAGTGTTACTGGGCCAGGTTCTAGTCATGGAACGCCGATTCTCAGCCCGGGAAACAAGCACAGACTGGTGGGACCGCATAGTGTTGCAGGTGTGGGACAATTTCCAGTGGCTGCGAAATGTTCACATGTGTAAGGGCACGTTCATGGAACTTTGTGACTTGCTTTTCCCTGCCCTGAAGCACCAGTATACCAAGATGAGAGCAGCCCTCACAGTTCACAAGCGAGTGGCGATAGCCCTGTGGAAGCTTGCAACGCCAGACAGGTACCGGTCAGTCGGGAATCAATTTGGAGTGGGCAAATCTACTGTGGGGGCTGCTGTGATGCAAGTAGCCAAAGCAATCACTGAGCTGCTGCTACCAAAGGTAGTGACTCTGGGAAATGTGTAGGTCATTGTACATGGCTTTGCTGCAATGGGATTCCCTAACTGTGGTGGAGCGATAGATGGAACCCATATCCCTATCTTGGCACCGGAGCACCAGGGCAGCCAGTACATAAACCGCAAGGGGTACTTTTCAATGGTGCTGCAAGCACTGGTGGATCACAAGGGATGTTTCACCAACATCAACGTGGGATGGCCGGGAAGGGTTCATGACGCTCGTGTCTTCAGGAACACTAGTCTGTTTAAATGGCTGCAGGAAGGGATTTACTTTGCAGACCAGAAAATAACCATTGGGGATGTTGACATGCCTATAGTTATCCTTGGGGACCCAGCCTACCCCTTAATGCCATGGCTCATGAAACCATACACAGGCAGCCTGGACAGTAGTTAGGAGCTGTTCAACTATAGGCTGAGCAAGTGCAGAATGGTGGTGGAATGTGCATTTGGACATTTAAAGGGTCACTGGCGCACTTTACTGACTCGCTCAGACCTCAGCCAAACCAATATTCCCATTGTGGAGCACACAGCAAGCAGCAATAATAATTTCTGTGAGAGTAAGGGGGAGACATTTATGGCGGGGTGGGAGGTTGAGGCAAATTGCCTGGCCGCTGATTACACACAGCCAGACTCCAGGGTGATTAGAAGAGCACACCAGGAAGTGCTGCGCATCAGAGAAGCTTTGAAAACCAGTTTCATGACTGGCCAGGCTACGGTGTGAAAGTTCTGTTTGTTCTCCTTGATGAAAACCCACCCCCTTGATTGACTCATTGCCTGTAAACAACCCACCCTCCCCCCTTCGATCATAGCTTGCTTTCAAAGGAAATAAAGTCACTATCATTTAAAAATCATGAATTCTTTATTAATTGATTATAAACATAGGGAGAGAACTAACAAGGTAGCCCGGGTGGGGTTTGGGAGGAGGGGAGGAAGGAAGGAAAAGGCCACTTCAAAAGTTGTTGAATGACAGCCTTTTGGTTGGGCTGTCCACTGGGGTGGAGTGGCAGGGTGCATGGAGCCTCCCCCCCGTCCCGTGTTCTTGGGCGTCTGGGTGAGGAGGCTATGGACCTTGGGAAGCGGGAAGGGTGGTTATACAGGGGCTGCAGCGGCACTCTGTGATCCTGCTGCTGTTCCTGAAGTTTGATCATGCAGAAGCCCCAGCATTGCATCCTGCCTCCTCTGATCTTCCTGCCGCCACCTCTGATCTTGAACGTCCCTCCTCTCCTCACGTTCATCCTGTCCTCATGTTCATTGGCAGCTTTCCTGTACTTTGATACCGTGTCCTTCCACTCATTCAGATGAGCTCTTTCATTGTGGGTCAACTGCATGATCTCAGAGAACATTTCGTCTCGCGTGCCTTTTTTTTCACCGTCTTATCTGAGATAGCCTTCGGGATGGAGGAGGGAGGCTTGAAAAATTTGCAGCTGCGGGAGGGAAAAAAGGGAGAGAAGTATTTAAAAAGATACATTTTACAGAACAATGCTTATACTCTTTCACGGTGAACAACACTATTCACATTACATAGCACATGTGATTTTGGTACAAGGTCGCATTTTGCATCTTAATATTGTGACAGACCCAGACCATTGGGGTACAGGAGTCTGGTAGAGGGCAAATATACTGGTCACTGGATGAGTAGTTTTCTGTTCCCTGAGTGACCAGAACAGGGGCTGCACTAGAGTAATCAGGAACCTGCTAGAACCAGTTAAGGCAAGCAGGCTAATTAGGACACCTGGAGCCAATTAAAAAGAAGCTTCTAGAATCAATTAAGGCAGGCTAATCAGGGCACCTGGGTTTTAAAAAGGAGCTCACTTCAGTTTGTGATGGGAGTGTGAGGAGCTGGGAGCAAGAGGCGCAAGGAGCTGAGAGTGAGAGGGTGTGCTGCTGGAGGACTGAGGAGCACAAGCGTTATCAGACACCGGGAGGAAGGTCCTGTGGTGAGAATAAGGAAGGTGTTTGGAGGAGGCCATGGGGAAGTAGCCCAGGGAGTTGTAGCTGTCATACAGCTGTTATAGGAGGCACTATAGACAGCTGCAGTCCACAGGGCCCTGGGCTGGAACCCGGAGTAGAGGGCAGGCCCAGGTTCCCCCCAAACCTCCCAATTGACCTGGACTGTGGGTTCTCCCAGAGGGGAAGGTCTCTGGGCTGTTCCCCAACCCACATGGTGAATCTCTGAGGCAAGAAAATCCACCAATAAGCTCAGGACCCACCAAGATAGAGGAGGAACTTTGTCACAATAGTGAGTGCCTGCAGCTTTGGTGTTGGAGATCAAAGACGCAGGGCCGGGCAACAGAATTCGGCTTGCATGTGGCCATGGTAAGCCATTGTCTTTCGGCTTCTGCAACCTTCATAAAAGCAGCGCCCTCCTTTCCCATACCAAGCAAAGCCCATTGAGTGCTGCGGTTTTCATGTTAACATGCTGCAGCAGCAGCAACCAAACTAACCCCCCAACCCCATTCAATTATCTGGGATGATCGCTTTACCCCTCCCCCACTGCGTGGCTGGTATCAGGGAAGATCCCTGCCAGCCAAACGCGAACAGCTCAGCGCCAATGCCCCTCCCCCCACCCCACTGCTTAGCTAACTGCAGGGAAGGATTTCTTTTCAGCCACAGGCAAACAGCCCAGTAGGAATGGCCACCTCTGTCCCCTTATTAAATTCCCGTATTTCAATCAGGTTACCATGAACGATATCACTCTCCTGAGGATAACACAGAGAGATAAAGAATGGATGTTGCTTGAATGCCAGCAAACACCAGGACCATACGCTGCAAGGTTTTGTCATGCAATGATACCAGATTACTTGCTTCTGCGTGGTAAAGTGTCCTACCATGGAGGACGGAATAAGGCTGCCGTGCCCAGAAACCTTCTGCAAAGGCTTTTGGAGTACCTCCAGGAAAGCTTCATGGAGATGTCCCTGGAGGATTTCCGCTCCATCCCCAGACACGTTAACAGACTTTTCCAGTAGCTGTCTGGCCGCAAATGCATCCCAAGTCCTCAGGGCAAATTAATCATTAAAAAACCCTGGCTTTTAAACCATGTTTTATATTTACAAATGTACACTCACCAGAGGTCCCTTCCATGGCCTCATTGTCTGGGATACCTCTTTGGGAGGTTGGGAGGCTACTTCGGTCAGGCTGAGAAAAAGATCCTGGTTGTTGGGGAGAACGGTGTGCTGTGTGCTCTCCGCAAGCTCGTCCTCCTCCTCATCTTCCCCATCTGCAAAATCCTCAGGCATGGCTGAGAGTAACCCCTCATCGGAATCCACAGTCAGGGGTAGGGTAGTGGTTGCGCCCCCCCCCCCCCCCCAGAATTGCATGCAGCTCAGCGTAGAAACGGCATGTCTGCAGCTGTGCCCCGGACCTTCCGTTTGCTTCTTTGGTTTTCTGGTATGCTTGTCTGAGCTCCTTAGCTTTCACGCGGCACTGATATGAGTCCCTATTGTGGCCTCTCTCCATCATGCCCTTGGAGATTTTTTCAAATGTTTTGGCATTTCGTCCTTTGGAATGTAGTTCTGCTAGCATGGAATCGTCTCCCCATACAGAGATCAGATCCAGTACTTCCCGTACGGTCCAGCCTGGAGCTCTTTTTCGATTCTCGGACTGCATGGTTACCTGTGCTGATGAGCTCTGCATGGTCACCTATGCTCTCCACGCTGGGCAAACAGGAAATGAAATTCAAAAGTTCGTGGGACTTTTTTCCTGTCTACCTGGCCAGTGCATCTGAGTTCAGATTGCTGTCCAAAGCAGTCACAATGGTGCACTGTGGGATAGCTCCCGGAGGCCAATACCGTCAAATTGCATCCACACTAACCCTAATTCGAACCGGCAATGTCGATTTCGGCACTACTCCCCTCGTCGGGGAGGAGTGCAAAAATCTATTTTGAGAGCCCTTTATGTCGAAATAAATGGCTGCGTAGTGTGGACGGATGCAGGGTTAATTTGATTTAACACTGCTAAATTTGACCTAAACTCGTAGTGTAGACCAGGCCTTACAGTTGTCAATGGCTATTTGGCAACATATGTGAAATGTGTCAGATGTCTCAATCCATTTCCTAAAAGATATGTCACAGCGAAGTTCCTAAAATTGGCATATGCAATTGTGACTGCTGACACACCTGGAAAGAAAAATCTGCAAGTCAAATGGGAACTACATCAACAGCAGAATCATTGATAACCACTGATGTCATTAATCAACCATGTCACATAAAATGCTACCATAAACAGATAAAAAAAGAGCCATCATATTTTAAATGACAAAACAGTCTTAACAACAAACTTTGAAAAAGTATATGATTGCATTGAATAAAACACAATTGTTGATAAGAGAGTCAAGCATGATCAAATGAGACCCTACCCCCAAAGGAATTAGGACATTTACAGAAAAAAAAATCCGATCAGAATACTATGGAGGAGCTCAGATATAACAGAGATAGATGACCTATCAAAAACAGGTAACTATGGCCCCAGTTATGCAATGAAGTCACTGGAACCTTAGACTGTGTTTAAAGCTAAGCATGTAATTACATGGGAAGTTCTATGGCCTGTGTTTATACAAGAGGTCAGACTAGATCATCACAGTAATCCCTTCTGGCCTTGGAATCTATGAATCTATGAAGTGCATTGATATCAGAGCCCTAAATTCTATGTCAGGTTATTCTCAATGTATCCTTTTCTTCGAAAAATTAATGCCTGATCTACACAGTTTTGTTCTGGTATAACTATGTTGATTATGGGTGAGATTTTTTACTAGTATAGATATACTGGTACAAGCCCTAGTGTAGATGCAGTTATATTGATATAAAGGTGCCATAAACCAGTACAGCGTATTCCCTTTGCTACATGGGAATAAGTTATATCGCTATAAGCCATTTATACCCACATAAATGTGTCTACAATAGGGAGGGTTGTACTGCTTTAACTATACGGGGTATGGTTAAAGCAGTGCCGTTTTTGTGTGTGGACAAGCCCTAACTCAGATTATAATCTCACTGTTGTCTTAATTCTAAAATGAAAGAGTGGGTTACTATTGACTTCAACAGTAGCAGAGTGAGGGCCAATGCTGAGCAGTTCTGAAATGCCTGTTCACAGAACCTAGACACTTGTCTGGGTGCATGTGGAGTGAATTTCACCTTAAATGCATAGCAGGTTATGAAAAGGAACCTTCCAGTTCTTTATTTGCAGTGGCCCGAATACATCTCTTGTGTGACTCCACTGACTTCACTTTTGCAAGGTTTAAATGTTCATCATTTTTTCAGCTGGAAACACTAGAATAACAAATCTGAAGCAAACTTGTGTCTTGGCAGAAGTTATTCACAATTACTTCATCCAGCTACATTTTGTCTTGTGCAAGACATGTTGGGTGCCCCACCCAGTGACAGCAATGCATTAGAAGAACAGGTGGGTACCCTTCTTGGTCACTGACTACATAATAATGTAGTAATAGTACCCGTAATGATCATATATTGATGCCATAACAATGCCCCTTAGTTCCACAAATATTACGCTTTTCGACATGTATAGAACCCGAATTTTTGTGTAGCCATAACCATTGTTCTGTATACCAAAATAACAACTTCAAACCCTACATTTAACAAGAGATGAATGACCTATTTGGTCTTTCACTCCATTTTCAGCCAGTCAGGGCTCTTAAGTGCTGCACTGAATCATAGAATCATAGAAGATTAGGGTTAGCTGAGACCTCAGGAGGTCATCTAGTCCAACCCCCTGCTCAAAGCAGGACCAACACCAACTAAATCATCCCAGCCCAGGGCTTTGTCAAGCCGGGCCTTAAAAACCTCTAAGGATGGAGATTACACCACTCCCTAGGTAACCTATTACAGTGCTTCACCACCCTCCTAGTGAAACAGTGTTTCCTAATATCCAACCTAGAACTCCCCCACTGCAAATTGAGACCATTGCTCTTGTTCTCTCAGCATCTTCTCGTAAGTCATGTGCCCCCGCCCCATACTCATTTTTGTTGCCCTCCGCTGGACTCTCTCCAATTTGTCCACATCCTTTCTGTAGTGGGGGGGGAGGCAAAAATGGACGCAATACTCCAGATGTGGCCTCACCAGTGCTGAATAGAGGGGAATAATCACTTCCCTCGATCTGCTGGCAATGTTCCCTACTAATGCAGTCCAATATGCCATTAGCCTTCTTGGCAACAAGGGCAAGGGCAACTCTTGACTCATATCCACCTTCTCATCCATTGTAATCCCTGGGTCCCTTTCTGCAGCACTGCTGCTTAACCAGTCGGCCGCCCCAGCCTGTAGCAGTGCATGGGATTCTTCTGTCCTACGTGCAGGACACTGCATTTGTCCTGGTTGAACCTCATCAGATTTCTTTTGGCCCAATCCTCCAATTTGTCTAGGTCACCCTGGACCCTATCCCTACCCTCCAGCATATCTACCTCTCCCCCCAGTTTAGTATCATCCGTGAACTTGCTGAGGGTATAATCCATCCCATCATCCAACTCATTAATTAAGATGTAGAACAAAATCTGCCCCAGGACCTACCCCTGGGGCACTCTGCTTGATACTGGCTGCCAACTAGACATTGAGCCATTGATCACTACATGTTGAGCCAGACAATCTATCCAGCTTTTTATCCACTTTATAGTCCATTCATCAAATTCATAATTTTTTAACTTGCTGGCAAGAATACTGTGGCAGGCCATATTGAAAGCTGTGCTAAAGTCAAGATATATCACATCCATCACTTTCCCCATAACCACAGAGCCAGTTATCTCATCATAGAAGTCAATCAGGTTGGTCAGGCATGACTTGCCCTTGGTGAATCCATGTTGACTGTTCCTGATCATCTTCCTCTCCTCCAAGTACTTCAAAATGGATTCCTTGAGGATCTTCTCCATGATTTTTCCAGGAACTGAGGTGAGGCTGACCAGTCTGTAGTTCCCCGGATTCTCCTTTTTACCTTTTTTAAAAATGGGCAATATATTTGCCTTTTTCCAATCATCCGGGATCTCCCCAGTCATCATGAGTTTTCAAAGATAATGGCCGATGGCTCTGAAATCACATCAGCCAACTCTCTCAGCACCCTCGGATGTATTAGATCCAGATCCGTGGACTTGTGCATGTCCAGCTTTTCTAAATAGTCCTTAATCTGTTCTTTCATCACTGAGGGCTGCTCACCTCCTCCCCATACTGTGCTGCCCAGTGCAGCAGTCTGGGATCTGACCTTGTCTGTGAAGACCCGAGGCAAAAAAAAGCATTGAGTACTTCAGCTTTTTCCACATCACCTGTCACTAGATTGCCTCCCCCATTCAGTAAGGATCCCCCACTTTCCTTGACCTTTTTGTTGCTAACATACCTGTAGAAATCCTTCTTCTTACCCTTTCTCATACCTTGCTGGCTGCAACTCCAGTTATGCTTTGGCCTTCCCGATTACGCCCCTGCATGCTTGAGCAATATTTTTATACTCCTCCCTAGTCATCTGTCCAAGTTTCCACTTCTTGTAAGCTTCCTTTTTGTGTTTAAGCTCACCGAAGATTTCTCTGTTGAGCCAAGCTGGTCGCCTGCCATATTTGCCATATTTGCCTTTTCTTTCTACACATCGGGATGGTTTGTTCCTGTGCCCTGAATATGGCTTCTGGTGCAATGGCATTCATGCTAAGAGGATTCCCTTCCACTCTATGGAAATGACATTTCACATGCTAGTTACTCAGGAGTGTCATTGCCAAAAAGCAACATCAGCATCTGCAGCAGCCACGGAAGCATCTTCTGGATGAAAACTCATTAAATTGACCTCTAAGGCTTGGTCTACACTAAACCCCCAAATCGAACTAAGGTACGCAACTTCAGCTACGTGAATAACGTAGCTGAAGTCGACGTACCTTAGTTCGAACTTACCACGGTCCACACCCGGCAGGCAGGTTCCCCCGTCGACTCCGCGTACTCCTCGCGGCGAGCAGGATTACCGGAGTCGACGGGGAGCACTTCTGAGTTCGATTTATCGCGTCCAGATTAGACGCGATAAATCGAACCCAGAAGTTCGATTGCCTGCCGCCGAACCAGCGCGTAAGTATAGACAAGCCCTAAGTATATCAGTCATTCTGAGTCAGTGTTCAGGCTCTCTTGGTGGTTGATTGAAGCCATTTTGAATTTTGTCATTTTGAATAAAAGCTGAAAGAAGGGTAATTTAAAGACAACAGATATAGGCCGTGACTCTGCAAAGTACTTAAGCGTGTGCTTAACTTTCAGCATATGGGTAGCTCTACTGAAGTCATGCTTAACTGCTTTTGCTGAATTGAACAAGGAACAAACTACTTTTTTTTTTCAGCAAAGGGATGCAATAGTAGCTCCTATTCATGTAAGTTGACGCATAAGACCTGATTCTCCTCTTGCTCCTCTGAGTCACAGTTTGATTCCCAATCCACTCCTGGAGCACTGTGACAATATGCTGCCCAGGCAGGGCCGGCGCTGAAGGGGGGGTTCCGGCGGGGGGCGGGGCTCCGGTGGCGCGGGGCTCGGCGCTCGGGGGGGGGGGGGGGGGGTCCAGTGGCACTCGGCGGCAGGGGGGGGGGCGGGCTCCGGCGTGCGGCGCTCAGTGGGGGGGGGGCAGCGCTCGCGGGGGGGGGGGGGCGGCACGGCGCTCGGGCGGGGGGGCTCGGGGGGCAGCGCTTTTTTTTGCTGCTTGGGGCAGCAAAAAAGCTAGAGCCGGCCCTGTGCCCAGGCTATAAAGTAAAGTCACGATTAAGCTAACTTAAAGTACATTTTGTTTGAAAGTGGACAATTTTCTGAGCTTGAGGCTTTTAGAGTAAGTGGTTTCCATTGCTGAACAACAGTGCTATCCTCTTTCCATTTGCAAATATCTGTGTCTGCCCATGGGCCACCTTTCCTTTTAGTTGCTGAGTGTCTTCTTGACAGCATCAAAGGCTATTCCCTAGCTTCCCTCATTGCACTCTGTTCTGCAAGACCCATTTCAGAAGTAACCTTATGGCCCAGAATTTTCACCCTCAATAATTAGATTCAGGAGGATTGAGAGAGGACAAATGACTTGAAAGAGATGATGGGTTTGGGGAGAAAGCAAGAGAAATGAAGACAGTGGATGTGATCCAAATTAAAAGTGAACCTGAATTTAAACCTGGAGTGGAAGCAAAACTGCCAAGAAATTAAAGTATGTTATTTTCTCTGGTTTTGGGTCCTCCTTCTTCTTAATGTTGTTATTTATGGTCAATATTTAAGCAATGCAAAAAAAAACCAAACCAAAATAACTAAGCAATGCCTATTTTGAACACTGACCTTCAGTTCTCCTACCCATTGCAAAATAGAAAAGGGCTGTTCTTCCCTTTCTAATCAGACATGATTTTGACATACTGCTTCCAGCTACTTGTTAATGATTTTCCAAGCTACTCAGCTTGATTCTTCACTCCCTCCTGAGTATGAAAGCTTTATTGTTCCCTGTTAACGTTTCTACCATCCACCCCCTCCCTATCCTGAGCTTTGGCACAAATGGACTCATTTGAGCTTCTGTGTGAAGACCACCTGCAGCAGACCTTGAAATGACTAACATGGAAGCAGACTGAGATTCAGCTTAAAGCCCAGTTTCATATCAACTCTACATCTCTCTGTTTCTTACACCAAAAACTACTTCATTTCCTACACCAACTGCTAAAGTAATAGTCCCAAAAGAGGGAGCAATAATTTACAGCAACTCTTCTTAATACCCAAACATTAATTTTATTTATTATGCCAAGAATGAAATTTACTCGAGACATAGTCAGTGATTGGCATCTTTGGAGGAAATATGGTAAATTACTCAAATATATGGATATAGCTGTAGAGATTTATAAAACATTGCCTTGAATGGCTATAACATGATATATGACTAGTGCTGAGGTCATGTCCAATGTACGTTTTGCTCATTTACTTTTGCAGGTGGGGCTGAAACAGTTGCCAATTCACAAAACGAGGTTTAAAAAAATAGATTGAAAAGTAGATTTGAAAAGTTAGATTAAATAGTGTTACTTCTTAATAGCAAATATATATATGTATATACATCCAGGCATGATAAAACAGTTTTTGACAGTTTGAAAAATAAAAAATAAATTAAAGGATCCGATCCTGCAAACACTTACTACTAGATACGGTGCTTATTATTTGAGTACTCCCATAGAAATCAATGGAGCACGCCCAGTAGAAAGTAATATGCCCCCTGAGTCAAATAGGACTACTCACAATAGTAAAGCACTCTGCCCAGCAGTGTTCACAGGATCAGAACTTAAGAGGCCTGATTCTGCAAGACTTACCCAGGTGAAAAGTCCACTGAAAGCCATACTGTTACCATGGATTTGCTGTGGTGTAACTGATACCAGAATTTGGCCCAATGGGACTACTCATGTGTGTGGCCTCCAACTAAACAGATAAGAAAAATCTTCTACTTTTCAAGCTTCACACACACAAATGCATTGGAGGAAATGGATTTAGCAAGTGATGTGTTTTGTTTCTTTGTTGGAACACATTTGGACGGCAAACTCCGTCTCTGTTTTTCTTGTCAGTGCTAGGGAGAAAAGAGAAATGTAAGGCTATTTAACAAGGATTCCGAATATGACTCGCCTACTTTTTTTTTCTTTAGGAAAAAAACTGGGTGATGTTTAAAGTCCCTAAATCACAAAAGGCATATTTTTAATATCTTGTACTAGGGATAACCTTTTTAATAGCACTGGAAATCCCCATGTACTACATCTAGGTGTATCTAGATGGATTGCTTCCATATGAATACATTTTCCTTCGCCATTTTTCATTCTATTGTACATATCTGTAACGTATGCTTTTTATAATGAAGGGCTACTCTTAATAACCTTGTATTTATTTTATTTTATTTTTTTAAGAAAGAGCAGATGTGATGAAGTGAATGAGAGCTATTGGTTTAATAAAGCACAGTCATCTTCCCTCAGATGTTACAATAAGCCAGATTAGATAGAGCTCTAATGGAGAAAGTTCGAATGTTACTTCTACTGTTGATAAATGGGGAGGAATTTCATTTTCTCCTTTTGGTGTATGCTGTGTGTATTTAATTGTTTAGAATCTCGCACTGTAAAGATATGAAACCAAAGCATCCCTACGTCTTAAAATGGTCAATTATACAAACAATGTTTGTTAACTGACAACAATAAGGAAGTGATAAAGTCCTTTTTTCTCCCCAATTAAATACTTTTCATGAAGGTCTTGAATATATTTCTCTCTATAGTGTCGTTCGAGTAATAACAGAAAACTTGGTGTCATGATGGAAAAAAGACATTAGAACTTTTTAGGGGTGGAGAAAGGGGATCTGCGAATGTACATCAAAGAGAGGGTCTTGTTTTTCCTTCTATTCCCTCAGTGTTTCCATGAAATCTAAGGCAATGACATCACAACAAAACAACGTTGCCAAGATATACTATACAAAAACATGTTTTCACATGGTTACATTTTCTGCAAATTATAGCTCTTGGAATATAAATCAGAATAATTGTTTAAATCAGAGTGACTGTTGAAACAGATTTACAGAGATCAAATCAAAAATGTAATAATTCTTGTGGTTTCACTAATGCTCGGAGCACCAAATACTTCTAAAAATTTTGGTTGTCAGTTATATATAGTGTTTACATTAACATGCTGCTTGAACAGAGAAAATATATATTTTAAGATGAAAATGTGAATCCAGGGTTACAAGAATGTTTCTGAAACAGCTAAGTCATCTTGTTTCAAGTAAAACCAGATGTTTGCTTAAAGTGAAAGCCAATCATTTCTTTTAATTATGTTCACTGGTTAGGCCACCAGGAATATCCATATGTGCACACAATGATCCGATTAAAATCAAAGACCTTATGATGGAGAAAGCAATCAATAACTGAAAGACCACCAAATGATATGCAATGCACTGATCTGGATTCTACCATGTATGTTTGCTCATTTTCACTCAGCAAGTCAAACAAGAAAGATATTGCTAGAATTCTCTAAGACAGTCATATGTGAATTATAACCTAGGTTCCTACAATAGTTTCAGTACTAATGGCCTGGTAAACAGTGCTTCCAACCCAATTAACCTGGATTAAATGGCCAAAACTTCCATAAAGGTTGAATGCACCATGTACTGTAAGGGAAGTGCTGCATCGAAATCTGTGCTCTCTTTAGCTTTTAGAAGATGTTATATCTTGGGGCTAGTCTACACTACCCACCCAGATCGGCGGGTAGAAATCGATCTCTCGGGGATCGATTTATCGCGTCTCACCTAGACGGATAAATCCATCCCCAAATCGACGCGCGTACTCCCACCTCATCAGGAGGAATAAGCGCCATTGACGGTGGAGCCGCGGCGGTCGATTTGCCGCTGTCCTCACAGCGGGGTAAGTCGAATAGGATATGTCGAATTCAGCTACGCTATTCACATAGCTGAATTTGCATATCTTAAATCAATCTTCCCCCCCCCCCCCCCCCCAGTGTAGACCTAGCCTTGGTGATCTTGAGAGGAATAGTAAGGTTAGAAGACTTGTACAATACTTCATATTAATACTTAAGAAGGAGAGGGGTTGCACCTCTCCTTGCTTTGCAGATGTGCCTCGTGTGGCATAGCATTCCTTTCTCTGACATTTATGATATTCATCTTTTGGGGCTGGGCATGTTTACCAGCAATGCTGGGCAACTTTACCCCATCTTATGTTGTTTTCTCTTCTGTGCTACTTGGGAATAACATATTCTGTCAGAGCTGTTCTGACCTTCCTCCCCACAACTAAGTCTTTTGAGTAGATAATAAGCAGTCCTCTTGTCCAGTGGTTCTCAACCTTGCCAGACTACTGTACCCCTTTCAGGAATCTGATTCATCTTGCAAACCCTAAATTTCACCTCATTTAAAAACTACTTGCTTACAAAAATCAGACATAAAAATACAGGTCACAGCACACTATTACTAAAAAATTGCTTACTTTCTCATTTTGTCTGTATGGAAATTTTAGTTTGTACTGACTTCACTAGTGCTTTTTATGGAGCCTGTTGTAAAACTAGGCAAATATCTAGGGCAGGTCTACACTACCCGCCTGAATCGGCGGGTAGAAATCAATCTCTCGGGGATCGAATTATTGTGTCTCGTCAGGACACAACAATCGATCCCCAAATCGATGCTCGTACTCCACCAGCGGAGGTAGGAGTAAGCGCCGTCAACGGGGGAGCCGCGGAAGTCGATTTGCCACTGTCCTCACAGCGGGGTAAGTCGGCTCCAATACGTTGAATTCAGCTACGCTATTCGCGTAGGTAAATTTGCGTATCTTAAATCCACCCCCCCACACACACCCGTAGTAAGGACGTAGCCCTAGATGAGTTGATGTACCCCCTGGAAGACCTCTGTGTACCCCCAAGGGTACGCATAGAGAACCACTGCTCTATTCTATTATATATAGGCTTTTATACTGCACTCATAACTGTAGTAGCCAAGTGCCTTCCACCAGTGAATTAAGCAATGAGATTAATATCTGCCACAGATAACTTGTTCTCGCATCCTCTCCCCTCCTCCATCACACTGCAGCATCAACATAAAGACACTCCTTGCTGCCATTGCTCTTCTTTCGTATTAGTTCCAAATTAGAAATTAAAATACAATCACTCCTTTCGAGAAACTGAGTTAAAATTTCTTCTGCTAGTCCTACTGACCACACGGGTTAATTTCAGCCTATCAAGTAACCAGAAACTAGACCGTGCAACTTATGTAACCAATCGCAGCCAACCAATCCAGGTAAAAATTCAAAAAAAGTGATGTCAAAACATGCCAGAAAATGTTGAATTGCATTTTACATTGAAATGTCATCATAAAAACTTGAAAAATTGCAAAATTATTCCAATTTCACAAATATTTGATGAACTTGAACAAGAGTAATATATTTAATATTTCATATTAATATAATTAATATTTCTGTGACTCTTTCTCCCAGCTTGTTTCACTAGCCAGAAAATGAACTTAATAGTTGGCAAATGAATTGCTTATATCAAAAACTATTTAGGTTCAATATGTGATCAAATAAAATTCATCTATGGCATGATATAAAGGAACCACCATTATAGCTTTTAAATAAAGTAAGTTTTGTTGAAATGATGTCAAAAGAACAATAGCCACATGAGCTATTCTTATGAAACAAATAGTCCCACTTAGGTTATGCTCTACTGGTAATGTATTGATAATTAAAATACTGTGTGATTTATGGAAGTCAAAAGGGAAATTAATCTAAAAATATCTAGATTTAGTACTTATAACTCCCAGCTCCCACTATCCCAAAGGGCAACACTTCAACAATCACCATGACTCAGTTGAAAAAATCTTTAGCTTATTTTTGCAAAATGTTTGCTTGACTTCTTCAAGTGCATCTACTAAATGTGCTTAGCTCGATAAGATAACTGATTTAGCAATCTAGGCAACAGTGTAATTACAGCATCAGTCCACAATAGCAGTGATATTTTACAACATACAACACATTCAGAAGTCTTGGGGAAAAAAATCCAGAAGAATTAACTTCCATCGACATTGGAAACTCAGACTATAATGTATTTTTATCTTATGTGTTTGTCTTTATAATGCCAGTCTATAGTAAGCTATTTTCTGGATATGAAGCTATGTATCAAAGTTATAAATAATGTATGTAGTAAGTAGAGCTAGTCAAAAAATGGAAATCTATTTTCACCAAAAAAAAATCTATATCAAAGTTGTGGTCCATTCCAACATGTTCAAAACAGACCACCTAACTCCCCCCCCCCCTTTTTTTTTAAAGTCTGCATTTGTTTTACCTTTGATAAATGAAAATATAATAATTTCAGTAATGGTTGGCATTTTATTACATTTTTAAAGATATTGAAAAATGAAGGCAGTTATTTTATTTATGGTAAAGGGCCATTTCCGATTAAAAACTTTTTGGTTCAAAATAATTTTGTCCAGTTCTAATAGTAAAGTGTTACTGTATATTACGGATTTGAACAATCAGTTTCACTCCCCAATGGTATGTGGCAGGAGAGTCAGGATTCATATTCAGTGAAACAGCAGTTCAAATGAATAAATATTAGCACTACGAATTTCTATAACACCTTTCCTGAATGCAATTTAAAAATATTTGGTGCAGCAGGTGTTATCAGAAGCATTTTTATAAGTGGGTAAATTGAAGCACAGAGAATGTAGTTCTAGCATAGTGGTAGCCTGTCATAAAGTATACAAGGCTTCATGAGATATGCCATTCCAGACCCTGTAAGCACCAATAATTGACACTGTATGACCACATTTGGAAATGGAAATGTATTTTCCTAGCAGTGGGAATTTGACCATCACACCTCCACTCCAGCATAAATACAGAGCAATTGGAAAGCAGATTCAGCAGATAAAAAAGGGCAGAAACTTACACAATGGAACAATGAGTGTTTTATTGACATAGTAATCCAGGGTGGGCCCTCATGTGGCACAGGATAAACTCCAGCTGCAATGAGGAAAGACTTGTTTCTCCCAGAGAGGGGGAACCAACCTCAAGGTCTGATTCAGCTCCCAATGTAGTACATGGGAGCCTTTACATTAATTTCCAGAAAGATGAATCTGGGTGTTAGTCATTAGCTATTCCTGGGTTCATGTGACATAATGATATGGCAGCACTTTATGGTGGCTAAAAATAGTCAACTATTTACTAATATTTACATATCACAACTGCACACCAGCCAAGTACAGTTTCATCAAATGAACTGTTTAAACAAATCTCAGACACTTGTTTTAGGTGATGAAGTGATGACAATGACGATGATGCTGCTGATGATGGAGGCTCACATTGATGTTGTCATACCAGGACTCAGCAAACAAACACATATAAGCGAGGTCAGACCAATGCGAGAACCGCAAACACAGTTACATGTGGGACAGACAAGATTGCCATGACCATTGCAGGCTGTTGTATCCTTGCACTGTTCATGTTCTTCACAGGTGTTAATGCACCTTGTTTCAAAGCAGTCAACGTTGATATGATAAATCTGCCATCACCATGCTCTGTCATGAGCTGTTGCTTCCCAGTTGCTGAGGTCCATCTGACATGCTTTTAAATTTGACTTCAGTGTGTCTTTATGTTATTTGTACTGGTCACCATGAGAATGGGTGTTTGGCCTTAGCTGACCATAAAATATGCTCTTGGGTAGTCTCAAGTCAGCCATATAAATGAGATGCCCAGACCAACGCAACTGAGGTTTTATGAGAATGCTTTGAATGCCAAACATCCAACAATGATTAAGGATTTTGATACTGGGAATCTTGTCCCACCATTTGACCCTGCAAACAGACTAAAGAAAGGTTTCAGAGTAGCAGCACCTAACGCCCCTACTCTACTTGTGCTACATTGATGACATCTTCATCATCTGGACCCATGGAAAAGAAGCCCTTGAGGAATTCCATCATGATTTCAACAATTTCCACCCCGCCATCAACCTCAGCCTGGACCAGTCCACACAAGAGATCTACTTCCTGGACACTACAGTACTAATAAACGATGGCCACATAAACACCACCCTATACCAGAAACCTACTGACCGGTATACTAACCTTCATGCCTCCAGCTTTCATCCAGACCACACGACTTGATCCATTGTCTACAGCCAAGCTTTATGATACAATCGCGTTTGCTCCAACCCCTCAGACAGAGACAAACACCTACAAGCTCTCCATCAAGCATTCTTACAACTACAATACTCACCTGCTGAAGTGAAAAAAAAGATTGACAGAGCCAGAAATGTACCCAGAAGTCACCTACTACAGGACAGGCCCAACAAAGAAAGTAACAGAACGCCTCTAGCCATCACCTTCGGCCACCAACTAAAACCTCTCCAGCGCATCATCAGGGATCTACAACCTATCCTGAAGGCCGACCCATCACTCTCACAGATCTTTGGAGACAGGCCAGTCCTTGCTTACAGACAGCCCCCAAACCTGAAGCAAATACTCACCAGCAACCACACACCACACAACAAAAACACTAACCCAGGAACCTATCCTTGCAACAAAGCCCGTTGCCAACTCTGTCCACATATCTATTCAGGGGATACCATCATAGGACCTAATCACATCAGCCACACTATCAGAGGCTCATTCACCTGCACATCTACCAATGTGATATATGCCATCATGTGCCAGCAATGCCCCTCTGCCATCTACATTGGCCAAACCGGACAGTCTCTACGTAAAAGAATAAATGGACACAGATCAGACATCAAGAATTATAACATTCAAAAACCAGTTGGAGAACACTTCAGTCTCCCTGGCCACTCGATTACAGACCTAAAAGTCGCAATATTACAACAACAAAAACTTCAAAAACAGACTCCAATGAGAGACTGCTGAATTGGAATTAATTTGCAAATTGGACACCATTAAATTAGACTTGAATAAAGACTGTGAGTGGATGGGTCATTACACAAAGTAAAACTATTTCCCCATGCTTATTTCCCCCCCACCCCCTACGATTCCTCATATCTCCTTGTCAATTGCTGGAAATGGGCCATTTTCATTACCACTACAAACAGTTCTTTTTCTCTCCTGCTGATAAAAGCTCATCTTAACCAACCACTCTCCTTATAGTGTGTATGGTAACACCCATTGTTTCATGTTCTCTGTGTATATATATATATCTTCTTACTGTATTTTCCACTACATGCATCAGATGAAGTGGGCTGTAGCCCATGAAAGCTTATGCTCAAATAAATGTGTTAGTCTCTAAGACTAAAGAAAGTATATATGAAACTGATTACATTTCCTAATGAGGTGGTAATATGTTGTCCATGTCTCACAACCATATAAAAGTGTTGTAAAAACACAACTGCCCCATCTACATTTGGTTTAGTACTTATTTTTATGCCCCTATTGTTCCATGGGTGGTTTGACAGAATTCCAAATGCAGAGCTGGCTTTGGCTTTGTGATGGGTAATATCATCAGTCGTTGCATTCTGTGACAGCATAGGTCCTATGTTGTAAAACTTCTCCACAGACTTGAAAAGGTCATTGTTAATCTTAATAATTGGGTAGACAGGCATATCCCCTAGTACCAGTTGATACATTACTTTGGTTTCCTTCAGGCTGACTGTGAAACCAAAACAATTGACTGCACAAATGAAATCATCAGTTATAAATTGAATGTCATCAATCAAGTGAGCAATCAGTGCACAGCCAATAAAAGCTCCTTAATGAGTAGAACTACCACTTCTGTGGAAGTACAGAAGTGTTGCAGATTGAACTTCTTCCCATCAGGGTGGAACTGGATAGATACTGCTTTGTCAATGTCATCAAATCCGACCATAAGTACAGCCCCCAAAAAGGATGGAAAAGGGTATGGGAGCCAGCCTACAACCTTGTTTTATGCCATTGGTGACCAGAAAGGGGTTTGATATTTCACCATTCTCCGCCACTCTGGCCATCATTCTATCATGAAAGGACCAAATGATGACCAAAAGTTTCCAGAAACCCTCACAATTTACATTGTCAAAGGTTTAGCTAAGTTGACCAACACCATATAAAGTCTGCGGATTTGCTCCCAGCTCTTTTTCTGAAGCTGATCAAGTGTGAAGATCATGTCTATAGTGCATTGTCCACACCAAAATCTACACTGCGACTCAGGGAGGATGGTTTCCTCAAGACAGGTGTTAAGTCTATTCAGTATGACTCAGGCAAGAGTTATCCCACCAAAACAGCAGTGATAATCACCGCATACATTCACAATTTGCACTATCACTCTTATGTTTATAGACTCATAGAAATGTAGGGCTGGAAGGGACCTCAAGGAGTCAACAAGCCCTACATTCAAGCCAACTGTCCTGAGAGAGGATCAAGAAAACATAGACCACCCCTGACAGGTGTTTTTCCCAACATGTTCTTAAAAACCTCCAGTGATGGGGATTCCACAATCTCCCTGGGAAACCTATTCCAGAACTTAACTATCTTATAGTTAGAAACTTTTCCTACCTTCCTGCAAATTAAACTCACTACTTCTTGTCCTACCTTCAGTGGACATGGAGAACAATTTATCACTGTCCTCTTTATAACAGCCTTTAACATAGTTGAGGACTATGATGTGATAACAACTATGACGGATGATCTGGAAAAAGCTGAAGTACTCAATGCTTTTTTTGCCTCGGTCTTCACAGACAAGGTCAGAACCCAGACTGCTGCACTGTTGCAGTATGGGGAGGAGGTGAGCAGCCCTCAGTGATGAAAGAACAGATTAAGGACTATTTAGAAAAGCTGGACATGCACAAGTCTATGGATCTGGATCTCATGCATCCAAGGGTGCTGAGGGAGTTGGCTGATGTGATTTCAGAGCCATTGGCCATTATCTTTGAAAACTCAGGGTGATCGGGGAAGGTTCCAGATCATTGGGGAAAGGCAAATATAGTGCCCATCTTTAAAAAAGGTAAGACGGAGAATCGGGGGAACTACAGACTCACTCCAGTCCCTGGAAAAATCATGGAGAAGGTCCTCAAGGAATCCATTTTGAAGCACTTGGAGGAGAGGAAGGTGATCAGGAAAAGTCAACATGGATTCACCAAGGGCAAGTCATGCCTGACCAACCTGATTGCCTTCTATAATGAAATAACTGGCTCTATGGATATGGGGAAAGCAGTGGATGTGATATATCTTGACTTTAGCAAAGCTTTTGATACGGTCTCCCACAGTATTCTTGCCAGCAAGTTTAAAAAGTATGGATTGGATGAATGGACTATAAGGTGGATAGAAAGCTGGCTAGATCGATGGGTTCAATGGGTAGTGATCAACGGCTTGATGTCTAGTTGGTAGCCAATATCAAGCGTGCCCCAGGGGTCGGTCCTGGGGCTGGTTTTGTTCAACATCTTCATTGATGATCTGGATGATGGGATGTATTGCACCTCAGCAGGTTCACAGATGATACTAAGCTGGGAGGAGAGGTAGATAAGCTGGAGGGTAGCGATAGGGTCCATAGTGACCTAGACAAATTGGAGGATTGGGCCAAAGAAATTTGATGAGGTTCAACAGGACAAGTGTAGAGTCCTGCACATAGGACGGAAGAGTCCCATGCACAGTTGCAGACTGGGGACCGACTGGCTAAACGGCAGTTCTGCAGAAAAGGACCTGAGGAGTACAGTGGACCGAGAAGCTGGATATGAGTCAACAGTGTGCCCTTGTTGCCAAGAAGGCTGACGGATATTGGGCTGCATTAGAAGGAGCGTTGCCAGCAGATCAATGGAAGTGATTATTCCCCTCTATTCAGCACTGGTGAGGCCACATCTGGAGTATTGTGTCCAGTTTTGGGCCCCCCACTACAGAAACAATGTGGACATATTGGAGAGAGTCCTGTGGAGGGCAATGAAAATGATTAGGGGGCTGGGGCACATGACTTACAAGGAAAGGCTGTGGGAACGGGGCTTATTAATCTGCAGAAGAGAAGAGTGACGGGGGGATTTGATAGCAGCCTTCAATTACTTGAAGAAGGTTCCAAAGAGGATGGCGCTCGGCTGTTCTCAGTGGTGGCAGATGACAGAACAAGGAGAAATGGTCTCAAGTTGCAGTGGGAGAGATCTAGTTTGGATATTTAATAAAAACTATTTCACTAGGAGGGTGGTGAAAGGGGTTACCTAGGGAAGCAGTGTAATCTCCATCCTGAGAGGTTTTTAAGGTCTGGCTTGACACAGCCCTGGCTGGGATCATTTAGTTGGGGTTGGTCCTGCTTTGAGCAGGGGGTTCGACTAGATGACCTCCTGAGGTCTCTTCCAATCCTAATCTTCTATGATTCTATGACTTTTATCAGTTCCTGCTCGTTCTTTTCTCAGGACTATCCCCAGGTGTTTTTTAACCTTTTCTCATAGGTCGTATTTTCTAAACCTTTTATCATTTTTGTTGCTCTTCTCTGGACTGTCTCAAATTTGTCCACATCTTTCCTGAAATGTGATGCCCAGAATTGGACACAAGTTCTACAGCTAAGGCCTCATCACTGCTGAGTAAAATGGAACAATTACCTCCCATGTCTTATATACAAATGTGATTCTGGCACATCAGATGCCAGCTCATGCCAAGGGCCCCATGTCTCAGTGGAACACTGACAAATACATAGCTCACCCGTATTGTTAAAATACGTATTAGAATTATTAAAAAGTGCTTAGTGTTTAGACTTTTTATTGAATGCTTGTAAATTGCTGCATTCACTAATCTTACTTCTAATATCTGTATCCTATATTATAAGGTAATATTTAAACATTTGTATTATCAGCGTCTGACTGTGTAAATCACCAGACAGGAGAGAGACATTAATTGTGTAATTAATGCTGATGTCCAACAGAAGGTTGAGGTAAACAGGATGAAGTTTAATAAAGACAAATGCAAAGTGCTCCACTTAGGAAGGAACAATCAGTTCGCACATACAGAATGGGAAGAGACTGTCTAGGAAGGAGTACGGCAGAAAGGGATCTAGGGGTTATAGTGGAGCACAAGCTAAATATGAGTCAACAGTGTGACGCTATTGCAAAAAAAGCAAACATGATTCTGGGATGCATTAACAGATGTGTTGTGAGCACGACACAAGAAGTCATTCTTCCGCTCTACTCTGCACTGGTTAGGCCTCAACTGGAGTATTGTGTCCAGTTCTGGGCACCGCATTTCAAGAAAGATGTGGAGAAATTGGAGAGGGTCCAGAGAAGAGCAACAAGAATGATTAAAGGTCTAGAGAACATGACCTATGTAGGAAGGCTGAAAGGATTGGGTTTGTTTAGTTTGGAAAAGAGAAGACTGAGAAGGGACATGATAGCAGTTTTCAGGTATCTAAAAGGTGTCATAAGGAGGAGGAAGAAAACGTGTTCATCTTAGCCTCTAAGGATAGAACAAGAAGCAATGGGCTTAAACTGCAGCAAGGGAGGTTTAGGTTGGACATTAGGAAAAAGTTCCTAACTGTCACGGTGGTTAAACACTGGAATAAATTACCTAGGGAGGTTGTGGAATCTCCATCTCTGGAGATATTTAAGAGTAGGTTAGATAAATGTCTATCAGGAATGGTTTAGACAATATTTGGTCCTGCCATGAGGACTTGATGACCTCTCAAGATACCTTCCAGTCCTAGAATCTATGAATCCATGTCCTGCCCCACAAGGAAGGCCGATCAACACCAAACTATTTTGAAACATCAAAGAGGATAAAAGACTATTAACTGCTGCCCCACTCTCATGAAGAGGAATTGTGCAAGTGAATTCCTTCTATCAGCTAAGTTTGCAGCTCAAAGCACAAGGGAGGAAGGGGATAAAAAGCCCTAACAAATGGAACTGTGTCTTTATGCTGCTTGGACTCTGAGGACAAAGGTTATTAAACATAAGCAAAAAAACCCCAGTGCTTAGTGTGGGTTAGCCCTATTGGACATATAGAGCTTCCTTATTATAGAAGCATCTGTTATTTTTTGAAACTTAAGATTGGAACTCATTTGTGTGGTTTTAGAGGTTTTTAAGGTCAGGCTTGACAAAGCCCTGGCTGGGATAATTCATTTGGGGTTGGTCCTGCTTTGAGCAGAAGGTTGGACTAGATGACCCCCTGAGGTCCCTTCCAACCCTGATATTCTATGAGTGTATGTATGTTTACATGGCTTAACTTTGTAAATAACTGTCTTATTTCCTTTTCCTAGTTAATAATTTTTTAGATAGTTTATTACAGGATTGGCTACAAACGTTGTCTTTGGTGTGAAATCCCCAGTGGACTTGGCCAGCAGTAAGTGACTGGTCCTTTGGGACTGGGAGTAACCTGAATATTGCAGTATAAGGGACCATTTATCACAAAGATAGGGTGGCAAGACAGATTGAGGTACCCAAGGGAACTGCCTGTGACTCCATGTTAAGGCTGTTAAAATGTCTAAGATTTTACGCTTGATAATTGATTCATGAAATCTACGTATAGAACTCACAGCCAATTTGGGGTTTGTGCCCTGTCTCCTATCAGCCTGCCTTGATGTTAGTACTCATGCTTTTGAGCCACTGTAGGACAGTTTGACAACACTACTCCAGTGAATACATGCCAGAATGATATTAGCCTTTTTTGCAACTGCATCACATTGTTGACTCATTCAATTTGTGATCCACTAAAACCCCAGATCCTTTTCAGTGGTACTACTACCTAGCCAGTTATTCCCCATTTTGTAGTTTTGCATTTGATTTTTCCTTCATTAGTGAAGTTTTGTGCTCTTATCTTTATTGAACTTCATCCTCAACAAGGATTGTCTGCCTTCTTTGGATGATTAGAGATCTCTTTGTGCAGACATTTGATAGTCTTACAGGTTTGGGTGAGCAGCCATCCTCAGGTATGTCCCAAAGCGTGTTCTACCTTTTTTGACCACAGAGTTCTCTGCTCTATTCAAGAGTATTTTCTGCTGTTTCTATGCTGAGAACCTAATAATGATTGGATATCTTTAGCTGTGTGGAATTCCTACTGGTACTCTTCTCTCTGGTGGTCACAGCCTGCCCATCATCTTCTGCCTCCAGCTGTGTAGAATACTGCTGATCTCCTTGCCTCTGGTTTTAAGAATTGCCAGTCCTCATTTTTGGTTTCCACTCTGATTCCTTGGTCCCCAATTCCTCTCTTTATCTGAATCTGGTTTTCCAAATACACATCAGGCTCTCTGATGCTGTGTAGTGTCAGTACATGTCTTTCCAAGCCATAAATCTTTTCTTCCAGCATAGCTACTAACTTCCATTTCATACACAGAAAGCCCCTTCTGGCTTTAGAAGCCAAGGGAAGCCCAAAGACAGGGTAGACCTGTTACTCAATGAGGTGGGAAAGACAATAACAGAAAACACAGCAATATCTCAAGTGTTAAATGTCTTTTTTGTTTCAGTTTTCACCAAAAAGGTTAGCAATGATCAGAAAACTAATCTAATGAACTCCAGTGTATATGGTGTAGAATCTGAGGCTAAAATAGGGAAAGAACAAGTTACGAATTATTTAGAAAAGTTAGATGTCTTTAAGTCAGCAGGGCCTGGTGAGATACAGCCTACAATAGTTAAGTAACTGGCCGAAGAGATCTGAGCCATTAGCAATTATCTTTGAGAGCTCATGAAGGATCAGAGAGATCCCAGAGGACTGGAAAGGGGCAAATATAATACCTATCTAAAAAGGGGGAATAAGGACAACCCAGAGAAATGTTGATCAGACAGCCTAACTTCAGTACCCCGGAAAGATAATGGAGAAAATAAGCAAACGATCCATTTGTAAGCACCTAGAAGATACTAAGGAGATAAATAATAGTCAACCTGGATCTGTCAAGAACAAATCATATCAGACCAACCTAATATCTTTCTTTGACAGGGTAACAAGCCTTGTGAATAGGGGGAAGCAGTAGCTGTAGTATATCTCAAATTTAGTAAAGCTTTTGATACTGTCTCACATGACCTTGTCATAAGCAAACATAAGAGAAATATAGCCTAAACCAATCTGCTATAAGATGCATGCACAACTGGTTGGAAAACCATAGTAAGAGAGTTATCAATGGCTCACCATCAAGCTGGGATGGCACCTTGAATGGAGTCCCTCAGGGATCAGTCCTGGTCAGGTTCTATTTAATATCTTCATGAATGATTTGGGTAATAGTATAGACAGTACACTTATAAAGTTTGTGAATGACACCAAGCTGTGAGTGATTGCAAATGCTCTGGAGGACAGGATTAGAATTCAAAATGATCATGGCAAACTGTAGAAATGGTTTGAAATAAATAGGATGAAATTCAATAAGGACAAATGCAAAGTGCTACACTTAGGAAGGAACAATCAGTTGCACAAATACAAAATGGGAAATGACTGACTAGGAAGGAGTAGTGCAGAAAAAGATCTGGGGGATTATTTGTGGATCATAAACTAAATATGATTCAACAATGTAATACAATTGCAAAAAAAAAAACCCAAACATAATTCTGGGATGTATTAGCAGGAGTGCTGTAAGCAAGACACGAGAAATAATTCTTCCACTCTATTCAGCACTGATAAGGCCTTCTCAACTGGAGTACTCTGTCCAGTTGTGGGCACCTTACTTTGGGAAAGATGTGGACAAACTGGAGAAAGTCTAGAGAAGAGCAACAAAAATGATTAAAGGCCTAGAAAACATGACCTATGAGAAAAGATAGAAAAAAATGGGTTTGTTTAGTCTGGAGAAGAGAAGACTGAGAGGGGACATGATAACCGTTTTCAAGCATATAAAAGGTTGTTACAAGGAGGAGGGTGAAAAATTGTTCTCCTTAACCTCTGAGGATAGGACAAGAAGCAATGGGCTTAAATTGCAGCAAGGGTGGTTTAGGTTGGACAGTAGGAAAAATTTCCTGTCAGGGTTAAGCGCTGGAACAAATCACCTAGGGAGGTTGTGGAATCTCCGTCATTGGAGGTTTTTAAGAATAGGTTAGACAAACACCTGCTAGGGGATGATCTAGATAATACCGAGTCCTGCCTCGGTGCAGGGGACTGGACTAGATGACCTATCAAGGTCCTTTCCAGTCCTACATTTCTATGAGTCTGTGTCTCAGGCAAGAAAGAAAACGTGGCACATCCGTTGCAGGTCACAACCACTGTTCCATCACTGGCCATCATACTACTGAACACAGCACTGTATTTTGAAAGAAAACCTCTCATACCTCTTCTCTATACTCCCTCCAAAACTCCCCTGTTTGCTACTCTAGTTTGCCTTTTTGATAGAAATAGTATATGCAAAAAAGTCAAAAAAGTCATCAAATGGATGCAAAGATATCCCATCTGCCCAAAACTATTTGTCTGCACTGTTTATATAAATAGTCTGTGGTTTCAACGTGCCCAGCACAATGAGGCCCTGATTAGGGACTCTAGGCACTATAATTAATAATAATAATTAATAAAATATAGGTCTGCTATACAACTTGGGGATGTGAAAATATCAAAAAAAGATCGAGTTGCTGTCCTGGTAGCTAGATGTCCAAATAGGAGCAAATATAGTGCTTCTTGTGGAGGTAAATCACAGTATATTTAAATTCTGCACTATATTCAGAAAATGTGAGAGATTATTTATTGGCACTAAATGTAATAACTCAGAAGCATATACCGATGGGATGGGCACTTCCATTATCACTGTTTTATAAATTGATATAAATGACTGTAAAGAAAAATAATGGCCAGTCTCAGTCTTGGTCTACCGAGGCCCTCAAGACATGAGTTGCTGATTATGCTGACAACACTAATCAAACACAGTGTATTACTTACACTTACTGCAGATTACTGCAGCAGCGTGCTGGCTATCAAACTTAGATATAAATGTGTAGTTGTTGCTACCTACTCAACCCATACGAAAGAAGAAGAACTGTAGGTTATGTAACATCTACAATGGGGTGTCTTTAAAGTAAACAGTAAAGCTCTGTAGTATTTCACCTTTATCTTCCTCCATTAAAATGTACTTGCCATTTCAGATCTTTGGATGCTGCCGAATGATTCTGAGATAATTAGACAATCAGGATTTGTTTACCACATACCCCCCTGGAATGAGTTCATTTTACGGTTAAAATCATGATACTCATTAGCTACTTTTGGAATCAGCCCACTTAATTGGCATTCAGATGCTCCATGATGGGAGTAGTATGAAAACTTAATACGCAGAGATTTGTACATTGCTTTGCCCAGTGGAGCCTGGTCCATGCCTGTGGCTCCTAGGGGCAACTGAAATACAAACAGTAAATTAATAATAATAAATTGAAAAATGTTGTTATGTATGTCACTATCTCTAAGATCCCGCTGGAAATTTTCAAAAGGGACCATTTTAAATGAGTCATTTCCTGCCTCTGAAATTCAGGATCCTCTTCCCTTCTAACAGTCAGCTGTCTCCCACTTCCTCTGAAGTTTAGGATTGTCCTCTTCCCCCATTCTCTCCTCCTGCAAACATTCCCCTGAGGCCAGTGTCTCTTGAAATATTCAACTAAAATCTTGGCTGAATCTATTTTTCCATACCATCCCAGCTGTGCCTTAGAATTACCTTCTGTATTTCCACTCTACATTTTAAAGATGAGGTAGCAGCCAATGTCTCCACAACACATATTTTAATAGTTTCATAATACTTATTGTACTCCAAAGTGACCCCTCCTCTCAAATAGTCTAACGCGAAGTGTGCTGAAGTCAGTAGAAGAACTCCCATTGACTTCAGTGAGCTTTCGATCAGGTCCTAAGTTTCTAATTTGTTTTCTATTTCTAGCAACTCTTTTCTAGAGCATGAAAAAAAGGCATAACTTATTCTAAATAAACAACTGTTAATGTTCCAAATACTCCTTCATAATTTTTAGACATATTCACATAGCAATAGAAAGGTGTAATCTGTATTAAAATGTGCATTCAACCACTAGGTGAATGGGTCAGATTACATGGACTCAAGTGCATTATGAAAATGATACACCTTCCCTTTCCTTCACTACAAATGACCACCCAACTACCACCAAGACTGTCCAATGCTTGGTAAAATCAGCTCATGGATGAAGAACAGCTGGTTGAAACTGATCCCAAGTGAGACAGAGGTGGTATGGGTGGGTAGAGGAAAGGGTTTTGAAGAGCTTGCAGACATGGTGCAGTCTCCACTGGTTTAAGATACACACCCACGGTTTGTCAATTCAGTCTATGAGCACTCTTGGATTCATAGAATCATAGACTTTAAGGTCAGAAGGGACCATTATGATCATCTAGTCCAACCTCCTGCACAACACAGGCCACAGAATCTCACCCACTCACTCCTATAACAAACCCCTAACCTATATCTGAGCGATTGAAGTCCTCAAATCATGGTTTAAAGACTTCAAGGTGCAGAGAATCCTCCAGCAAGTGACCCGTGCCCCACGCTACAGAGATAAGCTCTCATATAGCAGCATCTACAAGTAATGCTTTCTACCATCTCCACTTGATTAGGAGACTCCATGCCATCCTGGTGGATAGTATCCTGGACTCAGTTATTTATGCCTTTGTCATCTCTCAGGTGGACTACAGCAAAGCAATAACCTGGTGTAACGGATCGCTGACTCACCAAGGCGGCACCTCCTGCTGGTCGCTCTGGGAATTTGTTCCATTCTAGCCATGGAGCACCCTCTGAGGGTGGTGTCTTGCCCATTGTCTGCTCTGCTGCGCTGTCTGGGACCAGTACTGGATTTACCATGGTGCCAATGGCTCCACAGTGCCGGGCCTAAGCTCAGAAGGGGACCCATAATGCTCACTTCCTCCCCTCTTGCAGCGCTGCAGAAGCGGAGGCCCTGAGAGTGAGCCTCGGAGCAGCAGGGATCCAGCATGGGAGCTGAGAACCCAAGGGGCCCTGGGAGCTGTAGTTCCTTGGCCAGCTCTCTGCCCAAAGAGCCGGCCCTGGAGCAGGGAAGGAACTACATTTCCCAGTATTCCCTTGGCAGCGATCAACAGGAAAGGGAGGGGGTGGGAATGGGAAAGCTGAGTCCCCATGCACTGCAGCTTGCTGTGAATGGAGAGCCGGCTGCTAGAAGGGGGTGGCACTGTGAATGGGAACAAATATGTCCAAGGAGTAGAAGGCTTTGGCCCAGATATCACCCTCAGAAGACTTCCCCAGACTGGATTAGGGATGCTGGTGTGACCTCACCGGGCAGTCCCCAAAGAAGGAATTGGGTGGATTAAATGGACAGTGCACGTCTCTATATGAAGCCTAGCAAGGGAAGTATGTGGATCCCACCAGAACTTTAAATGATTAGTAAGGGAGAGAAGGCTCTACTAGAGGACCTGGGCAGCTTTAGCTACGGTACCAGGCACGTAGGAGGATTTCCACGTCTGAGCCAAGAAAGCAGAAATTGGCTTTTCCTTTCCAGATTTAGCTAATATTCCGAAAGGGAATCTAGTACCTGCCTTCCAGATTTGAACATCCTCAAGCTCAATTTAGGCTGCTGTTACTTCATTTCTCCCAAATCAAATATACTGATCCACTGTAATTTGCTGTAGAAAAAGTAGAATAAAATTGAGCAATAAATGCTGGCATCTTCTCAGTGCTAACTAGGGCTGGAATTGCTATTTTCAACAGCCATTACCATTTTTTTTAGTTTTGTTTGTTTAAAAAGAAGACACTAATATTGCATTGGCAAATTCCCCACAGAAACGAAGAGTGGAACAAAAGAATAACAAAGACACCTCAACTTTTCTTCATGTATGTAGGACAGTCTTATAATATGGATCTAGATATCCTCCAATCACACAAGCTGAAAATTGTTCCACTTTACTGCAGTTCTGTTACCATGCGGAAACCAGTCCTGTCTGTGTTCTGTGCGCAGCCAAAATTCCTACTGAATTCAGAAGTGCCTTGCTTTTGTAACCATACTACCTGATATTTTCAGCCCTTGTAAGCTAAGCAGGTTTACATTTAGTAATTGGGTGAGAAGCCTCTCAGAAAAAGTTAGGTGCTGTAGGAGGTGTTGCTTATTCACTAGGTAATGTGAGACCTTCCTGTTACAATAGTAAACCAGGCCAGCATAGAATGCACTTTGCTCCTAGAGTCTAGAATGGGGTCCTTTGCTTCTATACACAGCCCATTAAAGACAATGAAAAGACTCCCACTCACTTCAACAGGCTTTGGACAAAACAGGTTATACACAGGGTAACTCCACTGTCTCCATAGGGTCCTGGTCCCACAGTGGAACGGGGCCATGTGAGCTTGTTGCAGAGTTGCTGCTCAGGAATGGGAACCCCTTGGCACTCCAGCCTACAAAATCATTCAGGCTGCACTTTCTGCACGAGTATGTGCTAGCTGAGGAGTGCGTGGGAATTGGTGGCCTCCGCTGCAGGTGATGGGCATCTCAGGTACTTAAAGACACGGGCTAGAGGAGGGAAGCCCTCATCTGCAGCTGCTTAGGGCCAGCGCTGAGGATTTAGAGTCCCTAGTGCTGTGTTGCCAGGTTCAAGTATGCTCAGGCTTGGATTTGCCACCCCTCCCATGACTAGTAGCTGCAGCTATCTAAGGCTGCCTTCTGGCAATTGGCCCCCATTGCTGTAGCCAGAGAAGATGCAGGTGGCTCTGTGACTACTGGGGGCCATTAAGCTAGAGCAGATAAAGAAACTGGAGTTAACCTCAAGGAACAGAGGTCACCAGTTGGAAAGGAATGTCAAGGGGAGCAGGGAAAGAGGAAGCAGGTCAGGCTTGCAGAGGAGAATAGCCCCAGCTGGTTGGGGAGCATGTCCAAAGTAGAAAGGAAAGAAGCATGGGTAGAGGTGGTGGTGACCAGGAAGTAGACTAGCATGTAGATGGGAGCAGAGGGAGAAAGGCTGGTGTCTTCAGATTCCCAAGGGCTAAGTCCTCACTTTGGGGAAATGGTGTTTGCAAGTGGCTTGCTCAAATGGCAGGATGGGTGCTGCGGGAGGGATTTGTCAGAATTGATCAGGTATCTGCTGGCTTTGGAACTTTGAGCTGAGACTAGGACCACATAAATCTGTGGGGAGTTTCCCTGATCACTACGAAAGTTCTACTCACTATGAACACTGGTAAACCCACATGAGTGTACAGCTAAATGAGAAAAACTGGGGGCTGAGGGAGCTGTGTATGGCAGTGCATATAGTCATGTAGAGGTGTGTGATCAAAATGAAAAATGTCTCTGAGATTCAGTACTGGGTATACTATGGCACCAATGGCATTACCACACCAGGCCCACACTCTGAGCTCACAATGACTACAAAGGGGCCCACAAATATGTTTGGCGCCGGAGCCCACAAACGGTTAATCCAGCCCTGTCTGGGACCCATGTTGCTCCCTGGCTTGTGGCGTCCTCTTCTGGACACAGCCCTCCGGCTGTGCCCCTGCTCTATTCTCCCCCCCTTCCGGGGGTATCAGCAGTCCTCAGTCTGCACCTGCCTTCGTGGCCACCTGCTGCCCCAAAGTCTAGTCCCTTGCCTCAAGGACAAGGCACAGTCCATTGGCCATGCTCCTCCATGGTAAGATGCAGTGTAAGGGGGGGAGGGAGGACCCAGGCCCACACACTACTCTGGGTCCTGACCCAGGAACCCTCTAGCAGCAGCCTCCCACTGCCCTCCTTCAATCCTCTCTTCTCCCTGTGTATCATGGGCCACTTCCCCTTCGCCCGTGAACCTTCTTGGTCCTTTTCCTCAGGGACCACCACTTGGCAAATAACAGGCTGGAGCTCCCTCTCTGTTCCCCTGAGCCTGCCCAGCACTGCTCTAGTGTAGATGCTCTGTCTACAGGGAGCCAGTCCTTCTCCCTTGCTTGTCAGGAAGAGACTGCTGTCTCCTCTGCTTTGCAGCCTTTATATAGGGCCTAGCCTGGCCCTGATTGGCTTCCTTTCTCTGATTGGCCGGGTTCTGCACAGGTTCCCTCCAGCCTGCTTTAACCCCTCCTCTGCCAAAGTGGGGCAACTGCCCCACTACACCTGGTTATAAAGCCTTCAGCACTTTGGAAACAATGCACAGCATTCCCCAGCAGCATAGGCTATTGCAAACCTGTCCTCCTTTGTCTACACTGGCTTCCCACTGGCAAACTCATCTGTACGGAAAATAGAACTTTCTCCAAGCATGGTCTAAGACTGTGGAATGAACTCTTCCAGGAACTAACAAACCTCACAACTTTCCATTCCAAGTGCAAGGCACATTATTTGACCTGTCCTCTCTAACATGAACACATAACAGGCATATTTACATAACAAAAGAAAAAACAAAAACAAAAAACCCAAAACACTCCACTGCCCATGTTTCTCCCCATAGAGAAAGGATGAGAGAACAAACTAGATGTGTAGTCATGTGACTTTATGCTCTACTGGAAGATGCTCAGATACTATGGTGATAAGTGTGGTATAAGAACCTATATAGAATAGTGGACAATTGGTGTACTTCCCTGAGGTCTAGTTTATAGATCACTGGATTGGAAATTAGTATACATAGGTGCTGATCATGGCTCTCCGACTGACCAGCTCTGTGGCAAGCCACCCCACCTCTCTGTGCCTCCACTTGCCCTCCCATCTTTTTTCTTTGTCTCATCTATTTAAATTGCAAGTTCATTAAGACAGGGACTGTCTCTTGCTACAATATTTGGCACATTTGGGCCCTGATTTTGGCTGGGGCCTGTAAGACCTACTGTAATATAATAATAAATAATAATACTCAGGTGGCTGAAGCACAGACATTGCCTCACAATGTCACTAAACATCACAATGAACCTTATGTTAGTATTACTATGCTGTGGGCTAAATTCTGCCCTGACCTACGTGAACATAACTCCCACTGAGATCTTTGGGAGTTCTGTGTGCACATCTGAGGGCAGAGTACGGGCCATAAAGTTTAAGTATGAGCATCTGGGCACAATTTTCTCCAGTGAACACAATTCCAAGTTTCTGTAACATCTGCTGTGGGAACTATAAGGATTTTATATTAATGTTTTACACTGTGTTAGCTATAATCGCCTACTTTTATGGGGCAAGCATAGTCATCTCCACCTGGTGATTTTAGTGACGTGATTTTAGTGATGTGGACACTAGGAACTGGACTGGGACCATCAACTCATTTCACATGGGCTATTGAAGAGCTATCAGATGGTAATGACTTTAGCTTGTGACTTGCAAGTGACCTAGGCATGGTGGGTTTTTTTCCAGCAGAACATCATTTTCAGATAAGCTCTCATTCCTCTGTTGGGAGTCAGTTAATCCCTTCATATTTTTGAGATTGTTTGGCTAAGATAACAACTGCATTGATGCAGAAAAAATATGCTTAAGTGTTAGCAGTTTGTGTATAGGCATTTCATAATGGGAAGGATAATTTATAAGAACATAAAAATGGCCATATGCATCAGACCAATGGTCCATCTAACCCAGTATCCTATCACTCTGACAGTGGCCAGTGCCAGATGCTTCAGAAGAAATTAACCGAACAGGGCAATTATTGAGTGATCCATCCCCATCATACAGTCCCAGGATCTAGCAGTCACAGACTTAGGGACATCTAGAGCATGCAGTTGTGTTCCTGACCATGGGGGCTAATAAGCATTAATGAACCTGTGATGGGGTGCCGAGGGAGGGCCAATCATTGTGGGCCCAGGTGACCACGCCTCCTTTCCCCTGCTGTGCATGCTCCCAATGAAGAGACCACATAAAAGGAGGCAGCCCAGGTCAGTCGGGGTGAGCGAGGGAGGAGGAAGGATGTAACTTGCTGATTCCTGTAAAAGTCCTGGCAGTAGAGCTCGAAGACGTGGACTACTCTCATAGAATCAAAGAATATCAGGGTTGGAAGGGACCTCAGGAGGTCATCTAGTCCAACCCCCTGCTCAAAGCAGGACCTAATCCCAACTAAATCATCCCAGCCAGGGTTTTGCCAAGCCTGACCTTAAAAACCTCTAAGGAAGGAGATTCCACCACCTCCCTAGGTAACCCATTTCAGTGCTTCACCACCCTCCTAGTGAAAAAGTTTTTCTTAATATCCAACCTAAACCTCCCCTGCTGAAACTTGAGACCATTATTCCTTGTTCTGTCATCTGCTACCACTGAGACCAGTCTCATAGACTCATAGACTCATAGACTTTAAGGTCAGAAGGGACCATTATGATCATCTGGTCTGACCCCCTGCATGCTGCAGGCCACAAAACCATCCCTACCCTTCCCTTGACTCTGCTGATGAAGTCCCCAAATCCTGTGTCTTGGTGACTTCAATTGGCAGAGAACCCTCCTGCTAGCGATCCCTGCCCCAGTCTAGATCCATCCTCTTTGGAACCCCCTTTCAGGTATTTGAAACCAGCTATCAAATCCCCCCTCATTCTTCTCTGCTGCAGACTAAACAGTCCCAGTTCCCTCAGCCTCTCCTCATAACTCATGTGCTCCAGCCCCCTAATCATTTTTGTTGCCCTCCGTTGGACACTTTCCAATTTTTCCACATCCTTCTTGTAGTGTGGGGCCCAAAACTGGTCACAGTACTCCAGGTGAGGCCTCACCAATGTCGAATAGAGGGGAACGATCACGTCCCTCGATCTGCTTGCAATGCCCCTACTTATACAGCCCAAAATGCCGTTAGCCTTCTTGGCAACAAGGGCACACTGTTGACTCATATCCAGCTTCTCGTCCACTGTAACCCCTAGGTCCTTTTCTGCAGAACTGCTGCCTACCCACTCGGTCCCTAGTCTGTAACAGCGAATGGGATTCTTCCGTCCTAAGTGCAGGACTCTGCACTTGTCCTTATTGAACCTCATCAGGTTTCTTTTGTCCCAATCCTCTAATTTGTCTAGGTCCCTCTGTATCCTATCCCTACCCTCCAGTGTATCTACCACTCCTCCCAGTTTAGTGTTATCTGCAAACTTGCTGAGAGTGCAGTCCACGCCATCCTCCAGATCATTAATGAAGATATTGAACAAAACCAGCCCCAGGACCGACCCTTGGGGCACTCCGCTTGAAACCGGCTGCCAACTAGACATGGAGCCGTTGATCACTACCCGTTGAGCCCGACGATCTAGCCAGCTTTCTATCCACCTTATAGTCCATTCATCCAGCCCATACTTCTTTAACTTGCTGGCAAGAATACTGTGGGAGACCGTATCAAAAGCTTTGCTAAAGTCAAGGAATAACACATCCACTGCTTTCCCCTTATCCACAGATCCAGTTATCTCCTCATAGAAGGCAATTAGGTTAGTCAGGCATGACTTGCCCTTCGTGAATGCATGCTGACTGTTCCTGATCACTTTCCTCTCCTCTAAGTGCTTCAGAATTGATTCCTTGAGGACCTGCTCCATGATTTTTCCAGGGACTGAGGTGAGGCTGACTGGCCTGTGGTTCCCCGGATCCTCCTTCTTCCCTTTTTTAAAGATGGGCACTACATTAGCCTTTTTCCAGTCATCCGGGACCTCCCCCATTTCAAAGATAATGGCCAAAGGCTCTGCAATCACATCCGCCAACTCCTTTAGCACCCTCGGATGCAGCGCATCCGGCCCCGTGGACTTGTGCTCGTCCAATTTTTCTAAATAGTCCCGAACCACTTCTTTCTCCACAGAGGGCTGGTCACCTTCTCCCCATACTGTGCTGCCCAGTGCAGCAGTCTGGGAGCTGACCTTGTTCGTGAAGACAGAGGCAAAAAAATCATTGAGTACATTAGCTTTTTCCACATCCTCAGTCACTAGGTTGCCTCCCTCATTCATTAAGGGGCCCACACTTTCTTTGACTTTCTTCTTGTTGCTAACATACCTGAAGAAACCCTTCTTGTTACTCCTAACATCTCTTGCTAGCTGCAACTCCAAGTGTTATTTGGCCTTCCTGATTTCACTCCTGCATGCCTGAGCAATATTTTTATACTCCTCCCTGGTCATTTGTCCAATCTTCCACTTCTTATAAGCTTCTTTTTTGTGTTTAAGATCAGCAAGGATTTCATTGTTTAGCCAAGCTGGTCGCCTGCCATATTTACTATTCTTTCTACACATCGGGATGTTTTTTTCCTGCAATCTCAATAACGATTCTTTAAAATACAGCCAGCTCTCCTGGACTCCTTTCCCCCTCATGTTATTCTCCCAGGGGATCCTGCCCATCAGTTCCCTGAGGGAGCCAAAGTCTGCTTTTCTGAAGTTCAGGGTTCGTATTCTGCTGCTCTCCTTTCTTCCTTGTGTCAGGATCCTGAATTCGACCATCTCATGGTCACTGCCTCCCAGGTTCCCATCCACTTTTGCTTCCCCAATAATTCTTCCCAGTTTGTGAGCAGCGGGTCTAGAAGAGCTCTGCCCCTAGTTGGTTCCTCCAGCACTTGCACCAGGAAATTGTCCCCTACACTTTCCAAAAACTTCCTCGATTGTCTGTGCACCACTGTATTGCTCTCCCAGCAGATATCAGGGTGATTAAAGTCTCCCATGAGAACCAGGGCCTGAGATCTAGTAACTTCTGCTAGTTGCCGGAAGAAAGCCTCGTCCACCTCATCCCCCTGGTCTGATGGTCTATAGCAGACTCCCACCACGACATCACCCTTGTTGCTCACACTTCTAAACTTAATCTAGAGACTCTCAGATTTTTCTTCAGTTTCATACCGGAGCTCTGAGCAGTCATACTGCTGTCTTACATACAATGCAACTCCCCCACCTTTTCTGCCCTGCCTGTCCTTCCTGAACAGTTTATATCCATCCATGACAGTACTCCAGTCATGTGAGTTATCCCACCAAGTCTCTGTTATTCCAATCACATCATAGTTCCTTGACTGTACCAGGACTTCCAGTTCTCCCTGCTCGTTTCCCAGGCTTCTTGCATTTGTGTATAGGCACTTAAGATAACTCGCTGATTGTCCCGCTTTCTCAGTCTGAGACAGGAGTCCTCCCCTCTTGCACTCTCCTGCTCATGCTTCGTCCCGATATCCCATTTCCCCCACTTACCTCAGGGCTTTGGTCTCCTTCCCCCGGTGAACCTAGTTTAAAGCCCTCCTCACTAGGTTAGCCAGCCTGCTTGGGAAGATGTTCTTCCCTCTCTTCGTTAGGTGGAGCCCATCTCTGCCTAGCACTCCTCCTTCTTGGAACACCATCCCATGGTTGAAGAATCCAAAGCCTTTTCTCCGATACCACCTGCGTAGCCATTCGTTGACTTCCACGATTCAACGGTCTCTACCCAGGCCTTTTTGCTGCACAGGGAGGATGGACAAGAACACCACTTGCACCTCAAACTCCTTTATCCTTCTTCCCAGAGCCACGTAGTCTGCAGTGATCCACTCAAGGTCATTCTTGGCAGTATCATTGGTGCCCACATGGAGAAGCAGGAAGGGGTAGCGATCCGAGGGTTTGATGAGTCTCGGCAGTCTCTCCGTCACATCGTGAATCCTAGCTCCTGGCAAGCAGCAGACCTCTCGGTTTTCTTGGTCGGGGCGGCAGATAGATGACTCAGTCCCCCTGAGGAGGGAGTCCCCGACCACCACCATTCGCCTCATTCTCTTGGGAGTGGTGGTCGTGGAACCCCCATCCCTAGGACAGTGCATCTCATGCCTTCCAATCGGTGGAGTCTCCTTCTGCTCCCTTCCCTCAGATGTATCATCTATTCCCCTCTCCACATTAGTACCTGTGGAGAGAACATGAAAACGGTTGCTCTCCATTGCTGGTACATGGACGCTCCTCTTCCTTCTTCTGGAGGTCACATGCTGCAATTTTCTACACCGTCCCTCAGTCCCCTCTGCGCAACCTGCTCCGATTCTTCAGAACGTTGTGCCTGTAGAAGCATATCCTGACGTCTGTCCAGGAAATCTTCATTTTCTCGTATGCAACGCAGGGTCAATACTTGTTTCTCCAGACCTCGAACCTTCTCTTCCAATATGGAGACCAGCTTGCACTTTGTACAAAGTCACTTCTGTCCTGTGGAAGAAAGACAAACATGGCACAACCTGTGCAGGTTACAACAACTGAGCTTCCTCAGCTGTTGCAGCAACTCACAGAAGCCCGCGAGATGTAAGCCTCAGTGGCCTCTCCACGAACTCTCAGGCAAACTCCCTCTGTTAGCCTCCGCTGTTCGCCCCTCAGCTGGTTTACTGCTGACTGCCTTTTTATAACAGTCAGGCCCACTCAATACCCACCTGGAACAAAGCACTCCAATTCATAATTCAGTTTGGTTTATAGGTTTTAAGGGGAATAAAGGGAAAACGGATAGGTCCATGTATTTGCTCCTCCTTCACCTGGAGAACTCCCTTGCGAAACTCCCTGTTAGCAGCCTCTGTTCGCAAAAGCTCCCTGGTCACTTGTGCGCTGCTTTATAAAGCCCTGGCCTGTGTGAATACCCTGCCCACTGATTAAGGCTCAGCCAATTACTAGAGGCTTCTAGCTTTCAGACCTTCCTTTGAAGCTCTCAGCTTCCAACTGCCAGCCACAGCACACGGTCCTTCAAACAACCAAACAAACAAACAGACTGACAAATACAAGCTCAGCACACAGCAAATAACCCCCAAACACAAACAAACACACAGACAAGCACAACACACAAACAAACATACAGACGTCTGATGAAGTGGGCATTCACCCACAAAAGCTTATGCTCCAATACTTCTGTTAGTTTTAAAGGTGCCACAGGACCCTCTGTTGCTTTTTACAGATTCAGACTAACATGCCTACCCCTCTGATACTTGACACTACAGAGAGTCACTTACCCCAAGGGTCCTGTATTTGCTCCTCCTTCACCTGGAGAACTCCCTTGTGAAACTCCCTGTTAGCAGCCCCTGTTCGCAAAAGCTCTCCAGGCGATTCACCGCCCGCTGAGGAAGCTGCTGCCTGTTCTGCATCCCAACGCAGAGGGAAGTAAGGCCTATAGGTGGTTGGGTTGTTTTGCCCCACCCAGGGACCATAGACTGTTTGTCTGCTTTGCCCCACCCAGGGGCTGCAGTCTGCTTACTGCTTTGTCCCTCCCAGGGGGCTAATTCCCCAGTGTAACTGCCTGCCCCAGCCTGGCTGGAGGGCCGTAGGACTGTTTGTTCATTTTGCCCAGCCAAGATACTCCAGGGCTGCAGGCAGTTTGTCTGTTTTGCCCGTCCAGAGACTATGGACTATTTACTGAGTAACAGGGTGCACCAACCCCGCACTGGGCCAACGGGGGCTCCCTAGCTCAATGCACGGAACCCAACACAGAACCTATCCTCCATGAACTTGTCTAATTCTAGTTATACTTTTGGGCTTCATAACATCCCCTGGCAATGAATTCCACAGGTTGATTGTATATTGTGCGAAGAAGTACTTCCTTATGTTTGTTTTAAACCTGTTGCGTATTAATTTCATTGAGTGACCCATAATTCTTGTGTTATGTGAAGAGGTTAATAACATTTCCATATTCACTTTCTCCACACCATTCATGATTTTATAGACCTCTACCATATCTCCTCTTACTCATCTCTTTTTTAAGATGAACATTCACAGTCTTTTTAAACTCTCCTCACATGTAAAATATCCCATACCACTGATCATTTTTCTTGGTCTTCTCTCTATCTATTAATATTCATTTAATTAATAAAAAGGCACTACTTTAAAAATTGTGTGAATGTTACTGCAAACATCACCATGCAATTTTACCTGTTTATAACTTTTGATTTTTGTTGATAATTTTTAGAGTAAAGCACACGCTTACATTCTGTCCTGAATTAGGGCCTAAATACAAAACAGTGTACCATGAAACATTTTAACAAATGAGAAATTCTGGTGCTTTCTTCTCATTTGGTGAGGAATACTTTACTTTTCCTTAATCTATTAATTTGTTCTTCTATAAAACAATATCTAAGATTCCATAAATAAATGTAGTTGCATTTTTTAGCTAGTTCTCACTCAGTGGCCTGTGGGAAACTGGTAAATAACAAGTGAAATGTGGACATAATTTTGTGGAATTTTTCTGTAATGTAGTGATATTTTTATGATATATTGTGATGATGATATACATGCTTGTTCATAATTCCTTACCTAAATCAAAATGCTCTACTGTTATCTGCTGTACACTCTCAGGCAAGTCATCTTAGCAATACGGCAACTAGGGGCTTCTGTGTAGCTACATCAGACAGCAAAGTAAACACAAGGTTTAATGCAGACTCCCTTCCACATGTCTAAGTCTTCAAGGGTCTCTAAGGGCATCAGGCAGATTTTGTGAGCCAGATTCTCAGAGCTGTGCTGGTTTAACACCAGCAGGGAATCTGGCCCCATAGCTCTGAAGATCTTATTATCGGGTGATACATACCTAATCTTGTATGTCTCAAAAGTGATATACGGTAACCTGAAAAAATAGCTGTTTTAGTCAAGATGCATCAACCCCCAGAAGAGCCTGTGGAAAAAGTCAGTATGCTCTGACCTAGTAATAGGCTTCAAAGAAGGGACTGCTGTCCTCATAAAAGACAGGGGGGGACATATATGAGCAGGGTCTGTAGGGTGGAGTTTAGGTCATAATCATTACCCAAAGTATGAGCAGCTCAACACCGTCTTCCTCAAATTTAAAAAACAACCTAAACCAAATAAATCAGCCAAACCAAGAAGCAAATGAAAAATGCCACAAGCAGAGACTTTAACCCAAAAAAGGAGGTGAGCCAGAGACTCCATGAAGTCCACGTCAGACTTTGCTATTGATTTTACATGGAAGGTGCTCAGACATTACAATGACAGACAGCAGTATAAACCCCTAAAATATATGGTCCCATGAGCATTCACAAGACTTAACATCAATGCAAGGGGTCTGGAATACAAAGAAAATCCTGTTTTTATTCAAACTAATGTTTGTAAAGGAATTTTTTGCACCATTTTTCCAGCTGTGATCATTCCAGTACCTTCCTGGGTCATGGTTATGTTGTTCCTAAGTAATAGCCTACATGCCATTATGGGGATTTACTGGGAAATGAGATTTAAGTTAGAGTAGAAGTTCTCAAATTGTGGCCAATGGACCACTGGTGCGTCATGAAGCATTATTATTATATTTTTAATTTATTTGTAGCAGCACCAGCTAAGTGCTAGGTACTTTCCAAATCCCTGCTTTGAGATGCTCACAATCTAAGGACAGATGGCTAGACAGAGATTAGGGGAAGTAGAACAACAATATGCAATTTATATACAAAAGTCAGATTGATGGACTTCAGGCAGCATGGCAGAAGTGACTTTTTTTACAAGGGACTAAAAAGAGGACAGGAAGGGGCCTTTCAGATGAGCTCAGGGAGGTTCTACTATGTATAGGGGCTGTATGGAGGAAATCACAGAAACTCAGTGTTTGCTAATGCTGTGCAGAAAATTATCTGGTCACATGGTGCTTTCTCTTCAACTTGTTGCCAGCTGTTTCTACAGATGCCCAGTGGAACAGGAGCAGGAGCCAGCCCAACTGTTTGCTAAGAGGTAACCAGGAGGAGGACAGGAAACAGAAACAGTTCCTAGAGATGAGAGCCACCAGGGGGAGAGGAATTTCCAAAATTGCAAGAGAGAAGTGACTGAGGCAGCCAAGCTGTTCATTCATGAGACCAGGAAAAGACAAGAACTGGGAAGTGGGCAGCACATCTAGGGTAGAAGGGAACCAAACCACAAGAAATTATGAACAAGGGGAGAGAAGGGCCGAGCAATGAGACAGCATGTGCAAGGGAGGCACAGAACTGGGGAACAGATGGCCAGGGAAGCATCTGCAGTAAGGGGAGAAAGAGCAATGGAACACAACGGAGCAAGAAACAGACAGTCTGATGAATGTTTTTCTAAAAACACAAAACACTTGTTGCATTAGAGACAATTAAAAGCCTCAGAATGCTTTCCCAGCTTTAGTTTTCCATATAAGCAACTGTAGTATTGCCACAGGCACATTCTGCAATTGTAAATGGAAGGAAGGTGGGTCCACAAGACATTCTCTCTCTATTAAGATGAGGTCTTCCCTATGGAAAACTTTCAGTTATATACAGAAAACTAGGCAATAGATTTCAGTGAGAAAATGGGGCTGGGGCATTCAGAGGACTGGTTACAATGGGCTGCAGAGCCTTTCTACTCTAGGTCACTGGTTGAAATTTCTCAGGTGGGGTTCATCTTTTAATCAAGGCTGGCTTAACCCCCTGTCTAGCCCAAGGGCAAACCATCATGGTACAGATGTGGTATAAGAATTGGAACAACAATAAAAACATTATGCATGAATACATTTTATTTCTGCTTACAATTTTTCACTAATCAAGCCTATTTAGTGGAACAAGGATCTCCGTCTCTATTTGCAGTGTAGAAGTGTATTGACAGATTAAATCATACTATTTCACATCAAATTAGTTTTTTCATAGTCTGATCCTACTCCATGAGTTTAGTGTCACGGATCCACTGATGGTATGTGGACTCAATAGTTATAACTTTTGGTCACTGAAAATTATTTTCTTCATTCATAATGACACGTGGCTGTCAGGATCGTAACTAAATCCTAACAGCTGTAAAAAATACATCCACAAATATTCACTAATATTATTGAGTAGCAACTGCATGAAACTTTTTATTTGTTTTCTAGAAACACTCTGACAAGTAGAGCTTGTTGAACATTGCAAAAACAGGTTTTATGAGGATTTGTTCCAATTCCAAACAGCTGTTCAGTTCAACTATGTTTGTGCAATGTTTTTCCTTTGTAGAAATGTTTGGGGAAAGGCTGTTCTTTCCATGATTACCTGTATTTGCATGTGCACAAGAGTATTCATGTGAGTGTGTTTATATACACACACACAAACAATTGTGACACTTGCATTTTAACACCTTGTGGGTTGCTCTTGTAGGGTGAAATTCACTTGTAAACACTCAAACATACATACACATATACCAATATAATTTCCAAGAAGGGTGGTTGGGAAAATATATTCTTGGATGGCATGGGGGAGTGGGCAACTTGGGACCAATGCATTGATGTTAGACATGACTGTACTGCTGTACTAACTCATCAACACCCTGACCGTGTATTTAGGTGGCTTGTTCCTCCAGGGCCGGCTGAAAAGCTAGAGAGGTTCACGTGAGCCTTCACAACAGAAATGACCTATTATCTAAATACTTACACAGACCCCATCACTATAGGAACTTACCCTTCCTCCTGCTCATAAAAATTTTGGTCATCCAATCAGGACTCTTGGGTTTGAACACCCCCTTCACATAGGTACAAATAAAGCAACCTGTGTGCAAATGAGTTATTGACATTTCAGATTCTTAATTTGTGCCAGATTTTGAAGTCAATGGGATTTAGGCTCCTAAGTGATTTAAGTGCTTCTAAAAATGGGACTCAGACTCCTACCTTACTTAGTTGCTTTTGAAAATTTGACCCATGATCACTGACCCAAATATGTTATTATCTATGGGGAGGGATAGATCAGTGGTTTGAGCATTGGCCTGCTAAATCCAGGTGTAGTGGGATGGTTACCCCGCTCCTGCCTGAGAGGTTTAAAACAGCCGTGGCAGAGGGCTGGGGCAAAGGGAAAAGCTACTGGGCTGATTGGGGAAGTATCCACAGCTGGGCCACGCCCCAATCAGGCCCCAGCTGGCCTGTACAAGAAGGCTGGGAGCCAGGAGCCCAAACAGTATCTCTCTGCACTTAGAGAGAGAAGGGCCTGGCTGCAGGGAGCAGAGACAGAGTACCTGAGTGGAGTAGGGCTGGGGAAAGGCTGAGGAGCTGGAGAGCTCTAGCCTGGAAAGCCCCAGGCTGCAGCCTGGCATAAGGCCAACAGGTACTGGGGGTTGCAGAGGGCAGCCCAGGGCTAGACCAAGGCAGCAGGTCCAAACCCCCCTTGCCAGTGATGAGTGGCAGATACTGCAGTCTGCCCCAGGGAGCGAAGGCTAGTTGGTGACTGGCAGTGGCCTGGTACTGAGGCAAGTGGGGATAGTGGGTGGGGGTTCCCCAGGGAGGGGAGACCCAGATCTGTGGGGTACTGCCAGGGGGCAGCATCCCAGTAATAGGGGCACTGGGTCCTGGGAAGGACATGGGGGCCCAGAAGAGGACAGGCGGATTACTGGCCTTCAGAGAGTGCTCCAGGATGCTGGAAGAGCTAATTCCCAGAAGTGACCACCAGGAGGCACCGCAGGGGTGAATCCACTCCTCTACACCAGGGTTGTGAGTTTAATCCTCGAGAGGGCCCTTTAGGGAACTGGGATGATACAAAAAGAAAGGGAGGGGAAAAAAAAAAGTCTGGGGATTTGTCCTGCTTTGAGCAGAGGGTTGGACGAGATGATCTCCTGAGGTCTCTTCCAACCCTGATATTCTATGGACAGAGGTGAGGGATGGGTTGGAGAAAAAATACTTTGATCTTAATGATACCATACATCTTTTTTAATGCCATTGTTTTGTTTTGATTTTTGTTATTAGCATGTTTTAGGAATTATTTTGACTGGAATGAAAGGTGTGTTGTGCGAGTGTTAGCTAACACATTGTGAAAGTCTAATAAGGCAGTGTGGACTCTTAAACACATTGCAACTTAATTAGGTTGAAGCCAAAGGAGGGGTCTAGATATCAATTTGATCAGGATAGGATATGTAAAAATTCTGTGCTGCCTTGCCTACACTAGAGATTCTGTGTGTATTAACTAACACCTTCTACCAACATACCTTTCACCCTAGTCAGGACAAACCTTTAGCGAAGAGGATTAGGATAGTCCAGTATAATTCTTAAGGTATGCTTTGATATATTTTATAGTGCCCAGAGGCCCCAGTAAAGGCTGAAGTCCCATTGTGCTTGACACTGTACAAAGACTAGTTAAATGTCTTAAGTTAATATTCCAATAGCAAATTATCATTATAGCAATAGCCATTAACAACCATTGAAATTTCCTATGTAACATATAAATCAAGAGCTATTGTCTTAACTAGGCTTGGTGCATTTTACACAATGAAAAAGGTAAGGCTTCATTAAACCAAAACGTACTTGTCTCATTAATTGTGAACACAAGCGAAGGATAGAGATGCTGAGAAAATAATGAAGTGTTATGAAGAGAAGTTGCTTTAAACATGGTAATGAGGAGAGAGAGCCTGCAAGCAGATGGTCTTCTGGTTTCTCATTTCAGAGCTACTGTAAACAGGTGTTGAAAAAGCCTTCCATCCTGCTGATGCCTGAATGTGGAGAAAGCAGCCCTTTGGGAAAACCACAGCAAAGAGAAATGACTGCATAGTCTGCCATTTATCAGTGGGAAAAGTTCATAAATGCAGCTCCTCTCATGGAACTGATTAATATTTCAAACAAATGTGTACCACACAAAGGAAACATTGCTATTTGCAGCCAGGCTATAAATTACTGCAGATAACTCAAGAGACAGGTTTGGGAAATGAGCAACACTTTGCACAAAGATCTGGATGTCTGCATGAAAATGGTTTATATTTACATTCTAGCATATCTGTAGCATCAAACCAAGCCAGCCATTTCAATTTAAGTACTGTCGTTCTGAACTTGTTGGATTGCAGCCTTTCATGTGTCATCTGAGGCCTCCCTAACACTCCCTCCAATGCACATACACGTTGCATATGCTCTTTAGAAAATATGGAATTGATCTGCCACACAATAAATATGAAACTTCATCAAGAAAAATTAGAGGATTTTGGTTGATTCCCTCCTGCCCCTTTTCCTTATTTTATTTGCAGTGGGGAAGAGGGTGTCACGTGGGGAAGACAGGGCAGGAGGGAGTGGTGAAAAGAGGGGAAAGTATGGAGTATTTTATGCCTGCCCCGCATGAGTTCTCCCAAGTCTAAAAGCCAGATGAGGTTCCAAGGATTGCTCCTCCACATTCATTCTGGTAGACTCCATTTTATTTTGATGACCCGCCTCCCATACTCTACTAAGCACACAGGGAACAAGCTCACTGGAGAGAAGCCCAGCTCTTTTACTGTATTAACTGTAGGAGTACTCAACTCAGAATGGCTATGCTCAGGCTTCTGGAAACATCTATTCACACTGGACATACTTGGAGGATTATCATTAGCATAAATCACTCCCATAGCAACACTTCATCGCTTTATTTGTATAATAAATCCCATATCTAGGATATTTACTCTTACAAGTAGATTGGAAGGATTAGATTTTTATCAGTAAATGTTGATTTCACAGCACACACACAGGGAAAAATATTTCCAGGGCTAATAATTGAAATTCACAGGTAGGCAAATAAAGAAAAATGCTACTTGGGAACTTATTAGAGTTTGATTTAAGGCTGTTTTTTGGTGTATAAGTCGATATGTGATGCTGACTTTTGTTTTAATGGTTATAAAGCTTTAACTTTTTGAATCTCAACCTCTGTCATTTAATAATAGTCTGACCCCCTCATAATTTCCCATTATGAAAATTTAAATAGATAAAAATAAAAATTGATATTACCCATCAAAACTATATAAAAAATCAAATTTTGCCATGCCTACTTACAAAGCATCAAATATCTGAGTGAGAGAGACATTGTAAACCTACCCTGTTTGCCCTGATGTCTAGGTGATTTATATATCCATTTTATTTGTGTGTACATTTTAATTAATTACAAAGGACACAACATCATCACACTATGCTTATCCCTATCTTTGGATGTCCAGGGCATCTGTCTTCCATTTACTAAATTTTCAAAAGTGGTCATTGACTTTGGTAGACTCTGGTTTTGAGGGCCCAATTTGAGAAACTTAGTCTGATTCTCAGAGTTGCTGACTGCCGCTTGAGTTATGGGCACTCAGATACCCCAAAGTTGATTTCTATTGGGTACTGTCACAGGGTGGGGTTCCCTCGCCCTGGATTCTTACTGCAAACAGGCTTCAAACACATCACTGGCAAGTTCAGCATAAAGTGCTTTATAAATATTTGTTCCCCACATTGTAAGACTTTCCCCCAAGTCATTATCTACTACCAAAGAAAAGAAGAGAGCTCAGCTCTCGGAGCTCTTGGGCTGCTAGCCAGCCAGCCTTAGGCTACTCACAGTCCATCACAGGAACCCCAAATACTGAGGCACCAAAAGTTAGTAGCCACTTTTGGAAATGAATAGCATACTCCTTAGAGCAGAAATTGCCTTTATTTTTGTATATGGAATAGCATAGGCCATACTACACAAATAATGATAACACATTGGGCCTGGTTTTCCTTGGTCTGAATCAGAAGTAGTTTCTCTTAAGTCAAGAGAATTACAATGGTGTATCTATAATACTTAGTCCTGCCGCAGTGCAGGGTACTGGACTAGATGACCTATCGAGGTCCCTTCCAGTCCTACATTTCTATGATTCTATCTGATGAAAGTCAAAGAAGAATCAGGCCCAACAGGCAATGGAATGTACCTAGAAATAAGAACGTTCCCCATCCCTACTGGAGACCATAGAAAGACTCCCTTTGACATACATGGGTATTAGGGGAGATCCTAAACATATTGTAGAGAATCACTCCTGCACTGGCTGGGGGATGAACTGAATGACCAGTTTTCTCACATGAATTTGTCTTATGTAATTCTCTGGTTTGTCCATTTGTATTTTTTGCCCATTTCCACTTCTGCAACTAAAGTTCCTCTTAAACCAGGATTTATCCCTACCAGCCTGACTTTCTTGGTTCTTATTTGGCTTCCAAGTTACTTGATCCTTGTTCTAATATCTGGCTCCTCATGGTTTGTTCCAGTTTTCTCAGCCTAACAGTCAGAAGCATTCATTCATCCTTCCAAAATTATAACCTTGATCTGCTTGCTAGTCTTCTCTGCTAAAGATGTGGGAACTCTGTTTGAATAAACCATCAAAGGGCATATCTACACTTTGAGCTGAAGGTGTGATGCCCTGCTTGAAGTTGACATACTTGCATTAGCTCTGATCAAGCTATAGTGCAACAAGTTAGAGTGGAACTGTGGCAGCACCACCAGCTGGAGAGGCTAGTTGCTCTGATCACATGCCTAGGGTCTCAAGTGAGTATGTACTAATTTGGCTAACCCTCTCACCTCTTGTGCTTCCACAGCTAAACTCTATTTTTAGTGAGCTAGCTCAAGGATAGAAGATAAAAATGGCCATGCTGGGTCAGACCAATGGTCCATCCAGCTCAGTATCCTGTCTTCCAATAGTGGCCAATGCCAGGTACTTCAGAGGGAATGTACAGAATAGAGCAATTGTCAAGTGATCTATCCCCTGTCATCCAGTCCCAGCATCTAGCAGTCAGAGGCCTTGAACACCCAAAGTATGGGGTTGCATCTGTGACCATCTTGACTAATAGCTATTGATGGACCTGTCCTCCATGAATGTATCTAATTCTTTTTTGAACACAAGTATATCTCCTCAAGCTGGGAATCACACCCCCAGCTTAAGGTGTAGACATACAAGAGACCCTACAGCATGCTTGAAAGCCAACAAACTCTGGCTTTGTCATCTTAATGGGGAAAGTGAATTCTAGAATCAATGGGACTATGCTGAAAATGTCCTTTTCCCCACCCACCTGGAGTTCAAATCCAGGAACTGTTAGAAAAGGAGCATAATAAGCTTTATAAGACTTGAGGATCTCATAATAAATATTAAAACTAATGCCCTACAAATAAACACCCCAAGTCCCTCCATCATCCAACCATGAAAAGCCCAAGAACCATGTGGCCAACAAATGGACATTTTGTGGGAACAATCAGGGAAGTGATTTCCAGTCGAGGAATATATTGCTAGCATCGCTTCTCTTTCACCAGGGAACTGCTAGCTGGAGTGTCTCCAGGACAGAGAGAGGCATTTTATTAGGTGGCCACTGGCAAAAGCATTTTGAGCTTCACACATCAAAGCCAATACTTTCTGAATGGAATTTAAGGTAACTGGTCATCCATGTCATCTGCTCTGTATAGAAAGAACCCCTTAACAAGAGGACAACCACATTATGCACCAACCTAAATCATTAGATTAAGTATAGCCCCATGTACAGCATATTGTGATAGACCAGTGTTGAGATGACAATATGTGTAATAGTACCCAGGTCTGCTTCCAAGACCTTCTATAACCTTCTGGGCAAGCCTACAAAGGAAATAGTCTTAGCAATAGTTGCTAGCTGGACAGTCAGGATCTCCTAAGGCTACGTAAAGCAGAAACATTAATAAATAGTAATGGGCTAGAACCAAAGTCAGGGATATGAACAGCCAAAAATTCAAACCCAGAGCCAGATTCCAATTTTGCAAATGGCCCTTATCTTTAAAGCAGGCCAAACTAAATCCCTACATTTGAATGCCACTAAATTCAATGTGTGTACATGAGGAGGGTAGATATGGTTATGAATTCTGCTTCTTGGTAACAATTATTGATAGCAAATATTGCTTTTAAAACACAATCCCTTCCTTTATTTTGCCATACAAATGAACAAGAATGACTTAGTCTCTGTGTCAATCTTTCCAGGTATATTTGGTTGGATGAAACTGATACCAATAAGGTGAAATTAGCTTTAAAAAGTTGAATCCTCGGGGCTCCTGCTGCTTGTGTGAATAATTCACTATTAAAGGTGCATACATGTTCTCTCTCCTTTTTGTCTTTTCCATTTTTTGACCAGCTGTTTAAAAGTTGATAGCATAGTAAATATTACTGTTTTTAAATAAGCTGCATATCTTAAGACTGGCATTTATATGATTATTGGACTTCATCCTGACTTGATATAAAATCTGTGGACAAATGATGGACTTCATGAAGAGGCCAAAGTTTAAGTGGGAACACCCTTGTTTGTTGCCACAGAACGTCACACACCGGGGGTGGGGAAACATCAGATCTTGCAGGGATTACTGAAATCTGAATACTGTTCATGATGAACTTGCACCTGAAAAATAATCCACTTGTGTATAAATTATATGGATTAATGACATGAGGCTACAGTGCCTTACAACTGGGCATGCATCCTAAGGATGGTTGGAATGCATGCAGGAACATTTGCTCCCAGAAGAACGTAGATTCTCCTGAGTTGGTGTTATGATGTGTGTGTCATTACATTGCAATACCTGTAACTGCCTTTTCCCTCCAGGTTACTCTGGAGCAGGAAACTCACACCTGTTGCCTGGGTGCCTTACATCATTACGGATAATGGTGTTCTGGGGGGAGGGGTGTCCCAGCTGAGAGGGGGAATTAGATGGGAATGCTCTAGTTACCCCTCTGCAGTAGCCCTCTTACTTCTATGAATATTTATAGTTGGTGGTGCCTCTATCTGGACAGGCACTGCATACACCAGTGGGCGGACCTCGGTTGCCTTCAGGAACAAAAATACAAATAATAGATTGTGGGCAGGCAATACACACTCAAAATAAAAGCAACACAATGTTTCTTAAAAGTCATCCTAACAACATACAGTAAAAAATGCAACAGACTAATATAGGTTATTATACCCATAGCAGATCAGTAGGTGGCACTGCAATAGCTCAGCTAATGGCTGCAGCTTTCTACAGCAACATAAACAAATCTCTTGGCATCATACACAGATCCATCCCCTCCCTGAATGCACACTCTCCCTTAAGATTATAGCCCTCTCTTGTGTTGGCACACTGGGTGAGCAGGAGTTCAGGCCAGCACTTTGCAAATCCGGCAAAGGCAGTCCAAGTGAAACAAGAAGGAGTGAGGCAATTTTGTATTGTGACCAGCTTAGGTTGCACAGTACAAGTTGGCAGTAACCGTTGTTATATGAGAGAGCAATAACCCAGGGGTAAGTCACTCTTTCCTCAATTGTCTGTAAGCCAAATTCAGATCCGCACAACCAAAAGTCTCCGGCTTCTGCTCTCAAATGTAGAGAACCCATCCATGAGCTCGGGCTTAGCACTAACAAGTTGTTAACAGTAGTGTAGTCTTAACCCTAGTTGTGCGTCTTCAGCCCCAGAAACTCAACCCCAGGACTCCATCATAGCTTATCCATGGCCCAGACCCCAAAGGGAGCAGCAGCAATGTTCCAGCTCTCTGCCCACAAAATGGAGCCCACCAATGCCCTGCCTCTGAGCCAGGAAGGTCAGTCCCCCACTGCACCTTGGGGTTTGTAGTCCTTCAAAGCCAGCATATGGTACGTAGAGGGTCAAACAGGGGGACAACGTACAAATATCGTCACATCACTTTCAGCTTCAAACTTTGTGCCTGTAAACCAAATCCGAACATGTAGAGATGTGCCCATCCCTGGTGGTAATAAATCTCAGTCTTGTCTTTAGCATGCCAGGTATTCCAGGACTGAGTGCCTCCTTAACAGAGACAACAGCTAATTGCACTGGATGTGTGTTGCAATTTAGTGATGTGAACATGGCCATCAAACTCATTTAACATGCAGCTAAACGTTAGATTTGAAATCAGCTTCTGGAGGGGAAGGGCTAGTATATTACCACACTCTACTGCCATCCCCAACCCAATGTATCACACTTTTTTTTAGAAAGGGGCATATTCTACTCTCAGTTACACCCCCCAAAGAATTGCATGTGTATACATGACAGCAGAATATGGCCGAAGATCTGCCTCTGCAGTTTCAAAGATAATAGAAGCCTCACAGTCCTGCCCTGAAAAAGAGAGAGAATTCTTCTTATCTGGGGCTCAGTTATGATCCCAACTGTGTGCCCACAAAGAGTGGGGGAGTAAAAGGGCTCCTTACATCCCTTTCCCATGTTAGGCAGCTACCCCCTCTCATGTAGATGAGTGGGGAGTCAGTTGGCATGAGCATGAAATGGCAACACCTGGCCCCATAGCATGCCAGCCATTGTACTGGAGGTGGCACAAAGAAGTAAACTGTGTCAGGAAAAGGGCTAGCACAGTTTACTTGTCCCATGGAACAAAGGGGAAGCAGGGCCTGAATTGGGACTCTGAGACAATATTACATGGGTGCTCACAAAAGTTTGAGCAGAAATGGGTGAAAATTCTCCCTTGTCAAGTAGAGAGAGGATGGGAAAGAGAGAGAGAAATCCTCATGCATATAACTTAGGGCTTTCCATAGCACCCCTCTGGAGGGGCTTGTTCATGACTGCATACATTGTGTTGTGTTTAGACTACCAGTTAAAAGTGGAACAGAAATCACTCAGTCTCTTTCTGCTGGGATTATATACTGAGCTCAAATGGTACCCACAATCTCTTCACAGACTAAGTGAAGCAAATGTAAGCCAACAGAGCACATCAATGCCTGCCTGTATCTGCAGAGAGCCTGAATGATGGCTCTGAGAGGTCTGAGTACACCATTCATCTCAATGGGTTGTTAGCTCAGATGCCCATTGTTAATCATTTAAATGTCTTGTCACCTATTTCACCACTACCACAGTGTGGAACGAAGGATGGGTCACACAAGAGGGTGATTCTGGCAGAGGACATGGTGCAGGGTGGAGCAGCATTACTGGTGTGAAAGAGGGAAGCTAAGAGTGGGATTGCTCCAGGGAGGAGAGGACTTGGTAGCCCCACTGAAAGGTCAGCAGCAGACCCACTGATCAGCCCAGCACTCCTGCTCTGCATTCTAGCACCACAACTAACCCCCTCTACCTTCCCTGCATAGGCCACCAGGCCAGGGATATGCAGAAAACCAGGGACAAGTGGACAGTAATGGGGAATAAAGGATCAGGGCAATAGGGAACACAATCTTAGCAATCCTCCTTTCCCAAATCACGATCCCTCCTTCGCTCTTCAGTGTCCTGCTCCCCACAGCCTCAGAAGGGCAGCTTTTGGAAGTCACAGGCCAATTCCCAGGGTTCATTGAGCCACTTTGTTAAACCATGGGACATTCATGAGGCCTAGAGGCTTCCTTAGGACTGCAGTCTAGACCTCTGCTTGTCAGAGGAATTTCTCTGACAGTTCCCCCTCTCCTGTAGCTTTCAGGGCCTGGGAGAGTGACATCCAGAGAGCGGAAAGCATTTCAGCAAAACAGTTACTCATGCAAAAAATGTAGCAGGAAATATTGCATTTGTATGGAATGCCCGTGAACTCAAACCAATGAAAATTTCAGTTCCTCTATAAACATTTCAGCCAGCTCTATGCAATATACAGCTGACACCTCCTTCACTCCAGGAAGCACTAACCAGCAACAAAGGTTTCAGTCCAAACTATTACGTTAGTATAACAACAACACATGAGTGTTGTGCTAACTCCCAAAGTACTGCTCATTACCACACCTGGGAGGAAGATTTGGGCTAAGGGCAGATATATCACAGAGTAAGAAGTCTTAGGGGTCTCCAGGAGTGACGGAGGGAGCAGATAGCTGAGAAGGGATTCACTAAGTGATAACCACAGGTAGGGCATTCCAGAGTCCTGCTATGAGGGTCCAAGCAGGATTACTGTAGTTCAGGCTTTGGAAGTTCACTTTTCCCCACATTGGTGAATTTTCAGTAGAACCTGCACTTTTCCAGGTTTTTTTGAGGCCTGTCCTTTACCACTCTATAAAAGCAGTGGGGGTCAACTCAGTAGAGGGAACAGTGCTAGCTTTCCAACCTGGCAGCCTCCCTTTCACCACACTGAAGCCAAGTACGCTGCCAGTAAGTCCCAGGTGTGTGCCACATGAGCAGGTGAAGAAAATAAAATATATTTATATGGGTTGCGATGACAGTTCTGAGTCCATCTAAAGCATAACACACGACGAGGAGTGTGGTTATCCTGGGATACCAACATTCCTCATGTGCACTAACGGGCAAAAATCCAAAGGCACGGTGCCTTCATCTTCTTGGAAAAATCTACGGGCCATCTACTCTTTCGCATGTTTTCTTAGTTGATTTTTTTTTCTCTTTTAAAATGCAGTGTGGGGGGGGGTGGAGGGAGTTTAAGGTGTAAGTGAGCAACAAGGAACTATTTTATGAGAAGATTCAGTCATCCACTGGTTTTACACCATTGTAACTTCAGTGGAGTTGCTTCTGATGTATACAGGTGTCAGGAAGGTCAGAATCAGGCTCCTGGAGTGCTTTAAAAAGTATCAACTAAAACTTTTTAAACCTAATATTTAAATTAGATATGGCCCAATGAAGGAAGTCCAGCATGTCAGCTTGCTGCTAGGCTTGTACGCACTACTGCAGGGGAAAGATAATGCATGGCCTTCTCTGAGACAACAGTTAATACTCAGCCAACCGTAATAAGGTGTTTGAGCAGGACTCTGTGTTGATAACAGCCAACAACTCTGTCGTCTGGAGGTTAGTCCCATTATTCTCATTATTCACTGTCCCTTGAACCAAAGCCCTTTGCTTGGCCAAGTGGAAACTGAACCAAGGAACTGGAATAAATTGATAAATTAAACAGTCATAAGTCAAGGAGCAGATGGTATTCACCCAGGAGTTCTGAAGGAACTGTGATATGAAATTGCAGAACTATTAAGTGTGGTATGTAACCTATCATTTAAATCAGCTTCTGTACCAGATGACTGGAGGATAGCTAATGTAACACCAATTTTTTTAAAAGGCTCCAGAGCTGATCCTGGCAATTACAGGCTAGTAAGCCTAACCTCAGTACCAGGCAAATTGGTTGAAACTATAGTAAAGAACAAAATTATTGGGCACATAGATGAACATGGCTTTTGTCAAGGGAAATCACCATTCTGTTAGAATTCTTTGTGGGGGTCAACAAACATGTTGACATGGGGGATCCAGTGGATGTAGTCTTCTTGGACTTTCAGAAAGCCTTTGACAAAGTCCCTCACCAAAGGCTTTTAAGCAAAGTAAGCAGCCGTGGGATAAGAGGGAAGGTCCTGTCATGGATCAATAACTGGTTATCAGTCAGGAAACAAAGGGTAGGAATAAATGGTCAGTTTTCAGAATGGAGAGGAGTAAATAGCAGGATCCCCCAGGGGTCTATACTGAGACCAGGGCTGTTCAACATATTCATAAATAATTGGGAAAAAGGGGTAAACAGTGAGGTGGCAAAGTTTGCATACAAAACAAAATTACTCAATAGTTAAATCAAAAGCAGACTTTGAAGAGTTACAAAAGTATTTCACAAAACTGGATGCCTGGGCAACAAAATGGCAGATGAAATTCAGTGTTGATAAATGAAAAGTAAGACACACTGGAAAACATAATCCCACCCATACATACAAAATGATGGGATCTAAATTAGCTGTTACCACTCCAGAAAAATGTTGGAGTCATTCTTGATAGTTCTCTGAAAACATCTGCTCACTGTGCAGCGGCCATCCAAAAAGCTAACAATGTTAGGAACCATTAGGAAAGGGTTACATAATAAGACAGAATATATCATAATACTACTATATAGCTCCATGGTACTCCCACACCTTGAATACTAAGTGCAGTTCTGGTTGTCCCATCTCAATAAAGATATATTAGAATTGGAAAAGGTATAGAGAAGGGCAACAAAATTATTCAGGGTATGGAACAGCTTTCCTATGAAGAGAGATTAAAAAGACTGGGATTTTTCAGCTTATAAAGAAACAATTAAGGGGAGATTAAATGGAGTTCTATAAAATCATGAGTGGCGTGGAGAAAGTGAATAAGGAAATATTATTTACTCCTTCACATAACATGAACCAGGAGTCACACAATAAACTTAATAGGCAGCAGGTTTAAAACAAACAAAAGTAAGTATTTCTTCACACAACACACAGTCAACCTGTGGAACTCATTGCCAAGGCATATTGTGAAGGCCAAAACTATAACATGGTTCAAAAAAGAACTATATACATTCATGGAGGAAAGGTATATCAAAGGCTATTAGCCAGGCTGGTCAGCGATGCAACTCCATGCTCTGGGTTTCCCTAGCCTTTGACTGCCAGAGCTGGGACTAGATCAGTGGCTCTCAACCTTTCCAGACTACTGTACCCCTTTCAGGAATCTGATTTGTCTTGTGTACCCCCAAGTTTCACCTCACTTAAAAACTACTTGCTTACCAAATCAGACATAAAAACACACTATTACTGACAAACTGCTTACTTTCTCATTTTTACCATATATTTGTAAAATAAATCATTTGGAATATAAATATTGTACTTACATTTCAGTGTATAGTATATAGAGCAATATAAACAAGTCAGTGTCTGTATGAAATTTTAGTGTGTATTGACTTCGCTAGTGCTTTTTATGCAGCCTGTTGTAAAACTAGGCAGATATCTAAATGAGTTGATGTACCCCCTGGTAGACCTCTGCGTACCCCCAGGGGTACATGTACCTCTGGTTGAGAACCACTGGACTAGACGATAAGGGATGGATCAGTTGATAATTGCCCTGTTCTGGTCATTCCTTCTGAAGTACCTGGCATTGCCCCTGTCAGAAGACAGGATACTGGGCTAAATGGACCATTGGTTTGATTCAGTATGGCTGTTCTTGTATTCTTATGAACCAATTCACAGGGTACACTGGCCATCACTTACCTGGTGACTCCCTCAGATTCTGTAAAATTGGAGTTTTTATTTTAAAAAATGTAAGTGCCAGTACTACAAACAGATATGCCGTTGAAGGCACAACCACTCCCACATAGCACCGATGATGCCTATGGAACTCTGGGTAGGTAGGTAGGTAGGCAGACTATGCCTTTATGATGAAGACTTTGTTCATCACTTTGATGTGATATTAAGAGGAACAATTTCTTTACTGATTGTAGCTGAAGGGCCAAAATCCATTTGCTGTGGATGTAAGATCTTAACTACAGTTTCTGCTAAGAACTTTTCATATAGGCCTGGAGTCCACAGTTTGGCTTGGGGCATAAGGGCTAGCTAACAGAGAACAATACATGGCTAAGAGAAAGCTGGGATAAACAAATAACCTTGCGTGTTCCAAGTCAATGAGCAAAGTCAGCATAACTCCGAATGTAATTGGGTGTCCTTATCATGATTTATAAACACATGAAGCGCTGAGAAAGGCCTCACAGTTAACTCCCTAATGCAAGGAGAAAATAGCGGTACAATACCCCCCAGATTCCAAACAGAGTTCAGGGAGAGGCCTAATATAATTAACATGAGTTATGACACCCTCCTCTCACAAATGTATGCCAATCTTAGCCCATGGAAGTGCAAGGGTAAAACCATAAACAATTGTTATTGTTAATTACTAATTATTGCTTTTTCGCTTTAAATCTCTAAGACTGTACCTGTTGGTCAACCAGGAGAGCTGCTACCTCATTCCCCTGGACCCCAAAATTAGGATTTAACCAATACACATTAATAGACATAGTTTGAGGGTAATTATCTATTCGTCAGCAATATGTTAATTTAAGCCATGGGCGGAGCCATTATGTAATCTTTTAGACCATTGGCTTATTGTGCTTATCTTGTCTTGCTGCTAGAACCTATCCAGGGGCTTAAAAAATCCCATCTCCGTTGCTTCTCTCCGCCCAATAAGCACCCTATATAATCTATTGTAATCAATTGTTCTGCAGTGTCTCTGAGCCTAATAAGCAAAGTGACACTCGGCCAGCACTGTGCGTAATAAACTCCTGTGCTTGACTCTACACCAGTGCTTCTCAAAGTCGGGCCGCCGCTTGTTCAGGGAAAGCCCCTGGCGGGCTGGGCCAGTTTGTTTACCTGCTGCGTCCGCAGGTTCGGCCGATTGCGGCTCCCACTGGCCGCGGTTTACCATCTCAGGCCAATGGGGGCTGCGGGAAGTGGCGCGGGCTAAGGGATGTGCTGGCTTCCCTTCCCGCAGCCCCCATTGGCCTGGAGCGGCGAATGGCGGCCAGTGGGAGCCGCGATCGGCCGAACCTGCGGACGCGGCAGCTAAACAAACTGGCCCGTCCCGTCAGGGGCTTTCCCTGAACAAGCGGCGGCCTGACTTTGAGAAGCACTGCTCTATCCAATGTGAATTACTGTTCCTTCCATGGCTGAGGGTATTTGCTATAGCTGGGATTTCTATTCCTTAAGAATGATCAATAACAGAAATAAAGGGAAATTACAAATGAAACTGTAGGGGCTAATGTGGGGTTTTGGAGTTGGAGGCAAGGTTCTTTGTCTCCCATAGCACCATCTTTCATTCTTTTTCTTAAAAAGAAATTGTACTGTGATTTTAAAAAAGAGCAAGTGCTCCAAAGACTCAAACACCTGCTTGATTCACTGTGTTTCCAATATGTTTACTGATGTGTGTGTGTGTGTAAAAGCGCTCATGCATGCACACATTTTGGTATTGTCTTTAGTGAAAAATGTACATTAATTTCTATTACAGAAAGGGGGAAAGTTCTAGTTTTAAGGTGAACAAGAGAAAATAATGTCAGTCTCTTACACTTTATTGACATCTTTGCTTATAGAAAGAAATATTCCCTTCTTGAAGTGGATCTACAAAGTGCACAAACTATGAATCTAGAAATGTAACTGTTTTAGAAACATGAAACAGTACTAAAGCTAAAGTATTGCTTTAGCTTTAGTTGGAAGGTAGAGAGCTGGTGGCTTAAAACCAAAAGAAGTTGTTAGTTAATTTTTTTTTGAACGTGCATTGGCTGTTCTACTGTGTTGATTGTTACTATCTTGAGCATTTTTTAAATATTTCCCATTAGCCTTTATTTGATATTTTATGCTTCCCCTCATAAAACCTTTAAACAGATTAATTGTGCCTGTGATGTTTGTTTGGAAGTACAGCTGGTCTTCCTTCCAATTTGTTTTATAATTGTGATGTCTCAGAGATATCCTTGTAAAACCAAAGGGTGGATCTACAAACAACTATTTAATTCTCAAAAAGGAAATCCAGATTAAAATTATTCAGGGAAACATTTCAATAATGTTTGAGGTTTGTAAAACTTTAAATGGAGGACTTTAAAAAACAAACAAAACAGGTACTGCTTTATAGGTAAACAATGATAGTCCTGGAGTTTCTTTAAAGAAAAAAATATCACAGCTCTGTTAAAATAGGATGTCACAGAATGAACAATAAAACCAATCTCAAAGTGTAAGAGTAATACAAACTAGTTTAGGAGCTGTCATGCTTTACCTCCTGCGAGTGCTATATTTCAGGATTATTTTTCTTATTAGTTGGAAAGGATGGGTGAGGTTTCAGACCAAAGCAACTGCTAACTATAAAACCAGATCAAAAAAGGTTTCAGTTTGAAAGAGCACCTTTAAAGTCTGTTTGTGGGATACACTGTTCAGCTGTTAAATGTCTTGTAAGTTTTCCAAGAACTTTAGTGAGCTTTCTTCATAAAATCTATATTATTTTCATTGAAGATTAATGATAGGCTTATTAAAAAAATCAAAAAGTTGGATACGTTTTCTGTTATTATAAATAAGGGTCATCACACTACATTACTTTGGAATGTTTTTATAAGTTCTGTTGGTATAACTACAGTTTTTTTTGTTTTTTTTTTAAATATATGGGCCTATTTTTTTCCAGTCTGTTTTTCATTTTTAAAGGAGACCATCTATTTTTTCCTTTTCTCTGCAAGTATACCTAGCACTGGCAAATATTGTCAACCTTGCAATCTCATTGAACCAATTTTTACTATGATTTAAATGCTGAGCAATCATGCTAAATTCAATATGTTTGCACAGGTGTACGTCAGGGAAGGATTTTGCCCATTGACTGAAACAGGGCTGCACAAGGTGAATGAGAGCAGAATTTGGCCATGTGCATTTGTAATTGGAATGAAGGAAATTAGACCCCATCCTTCATTCTGATGTCTGCAGATGGGCTGCTGGACTGCGCTGTTGCCTCTCTCTGACCAAATAGATCACAATGCAGGATTAGAGCTATAGAGTGCAACAAACATGCCAGTGTGCATTCATATTCCAACACCAAAAATGATAAAGTTGCCAGGTGATAGCATATGCTCATTGCAATAAAATAATGATGTGCATGACTGCTGAGCCCAGTCACACTGAAAGTGGCAGGGTTACAAAAAATTATACCCTGTCACATGGTAGTGGTTAATATCCACCGACTCTAGTGATTACTGTTATATCTTTCTTTCTGCTTTTGAAAATCAAATGCAAATAAAAGATAGCATCAAACCACAACAATCACAACCATATAATACAGCCAAGTAATAAAACACACAAATAGAGATGTCTAGGATGGAGGCCAGGTTAATGACCTAGACCCCTCTTTGTTCTTCACACACACACACACGCACCGTGACAGATGAGAGGATTATTCTGTTTTTTACTGGACGTCAGTCCATTGCTGCTGCCTCTATCTATTAGTAAAGACGAGTTTTGTATGAAAGGATAAGAACAAGCTTTTCAACAGTGACTAGCAATTTGGGGTGTATCAGTTGTGAGTACCCAGTGCGATAAACTCAGGACAGACAGCTGCAAGCGGGAGGCAGAAAACAGTCTGAGAATGTTAAAAGTCCCTCCTCCCTATCAACTGAGGAGGGGTTACCAGAGATCAATTAGGATCAGCTGAGAGGGAGTTACCTGAGGTCAGTTAGGATCAGCTGATTCCAACTAAGGGCTGCCTGAGATCTTTTTAAACCCTCCCCTGTTGGGAGAAGAGGGAGTAAGAGAGAGAGAAGGACTCAAGCTGCCAGTAGGCTAGGGGTAGCAAGACAGTGAGCCTCACCAGGATGGGAGGCTAGGCTGCATTCCCTCCCATAAGGGAGAAAAACAAGCCCAAAAGACTAGCTGAGAGAAGGAATGGACTACCCCTGTGCATCCAAGAAGGACTGTTTTACCCAAGCCCATCTCACCAAGGCTAAAAACAGCTGAGGCTGGTGAGACCGAGAAGGTACCTTGCCACACCAGCTTGACATACTGTAAAGGTGTCCCATTTTCAGAAGCAAAGGAAATCAGGCCCTGTTATGGGGTCTTAGGTTTGACACCCACAAAGTAAGGTACTCAAATTCATTAGTCACTTTTTAAAACCTTTAATGTATTTAGACATGTGGTTTTTTTTGTTTTTGTTTTTTTAAGTTACTTAAATGATTACAATGGTAGATATAATTTTAAAATCCATAATAAAAACATGTGGTACAGCTGCACAGTTGCCATTCATAGTTGGATAGCTCTATGTTCTTGAAGAAACGTATTTTAAAACAAGGGGTTGTCACTTTCACAATCAGGAAAGTCAGGCACTACAGTTTTACTCATGTCAGGCCCAGGAACTCAGCTGGCCCATGGACAAACTGCTGCAAGGATATCAGGATTCTGTTGCCAAACATTTCTTTGGAGCTGAAGTCAATGGAGCAATATCACTTTACAAGTGATTCCACTATGCAAGGGAGTGAAGAGAAGTGGCAGATGTGCTGCAGGGACTCCCTATGCAGTGCTGCATGTGGAGATTGGAAGTGGGAGAGCAGCAATGGGGTGAGGAAGAACTGGGAATGAGAATAGAGGATTGACTGCTACATGAACTCTCCAATCCTTCCCTGCACTGGAACGAAAGCACTTATGATATGAAGGTTTCTCCAACCTTTAGCATAGAGAAGCAACCACCAAGGTGCTGCCCTTTTGCTCTGTGACCTCTAGGGTGAGGGAAGTTTCCTCGCCTTTTTCCACACATATGGTCCCTCAGCACCCAGCCAAGTAATCTGGGCTCTTCCCTGGGAAAATGAATCTGGCCTACAAGCACAAAACCACTCCCTCCTTTCCCTGATCTACCAGGTGTCTGCTCATCTTTAGTTACTGGGGCTACTTTAATGGTGAACCATAATCTACACACATCACATGGAACACTTCCTCTGAAGTTATTTCTGCAAAGTTTTTTGTTGAAACTAATCTTGTGCATGCTGGAGATCATCGTACTGCTTGATATTATTTGACTCTCTCTCTCTCCAGTGGACATGTTTTCGTCTCTCTAGTGCCTTGTTTCATCAGTAAGCAGCGCTACTGGGTTTTTTTCTTTGTTTTTCTTCTGAAGTGAACTTTGTGAGAGGTCAGATTAATAACCTGGAGTGTGAAAGGTTCTAGTTCCCATGGAAAAGTTATAGTGTGAGCAGAGGCTATGCAAGCTTTGCTCACACTGCCCTGTTGATGTTCCTCAAAGGCAACCTGCAAGCACAGCTGCCACCACATACAAAACACCGATGGAAGCAGAATGGAGACTATATGATATCTACATCTGTGCTAAGTGAGACATCCAATGAAAAAAGAACCCAGCACAAGGGAAGAGGTGCTTTGTGGATTTCAGTCTTCAGCTCTTCTGCCTTCCCTGCTTATAAGAATTCTGCTCCCACAAGTGTAAAAATAGCAAGGACAGAGTCACTGCCCCAAACAGCTTCTAGTCAAAGGCTGGGATTTCCAAAATGGACTAAGGGAGTTAGGTGCCCATTTGAAAGTCAATAGGAGTTGGGCACCTAACTCTCTTAGTTCCCTTTGAAAATGCCCAAATTTCAGACAAGATGCAACAAGGTGACAACTTAAGACAAATTTGAGGCAAGATGCAATTATCTTCTCTCCTGCCCCTATGCAAGGGGCTCTGTGTGTCTTTGCTTTTTCTTCCCCTGCCCCCCAAGTCCCTTTCTTCTCCCCAGATTGGAAGTGACAGGCAGATGGCGTGTGCCCAATCTCTGTCTCCCTCCCCCCACACCGAGGAGCAGGCATGGGGATGTAGCATGCTAGGAAGGAGGATAGACGGCTTCCCCATAATCCTCTCTCTCTTCCCCTGCTGGCTTAGCATCCACCCCCGAGCTGATAGGTGTCTCTTAGCAGGGAAAGCAAAGAACAACATTTTAAGTGTTAATGGCTTTTCTGGTTTAATGATTTTTCTCTAAGATCAATAGGACTCTACCCACCGATGCCTAGAATGTTTCCTGAAATTTTGAAATGGATAAGTTGCAGTGTTCATGAGAACATAAGAATGGACATGCTGGGTCAGACTAATGGTCCATCTAGCCCAGTATCCCATCTTCCAACAGTGGCCAATGCCAGCCACTTCAGAGGGAATGAACAGAGCAGGGCAATTATCGACTGATCCATCCCCTGTCATCCAGGCCCAGCTTCTGGCAGTCAGATGCTTAGGGACACCCAGAGCATGGGGCTGCATCCCTCACTATCTTGGTTACTAGCTATTGATGGACCTAACCTCCATGAACTAATCGAATACTTTTTTGAACCCAGTTATTCTTTTGGCCTTCACAACATCCCCAGCAATGAGTTCCACAGGTTGACTGTGCGTTGTGTGCAGAAATATTTCCTTGTGTGTGTTTTAAATTTGATGCCTCTTAATTTCAATGGGTGACCCCTGGTTCTTGTGTTATGTGAAGAAGTAAATAACACTTCCTTATTCATTTTATCTACACCAGTGATTATTTTATAGACCTCTAGCATATCCTACCCAGTTATCTCTTTTCTAAGCTGAAAAGTCCCAGTCTTTTTAATCTCTCCTCATATGGAATTTGTTCCTTACCCTTAATCATGATAGGTGCCCTCCTTTGTACTTTTTCTGATTTCTAACTTCTACCTGCATTATGTTTACTCTTGTAGGGTTGGCTTGTTTGTTTTTTGAGAGGGGCAGTTTATTAGCTTTAGTTTAGAGAATGTTTATTAAGTGTACCTGGCTCTGATGCTCCTTCTCTAAACTCCCTCTCAAAAACTCCCCTGTTCACAAGCTTCTCTGTTCTCGCTGAGTTAGTCCTGCTGCCTTGACAAGAGATTCTTAAACAATTGGTGATCAAAGGATGGCAGGCTAGTGCCTTGTTAGGAAACTCTCAGCGTTGCCTAGCAGGCTGCTAGGCTCAGCACACAGCCCCCGTAAACACACGACACTATAAACGTCAATCAAGTAGACACTCAGCAAACAAGCAAGCACACAACAACCAACAAACTAACAGACAACAAACTCACCCCAACAGTCATCTGGTTCCATTTTGCTTTAGGTGAAGTCCATCCTCCCTGTATAGGCTCCTCCTTCACCTGGAGAACATAAAAATGGCCATACTGGGTCAGACCAATGGTTCATCTAGCCCAGTATCCTGTCTTCCAACAATGGCCGGTGCCAGATGCTTCAGGGGGAATGAACAGAACAGGGCAATTATTGACTGATCCATCCCCTGTTATGCAATCCCAGGATCCGGCATTCAGAGGCTTAGGAACATCCAGGACATGGGGGCTGTGTCCCAGACCATCTTGGCTGATAGCCATTGATGGATCTATCCTCCATGAATTTATCTAATTCTTTTTTGAACTCAGTTATACTTTTGGCCTTCACAACATCCCTGCCAATGAGTTAAATAGGTTGATTGTGCATTGTGTGAAGAAATACTTCCTTACAGTTTTTTAAAACTGCTGCCTATTAATTTCATCAGGTGACCCCTGGTTCTTGTGTTTTGTGAAGAGGTAAATAACACATCCTTATTCACTTTATCCACACCATTCAAGATTTCGTAGACTTCTATCATATCCCCCCTCAATCGTCTCTTTTCCAACCTGAATAGTCCCAGTCTTTTAATCTATCCTCACATAGAAGTTGTTCTGTACCCCTGATCGTTTTTGTTACCCTTCTCTGTACCTTTTCCAATTCTAATTTGTCTTTTTTGAGATGGGGTGACCAGAACTGTATGCAGTAATCAAGGTGTGGGCGTGCCATGGCTTTATACTGTTGTATTATATTTCCTGTCTTATTATCTATTGCTTTCCTAATGGTTCCTGAGACAGGATGTACCAACCCCGCACTGGCCCAGAGGGTGTTAACTAATCACTTTGGGCCCAACAGGCTACGGCCCCTGGCCCTTGCTGGGCATATTCCAGGCAGGGCCAGCCTTACATGAAATGGTGCTCCAGGTGAGGAGTGTCTTCGGCGCCCCCACCCAACTCCATTTGTTAAACTTTTGAATACCTTATTTTTTATTGCATTTGTAGCCCATTTCACGACTTTGATACATCATTTGCATGCATGATTTATCCCTGTCATATAAGATGATAAATTTGCATGCTAGGATCTGTACATCTGTATTTATTCATGCCATATATAAATAAAAAATAAAATAAAACGTTTCCTCTAAGCTTATAGAAACTTTTTAATTTTAAGAATAACTGAAATGTACTAACATCAAGAAATTGAACTGTGCACCCACATTGGGTGGACCAGTATTAAGTAATGTTACAGCAGGTGACAGTCTTAGAATGTTAACCGTAATCATTTAGTTCAAAAGGTTGCTTTTCTCACCTTTGCCCTCGCGAACTGAAACACAGCATCAGAATGACCCAAAGACTGGCCAATGGCATTTTCAAGTGATAAAATAGTGACGTCAAGTGATGTCAGTCTCTCATCAGCCATCGTCAATCGAAGATATGTTTTAATGAGCCTGAGCTTCAAAAACCTGCACTCAGCACTCGTGACTGTGACCGGCAGTGTGAGCAGAATCCTCAAAGCTCCACATATTAGGAAAAATGCCCTTTGGCTCTGCATCCTGAATGAATTGGAATTTGGAGTGGAGAGTGCTTTCCGTGTTGCAAAATGTGATGGATATTGTCTAATTTGACATAGAGGTCTTTATCATTGACATCTAAAAATATCCCATGAGTCAGTGTCCAGTGAATGTCCATACAATTGTTCAAGAGTGTTTTCCCATCTGCCAGCAGCTTACTAAAGTCATACAAAAAACCCCAGGACTTTTCATGGTACTTCATTTTTCCAAACCTTTCTTCGATGGACACTCAAGCAGTATCAATGAGTCAGGGGGAAAAAAACCCCTCTTGAATTTTAATTCCAAGCTTCCCATAACCTTGTCTCTGCCTTCATAATCAAACTGTCTCTTCTTCTGATGTACACAAGTTTCCTTGAAGACCGGATCAACTAAATTTACCACCATTTCTTTGGAAGCAGTGATGGCTTCTTCAAATCCATTGTCTCTGTAAGCCACAATGAAATCAAGGCAGCTTCTGACCAAAACAGTAGCGGTCGTGATGTCCATCAACCTGAGTTTGTAATGCCTTGCTTACAACATTTACTTGGAACAGGATATCAAGCCAAACCACAACTGAGACCAAAAATTTGAAGTCAGTGATCTGGTTTGCCTGGCTTTGTGCCACGCGTCAGATTCCAGCCTTGGCTTTACTTGACTGTGCCAGTTCCATCGAGGCATCATAAACCTCAGTCACTTGGTACCTCACTGGCCTTATGCTGTCAATGCAGCTATCCCAGTGAGTGTCACTTAGCAGATTTGTAGCATTGTCCGTGAGGATCTTCCACCTGGCAGTTGGAAAACAGGATGTGTATCCTTTGCGGTACTCCAAAGAGAGATACTGAATTTAAAGAAGATGATGCTGCATCTGACACAACCAGGTGGAGGGAATGGCAACCTCAAGCACAAAGAAAGCTTTTGGATTCAGCACAAGGATCCTTGCATGGACGTCACTGTTTCTTCCCTTCATTTTCACGCCATTGTCATAGCCTTGGCTGCAGGAGTCCTGAAGCTTTAGTTAATTCTCATTCAAAACGTTCATAAACCATTCTGTTTGGCCTTTTCCAGTAGAGTCATCCACAGACTGGAAACAGATGCAGTGTTCCTTTCTTTGGATACAGCCTTCCTCGTCATCAACAAATCTGACTGTAAATGACATCTTTTCACTGTGACTAATGTCAGTAGTGCGGTCCATTATTATGGCGTAATACTTCGCTTTGCCAAGCCGCATCAATGTGTTACCAATAAGGCTGCAAGTCTTTCACGGAGGTCATGGAAGTCATGGATTCCGTGACCTCTGACTTCTGCAGCGGCCGGTGCTGGCTCAGGGACTGACCGAGCCGGGCAGCCAGCAGCAGCAGCTTTGATGTGTGGGAGGGGACTTGGGGCAGGGGATTGGGAGGTGCGGGGGGCAATTACCTCAAGGTGGGGGGGCTCCCCAGTTTCCACTGGCATGGCCCTGCAGCTCCTAGGTGGAGAGGCCAGGGGGCTCCACATGCTGCCCACACCCACAGGCCCCACCCCCACAACTTCCATTGGTTGCAGTTCCCAGCCAATGTGAGCTGCGCAGCTGGCACTTGTGGCGGGAGCGGTGCGCGGAGCCCCCTGGCCCCTCCGTCACCTAGGAGCTGCAGGGACACATGGAGCCAGATAGGGAGCCCCTGCCAGCCCTGCCAACCTGCCCCACTGCACCAACTGGGGTCCCAGGATATATGCCATGGCCCACCCCTCCCCCCAGTACCAGCAGGGTTCCCAGGCCACCTCCCCCAGCATCCATGGCCCCCCCGACTGCCCCCTCAGAGCACCCGTGCCCACCCCCACCCAAGTTTTAGTTAGGAATATAAAGTAAAAGTCATGGACAGGTCACAGGCCATGAATTTTTGTTTACTGCCTGTGACCTGTCCATGACTTTTACTAAAAATGCCCATGACTAAAACGTAGCCTTAGTTATCAAGCACCTTCCTTGCCATAAGGTCAATCAATTTGTTATGAATTGTTTTGCTGGAATAATGGTCTATAGCTTCTTTACGAACTGCTCGACATTGGTGCTCATGCATGACATCGTAGTATTTCCCAAGAAGCTTGACCAAACCAAGGAAATTACTGTGATGTTCAGTGAACAACTTACCCGATGAGCCCTGGAATACCAAATTATTCTTTGTAAAGAAGAGAGTAATTGAGATCAGACACTTGAGCACATTCTTCCAATGCTGGGTTTCTACATTAATAATGCACCTTGTTTTCTTCATCTGCATTTACTGGGCTTGAGCCTGGACTCAACCACCATTCTTCTGGAGTAGGCCATAAAATGTCTGGGTGACTTTTCATATTTTTTCAAACTATCAGCTAAGTTATGCCAGTAATCGTAGCTGGAAAGCACAAGCAATGATTTGGCATTCTTGTCAAATATTTTGCAACAAAAACAACACTTTGGTTTTTTTTTGCGGATACAGACTAACACGGCTGTTACTCTGAAACACTTTGTCAGTTGATTTTGAGTAAACTAGCCAACGCTAATTCAGTTTCTCACCATTCTCGAGCACTCTTTCATAGTGTGACTTTGAGAACTGTCTGCTGCTCATTTACTGGAAATGTCATCTCCTTGATTTTGCCTGGACCACCCATTCAAAACTGTATGATCAATATCGGCAGAGTTTAGGATCTCCAGCCATAAAGCAGGATCTGATGTATCGATTTGTGCTGTGCAATTTTTCTCACTGCTGTTTCTGTCATCACGAGAGGCTGATTCTTCTTTATCATTTCTCTCCTTTTCATGTGAACCAGATTTTTCTTTGTCATTACTCTCCTTTTCATGTGAGCCACATTCCTCTTTATCTTCATGCTGTCAGGAAAACTGGACGATTCTCCATCAGTTTCCTCACATTTTCATTCTTTATCTTCAGGTAAATCTGCTAATTCCTTAGTAATAGGACTTCCATCATTTACACTTCGTGCCTCAATTTCTTCTGCACTGGGATGATTACTACTGACTAAAGCCCGGTCTATGCTGTTCTGTTTCAGATATTTTCCCATCAGATTTGCCCCTGCTGCAAACTAGATAGCAATTGAGCTTTTTGCTTCCTATACTGAGCTCCTGAAGGCGTCTTCAGGGGAATCTTTTATTTTCTATGGGAGGAGGGTGATGTGGCGCGACTCAGCACTGTGGCGCCTCCTGCTGGCTGTCTGGGGAATTAGCACTGCACCCTCTGCTGGTGGTGTCTCACCCACTGTCACCTCAGTTCCTGAACCCACGTCACTCCCAGGATTGCGGGGTCCTCTTCATGATACCGCCTTCTGGCTGTGCCACACTCCGTGTTCCCCTCTTCTGGGGGAACTGCAGTCCACTCCGGGTCCTGGCCCAGGGACCCTATAGATAGCAGCCACTTACTGCATCCCCTCTGACTCCTCTGTGGATCTCCCTAGGCCACTTCCCCATGGCCCCAGGACCTCTTTGCCCTAGCCTCAGGGCCTCAGCCTACAGGTGTAGGAGCACACAGGAGCACCTGTAGGCAGGTGTAGAAGCACCAGTCTACATCATTGCCATGTCCAGGGTGCTTGCTGCCCTCAGCCTGCAAGGCAGCCAGTCTACCCCCTCCTCTAGCTCCGGGGAGTGACTCCCTCTGCTCTGCCCTGCAGTCCTTCTTATATTAGCCTGCCAGGCCATGATTGGCGGCTCCTCTCAGATCCTTTCTAATTGGCTGCCTCTGGTGCAGCTTCTCTAGGGTTCCTTTTAACCCCTTTTCTGCTAGTGTGGGGCAGCTACTCCATCACAGGGGAAACAGACAATATTAGGGAGAGCAAAAGTCTATGTTCTGCAGTCTTAGAAAGTCATCAAACATTATGTGTTAAACATGGCAAAAGAACTAACAGTATTTATTTTATATCATTGTGTAGATAAGGGTTCGATAGATATCTCTGGCATCTTATTAAATGTGTCCTTTATTAGTCACTACTTACACTCTTCAAGTCTTAAAACACAAGTACACTTTCACAATTTCACAATAAAATATCACAGTTGGGCTCTCATTTTGTTCTTATATCTCACTGACTGACTGGTGACACCCCACCCTTTATAGACCCATGAAGGCATGGTTGACTACATTCTAGGAGGTTCAAGGAAAATGTAGTTCTCAGAGAGTGTGGAAGGCTCCATGAGATTCTACAAAGGTCCAGAGCATTCTAGGAGGTTAGTGAAAAATGAATCCACATAGGGAATACCAGAACTATTTTACTTCAAACATTCTATTTTCCCTTTGGTTGCTAGCAAGAAAAACAGCCCCCCGAGCCCAGCGCCTGGGTTGTCTGACCCTAAATCCAGCCGTGGGTCCAGGTGGAGACAGGATATAAAAGGAAGCAGCTCAGCTCAGTCGGGGCTGACAGAGGGGGAAACCGGACACAGGCTGCAGGCTTTTGCCAGGGAGCCAATGGAGTTCCAGAGTGCAGAGGCCGAGCACAGTGAGCGAGCTGCGAGACCCCAGTCGACTGTGGACACCAAGGGAGACAGATGGCTGCTGCCCATGGAGGAGCAACCAGAGCTGGGAGCAAGTGTAGGAAGCAGCCCAGGGAATGCGTTTGTTGGTATGGAAACCTGAACCAGAAAACAGGATTACCAGTCTCACAAGGCCCTGGGTCGGGACCTGGTGGAGTAGGGTGAGCCTGGGTCCTCCTCCCCGCTCCTGAGCCTACCGTGGGATGTGGCAACTGCACACAATATTAGGCACTGCTACCTATGACTCTGAGTGTCAGGCCCTACTGCCTGGGACTAAGATACTGGCCATTTGGCCTCACTGCCGTGAAGGAAAGAGCAACTCTATAGAATCTGGCCATTGGACCTCGCTGTCCTGAAGAAAGGGGTGGCCCCACAGACTCCGGCCATTGGACCTCGCTGTCCTGAAGAAAAGGGGTTGCCCCACAGACTCCGGCCATTGGACCTCGCTGCCCTGAAGAAAAAGGCGACTCCATGGAGGCTGATCAGTGGACCTTGCCTTCCTGAGAAGTAGGATGGCTTTGCAGATACGTGGAAGTGGAAGTCACCACCGCTGGAGGGGGGGAGCGACCCCACGTTTTCCCCTGCTGCAAACTGACACCCCGTGACTGGTCCTAACATTCTGTTAGCTTTTTTGACTGCCACTGCACATTAAGTCGATGTTTTCAGAGAACTCTCCACAAGGACTCCAAGATCTCTTCCTTGAGTGTTGCCAGCTATCTCCCTTGCAAAACTCCCGTTTGCTGCTTCTGTTCATTTGCACCTCTGGTGTTTTAATCGCCTGTGCTCCCTGACTTAGCCCTGAGTTCAGAAGTTATCACATTACATCCAGAAAGGCAGGTGGAGAAACATAATTGAATTGAGTGTAGGAGAGAAGTACCATGAAATTGAGTGTAGAATCTCACTTCACTCTCCCAACTGTCTATAGTACTGTAGGGACTAGAGGCCCCAATCAAGATCATTACTCTTTGTGTTGTGTGCTGTACATAATCAGAGATAAACCCTGTCCTAAAAAGATTAAATCTAAATAGACAAGATACAAAAAGAGTGGAAGGAAGCAAGTATCATTATCCCCATTTTACACATGGGGAACTAAGGCACAGGAAGATTAAGTGACTTGCCTACAGAGAGTCTGTGGCAAACCTAGGAACTGAACCAGTCTCCTGAATCCTCATTTCAGAGCCTTATTTACCAAACTTTCTCCTCTCTCTTTGCTAAGCTCTATTACTGCTTCACACTCTTGTCAATAAATCCAACATTATTTTGTTTTTAAAATTAAATGAAATAAAACCCAGTTAAACTAACACTTATCATGACCCTGCTCCAGTGCCCCTCTGAGAGAAAACACCCTCCCATTTGCAAAAGCTCATATCTAAATATCTCCCCTTATTCGGGGGGGGGGGGGACAGGTTGATAGCAGCCTTCAACTACCTGATGGGGGGTTCCAAAGAGGATGGAGCTAGGCTGTTCCAAGTGGTGGCAGATGACTGAGCAAGGAGCAATGGTCTCAAGTTGCAGTGGGGGAGGTCTAGGTTGGATATTAGGAAACACTATTTCACTAGGAGGGTGGTGAACCACTGGAATGGGTTACCTAGGGAGGTGGTAGAATGTCCATCCTTAGAGGTTTTTAAGGCCCAGCTTGACAAAGCCCTGGCTGGGATGATTTAGTTGGGGTTGGTCCTGCTTTGAGCTAGAGTGGGTTGAACTAGATGACCTCCTGAGGTCTCTTTCAACGCTAAGCTTCTATGATTTCCTCCACAATGGATGAGTTCAAGAATTCATTCCTGACAACTCGGGAGGTTCCAGGAATCTGTGAAGGCATGTTAAGTCTCTGCTCTTGGGTGCTACTCCACAGCTGAGAAGGGGTGGAGGGCTCTGCCCCACTTCATGTCCTGAGGAAGGGGTGCGGAGCCTGGGTATCTATGGGTCATCTTTGGGCTCCTGCCCTCTGGTTATGCCTATGCTTGGAGGGGTGAGGACATGCTTTAAGTCAGCAACCCAATTCAATCCTTGCCCTTTCAGTTGAGAACGCCAATTATGATGATGTTTTTTGGAAGCTAGAAAGGAGACTGATGTCACACAAACTATCATCAACTCTAGTCACAAAAGCACCAAACAGTCATTTTTAGTCACTACCAACCTGGGCCAGCTTTGAACTACTGACCAAGATGTGAAAGGCTTTGTATCCTATTACCAATATTCTAAATCTTCCAACCTCCCCTACAGCTCTCTTTTTTGGATTATTATTTAGGAACAATAACAGAATATCCCATAAACGGGTTCTTTAGATATTCAAACATGTCAGGTTGTACTTTCTACATTTCCCAACAATTGTGGAGTAAATATTTGTTAAATGAAGTATTTTACATCTGTCTTGGACCAAAGCGATCTGTCTGTCAGTAATACCACTGAACACTTGTAAAAGTATGCCGGCCATTACAGAGTTATGCATTCTTGGCAAATGCCGTCTTTGAACTCACATTACTGAACTGCCAGTAAAAAATAGGGTGTTTTTTTTTAATCAACTGGATATCTTTCAATTATTCAGTCGCTGTCTGTCAGAGAAACAGTTGAAATAGATAAAAAAATACTATTTTAATTTCATACCAAATGGCAAGAGGTTGACATTTTTTTGTCTAGCTCTCGGAGCCATTTGGTGTAGTTCAACAGAACAAAAAATATATTGTATGAAGATCAAAAGGAAAAAACATGTATATTTTCCTATGAAAGGCAGCCCAACGTTCTTGCAGCGGGAAATACTTCGTAAGAATGTAAAAGTGGCCATACTGGATCAGACCAATGGTCCATGTAGCCCAGTATCCTGTCTTCTTACAGTGGCCAATGCCAGATGCTTCATAGGGAATGAACAGAGCAGGGCAGTTTATCATGTGATCCATCCCCTGTTGTCCAGTTCCAGTTTCTGGTGGGCAGTTCTTCATTTCTTTCTCATACATGAGAGCTAGTCCTTCATCTCATCATGTTCATCTGCAGTCAAAGAGAAGCTGAGGACAGGGACGACCAATGTTTTCATAACCCATTTTACTCCTATACAACATAAAACAGTAAAAAAAAACCCATAAATAAGAACTGTGCCCTTAACCCCAACTGGTTAGAATAAAAGTGGCTGGCTTAATTTAAAGTCCTATTTTACATACATACATACACACACACACACACACACACATCCCTTACTTAACTTACATTTAAAGTTGCTCAGATGTATTTTCCATCAATGCACTCACTAAAATCTGTGAAAATACAGTTTACAGTAATATTTAATATTATCCAATACGACCCACAAACCATCTAACTTCACAGCCACACAAAATAATACACATCCACATTCCTGTCTTAGATGCCACCACATTACATTCACTTCCAATACAAACTTACACCACACCCAGCATCCTCACCAATAAAATGTACACCCTTAGCTGCAACCAGGTAATTTTTCCCTTGATGAAATACACTTTGAACATTACAGATGTACAATCTCCCCACCTCTGTAATATCTTCAGCTTCTTCACTCTTTCATATAAAATATTTACTAAACATATATTGTCACTCATTTTCTAAAAGCTAATTTCAACTTTATTCTTTCCTATTAAAATAGAACTCAGTGGTATTTACTGCCAATGAAAACACTTCCTGCCCTTTTTCTAATCTACTTTCTACATTCAAAATTCTACATTTCCCACCAGTGTGAGTATTTCAAGATCAGAGCTCAGGTTGTAATGTATGTTTCTCTGCTGTGCGTGGTTGTGATAGGTAGTATGTGGGTATGTCTACACTACGAAATTAGGTCGATTTAATAGAAGTTGATTTTTTAGAAATCGATTTGATACAGTTGATTGTGCGTGTCCCCACTAAGCGCATTAAATCGGCGGAGTGCATCCACAGTACTGAGGCTAGCGTTGCCTTTCGGAGCATTGCACTGTGATAGCTATTCCACAGTTCCCGCAGTCTCCGCCACCCATTGGAATTCTGGGTTGAGCTCCCAATGCCTGATAGGTCAAAAACATTGTCGCGGGTGGTTCTGGGTACATGTCGTCATGCCTCCCTCACTCAGTGAAAGAAACGGCAAAAATCGTTTCTCGCCTTTTTTCCTGGGTTACCAGTGCAGATGACATATGATGACAAGCATGGAGCCTGCTCAGCTCACTGTCACCGTATGTCTCCTGGGTGCTGCTGGCAGACGCGGTACTGCAGTGCTACACAGCAGCAGCTCCTTGCCTTTGCAAGTTAGCAAAGACGGTTAGCAGCTGTATTGTACCGTCTGCTGCTGTCTCCTGGTTCCTCCTGGCCAGTCTCGGTGAAGTGGAGGCTCCTGGGCAGACATGGGTGCTCCTGGCCAGCCTTGGTGAGGTCGGTCGGGGGCACCTGAGCAGACATGGGTGCTCCTGGCCAGCCTCGGTGAGGTCGGTCGGGGGCGCCTGGACATAAATGGGAATGACTCCAGGTCATTCCCTTCTTTAAGTTTTGTCTAATGGAGATTCAGTCCTGCCTGGAATATCAAGCAAGCCTACCAAAGAACCAGAAAGGCAAACGGCCATTCCGGGTCAGAGCCCCAGACATCCCGCTTCTATGATGAGCTGCATGCCATTCTAGGGGGTGCCCCTACAACTACCCCACCCCTGTGATTCCCTCCTTCCCCACCCCTCCCGGGCTACCTTGGCAGTTATCCCCCCCATTTGTGTGATGAATTAATAAAGAATGCATGAATTTGAAACAACAATGACTTTATTGCCTCTGCAAGCGGAGATCAAAGGGGGGAGGGGACGGTGGTTGGCTTACAGGGAAGTAGAGTGAACCAGCATTCTGCACTTGCTCAGCCTATAGTTGAACTGCTCCTTACTACTGTCCAGGCTTCACAAGCCATGAGAGCAAGGGGTAGGCTGGGGTAGGTGGGACTGCGTGGTGCTGCCAACTGGGAGAGCAGCCTGAGGCAGAAGCCTCCAGCTGGCATGATATTCCAGGCAGGACTGAATTTCCATTAGATGAAACTTAAAGAAGAGAATGACCTGGAGTCATTCCCATTTTTGTCCAGGCACCCGCGACCAACCTAACCAAGGTCGGCCAGGAGCACCCACGGGACAATGATGACGGTTAGCAGTCGTATTGTACCGTCTGCCATCTGCAGGGCAAGGCAAGGGGATCCTGCTTTGTAGCACTGCAGTACCGCGTCTGCCAGCAGCACCCAGGAGACATATGGTGATAGTGAGCTGAGCGGGCTCCATGCTTGCTGTGGTATGTCATCTATACTGGTAACCCAGCAAAAAAGGCAAGAAACGATTTTTTACTGTTGTTTTCACAGAGGGAGGGAGGGGGGCCTGACGACATGTACCCAGAACCACCTGCAACAATGTTTTCGCCCCATCAGGCATTGGGAGTGCAACCCAGAATTCCAATGTGTAGTGGAGACTGCGGGAACAGTACAGTAAGCCAACCCTGTAAGCCATGTCATCAGTCGCCCTCCCTCAGTCAGAGTAACGGCTGAGAATCGTTTCGCGCCTTTTTTCCATGCAGACGCCATACCACGGCAAGCATGGAACCCGCTCAGATCGCCACAGCAGTTATCCTGCAGTGAATGCAGCACCAGAACCTGCAAAAGCAGGTGAGGAGGCGACGGCAGTGCGGTGACGAGAGTGATGAGGACATGGACAGACTTCTCTCAAAGCATGGACCCCTGCAATTTGGCCATCCTGGTGGCAATGAGGCAGGCTCATACCATGGAATGCCGATTCTGGGCCCGGGAAACAAGCACAGACTGGGGGGACCGCATAGTGTTGCCGGTCTGGGATGATTCCCAATTGCTGCGAAACTTTCGCATGCATAAGGGCACTTTCATGGAACTTTATGACTTGCTTTCCCCTGCCCTGAAGCCTAAGAATACCAAGATGAGAGCAGCCCTCACAGTTCACAAGCGAGTGGCGATAGCCCTGTGGAAGCTTGCAACGCCAGACAGCTACCGGTCAGTCAGGAATCAATTTGGAGTGGGCAAATCTACTGTGGGGGCTACTGTGATCCAAGTAGCCAACGCGATCACTGAGCTGCTGCTATCAAGGGTAGTGACTCTGGGAAATGTGCAGGTCATAGTGGATGGCTTTGCTGCAATGGGTGGAGGGGCGATAGACGGAACGCATATCCCTGCCTTGGGACCGGACCACCAAGGCAGCCAGTACATAAACCGCAAGGGGTCCTTTTCAATGGTGCTGCAAGCACTGGTGGATCACAAGGGATGTTTCACCAACATCAACGTGGGATGGCAGGGAAAGGTACATGACGCTCGCATCTTCAGGAACTCTGGTCTGTTTGAACAGCTGGAGAAAGGGACTTACTTTCCAGACCAGAAAATAACCATTGGGGATGTTGAAATGCCTATAGTTATCCTTGGGGACCCAGCCTACCCCTTAATGCCATGGCTCATGAAGCCATACACAGATACCCTGGACAGTAGTCAGGAGCTGTTCAACTATAGGCTGAGCAAGTGCAGAATGGTGGTAAAATGTGCCTTTGGACATTTAAAAGTGCGCTGGCGCAGTTTACTGACTCGGTTAGACCTCAGCGAAACTTGCTTGCTGTGTGCTCCACAATATCTGTGAGAGTAAGGGGAGACGTTTATGGCGGGGTGGCAGGTTAAGGCAAATCACCTGGCCGCTGATTATGCGCAGCCAGACACCAGGGCACTTAAAAGAGCACAGCAGGGCACGCTGCAAATCAGAGAAGCTTTGCAAACCAGTTTCATCACTGGTCAGGCTACGATGTGAAAGTTCTGTTTGTTTCTCCTTGATGAAAACCTGACCCCTTGGTTCACTCTACTTCCCTGTAAGCCAACTGCCCTCCCCTCCCCCCTTTGATCACCGCTTGCAGAGGCAATAAAGTCATTGTTGTTTCAAATTCATGCATTCTTTATTACTTTGTCACACAAATGGGGGGATAACTGCCATGGTAGCCCGGGGAGGGGTGGGGAAGGACAGAAGCACCGTGTGGGGTGGTGGAGGAGGGGAGGAAGGAAGGACAAGGCCACACTGCACTTCAAAACTTATTTAATGAATGCCAGCTTTCTGTTGCTTGGGCAGTCCTCTGGGGTGGAGTGATTGGGTGCCCGGAGGCCCCTCACCGCGTTCTTGAGCATCTGGGTGAGGAGGGTATGGAACTTGGGGAGGAGGGCGGTTGGTTACACAGGGGCTGCAGCAACGGTCTGTGCTCCTGCTGCCTGTCCTGCACCTCAACAATACATCGGAGAATATCAGTTTGATCCTCCAGTAGCCTGAGCATTGCTTCCTTCCTCCTTTCATCATGCTGATGCCACCTATCATCTTGATCCCGCCACCTTTTCTCTTGCTCCCACCACCTGTCCTCTCACACGTCCCTCCTGTCCTCGCGTTCATTTTGTGCTTTTCTGGACTCTGACATTGTCTGCCTCCACGCATTCTGCTGGGCTCTTTCAGTGTGGGAGGACTGCATGAGCTCAGAGAACATTTCATCGCGAGTGCGTTTTTTTCCCCTTCTAATCTTCACTAGCCTCTGGGATGGAAATGATACGGGGAGTGTTGAAACATTTGCAGCTGCAGGAGGAAAAAAATGGGAGAGTAGTATTTAAAAAGACACATTTTAGAGAACAATGGGTAGATTCTTCCACAGTGAACCAAGCTGTTAACATTACATAGCACATGTGCTTTCTTTACAAGGTCACATTTTGCCTCTTATATTGAGGGCCTGCCGGTTTGGTGTGAGAAATCACACATGCAGGGCCGGTGGGCAACAGAATTCGGCTCACAGGCAGTCATGGTAAGCCAGAGTCTTTTGGCTTCTTTAACCTTCATAACATGTGGGGATGGTTTCAAACAGCAGCGCCCTCATGTCCCATACCAAGCACCCATTGGGTTGGCTATTTAAAATGCTTTGGCCATTTAAAAGGAGGGGCTGCGGTTTTCGGGTTAATGTGCAGCACAAACCCAACTAAACCCCTCCACACCACCCTATTCTCTGGGATGATCGTTTCACCCCTCCCCCCACCGCGTGGCGCACAGTATGGATGATTTCTGTTCAGCCACAGGCAAACAGCCCAGCAGGAATGGCCACCTCTGAATATCCCCTTAATAAAATTCCCCTATTTCAACCAGGTGACCATGAATGATATCACTCTCCTGAGGATAACACAGAGAGATAAAGAACAGATGTTGCTTGAATGCCAGCAAACACCGGGACCATACGCTGCAATGCTTTGTTATGCAATGATTCCAGACTACGTACTACTGACCTGATGTGGTAAAGTGTCCTACCATGGAGGACAGAATAAGGCTGCCCTCCCCAGAAATCTTTTGCAAAGGCTTTGGGAGTACATCCAGGAAAGCTTCATTGAGATGTCCCTGGAGGATTTACTCTCCATCCCAATACACGATAACAGACTTTTCCAGTAGCTGTACTGGCCGCGAATGCATCCTAAGTCTTCAGAGCAAATTAATCATTAAACACACTTGCTTTTAAACTATGGATTATATTTACAAAGGTACACTCATCAGAGGTCCCTTCGCCGCCTTCTAGGTCTGGGAGCCCGCCTTCGGTGGGCTGGGAGGGTACTAGATCCAGGGTGAAAAACAGTTCCTGGCTGTCGGGGAAAACGGTTTCTCCGCTTGCTTGCTATGCGCTATCTTCAACCTCCTTCTCATCATCATCTTCCTTGTCCCCAAAATCCGCATCCCCGTTGCGTGTGAATCCGTTGACGGAGTCCACACACAGGACTGGGGTAGTTGTAGGGGCACCCCCTAGAATGGCATGCAGCTCATCATAGAAGTGGCATGTCTGGGGCTCTGACCCGGAGCGGCCATTTGCCTCTCTGGTTCTTTGGTAGGCTTGCCTGAGTTCCTTAAGTTTCACGCAGCAATGCTGCAGGTCCCTGTTATAACCTCTCTCCTTCAATCTCCTTGGAGATTTTTTCAAATATTCCAGCATTTCATCTTTTGGAATGGAGTTCGGATAGCACAGATTCATCTCCCCATACAGCAATCAGATCCAGTACCTCCCGTTCGGTCCATGCTAGAGCTCTTTTGCGATTCTGGGACTGCATGGTCACCTGTGCTGATGAGCTGATCACCTCGCCACGCTGGCCAAACAGAAAATGAAATTCAAAAGTTTGCGGGGCTTTTCCTGTCTACCTGGCCAGTGCATCAGAGTTGAGAGTGCTGTCCAGAGCGGTCAGAATGGAGCACTCTGGGATAGCTCCCGGAGGCCAATACCGTCAAATTGCATCCACACTACCCCAAATTCAACCCAGCAGGGTCAATTTCAGCGCTAATCCCCTCTTCGAGGAGAAGTACCAAAATCGATTTTACGAGCCCTTTAAGTCGACAAAAATGGCTCCATCGTGTGGACAGGTGCAGGACATAAATCGATCTAACGCTGCTAAATTCGACCTAAACTCATAGTGTAGACCAGGGCTGTGAGTGATTTGAATGCTTGGGTTAGCTAGTGGTGTCCTAAATTATTACTGATTGCATTGATGGGAAATCAGTTTAGCAACCTTAACTGTAAACTATCTAAGTTTAAGGTGGGGGGATTTCTTTGTTTATTTAATATACAGAAGTTCCTCTCCCCTCTCTATACACCTTATTCCTAAGAGATAGAACTTCCCCCAAATAATTCTGAACAGAGATGACACTTCCTACTGGAAAGTCTTTCAATTTCCATCATTTAAAACAATAAACTGCTTGATCTGAATAAAGTCAATGTTGACGAGCTTTGAACATCATGGAACAACTTTTTCCTTTATTAACTGGAAGAGCTTTAAAAATATTTTGGCTCACAAAGTCAAGAACTTAAATAAAAGCAAATTATGTCAATTTTCAAGTGAGCAATATTGAATGTGTTAGGCGTATTTGAGGTGGCATTTTTTAAAAATATATGCATTATACCAATAAAAACAAAGGAGTGCAAAAGTCAAACAAATGGACATTTTTAACATTGATATATTTCTGGATGCTGGCCAGTTTTAATAATCTTACCTCTGTTTAAATTAAAATACAGTGTCAGCTTTTAATACAAACTCTACATGGGCTGCAAACTCACAATATGTATTAAGTCTAAAAAAATCATCATTTATCATTGCACTATTTCAGCAGTGGCAGCTGTGTATTTTTAAAAGGTTCCTATGAACACAGATCTTACTTTAAATTTAATACTATGTTATATTACTCACACTTGAACTGACCTTAATAAATATCAAATCCTTACAATCATAAGTCCTGACATTTAATACTTTCCTGCAGGGCCACGTTACATTATAAGGTCACTTGTCATTTGCAGCTTTTAGAGAGACTTATCATTTTAATGAAGACACTAACTCAAACACATATAGTCATGAAATAGTGGATTAGCTTACTACTCTTACTGCAGTTTAGCCAACACCCTATATAGGATCATACTGAAATAATTAAAATTGTCCACACCAGTTCATTGCCTACCTGTACTAATAAGCTGCAGGTGCTCTGCATTGTTACCTCAGAAAAGAACACCTCAGGGGGTACTTTGAAGCACTGTAGCCCTTCCTGTTAACCCAGGATGAGACTAAAAATGCCTCCCCATTTTTACCTGCTTCACTCAGTGCAGGAAATTAAAAAAACAATTGCCCTCACCCACTTAGCAAGCTGCCTAGGTGTCAATTTCAGATAGAGGCAAGAATACATTGGACACTGAGTTCCAGTGTGAAATCCTGGACCCATTGAAGTCAAATTTCAATTCATTTCAATGGAGCCGGGATTTCACTCCCAGTGATTACAGAGCCACAGCAAAGTCTATAACAGAATCATGGCAAAAAAATGAAAAAACTGGCAGTCAAGAAGGGGAAGGGAAAGAGTTTGTAGGTATCCCTTTCAGAGTTCTATGTTTCCCCCTTTCTCCTCTTGTGTGTTCTGCCCTAGATCATTTAGGGACATGTATATATTGTTTGTATTTATTGATTGTCAATTAATAATTTATCTGATTAATTCTTTATCACCATGTTGCTGCTCTGTCATTGAACACAAGGAGGTAGTTACTAGAACGGATTTGTACATGCTCCCACACTAAGGGTATGTCTTCATTACCTGCTGGATCGGCGGGCACCGATCGATCCAGCAGGGATCGATTTATCATGTCTAGTCTAGACACGATAAATCTACCCCTGAGCACTCGCCCGTTGACTCCTGTACTCCACCGCCATGAGAAGCGCAGGCAGAGTTGACAGGGGAGCAGCAGCAGTCCACTCACCGCAGTGAGGACACCACGGTAAGTCGATCTAAGTACGTCGACTTCAGCTACGTTATTCACATAGCTGAAGTTGCGTAACTTAGATTGATCTCCCCCAGTGTAGACCAGGGCTAATACATGATGATGATGATGGGCCTCTTCTACATATGGGCCAGAAGGGGAGTTGTTTCCCAGTGTCCTGGTGATCAGTGTTTCCAGAGCTGCACTTAAAAAAAGCCAGGTACATGTGTTAAACAGCATATTTTGTCACCATCAGCACATCACCCAGATGTTCCAGGTATTGCACTGGCTTCCCACATAATTCCAAGTCAAAGGTCCTGGCCTTGAACTTCAAAATCCTCAACGGAGAGGGCCTGGGCTCTCTCGCCAAAACATGCTGCAGTCTCTTCAAGAGTAGCACAGCTGCCAGGACCGTGCGCACTGCCTGGGAGCCCCCAGAAGGAATTCTGGCTAAGTCCTAGCATTTCTGGCTGCAGGGCAGCCCCTCTAACATGCCTTATGATGCATAAGGCACAATCTAGCTCTCAGCAAGCTGCACAGTGATGTGTTTCGATAATGAGGAGAGACTGTGTGTTTCAATTGTCAATGGTGATTAATAGCTCGGTAATGGTATACAGTTGCCAGTAAAGCATGTGAGTTTTGTATTTGAAACAGTTTTCAGTGAAATGTATTTATGGCCACTTAACATTCAGGAAACCATATCCAGAAAGGCTTGCTGCATTACATTATGAATGCTTTATGTAGCACATTAAAAAAAATTGTCAGTCCAGGTAAAAAGCGACTGATCCTCAAGTAGTCTCCAGGTTTTCAAAGAAGATAACATATATCCTTTACATGAAGAACCACAGTATCTCAGAACAGAGGAAAGACAAGTAAACTGACACTGCAGTGTTTACTACAGTACTTGTTACAACAAACCTCATATTCTCTATCCTCATGAGGAGTTATATCTCCCATAAAATTTGAATAAGTGCATTAAAAACCTAATTCAGTAGAGAAACAAAATATTTAATAAAGCTGAAACAAGATGTCCAGGTTCAGAATAACCATCCATTTGAGTTTACAATGCAGACATTCTGATGACAGTTTATTTTAAACCAGGTTGTTCACTGTCATGCATTATTATTTGCATTCAGATGTGTGAGCTTGGCAAAATTAAGGGAATAAATTTTATATTTAAAAAAAAAACACACTATGAAATGCTGTAAAGACATGTCATGTGGTATCACCATTATTTATTAAGATACATGCATTGCATCAATTATGCAATTTGAATTCCTGCATTATAGCTCTGGGACAGGCTTGTTCTGCTTCTACTGAAATGTAAGCAAATATTTATCATCAAGAAATAAATAAATACGTCAGTTAAAGATGCACCACAAATTTGATAACAAATAACTTCTCAGAGGTCATGGTGGATTCTCCATCAGTGACCATTTTTAAATCAAGATTCGATGTTTTTCTAAAAAATAAGCTCTAGGAATTATTTTGGGGAAGTTCTATGGCCTGTGTTATACAGGAGGTCAAACTAAATGATCATCTTCTTTAGAATCTATGAATATATCTTATTCATATTAAAGATATTATTTAACATTATCTAACATTAAATGTCATTATCAAATTATATTGTTGGGTGTGTCCCACTGTTGTAGGAGCAAATATGGATAGAAGGAGAAAGGTCTAGAACAGGAGTCGGCAACCTGTGGCATACGTGCCAAAGGCGGTACGCGAGCCGATTTTTACTGGCACGCTGCTGCCAGCCGGAGTCCCGGCTGCCAGCCCCGCTCAGCCCGCTGCCAGCCTGGGTGAATGGAACCCCCAGCCAGCAGCAGACTGAGCGGGGCTGGCGTCCAGGACCCCGGCTGGCAGGAACTGGCAGACAGAACCCCAGACCGGCAACGGGCTGAGCTGTTCAGCCCGCCGCCGGTCTGGGGTTCCGGCCGCCGGCCCCTTGCCAGCCGGGGTCCCGGCCATTGGCCCTGTTCAGCCTGCTGCCAGCCTGGGATATCAGCCGGCGGCCCCACTCACCTCGCTGCTGGTCTGCAGTTCCAGCCTCCCAGCCTGGCCCCCTTGCCAGTTGGGGTCAGGGCCTCCGGCCCTGCTCAGCCCTCCTGCCAGCCTGGGGTACCAGCAGCCAGCTCAGGGCTCTGCTCCTGGCCTGGTCCCAACGCTCTGCAGCCCTTATCAAAAATTACACTACAATTAGCTTAAAAACTTGAAAAATTAAAAACTTTAAAACTTTGTATATTACAGTAATCGTTAAAACATATATAACGTTAATAAATACATAGGTTTGATCAAACAAAGTAGTTGTACTTATGTGCCTGTGCTTAATTTGTGTTTTCGATGATTTACCTTCTAAAAAAATCTCACATGTCTTGCACCCCCAGAAAGAGCATCTCGCACCCCCAGGGGGTGTGTGCACCCCAGGTTAAGAACCACTGCACTAAACTGATAAGCTCTGCATTTTAATTTAATTTTAAATGAAGCTTCTTAAACATTTTAAAAACCTTATTTACTTTACATACAACAATAGTTTAGTTATATAATATAGACTTATAGAGCGAGACCTTCTAAAAACATTAAAATGTATTACCGGCACGTGAAACCTTAAATTAGAGCGAATAAATGAAGATTTGGCACACCACTTCTGAAAGGTTGCTGACCCCTGGTCTAGAAGATATAAAGAGTTCACTAGATGAAGAAGAAGAATTCTCCACAAAGAGTTCAATACAGAAGCAGGATGTTATGAGAAAAGAAAAGAAGAGAAAAATAGATATGAGAAAAAATATAATGGCACAGATGTTGTATCACTTATCAGGTTAAATTGTAGGTTGTAAGTTAAATTCAATTTTTCACCATTAAACAAATAAAGGTAATGCTAAGTCTGTAATGAATATTTCTAGTTTTTTCCATCATTTATATGGGAGTTGCTCAAGGACTGCCATTTCTGATAAGATGTTATAATTATCTTAATCATTTGAAGAGATTTCCACTTTTGATAAACCATTTGGCTAAGCCAAAGAAACCAGAGTCTGAGGATGTGTAGGATTTAATGCCACCTTTATTATTTCTAGAATGAAATTTTCAGGTGGTCAAGAATAGCCACATTTAAAGTAAAATTTATTGGTCACAGATTTTTCCAAAATCCTTTCACCTTAAGGCAATCTCACAGCATGTGTGTCAATGAACCAGAGGCTTTGCTGCACCTCCTACATTTATCATCCTCTTTTACGCCTTAGATAAACATGAGGAGGTACTAGGATGATCTTCAGCTGAATCAACTGTAACTCTAAGTCAACTGAGGATTGTTTAATGTTCCAGCCAATATTATTCCACTAGGATGCAGCTAAAGTGGCTCTCAATTCAGTTTCCCATGAAGACTGCAATTTATCCAGGCTTACTGCTATTGCCTTCATAAGGTAAGAATAGCGGGTATATTTTTCAAAAGCCCTTATGTGATTTGGGAGCATAAATCCCATTGGTTTTCAATGGGACTTGGGTGCCTGAATCAGTTAGGCCCAGATCCTCAAAGGCAGGCATTTAGCTCCCCTTGAAATCAATAGGAGTTAGGTGCCTAAATACTTTTGAGGATCTGAGCCTTAGGCACTATTGAAATATTTATCTATCGTAAAATGGAACTAACCATGTGCTTAAAGTTAAGAGCATGCTTTGCTAAATTAGGTCTTAAGAACTTATAAAAAAGACTTTAAACATTCTCCAACCCAGTCTCTTTCCTCTCTTTTTTTTCTTTCTTTTTTTTTTTTTTTACCCTGCACAACTGGTAGTGAAGTGGGGAACTGACATTTTTGATCACTGCAGTGGTCTCTGCCAAGTGCTTTATTCATGTCCAGGTGTCCCCGCCACCCACCCTTGCTCTGGAGTGCAGTAATGTCTTTGGACAAACTGCTGGGCACTACACAAGGATTTACAGTAGCACAGCCTAAATATTATTCATTTAAACATATACCCCTAGATCACAGGAAAGCAAAGCTGGAGAGGTTTCTTTCTCAGGCTGTTCCTAATATCAGAACAAGCTAGCAAGTACTTTTTATATACACATTATTGCCAACCACTCCTTTATTGGCTACACTGGTGCTCAGTATCTTCTGTTTCTAATCGCCGTGGCCTTTATGATACTGTACTTAATGAATTATGCTTCTCAGGAGGAGGTCAGTGAAAGAATTAAGCTGAAAACCCCTAACAGTGTTGTTGGCCAGAAGCCAGCTCTTTCGAGGCTGTGTTTCTGCATGAGGTCTACCACAGCTGGAGCGAAACGACTTGCAGGTGGCTCAGTGGGCAGCAGATCACACAGTACTGCTCTGTCCGCCCCTCGACAGCAAGGAGGGAGTCACCTACGCCTGCCGTTGGTGGCTGAAAATGTGCAGGAAATGTCTGACAATCTTGATTAAGAACTCCCAAGCACTGAACTTTCCATAAGGAGAAGGCACACTCAGATCTCTCTTCTTTGACATTCTAACTTCCAATTTAAGTTCTACTTAGAGTCCAGAGGAAAATGCTAATTCTTCTCTCTGTGATGTATGTTTGCAAACTTCATATAGCACACGTCGTACTCACACAGCAGATCGGAGACTGGAAATTATGTAGGTATATGGGATTTTTTTTCCCCCTGAGAGATTTTATAGGTTTTATTTAAAAAGTAGCTGAAACATACTAAACGATTTCCTGAGTTTTTATAAACTATTAATTTTAAAATTATCTTACCAGATGCATAGCACATGAGTAATGGAAAATAATGGTACATAAACTCAGAGACAGTGAGGTAGAGTGGATTGGGGGCACTGGACTGGGACTCAGTAGGTCTACATTCTATTCTCTGCTCATGATCTGCTGTGTGACCTTGTACAAGTCACTGTGCCTCTCGCCTTTTGTCAGCAGGGCAGAGACTGTCTCTTTGTGGAGTCCCCAATAGAGCTCATGTTCCCGGAGCTCGCACCTTGAGTGCAGGTAGCAGGAGTACCCAAATGTAGAGACTGTTCTATGAGAATAACTTCTAAAATAAAACACAAAGCTTCTCTGAGACACATTCCTGCCAGGACAACTCTACACTTTCTCATGACTTTCTTACCAGGACAAAACACTGTTGTCTGTAAAACCAACCGGGACAGGTCCACAAAACAAGGCCATTCCCTATTTTTATTTCTAATAGCTGTGTTGTCCAGCGACGGTGATTCAGAGTGGCTGGTGGCCAAGAGTCAGGGGGTTGTTTTTTTGGTGGGAGGATGTAATGAATCAGTAAGTTTGTGATCAGACGGTGGGTGGCTAAATGTTTTGCAAGCCTGGCAAAAAAAAAAAAATGCTCAGGCCAGCCCTGGACTCCAGCAAACCTCTTTCCTCCTGTACCTCCAGTACTGATGTTCCAAGAAAGACCTGGCTCATGTGACCCTGAGGGCAGGGTCTTAAAAATTCCCAAATCTTGCCAGCCTAGCTCCTCTTAATCTCACAGATTGGTCCCACTCACCCTGGGAGAATAAAAGGCTAGTAGCTTGATCATGCCCTCCTATTCCTTATTACTCATGTTATCTAATCAGGAAACAGAAACAATAGCATATAACAATCACACTGTAGCAATAAAAAATGATGAGTAGGGTTAGCACAGACCTCAAATAACCCATAGGCTGATATTTGTTCACCGAACAGTTATAACTAATTAACAGACTCAGAAAATGCTAAGTCCATCATTGGCTTAAAGAAAAGGGATAACATTTGTCTAATTGCCCAAACTCTAATAAGAACCTTGGCGTTCTGGCTCCAACACATCCTATTTAGCCACCAGACAACATGGAATCTCTCTATTTCCTGCACTCACTGCAGACCTTGACAAATCTGCAAACTAAACACAGCCATGAAACAGATTCAGAGGGACCCAACAGCAATTTTAAGGCCTTAACAACAAGCTGAAGTTCAGAAACAGCCAGGAAAAACCAGCATCGCTAATAGGCACTTTAATTTTTTATCTTCATCTTGCACTGCAGTACCCATAGTGAAATAGGTGCTGGGAGGTGCATGAGAATGAATGACAGGAAAGTGTTAATGGCACAATGTGTGCAGCTTAGGGTCCTCAGCGCCTCCCAGCTGGTCTCTAATCCCCATCCTTGCACCTTGATCATTAAGGCTTAATTTATTGCATTTTAAATTAAAAACATATAATGAGGAACATACAGGCTCATGAGTGTGGTAGCTCTCATTCCCTATAAATTCCCACTACGCTAGGAAACTGTGGTTTGTTTTTTTGTGTTGCTAATTGGTGAGCACAGAAATTGCTAGCAGGTTTTCATCTATTGAATTTATTTACCATCATGGAAGAGGGGGAAAAGTCATTCCTCTGGCAAAGGGGGAGAAACTGGAAAGATTATATTATTTTGACCTTATATTTGAGCTGACATACAGCACAGTACTAAATCAATGACTTGGCACAATAGATAGGATCAGCATGGTGGCTTATGAGCAGTTTTGCAGCACCATAGCTATCCTGCTGCTACCAGTGGATGTCAGTAGAGGCACCGATTGCAAAAAAGCCAAATGTAAAAAGACAACAGCTTAACTGAGCACATGCAATGCAAAATCATATCTACTCCAAAAAACCAGTCCCTCCAAGCTAATGATTTAGGACTACTACCAAGCAGTAGTACATGAAAGGATGTAGCAGAACTGATCAGGTTGCACGTAATTCTTTATGCTTTCACCTTTCAAAAGTAATATTTTTTCAGTTAATTTAAAAACAATTCAGAAAGGCAGGAGGCCCATTGTTGGAAAAGTAGTGATGCTGGACAACAAATTAAAAAGAAGTGAAACATATATCATCCGCTTCTCTTCTGGCTGCAGATCAGCCACTGCTCAATGAATACTTAAAAGCGACGATAAAAAGCTATGCTCTCTAAGTATTGCTTTGCAGTGATTGGACTGCATTCCTTTAGTAAAACAAAAAGTCCCTATAAAATAAGCAAAGGCTATTTGGCTAAGCTCTAACAATTTTATCTAAAAGAACAAGACAAAAACCACACAAAAATGTCAAGGATTTCCTTTGCTAAATTATAGCCCATCATCTTGTATAGCAAACCACTGACCTCACTTCCCAAGTAAACATTCTTGGAAATGAATTCATTGATAAGAATGATTGAACTGTCCATTCAGGGACAGATCCCAGTGCTGTTACTCGAGCTGAATAATACCTTGTAATACATTCTGAGAAACATGAATTAACATGAACATCAACATGAATTAGGGTATCAGAGTCCGGTCCCACATATTTTGTTCTTAAGGGACCCCATCAGGGAGAATGACAGAGAACTCTCACCACATGGACACCAGAAAGATGTAATTCTTCTATCCACAAGGCAAATAACATTCTTTTCCATAAAAAGAAGAACAGGAGGACTTGTGGCACCTTAGAGACTAACAAATTTATTAGAGCATAAGCTTTCGTGGACTACAGCCCACTTCTTGATATGCATCCGAAGAAGTGGGCTGTAGTCCACGAAAGCTTATGCTCTAATAAATTTGTTAGTCTCTAAGGTGCCACAAGTCCTCCTGTTCTTCTTTTTGCGGATACAGACTAACACGGCTGCTACTCTGATTCTTTTCCATAGCATAAAAATAGTCAGACCTGAAAAGGCCAATGATTGATCTATCCCAGTATAACCTTAGATATTGGTACTAAGATATCAGGTAGTATAAGATACTAAAATATTGGTGCAGAAATATCAATAAGATGAGGTGATAGGTGTCTTAGAAATACTAAAGATAGATAAATAGCTCTGACTGTGGCCATTAACAGATGCTTCAGAGGAAGGTGTAATCACCACATAATGCAGTTGCTTGTACAACAACGTTTGGCAGATGAATTTCCCCCAGTCCCAGCTAATGAAAAGTACACTGCCCTGAGACTTGAGGACTAATAGTGCTTGTGATTGTTCTTCTAGCTAGTGTCATCAGAGGCGATGCATGGGGGGGGGGCATGCAGGGTTAAATGTTGTCCCCCCCCCCGATTGGCCTGCAGGGAGGAGAGGGAGAGGGGCTTTGTCCTCCTCCCACTGTCCTTGCCCCCCAGCATGCTCAGTCCCAGTCCCTGGCAGCCAGGGTGGGCGGGGAGCGGGACCAGCCACTTCTCACACCAGCTGCTGGGTCGCTGCTCTGTGGACTGGGTGCAAAGTCACTGGGCAGAGAAGACACATGGAGCGGCCACATGTCCCCTTTTAGATTGTGTGTCCCCTCTCCCCCAGTATGGGGAGGCACAAGTCATCTATGAGTGTAACTATACTGAAAAACATTTTCTGCTCTTATACGCTGTTCGGCTAATAACTATAAATCAATACAGCCCTAACTCATTACGGTATTAATTTAGATGGAATAAAGGGCCCAAGAGTCAAAGGTGTTAACATGACATGACCTTGTCACTGTCCAACATTAAACAGTACTAAACAAGGTCTGAGGTTTGGTACACAAAGACCTCAGCCTGCTTAGCACCATGCTTAGTACCAAATCCTTTTAACCTTTTCTTAAAGATACAGACAAAGAAGGAATAACATTGAAAACGTTTAAAATGAAAGCCTTCGTTAATATTTTATATTTTAACAACATTCCTTGTTCCTTTCTCTTTAACTGGAGAGAGTTTTTAGAAGGAAACTTCCCCTTGTCTGACTCACAGATGCAATTAAAAATGGTCATAACTGTGCTTTTGGGAGAAAGAGAAGTTAGTTGTGATGGGCCATGAGCTGTTGTGATTGTTGTTGAAATTCAATCTTGTTTCCTAGAAGACAAAACAAGACAACCACACACAAAAATGGGGCGGGGGGGGAGAGAGAACAGCAAAAGATAGAAAATGAAGATTTTGATGTTGACTCTCACTTGCATCCTCACTCCTGGAAAAACACAGGCACAACACACGGTCTCATCACTCTTTCTGGGTATGTCTACACTACCCACCGGATCAGCAGGCAGCGATCGATCCAGCAGGGGTCAATTTATTGCGTCTAATCTAAATTGAACCCCGAGTGCTCTCCCGTCGACTTCTGTACTCCACCACTGTGAAAGGTGCAGGTGGAGTCGACGGGGGAGCGGCAGCAGTCGACTCACCATAGTGAAGATACCGCAGTAAGTTGATCTAAGTATGTCGACTTCAGCTACGTTATTCACATAGCTGAAGTTGCGTAACTTAGATCGGTCCCCCCCAGCCCCCGGTGTAGACCAGGCCTCTGAGAGCTGGCAAACTTGTACCAGCACTGGGCTGTTCAGGGTACTTGATTTAGCTGCCTTTCTGGTCACAGGCTTACAGCAGTTTTGCAAAATATACGTTCTTGGCTGGCTAAGCCAGACTCTTATTAGACAGAAGGCAAAAGAAGAGAGTAGGAAAGAAAAGAAATAAGGTTCATCAGGCTGACACCTGCCCCCATTAGTCCTTCCCTGCCCCCTCAGGCTGGAAGGCTGATTATGGCCTAGGTGGGGCTGACTGAACTGCTCTGGCTGGGCCACGGCATCCTGCCCATTAAAGGGGCAGGACACCCTTTTACAGAAACGTTCTGGGCTTTTTTATTCAAAACAACTCTTCCTTCCAATTTTTTCTTCAATTTTATTTCTATAAAAAGTTTTAAAAGAATCAACTAAAATTAATTTTTCAACTTTTTAATTTTACTGAAATATTCAAAAAAAAATTCCTGAAATATTGGTTATTCTCCCATCACTAGTTGTGTCCAGAACAGAACACAGTACTCCAGGTGGCACTGACAAAGGGACTAGCGGAGCTGGACAGAGAGAGTCTACTACTGCCCTCCTTTGTGATCACACGTTTAATCTTCTGTCAGTGCTGCTGCTCACTAGGCTTCTCTGCCTCCCCCAGGTGAGCTCTCGATTATTTGTCTCCCATGTCTTTTAGCTTTAATTTATATCATTGCTCTGCAGATCCAAACCTCTCTACTCCCTTCACAGGCACCTTTATGCATTGGTCTCTGGTATTTTGTTTCTTTGCTTTCACTTGGCCCCAGAAGAATCTCTGAAAAGCTGAACTGTGTCAATCCTGTATTAAATTCTCTCTTACAGTCTCTGAAGTAAGTCCAGACACAAAAAAAATCTTCGTTTGCTGGTATCCCCCATTCAGATGCCTTTTGACATCGGCTTAATTAAAGACTTCAGATCCCACATCCAGATGCCTTAACTTTGCACTTTTCTCAGGCTACCCCTTTATTTTCTCTTTCTCTAAACATAGGAAGCAGCCCTTAAAACACATGCAGGGACAAAGGCGATAGAGAAAGGCAGTTACTGTCAGCTCCTTAAAATCCAATTATTTTGCCTAACCTTCCAGTACCTGCCTCCCAGTGGTTAGGGAGCTAACCTGAGACTCAGAAGAAAGACTTCATGTATGACCTCAGGAAAGTCACGTGCTTTCTCTGTGCCTCATTTTTCCCAACTCTCAAGAGGTGATAATAGCAACTTCTACATCACAAGGGTATTGTAAGGAAAAAAATACATTAAAGATTGTGAGTCACTCAGATATACCAGTAATGGGGGCCACAAAAGTGCCATAGATCAATAGGCTTATTCTTGAAAGACAGACAAGTCTCATGACAGAAAAAACGGAACACATTTTTTATTCACCATGAACCATGGGAAACCTCCGTGGAAAAACACGGAAGAAAGAGTTGCTAAAAATGACAAAGAAACACTAAGTGAGTCTACCTTCAACCTGTGCATCTGAAAGACTTTTACTATAGGAAAAAATTCTTTTCTCTTAGCCCTTGTAGCTCAGCTGGACTCATTGTTCCTTTTAAGCAAATGAAATTTAACAACAGATTTACCAAATCAAAATATCAAGGAGAGAAAAACTGCATTGTTCATGATGAGACATTTTATAGGGCGTTTCCCATCTTTATCGTCAGTGTTATAGTAATGTAACACATGGGATAATAGCAATCGATAATTCTGGCCTCAGATACTGTTATTTTATGTTTTATGAAAGTTAATTGCATCTTCAAACATTGTCAGACAAAGTACTGAGAAATAGGGCAGATTCCTTTACAATGCAGTTCTCTATTCATTTGACAACCAGTCCATGCTAGACCAAGCAGAACTCTTATAAAAAAAAATTTGACACAGCAGGTGTAATTGAGAGCTCAGGGAACAAAAGGGTGCTATCATTTTATAAAAAGAGCTAGCCTCCCATGGTGACCTGCAAAGAATGTGGCCTTTGAAACAGCTTCACTAGAATTAGTAGCCCTTTCAGAAAATATGACTATTGTTCTGAATTCCATTTGCAAATTTAATTTGCCCCCTGTTATTCTCAAGCAAATTCCAACAGTGTTTTATTCCATACAATCTGTGTAGGTACACGAGGAACACTATTTTAGCTCAGGAAATTCATGGGCCTTTTGTACATACAGCTATCTATTTATAGTGTTTATTTGTCCCTCTGTACGTAAAGAGAGCAGTTGCAGATATAATTCATGATCGGACTCAATATTGAAATCATAAGTGTTCTATAATTAAACACGTACATTGTAGGACATTATGAAATGCCGAATTATGTTTAGACAGATAAGCACATGAAATAAAAGGTCTTGCTCATGAAAGCAAAGGAATTTGAAAGCTAAAGTTCAAAGGCAAGCCTAAAACTATGTCCCTTCCTAACATACAATATTAGATAGATATGATGTTTTAGATCAGATAGCCTGTATAATATCTACCCTACTCTAGTAAGCCAAAAGTAGTTACTTATGAATAGAGTTTAACTTTTAATTTTCAATTTCTTTGCATTGATAAGTTTGAATTACGTACTTAGAGTTAAATTCATCCATGGTTTAAGCAGAACTAACTTAGCCCTGGTATATGTGGGTACAATGTAAGTGTCTTTCCACAGATACTGAGTAGGTAAACATTGGCTACAGAGTTTCTGATCCACATACTATAGTCAGTTAGAGTGACTGATTTAGGAATAATGAGGAGTACTTGTGGCACCTTAGAGACTAACATAGTCTTGTAATACATTAGCATGCATGTGTTGAAAACAACATATTTAATTTATGAAACTGACACTTTCAGTAACAAACAGGAGATGGAACATATTAAACAAACATAGCTCGATACTTGATACAGTCAATGAATAACCAAATCTATCTATATGGAGTAGAGAGTGCTGCTGTATATAAAACATTATATATAACTATAAAGGAAAGGTTGAGCTTTGTTATAAGTAAAGGTAAAAATGATGCTATAACTTTTTTTTTTAGGGCACTGGCTGGCTAACCATTTTGGCCTTAATCTCAATAGGTTTGATCCTATTTCTTACTATTTTATCTGTCTACCAATCTATTTAGTTTACCAATGACATTTAGTCACTTTATATACTGCTATTCCTTGCTAACAATAACACAGTATAAAAATGTAGGAAGCATGGAAATATGTAAAATTAGGCAATAAAAGTTACACCCATTTAAGCATTAAAAAAAATGATTTTGGATTTGGTTCCAACGTTGGTCAAATGGTCGGATCCATTTAGTCAAATCAATTCACCAATACATAACAGCAATCAAAGTTGAAACTTTCCTTGATTTTAGTCAGCTTTTCTACTCTGGTGAGGACACACCTGGAGTATTGTGTCCAGTTTTGGGACCCCACACTACAGAAAGGATATGGACAAATTGGAGAGAGTCCAGCAGAGGGCAATGAAAATTATTAGAGGGCTGGCGCACATGACTTATGAGGGAACTGGGCTTATTTAGTGTGCAGAAGAGAAGAGTGAGGGGGGATTTGATAGCAGCCTTCAACTACCTGAAGGGGCGTTCCAAAGAAGATGGAACTAAGCTGTTCCCAGTGGTGGCAGATGACCGAACAAGGAGCAATGGTCTCAAGTTGCAGTGGGGGAGGTGTAGGTTGGATATTAGGAAACACTATTTCACTAGGAGGGTGGTGAAGCCCTGGAATGGGTTACCTAGGGAGGTGGTGGAATCTCCATTCTTAGAAGTTTTTAAGGGCTGACTTGACAAAGCCCTGGCTGGGATGATTTAGTTGGGGCGGAGCAGGGGGCTGGACTAGATGACCTTTTGAGGTCTCTTCCAACCCTAATCTTCTATGATTCTAAGAGCTTTCATGAGGTATAAGAGGAATACTGCTTTCAGCAAGTGTAATTGTGTCTAGGGACATCATATTGAGTTGGCTATTTACTATCCAAAATAATCATCAGTCATAGAAGTGAAAAGGAATGTGTTTTCCCCAAATAAATAATGTTTCAGATTACGTTTGGTTACAAGAAGTCACGTCATGTTGTGTCATCTTGCCATGTCTGACAAGATGTAAACAATTATGGCATGACACAACACATGTCAGAAATCAGAAAACTGAAATGCACACTTTTTAAAAAGGAATGTCAGCCCCCTGCAAAACCTTTCCAAGTGGCAAATATGCAACCAAAATGTTTAAGGGCTAATTTGGGAAGGAAGATATACTACTTCCTCCCCTGACTATTGAATTATTGGGAGTGGGGGGCAAGAATCTGTCAACAGGGGAAGAAGAATGTGAAACTAAGGGCATTTAAGTCCATGAGAGTTGCTTGTGTATGGACTTACTTTTGTTTTGTGTTTCTGAGCAGATACATAAAGCAATGTACTGGTATATGTGTATATCTTTCTATCTAGATTTTTATACTGTAATACATGGGATTTTAGGGTTTGGGTCTACAATTGTTTATTGTTTTATTTATCCCCTTTGCGGTCAATGGGACTAAATATAGGGGTCAGAATACATGCAGGAGAAAGGATATGCAGGGTTAGGACCTTCAGTGGTTGTCAGGTATGCCAGTTTGTGAAACTTCTCAATATGAACTAACATATACTCTTTGGCAGATTTACAAGAACTGCTGAAAAGTTCAGCATGGAAAAAAGAGTTTTCCCATAGAAAAGCTAGTTAAAAATGAGTTGTATTGATGCTAGGAAAAAACAGAGCACTAAAGTGGAACTAAGAGCCTTTTTGTAATTCAACCAGAATTCAAAGAAAATAAAATTAGTTTAAAATGCATCTTATATGTATATTCTATAGATATATATTCAAAATATGCCCCAAATGGTTCTTTTTTAAATTTTTTTAGCTATAAATGATTATAACAGCACAAGCAAAGGGCAACTTTCCAGATTCCTGGCTGAGCAATGATTAGCCCCATGCACTTTTTCTAACTAGATCATTACTCACTCAACACTGGAATAATACTAAAACTGTGGAGCTTTGGCTTATAATGCTCAGGACACACACAAAACTAAAAGGTAATTTTTAATAATGAGAATCCTTTTTTCATGTTCTTCACTAGGGACGATAGACGTGTATGAACTCAGCCAAGAATCAGGCTCCTGGTTAATGTTAGCTCTTGAAATTTGGTAAGAAAATGAAAAATGATTATATTGTATCTATTGCTTCCAGTTTCTGACAGTTGTGTGCATTATTTGTATACATGACAGCATGATAGTTTTGATGTATGTGAAAGAACATGTATTAGAATATATAGCCTAGTTGCAATCGTTTTAGAATTGGGTAGTATAGCGCTTGTCTACACTGGCAAGTTTTGTCTCCAAAAACTGCCTTTTGGTGACAAAACAGCAATAGCATACACACTGCAAGGTGACTTTTTTCGAAAAAAATGCCTAGTTTTGGCGACAAAAAACTTCCACCCCTGCGAGAGACTTTTGTCTTTTCCCCTCCCTTTATTGTCGACAAACAACCAGTGTAGACACCACAGCTTTTTTTTCGATTTTATTGGCCTCCAGAAAGCATCTCACAATTCCCATGCTGCCGCTCTGGTTAGCGGTTTGAACTCCGCTGCTCTGCAGACAACCCGCCCCTCCCCCTTGCAAGCCACGGGAATTTTAAATCTCATTTCCTGCTTGCTGGCTTCCCAGAGGAGCTTCCCAGGTCAGCATGGCTGGCTATCACACCAAACGCAGTCCCGCTTGGACCACCGCTGAGTTGTTGGATCTGATCAGTATATGGGGAGAGGAGTCTGTTCAGTCGCAGCTGCGAGTGACCCGTAGGAATCGGGACACATATGGGCAAATTTCTCGAGGCTTGTGTGAAAAGCGCTATGATCAGGACACGCAGCAGTGCAGAGTGAAGATAAAGGGGCTGAGGCAGGCGTACCATAAGGTTCGGGAGGCGAACCATCACTTCAGTGGTGCACCTAAGATCTGCCGCTTCTATAAAGAGCTGAATGCTATCCTCGGTGGTGACCCCACCTCCATCGCCGATAGCCCCGTGGATACTTCGCAGGTAGCAGAAAGATGGAGTAACCCAGAGGCTGAAATACTGGATGAAGAAGTTGAGCTAGAAGAGGATGTGGTGCTCCCAGTGGGGTCGCCCGGTGGGGCAGGCAGCCAGGAACTTTTCTCCGCTACAGAAGTGCTCAATGGGGAGCAGGAAGCAGATGAGATGTCGAATAAGTTGCAGTGGCTTATGTAGGGAATTGAAAAGTGGGAGGCAGGTAGTGTTTTCTGTGAGCTGGACATTGCCCTGTGTAGCTAATCTGCATGGCCAAGCAGGGTGTCGATGGACATTGAGACCTACAGGGGATCCTCCAGAGAGAGGCTCTGGAAAGTTTCAAAGAGGTACTTGTTAATCCTCTGCCACAGATTCCAAGGGATTGTAGTCTTTTTAGTCCCCCTATTGTAGGAAACTGTCCCTGCCATTTAGCATCACTGGAGCTGGGACCAAAGCAGCACATAGCTGAACTGCATATAGACCGGGGTGAAAGCCGCAAGCATTCAGCAGTTGGGCCCTGGTTTCCCTGGTAACCCGCAGCAGCAAGATGTCAGCCAGCAGGCTGACTGCCTGTGAACAAGGGTGTGATCATTTTAGAATGAGTTCCCTGCAAAGCTGCCCTGCAAGCCGTCACTGTTTTGTCTGTATGCTCAACCACCTTCCCCCCCACTCTTGACACTCACCAGGACTGGGGTGCTCGCGGAGCTGTGTGTCTGCCTAGAGTTCAGAGAGAAAGTGATTTCTACTAGCAAAAGGCCCTTGTTACTAAAACATTTCAATCATTTGCTGGAATGTAACAATTCCTCTTCTGTTCAGCACAGACCTTGAGGAACACACCATGCACCCTCGTGGACCGGCTTTCGCAGATAAGGAGGAACCCTAGGCACAGCAAAGAGGACATGTTCTGGGAGGTGCTGCAGCGCGATGAGAGACAGACCAGGGCACGCAAAGAGTGCTGGGAAGCCAAAAGGCGGGACAGAAAAGAGAATGCTGCATTTGCTAGGCAAGCAACAGAGCAGTCGATAAAAGTTATGGAGGATCAGACAGAGAAGCTCAAGTCTTTGATACAGCTGCAGACTGAACAGATCCATGGTCGACCTCCACGGCAGCACATGCAGATGCACAATTCTTTGCCACCCCCACCCCCCTCTATGTCCACACATTCCTTTTCACTTCACAGCGCTCTTGAGTTTCCCCATCACTCCACCCCCTCTCACAGCTTGCACAATGATAGCTGGAGCTACACACAGTTGTGAAGTTTTACCCTTTTTAACAAGAAATAAATGCTAAGGTATTTAATGATACGGCATTTTTATTCTGTGTTCTACAAAAGCGTATAGCAATCAATTCACTCTCGGGAACAGGCTTCTAAGTCATTTTGTTACATGGATCTTGGGTCCCAAAATTGTACATGGCTGCACCAGGGAAGCAACTCTAAAGCAGATGTGTTACTGCCCCTCATTGTTCCTCAAAGCCTCTCTGATGTTAATAGCAGCCCTTTGGGCTCCTTCGACAGCCCTAGCATCTGGCTGTTCAAACTGTGCAGCCAAGCACTGTGCCTCAGTGCTCCACACCTGAGCAAACATTTCACAGATTCACACAGACTATGCAAAGTGCAGCATGCGGCTATGACCATGGGAATATTATCCTTGGTAAGGTTTAGCCTGCCATTGAGACACCTCCAGTGAGCTTTCAAACGGCCAAAGGCACATTTGACTACCATGCAGCACCTGCTCAGCCTGTTGTTAAAACGCTCCTTGCTGCTGTCCAGGTGCCCTGTGTAAGGTTTCATGAGCCAGGGCTGTAAGGGGTGAGCCGGGTCTCCCAGGATTACTGTGGACATTTTCACATCCCTCACTGTGATCTTGTGGTCTGGAAAGAAAGTCCCTGCCTGTAGCTTTCTGTACAGGCCACTGTTCCTGAAGATGCGTGCATCATGCACCTTTCCAGACCACCCTGCATTGATGTCCATGAAATACCCCCGGTGATCCACAAGCGCCTGCAACACAATGGAGAAGTATCCCTTCCTATTGATGTATTCAAAGACAAGGTCATCTGGCGTTAAAATTGGAATGTGTGTGCCATCAATCGCCCCGCCACAGTTAGGGAAACCCATCTCTACAAAGCCATCCATTATTTCATGCACATTTCCCAGAGTCACGGTCCTCCACAGAAGGATGCGATTTATTGCCCTGCACACTTGGCGTAATACAGCCCCAACAGTGGACTTACATGCTCCAAATTGATTTGCAACTAACCGGTAAAGTCTAGATTTGCCAGCTTCCACACAGCTATTGCAACACACTTCTCTACCAAAAGGGCAGAGAATCTGGTGTCCTTGCACCACAGGTCGAGTGACAGCTTAACACATAGCTCCATGAAGGTTGCTTTACTCATCCTAAAGTTCTGTACCCACTTGTCATCATCCCACACCTGCATGATATTGCAATCCCACCAATCAGTGCTTGTTTCCTTAGCCCAAAAGCGACAGTTTACCGTGAATGCACAAAGCACTGATAAGTTGCTGCTGTCCATATCACACTCGGGTGCCTGCGATTCATCCTCTGTTAACTTTGCAAGTAACTCTGTGAGTAACTGTGCTGCCATGTGCGATGTCCTCACGACTGCTAATAGAGCACAGGAGACACGTGTGGGATCCATCCTCTCTCACTGCAGATGCTGGAGCACACTACAAAAGAATGACAGTTGGAAAAACGGCGCGAAAGGAAGCCAGAAACCATTGGAGGGGTGGGACACAAAGCGGTGCATGACGGTACATTTTGCACATCCCAGGATGTGCTGCGATCCGTTTCTGCATTCCTACAATACCTAGCGACGGATGGTATCACCAGGCACTCTGGGATACATACCCACAGTCCATTGCTCTCGCAGTTGACAAAGGTGCCCCAAATGTGGACACGATCTGTTGACAGAGGGAGCAAATGTAGACACGCTTTGGCAACTTTGCTTTTGTCAAATTTTCCTTGTCGACGTTAGTTTCGTCAACAAAACTTGCCAGCATAGACAAGCCCATAGAAAACAGGATTGTTTTGAGGATCCATTTCACACTCTGGGGTCCATTGTGTTCTTAGACAGTGTCTCCTGCTGTCTACAGATCTGCTAACTGGAATACTGTAATCAAAAAGGCTTTTTAAGTCACCATTCACACCTACTTAAATGAAAAATGGGTTTACCCTGCAGCCATGCTTATTTCCGTCTTTGTATCCTGCTATGCTACATTTTAAAGATAAGTTTGTACTGCAGTGTAGTTATTAGTGAAGTTACAGTAGACAAAACATTGTTGTATGTATGTGCTAACTACTTATGCTAAACAATCTGTTCCATCTTGTATTTAGCTGTGATACTTTCCCAGACTTGAAGAGCTCTGTGTGGCTCAAAAGCTTGTCTCTGTTACCAGATGTTGGTCCAATAAAGGATATTACTTCACCCACCTTGTCTTTCTAGTACACAAAACAGGCATAATAAATTGTGGGTTTCTTTAGAAATCCATAACTCAACCCAGATTCACTGATTGGACTGGGAACCACTCAAGTAAACTTTAAATGAGTGTCAGGTGAAGCTTCTTCCTCATGGGTGCCAAGGAACAAGGTTTTGGATAGAAAAAAGGCAAAGCTCATTCATTTTCATTTAATTATATATCAACCTAGCACTTTCCTTTCAGATGTGGCCCTCACAGGGTCAGGTAGGACAGGCAGTCACTTAAGGCACTAACATGAGAGGCAACAAAACAGCAACTGTTTGTGTGTCTTACATTCTAAGAGGAGTGAATATTTTCCTTTTGGCACAGGGCATCAGAACTCCTAGAATCAGCCCTGAGACCTAACTGCAGTTATACTATATACTTTGTCTCCTGGACTCGATTGCTACAATGCACCTTTGAATCACACTCGGAAACACCTGTCACACTTACAAAGCAGTGATTCTCACATACAGTACATGATACCGATGCTCCCTACATTGCACTGGCATCTGCTTGCAATTCAAGGAGTTGAGTGTGACCCATAAAGCATTATATGGTTTGAGTCCTGGCTACTTCTGTCCCCAAGAAATTGAGATGAACTGGAATGTTCTTGCCAAAAGTCCCCAGAGACTGTACTGGGAATTTTTGGTGAAGGAAGGCCTCAGCTCTCGAGCTCCCCTCTTCCACTGGTCCAGATCTGTTGACCTTCATGTTACATAGCAATGCTTATTTATTGACTCAGATCTTTTCTTGAGAGCTGATTTGGTGGGGCTGAGTTTCTTGTTGTGACAACAGCTTTGCTTTGCTTGGAATTATGTTTGGAGAGCTTTGGGGGGGATTTTTTTTTTGGCAGTTTAGCTATGTTGTAATTTATATACTATTAGCTGATGTACCTGGGCCTTTGGGTGTGCATATTTGATAAATTAAAAGGTAAACAAATAGAAGAACTGAGAGAGGTCATTAAGAAGCAGCCACACGAGGGAATGTGAAACATGGCCTTTTGAGTTTGCAGTACTGTGATACCCACAGCAAAGATAAGTGATTATAGCACAATAAGCTTATTTGCACAAGGCATGTGACAGCAAAGGTTGTAGCAGTTGATGCGCTAAATGAGCAAAACACGAGAAAGTTATAAAACTGCAAAATTCTTCAGCGCACAATTCACAGAGCAATCCTCAGGCTCATTGCTCAAATAACAAGCAATGTCCTATAGAGTATTTAATTTCTCTGAAAAAAACCCTTGAATTTTAAGACTGATTCAGCAAAACTGGGATGCACAAATGGGGTACGTATTAGATTGCATAGGCCAAGATTTTCAAATTTGCCGACGGTATTTGAATGCCCAAGTCCCATTAATATTAATGTGAATTGCCCATCCGCTACGTGGATCTAAAAATCTCAGCTGTGCTGATTCCAATACAAGAGCACAGCTTTAGGAACAAACATGGACATTTGGGTCCTGTTGCAAAGCTCACCAAAGTCAATGGGAATCAATGGAAAGACTCTCATTGACTTCAATGAGTTTTAGATCCAGCTCTTGCTAGGTAACATGCCATTCACTTTGAACAGCTAAACATGTTTACATAGACATATGATAATTGGGCAATCTCTGTAAAGTGCTTTAAATATAAAAACCTGTTATATTAAAGATCAGGAAGGAAGGGAAGGGAACAGAGGAGAGAGAGAGAACAGGGATTATAGCCACCTATCATAATTCAATGCATCACAGAGAAAATGTATTCCTTTTTATCCAGTTAAAATGGAAATTGATACCAAGGCTGCAATTTTTCTGATTTCAGAGAAGCTGTACACACAATAATTCTGGGAAGTTAAGCTGATGCATCACAAAGTTTGATTAGACCAGCTGATCTGGTTAGGTCCAGTGATGGTGTTGCTGGTGTAGATATGTGGGTGAGTTGGCATCGAGGTTTGTTGCATGGGTTGGTTCCTGAGTTAGAGTTGTTATGGTGTGGTGCGTGGTTGCTGGTGACAATATGCTTAAGGTTGGCAGGTTGTCTGTGGGCGAGGACTGGCCTACCTCCCAAGGTCAGCTAACCAGATCAGCTACAACATCACCGGCTCATTCACCTGCACATCCACCAATGTTATATATGCCATCATATGCCAGCAATGCCCCTCTGCTATGTACATTGGCCAAACTGGACAGTCACTACGCAAGAGGATAAATGGACACAAGTCAGATATCAGGAATGGCAATATACAAAAACCTGTAGGAGAACACTTCAACCTCCCTGGCCACACAATAGCAGATGTAAAGGTAGCCATCTTACAGCAAAAAAACTTCAGGACCAGACTCCAAAGAGAAACTGCTGAGCTCCAGTTCATTTGCAAATTTGACACCATCAGATCAGGATTAAACAAAGACTGTGAATGGCTATCCAACTACAGAAACAGTTTCTCCTCCCTTGGTGTTCACACCTCAACTGCTAGCAGAGCACCTCACCCTCCCTGATTGAACTAACCTCGTTATCTCCACACTGATATATACCTGCCTCTGGAGATTTCCATTACTTGCATCTGAAGAAGTGAGGTTCTTACCCACGAAAGCTTATGCTCCCAGTACTTCTGTTAGTCTCAAAGGTGCCACAGGACCCTCTGTTGCTTTTTACAGATTCAGACTAACATGGCTACCCCTCTGATACTATCTATGTGTTGTACTCTTGTGTGATGGCTTCTCAGGACACTAAAAACTGTAGGTCACCATGCAATCCTTTGTCTGAGAGAGCGAGAGAGAGCGAGAGAGAGATTTGCTGATGCTAAATTGGATGACAGGTCCCTGCCACCCCAGTCTGTCAGCTCCTTCAGACAAACTCCTCAGGATTCTGTCGGTCTTACTTTACCTTGCAGTTAATACTTGGTTCCAGAGCCCCTAGAGCAGTGTTTCTCAAATGCGGCCACCGTGGTCGCATGGGGTACCAGCGGCTTTTCGTGCGGCCACGACAGCCTCCTGGGCGGTGATGGGGGGGGTGGGAAAGCATCGGCCCCTCCCCTTACCTCCTTGTTGCCCCTGGATGCGCCACCCTGCACTGCCTCTGGAGAGAGGTGGGACACAACACTGCAGGAGCAAAGTGAGTTCTTGACCCACATTGGGAGGAGGAGTTTGGGCAGCAGGCTCCAGTGGCAGGACTTCAGGAACCTGGCCATGCGGCCCCAGCCTCCAACCGTGGGGCAGCGGGTACTGACCCGCAGGTTCTGGCTGCATGGCAGCAGGTGCTGGCTCCCGGCTCCAGTCCAGGGCTTCGGCCACACAGTGGCAGGCGCTGGCCACAGGCACCAACTCCCAGCCCCAGCCACATGGCAGCGGGCTCCAACTGCAGGGCTCTGGGTGCCAATCCCTGGCTCTGGCCGCAGGGTAGCAGGTGCCGACCCCCGGCCCTGGCTGCACAGCAGCGAGCGCTGACTCCAGCCACGCAGTGACGGATGCTGACTCCTGACTCCAGCCACACACTCCTGGGCTCCAGCGCCCAGCTCCGGGCTCTAGCGGCAGGCTCCGATCCCTGGCTCCAGCCACGCAGTTTCTGTCCCCAGCTCCAGGTTCTGGCCGCGGGCACTGAGCCCCGGTCCTGGCTGCATGGCAGCAGACACCAGGCCCTGGCTCTGGCCACGCAACAGTGGGGCTCATCACCACTCCCATCGCCCTTCGTCCATGCTGCCTCCCATGGCCATGTATCCATCCCCCCCCAGGACCCTGCTGTCTCCCCCGGTCCCACATCCATCCCCCCATCGCCTCTGGCCCCTGCTGCCTCCTCCTTCAGCTCCCCTCCCCCCCCCACCACCCATCCAGGGCTTAATGGATCCTGGGGCTCACTGAGAAAAGTGATATTAACAAACATGCAAGTACTGTATCACTTTTCACAGCAGACTTACTAGCTATCTGAAAAGTGATACTTCTATGCTTGATAATATCACTTATCACTTTTCATAGCTTCCCAGGTAGCTTCTCAGTGTGCTGTGATACAGACGCTCCCCGACTATAACTCGAATTTTGCGTAAGTTAGAAACGTATCTCGACCGGGGGGGGGGGAACCCTCCTATTTCTAGCTTACGGAACTTTTTCCGTAAGCTCAGATTTGCATACGTCGGGTTTACATAACTCGGGGAGCATCTGTATAAACAAATATACAAATATCGCTTTTCACAGTAAGTCTCAGGACCCATTAAGCCCTGGATTGTGGGGGAGGGAGCGAAGAGGGAGGCAGCATTATTTTTGTTATTGAATCTGCCAAAACCCCCACCAATATACATCACAATGATTTGGATGTGAATCAGTGCATATTTAATTGTTTTTCCTAAAGTTAATGAAGTATTTTAGGGAAAAAGTATCAGTGCGGCCACCAGGGAGAGTTGGTAGCTGCACTCTGAGGCCACCAAAAGTTTTGTTGTGAGAACCCCTGCCCTAGAGAGCCTTCTCCCTGGAGTGTCTACCTCCTGTCACTGGACACTCACAGAAATTACCCAGTTTACTATCTCCAAAGAAACTGTGTGCACACCAGCACTGAGACAAATTTATAATATAATAAAACAAGAGTAAGCTTTTTTAACAAAGAAAAAAGATTTAAGGGAAACTGAGCAAGGATCATGGAAACAAAATTGATTACACATAAAACAAAAGTATAGCATGCTTGTAAAAAACTAAACATAACTTCAGCAGGCTACAATCCTCGTCTAAAGAAAAAATCTCACCTAAAGCAACTTCTCAGCATCATTAGCCCCCCACCTCCCTCCTCAAGCCAGGATCCAACTTTCATGGATGCAAAGAAGTGCTATCCTTTTTGGTTCCTCGGTGATGGACAATAAAATGGCTTTTCTCCCTGCTTCTTATAGTCCAGTAAACCTTTGAAATGTATTCTTGCTGTTTGTTCTCCGGAGTGCTGGTGCCATGCTGCTCTCTTATCCTCCTGTTAATTTGCCCATCCTGTCTATCTCAGATGCAAATGTAATCTCCATTGTATTTGGCCTACCCTGCTTACTTTACATTGGTGAAAAGAAGAACAGGAGTACTTGTGGCACCTTAGAGACGAACAAATTTATTAGAGCATAAGCTTTCGTGGACTACAGCCCACTTCTTCGGATGCATCCACGAAAGCTTATGCTCTAATAAATTTGTTAGTCTCTAAGGTGCCACAAGTACTCCTGTTCTTCTTTTTGCGGATACAGACTAACACGGCTGCTACTCTGAAACTTTACATTGGTGGTCAAGGTAGACAGGTAAATCAACAATCCTTTGCCTGGGAAAAAATTGTTTATCAACGCTGCCTGGTTACCTAGTTTAAATATATTTTTAATAGACACATACAACTTTTTCCATAACATCTGTACATACACAATGCTTATGATGACCAATATGATATAAGCTTTTATTTGATTCCTTACACAACATTCTTTATAGACAAATACTATGACATCAACATGTTAGGTGTACTGAGTTGGTCAGGCCTAATAGGGCTCATAGGGTCACACTTGTATATCCATTATTTTATACATGATGAATGAGAATGTGATTGGCCAAATATTCCTCAATTAATACAAGCATGTTCAACCACCACAGCTAGATTTAAGAAATGGCTGTTCCCAGCTTTCATCAGGTCTGAAAGACTAATGTTACAAGTGATGGACAAAATCAATCTTCAGTCCTCAAGACTGGTGCTTGGATCTGTAGTGATTATCTCAAATAACAGCAATTACTAGAGTAAAGAAGGACTAAATCTGTAATCAAGTAAGGATTGTAGAATTGGGCCCAAAATAGAAGGACTAGTGATATAAAGTATGAATCCCTGTCCCAATATGAAAACCTTGAAAACCCAGGATTTGTTTCCATTGTTAAAAGAGGGACAAAATTTTACAAAACTAGATTTGTTTCAGGTTTACCAGTCATTGGAGTTCAAGCAAGAGTCTTGATAATACATGATTATTAATATGCATAAAGGATTCTTCTGATATAATATGCTTCCATAGAACATGACTAGAATTCTGGTTACAGCTCAACTTAAAATTAACAAACATTACTGGATTTGAGTGGCGTGATATTTTGATCCAGGTGCAAATGCAAAAGCTCATTTGAGAAGACTGGAATCTGGGCTAAAGTGGTTTAAATGATTTCTAAAAGGTAAGAAAAAAGGACAAATGTACCTTTTTTCCATTCACCTAGGCCATCTGAGTGATGTGGAAGGCTTAACACCTCTCACAGGGAAATGTAATGTTATGTCAAAAGTCTCTGTGCCTAAGAATGCCACAGATCCTCTCTAGAACTGGCTAATTATCATGGAAAGTCTACAAAGCTACATACAATTTGTCTACATTAAAAAAAAATCTAACAACACAGTTCTTAGTAACTGGCATTGGACTAAAAATTGTAACAAGCTATTTGATCACATCAAAAAGTTACAGACACCTGCAAAGGATTTAAAAGAAAGTATGGCCCCAAGTTAGAACAACAGCTAGCATGTGATGCTTCAGCTGTAGGTATAGATGAAAACTTATCACCTAAAATAATATATGGGATCAAAAGACTAATTGCTTCAAATTCCAGGACCTTTGCTCAAGCATATGAAAACAAGACTCTCCCGCTGACTATTATATTTTGGAATCAGGAAATTCCAAGTTTCTCTATTGGAAGAAGTTACTTTGATTGCAGACCAGAAGCCTATTGTTAAAATTCTTGGACCAGAAATTGATAACCTGGCTGATACATTATAGAAATGGACACTGAAGCTAACCTCTTCTCACTACAATACGTCTAAATTACCTGAAAACCAAAGAAAGCTGAATTATCCTGTTGTCCATTTGAGATGAAAAGTTCAAAGCAGCCCTTTTTCACAATCTCTTTTTTTGGAACTATTACTAAGTACCCTGGAATCAGTGGCAGCAGAGATGAAATAAGGCTATTGGCTTGATTTTCTGTTGCCCTGCAGTTTATGCTGTCTTTTTAAAATCTGGGCAAAGTGGGTATGCAATGCTACCATCCTGTACTGGAAGTGTCTTACCTGCACTTTGCACTGGTGTGCAAGGCACAAAGGTTCAGGGCAATGCAAAGTCAGGCCCCTCCCATTCAAAAAGATGCAAGCCTGTATGTATACATTGGTTGAGTCCTCCTGCTCTGCAGCAGCCACAGAATGGATGCTGCAGGAGCTAATGCTGCAGCATGTGACTTTAACTCCCTTCCAGATTTGTGTGTTAAAAATGTGGGAGCTGAGCAGGGGACAGAGACATGGATACCATCCAGTCCTTGGTTTAATTCCCATAACACCTGCCTCTGTACCCACTCTGTAAAACCCAAATAAAAGAGCTTCTGTATGGTTACGGTTAACGGAGGTTAGTGCTGTAGATATAACAAACCCTTTCTTCCACGCAGTGAGAGGTGTAATTACATCTCAGTGTTTCAGAGTGGTAGCCGTGTTAGTCTGTATCAGCAAAAAGAACAAGGAGTACTTATGCATCTGATGAAGTGGGTTTTAGCCCATGAAAGCTTATGCCCAAATAAATTTGTTAATCTCTAAGGTGCCACAAGTACTCCTGTTCTTTTTACATCTCATAGGAGTCCCTCTCTGACCACAGTGCTAGAATGCTCTGGCCTCTATTATTTATCATGAAACATGAAAAAATCTTACATCCATGTTACGGTAGGATTAAAATAAATTAATTTAAAAAGGAATTAAATAAGATGTGGTACTCATCTGACTGGGAGCATTGCATAGATCAATGTGTGTGATGCTTTGGGATTAGTGTCCTCCAGAATTTAAAACATTTGTGGGATGCAACAGAGTCATCGTGGTCGAATTCAGATGTGACATAAATGGTGGTATAAGTAATCCACTGCCTAATGAGACTAAATTGGTGTAATTTATACACCATAGGCCAAATTCTCTATTGGTGTAAATAGTCTAAATTCCACTGAAATTAAGAGGTGCTGTGTCCATTTACAATTCAGAGAATTTGGCCTCAGGTAGGCAGTACAGTAGGCATGAGGCAGCAAAAGCAACTAACAGGAAAGTGTATGGCATTGCAAGAAAAAGTAGGTCCCTTTCTATTTTTTCTTATACCACTTAGATCCCCTGTTGCTTTCCTGCTTCAGCCCCAACTTCTCGCCCAATCAACATGTAAGTAGCATCAGCTTAGTCTTACTTTTATACCATCATTTACCCCCACTATGAATTTGATCCAGTGTGCAGAAGACATAAATATTTTTTAATATCCACTTCATGAATCCAGATCATGCAAACTTTCCACTGACTGACCCCTGCCTATGTGCCTTACCTGACTACAGGGAACACTTCTAGAACTGTACCTTAGGTAAAGAAAAACAGGTTCTTAATTTGTGAGAGTTAACACATGGTAACTAGCTTCAGGTAAAAGCCTGGTGAAGACAAAGCTGTTTGTTGTGTTCACCCAAGTTAGCAGGTTGAGTAACAGACTATGAGAGGAGCCTAGTCTTTATCTCAACATACTACCTTGTGTGAAAACAACAAACTGCCTTGTTTTCACAAGGGTTTTCCCTCAGGTTAGTTAACTTGAGTTAAGAACACACTTTAGTTTCCCCAGTGAAGACAAGGCCTAGATGTGAAAGGGCTGTTCGGCCTCACTCTAGGCCTACTCCTGACCCTGGCCTCTCTGCTGAGACTACCAACAAAGTTGCCCTGATAATTTGAGGAGATTTACAGCTCCACTCATTTCCCAGCATACTCTATTTAAAAACATGATGGTCCTGATTCTCCTTTCATTTACCCCCGTGTAAATCTGCAGTGACTCCACTGAAACCAATGGAACAATACATTGTATAAGTGAGTACAGAATCAGGCTGTGTTCACTGCTCAAGATTCTCCAAGGATTAGTGATTCTGAGTGTCTTCATTTGTAGGTGCCCAAATTGAGGCACCTTAAAGTGAGCCTGATTTTCAGAGGAGAAGGTTCAGCACTTTCTGAAAATCAGATCCCTTTAAGGTGTCTCAGTTGGGTACCCAAAACGGAGGTATCCAATATCACTTTTGAAAATCTGGGCCATATTTTAAAAGGATGTGTCAGTTTCTCAAACAGATGCAAAAGCAACAACCATTCATGTAGTTTGATGTTTACAGACTCATCAATCAAAAAGAAGCACTTTGATCACCTGACACGATTTAAACACCACACTTGATATCTGACACCAGACGAAGAGCATGCAGATCTAATAAATTTTTGGCTCCTGCAAATTTATTTTAAAAATATAAAAGAGGGTCAGTTATAAAGAAGTTGATTAATATGTACCCTGCTCAAACAGCCTTGAACATCTGTGTATTAAATTCATTTATTAAATTATACCAATCTGTATTTTAATGAGTAAAAGATACTTATTCTGCCATCCATCAAAATAAACTCAGGAAATACTTAACATTATAATCATTTTTCTTGTTTGAACACGAGTTATGAAATATGAATCCTGCACTAAGAATGCTGTACTTGCCATTATGATCAAATATGTTTTTACAGGTGCACCAAATATTCCGTTTTCCTTGCATTCTCAAACTGTTGAAAATATAAACCATGTTTTATATTTCTTAGGTAGGTAATATTGCCTTTTCCCCCTCACATGGCACCCATTATTAGTGAGTTATTACCACATCTTTTTTCATACACACTGCATATCCTAAAATTGCTTAGTAATGAAAATACAGATTTATGTAACATCTAGTGTCAAGTAACATTTAGGGCACACTTTAGTATTGAAAGGTTTGGGGGCACTAATAACATTCAAGTGCATGTTAATATTACCAGATAAGGTGTATACAATCTATTAGGCCAAGTTCAGTCTTTTACCACTTTCCTTTTTTCTTGTTAGAGGAAAGTCCACTTTTAGACACAACCAGGATAACGTGTATGCACTGAAGTTGTGCTGCTCATTGTTCTAATAGCTGTAATTTTTATTGCCATTTTTTCCCTTTCTTATCTTCCAAAAAAACCTGGCAGAAAGTCAGCAAGTCCAGCTGGAATAGCAGGTGAGCTAAGCTTCAGACTTCTTCACGATATCAGTTTGACACCATATCAAACAGTAATTCAAATCATTTAAAATATTTCTAACATCTATTTTTTTTAAAGGGCAGTCATTTAGGAAAATAGAGATTAGGGCTGAGAACCAGACATGCAAAGAAAATATTTGATAATGTAGAATGAAGAAGGGTAAGATGACTCTGGGGGGACAGATCAGCTGGTGTGAACCCGCAGGCCTCTATTGATTTCAATGGAGCTACAACAATTTGCCCAAGCTGAAGATCTGGCTTGGAGTTTCAAATACACAGATCAAGCTAGCCATATTGGCAAGCAAGACCCCAATTCTGCTTTCACTAAAGTCAATGAAAGCTTTTCCTTTGAGTTCTATGGGAGCACGTTCAGACTGTAAAATAATGCATCGACAGCAGAGCCAGCACACCATAAAAAAGCAATCACATTCTGGAAAGTAAATGTAACCTATATTTTACCCATTTTTCCAAAACAAATGGATGGGGGGAGAAAAAAAACACTTGACACATTATTTGTTGGGGGGCAGGGCAGTAGGACCCCTTCATCAAAGCAATCGCTTTGTACAGTTGCAACCAGAATTTAAATTGCCACCCTGCCAGAATTCCAGCTGTGACAGAGTCAATCCCTTTAATGGGAACATGGGAAAGAGCTGATGTGAAGGAGGACAAAGAGGAAAAACTGTAAATCGAAATTCCAAGGCGAGTGAAACAGAGCAATAGCGCTGTAACGGCAGGGTGATGCCCAAACAAAAGTGGCATCAGGAATGGAACAAAATTAATACAATCATAACTTGGAGAGAAAATTGGAAATTTAATCTATTTAATAAGAACTCTTCCCATTCCTATTGTACTTCTGTTTCTGCTCATCTTTTTTCTATTTAACCCAGTAGTGAATCTCTTTTCCAAAACATTTCTTATTGAAATACCCACTATTTTTTCCTCCACCTGAAACTATGCCAGGTATATAGATTCATAGAATTTAAGGCCAGAAGGGACCATTATGACCATCTAGTCTGACCTCCTGAATAACACAGGCCAAAGAACCTTGCCCAGTAATTACTGCATCAAGCCCATACCATATGTTGATCTATAGCATATATTTTAAAAGACACCTAATCTCGACTACAATCACATAGAATCATAGAATCATAGAATATCAGAGTTGGAAGGGACCTCAAGAGGTCATCTAGTCCAACCCCCTGCTCAAAGCAGGACCAATTCCCAGCTAAATCATCCCAGCCAGGGCTTTGTCAAGCCGGGCCTTAAAAACCTCCAAGGAAGGAGACTCCACCACCTCCCTAGGTAACGCATTCCAGTGTTTCACCACCCTCCTAGTGAAATAGTTTTTCCTGATATCCAACCTGGACTTCCCCCACCGCAACTTGAGACCATTGCTCCTTGTTCTGTCATCTGCCACCACTGAGAACAGCCGAGCTCCATCCTCTTTGGAACCCCCCTTCAGGTAGTTGAAGGCTGCTATCAAATCCCCCCTCATTCTTCTCTTCTGGAGACTAAACAATCCCAGTTCTCTCAGCCTCTCCTCATAAGTCATATGCTCCAGACCCCTAATCATTTTTGTTGCCCTCCGCTGGACTCTTTCCAATTTTTCCACATCCTTCTTGTAGTGTGGGGCCCAAAACTGGACACAGTATTCCAGATGAGGCCTCACCAATGTCGAATAAAGGGGAACGATCACGTTCCTCGATCTGCTGGCAATGCCCCTACTTATACAGCCCAAAATGCCGTTAGCCTTCTTGGCAACAAGAGCACACTGTTGACTCATATCCAGCTTCTCGTCCACTGTGACCCCTAGGTCCTTTTCAGCAGAACTGCTACCTAGCCATTCGGTCCCTAGTCTGTAGCAGTGCATGGGATTCTTCCGTCCTAAGTGCAGGACTCTGCACTTGTCCTTGTTGAACCTCATCAGGTTTTTTTCTCCCAAAGTGTAAGTTGTTCCAATGGTTAGTTACTGTTTAAAATGTATGCCTTATTTCTAGTCTGAATTTTTCTAGCTTCACCTTCCAACCAGTTGATATCATCATGATGAGAGATAAAAAACATTCTTTAAAAAAAAATATCTATTTAAAATGTGCCCATTCCCTGCTCTTGGCAAATGTACAAATCTTCAGCATCCAAAAGAAAATGTTGCACCCTCCTGGCAAAGTGGAACTGACAAAAACTCTCTTGGTCACTACCACTATCTTGCCACCCAGAAGTAGCTGAAGATCTAGTAGGCCCCCAAAATTGCAAGCCTACATTCAAAGGGCAGACAAACTCCTCCCAGAGGAGGAGACAATATCACGTCTAGTCTTGTCTGTACTAAAACATTTATGCAAATAAGTCACAAGGAATAATTTAATTAATCGGATTACCCTCTTTTGCTATGTGTATGTTACAGTGTATTTGACTTTATTCATTATTTGAAATTATTCTCAGTTTCTAAGCTTTTATTCTGTGGATTGGTTGGAAATATTCAAAATTCAGGGTCTGTTATTTAGTTGTGATAGTCGACATGGCCCACATGGATTCATATCAAAATTCAAATATTAATGGAATTTTCCCCCTGGTTATTTGACCAGCTCTAATAAATGCAATTTAGATAGCAAGAGGTGCTATAAGAACTCAAGCCCTCATCCTGTGATTAACAAAATGTGTGGTGCCCCCGCAGACCGCAATTATCTTTACTGGGGTTCCACGTGAACACAGGAGTCTGCCCACATGGAACACATTGCAGGAACAGTGCCTTGGACTTCAAGGTCCCTTGTAAATACTTAATATAAGCACAAAGACAAAAGCTGTGTTAAGCAGCAACCAAAAAAGCCTGCAAAGATCGGCCACCTAGCATTTCAGCTAATGACTGAACAAAGAATTACCAGAAACCTCAGGGATGCTCTAAAGTGCTGACTCAAGGCATGGAATTTCTTGTTGGAGGTGCTCTTTGCTGCAGGTTTCACCGTATGTTTATTTCATTCCTTTTATAGAGTGCAAGGAATATCTTGATTAGCAGAATATTTTATCATAAATTAAGAACTAGCATAAACATTAAACCCCATTATCAACTTTTTGATGTTTGGATTAGTTTGGTTATTTCCTCCCTCTCTCCATTCCCTTCCCCCTCCCCCTTGAGTTAGCTATTCTGCTTTTTCTCACCTGGCCAAAATCCGGAAGTGAAATGCTCTACACCTCTGGTTACATAGATTCCTTGACTGTCTGCCATCACAGGCAAACTCAGACAGAGGGAAGTTTTATTTTTGAGTGTGGGTGGCCATGATGTTCATATGAAGAATCAGCAGAAAGGATATTATTTTTTCACTGTAAAGGAAGTTAGAAGGCCCCAGGATACATTTTTATAGGAAAAGTTTGTTAAGAAAAATTAAATTAAGACAATAAAATGGGAGAAAGGAATAATAGTGTGAGTGCTTGGCAGTGCTCCGCAGACTCACCAGCTGTTAAATGGACAGGCAGAGTGGAGCCATTCAGGCCATAGCTTGTAGCCTGGAGAATGTGGACTCTTTATCCCCAGACAAGAAACCAATTCATTTCCCTCCCCACCCATTACAAATATGATTTAAAATAGTCTTTTGAGTTGTGTGTGTCTGTAATAATAGTCAGGCTAATAACAATTACTGGATATTATTACTCTAAAAAATCCAAGTAAAGTCAATCTATCTTGGGTATTTCTGCCATTTTGGTTCTACAGGCCATTATTATTATTATAGTGCCTTGGTGCCCCAGTCATGCATCAGGGTGCTAGGTGCTGTAGAAACAACAAAAAGACAGTCTCTTAAGCCCCAAAGGAAGGCCCAGGCTCTCGATTACTAACTACAGGGATACTGAAATCAAAAAAGCTATTAAATGTTGGTTTTTCTTGGTTGGTTGGAGGTTTTTTTGGGGTGAGTTGGGGTGTTCTTTTTAATTTTAGTTTAAAAAATCGATTATATTACCAATATTACCTCTCCTTCCCCTTATACCCGCCCCTGCACACACCTACAGATCTCCACCGCTTAAGTACCTGACTTTATTAGCCAATCCAGAAGTAGGAGTAAGGAGCTCCTGACTGAAATTTGCACAGATATTAATTGGGGAGTTATTGAAAACCTCGGTGAGCATAGAGAAATAACACAAAGATACTGATATTAGAATCATGGGGGAAAAAACCTAAATCAATGAGATTCAGTCTGGGAAAATGCAACCTAATACATCTTAAGACAAATACTCCAAAATATAGACATTTAGTTCAATCTTAAGGAGATACCTAGAAAGCAACAATGCTGAAAAGACTTGGTGGTTAATAATGAACAACAAATTATATCTGAGTTTGCAGTGCTATATAGCAGGAAAAGAGGCAAGTGTAGTTCTGAACTGAATGTACAAAAGAAGCAAGTCAAGGCTAGTAATTAGAGACCTGGATGAACAACAGATTTTTCAGTCCTTTGGAAATTTGGAAAAGTAAAAAAAAAAAATTCCTTTCTGGTTGGACCAAAAACAAACATTTTTTTAAATTATTGGCAAATCTAGATGTAAAAAAAAAATAGTTAAGGTTGAACAAACTGTTTTGTTCAATATAAAACAAAAAGTTTTAGTTCAATTGTGAGTATTTTTAAATGTTTTTGATTTCTTTTAAATAAAATTAAAGGACATTTCTACGTTTAGGTTGAAAATTTTCACCCAAATCTACCGGTAACTATCTTCTCCATTTGGCTCCTACAATATTGTGTTGAGTCACAAGTACCTAAATCTCTGAAAGATATTAACAACTTAAAGGGATCCAAGCATCTGGAGAAACTGATATACAATGAATGATTTATATAAATATATCTAAATATATAGAGCTTGGCAATGAGAGGACATGACAACCCTCTAAAATATTTGAAAATTTTAAACACTGAGATTGTAGAAGAATTATTTATTGTGATACAAGTGATTATATCTAGCTATAATGGGATAACTTAAGAAAGGGAAAATTTAGCTTGAATATCAAGGAAAAATAAACCTTCCTGGGGGTGAGATCTATTCACGTGGAATAGTGTCCAATGGAATACTGAGGAAACTGCAAAATTTCGGACATTTAAAACAAGACCGGAGAAACTATTAAGAATTACTTTGTAGGAATAATTGCATAAAGTAAAGGGTTGTCAGGAGCAGCACAGATACTGCAGCCAGATGATTACAATCGATAGATGTCATATACACCTCTACCCCAATATAACGCTGTCCTCGGGAGCCAAAAAATCTTACCGCATTATAGATGAAACCGCGTTATATCGAACTTGCTTTGATCCACCGGAGTGCGCAGCCCCGCCCCTGCCGGAGCGCTGCTTTACCGCGTTATAGCCAAATTTGTGTGATATCGGGTCGAGTTATATTGGGATAGAGGTGTACTAATTTACAGTGAAATGTGTCTTGAGCGATCACCAAAAGGATCAGCAAAAATTGATTATCTAGTAAAACTGGTTTTCAATGAAATGTCAAATGAAATTATGCCTTGGAGATACTGGACAGTAGACTCTTAAGACAAAGGTTTAGGGGGTTGTTTATGGGGGGCAGTCCTTAGTGCAAGGTTTAGGAAGGAAATAAGTATTTCTGTTTTCACTGCATTCTTCATCAGTTGTATAGTATATTGCCTTAGGCAATGGATACATTGACACTAATTATAGTTTGCATTACTATTCAGCTTAACTCACTTCTGCAATTGGTTTTGGTGCTGACATGAAAATAAATGAATACCAAAATATTTAAACAAATGTTTTGTTTAGTGGAGAACGTAGTCATAAATAACATTCAAATGATGTAAAATGGCAGATAAGCTTCTGTTGCTGGGTTGCTTTTCATCAAAACCCATGGTGTGATTCTTGAGGAAAACAATCAAATACAATCCAAAGAACTCGGAGAGGCTGTCCCTAAATACCATAAAGCTTCACAGTGGATATATCTGCAGAGAAATTTTAACCTCAGAAAGAATATGGGAATGACCAAGAAACTTACACCACATTGAACAGAAAGGCCTAGTGGGAGCTTCACAGAGACCTCAGAACTGTATATGGCAAAACAGAAGACCCCAGAAAAAGATATTTAGAGTGGATGTCCATCAATTGCTAAATTAAGCCACTGTAATTCCGTAAGTAGCATTGGGGTATCACAACAGCGCATAATCACTTGTGTGTTTTACAACTATGAAGCCACAAAAAAAGCATCCCCTGCTTTCCCATTGAGCTACAGAACACTGATATGCAAAGCCCATCCTGTAATCCAGTTGGACTTTGCCACTCTTAATCCAAAGAGTACATTTTGTTCTGATTGGCCCACATCAGCTCTTCAAGATGAAGACTGTTAGCAAACCACTGAATAAAAAGGCTTGATGCAAATCTCTTCCCACAAGCTGAAAAACTCATGGTCAGGTCAGGAGATGAGATCCAGTGGCTGGACTCTGAGGACTCGTCTGCTGCTAGACACAAAGATTTATCACTGATAAACACCTTATTGGCATTTTCTTTTAAGCCCCTAAAGGAAGACTGCAGCAATATTGGAACAAAACTAGACTTGTAAAACTACACTGTGCTGTGTGAAGTTTTTACCTGTATTAAAAGGCATTGCAAAATGTCAGCTGAGCTGGAGAATTTATCCACATATTGGTTCCATATGGTTAATAACAAAGACTTTTAGATAAGTATCCCCTTTTTACAAAGTCATGACTTGTTTATTCTAAGGTAGATGGTACTCAGAAAGTACACAGCTGAATTATAAATCCTGTAAATTATTTAGCTGTATGATGTTTGCAGTGTTGTTGTAGATGTGTTGGTCCCAGGATATTAGCGAGACAAAGTGGGTGAGGTAATATCTTTTATTGGACCAACTTCTGTTCCAATATGGATATTCTTCAAAGGTATGACCTGAAGAAGAGCTCTGTATAGCTCGAAAACTTGTCTCTTTCACCTAAAGACTTTGGTCCAGTAAAAGTTATTACCTCACCCACCTTGCCTCTCTTATCTGTATGATGTGTAACTTTAACACCTTTCACCTTAAACAATAGGAAAGAAATTTGAGACTGGAAAATTCATTACATTAGTTCAGCATAGCACTAAAATCATAGAATCATAGAATATTAGGGTTGGAAGAGACCTCAGGAGGTCATCTAGTCCAATCCCCTGCTCAAAGCAGGACCAACAACCACTAAACCATCCCAGCCAGGGCTTTGTCAAGCCGGGCCTTAAAAACCTCTAAGGATGGAGATTCCACCACCTCCCTAGGTAACCCATTCCAGTGCTTAACCACCCTACTAATGAAATAGTGTTTCCTAATATCCAACCTAGTCCTCCCCCACTGCAACTTGAGACCATTGCTCCTTGTTCGGTCATCTGCCACCACTGAGAACAGCCGAGCTCCATCCTCTTCGGAACCCCCCTTCCGTTACTTTAACAATAAACTGTGTTTACATTCAGTGAACAGACAGACGAAAAAGCAGATGTGCTTAACACAATTACAGCCCAGAGAGAACATATGATTTCTAATGTCATACAAAATTATCACTTTTCAGGCAAAGAAAAAGAAGAATATGATTTATAAAATAAAGAGTTTACCACTATTTTAACATTTGGTCAAAATAATAAAAATGTTTATAGTAAACCAAGATTAGGGTTACAAATTGCCTGTAGTTACACCTACTAGTACAGTTGAGTAAATAACTGATTTTTATTTTATTTTTTGGTTCACTGGCAGTTCTGGAAAAAAAATTAAAAGCAGTTTGAGTGAAACCAAATCAGAAAATTCCAAAAAACTGCAGCGAATCAAAGTTTTGGGTTGAACTAAACATGTAGGTCAGGCCAAAATGTTTAGTTTCTCGGCATTCTTAAAGGGATGGATTCACAAAATAGTTGGAGGTGGTGGTGCTGACACCCTCGCTATAACTTTTAGCACTCGCCTGGGATGTGGGAGACAGGTTCAAATCCTCACTTTGTCAAGTGGTTGTTTTGTGAGCAGCGTAATTATTCTGGAATAAAGATACTTTTTGATTCTGGAATACAGTGTCCACCCAGGGGAGTTATTTCAGAATACCTAGATTATACAAGAATATATATAGCAAAATAGTCATTCCTTGAATAACTATGTTGGTCAATTATCCCCCCTCAACTAGGCAGAGAAGACCTTGCAGTTAGTGGTGGTGTGTATGTATAAGAAAATGACTTGACTATGAATTACTGTTATTTAGGAGTGCAATTTTTATTTGGATCAGTAGTACAGTAATTAAGTAGTTTAAATAACTTCTAATTCATGTAAAAATCCTGATCTAAATGGATGGATCCATACTTCTATATTTGGATCAAAATCACCTCCCTAGAATTGTACAAAATTTAGCAATGTACTAAAATTTTGAAATATTTTGTAATTTCATTTATTAAAGGGTGTTAACACCTGCATTAAGCTCATGCATTTAAACATTGTAAACAATATTGTACAACCATCTTTATTTTACTTTCTGGTACTTTATTAATCTATCTTAAGCTTCTATTTTTAATTAGTAAATTTATATAGTTCTAATTTTCTAAAGCCTGTATATTAGCAAAGCAACCGAAAATCCAAGAAATTAATCAGAAACCTGGTATGGATAATTGCTTAATTAAAATCACTGAACCAATGTGTTTTGTACCGCACCTTCTCTAATATTCTCACATTGCACAGTTTTGTTCATTCATCCTGTTTTATTTAACTTTGTAGTTTCTTTCTTTTATGGGCTGCACAATCCATAAAAATTTTGTGGATGCTCATTTACATAGAATGAATATTTACCCTTGTCCCTTGATTTGTGCATTTCTCTTCTCTTCTTTAGCTTGACGGGGTTGCTAAAATTATAAACCATAACATGCCCTGGTGATTGGTGCTGAGTGCTCTCAGAAAGATTGTGTGCTTGTTAGAACTGAAATTACCATTTGTTTCAAAACGTTCCAGGGAATGATTGCCCAGTGAGATAATGTAAGTTGAGTAAAGAAAACTTCAAACAGAATTTAAGGACAAAGGCATTGGGTGGTAATGCAGAGTGACCTTGTGTATTTAACAGAAATGTGATGCATTGAGTAGGGAATCCCAGTTTGTGGATTGCAATAGTAGTCTTCAAAAACACTTTTCTTGCTGTCACATTGACACTATAATAAAAAAAAACCCAGTAGTGGTTACAATTCATGTTTTTAAACAGTCCCAGCAATTTTTTTTATTCAAGCTCAAGTAATTTTCAGATCAAGATACATTATAAAAATAATTAGGCACAATATAAAGATCAAACTGATATATAGTTTAAAGCTTTTCTTTAAGAGCCTGTGGTTTGGACCATGTTGAGGTATTATCAATCATGCCTTTAAACATAAATTGCTCATAGATATTGAGCCTGATTCAAAGCCCATTGAAGCCAATGGGATCTGGACTTTAGCTTTTAAAAAAGAGAAGAAAGAGATATGTTGCTATAAATAAAATGTTTATATAGAATGAACTCTATGAAAGAATCTAATTATATCCAATAATAATGGAAACTTATATATTATGCAATATATTAGTAGTTATGATGAATAGCTATTCCCTTACCTCCTACTACATCTGCTGTTCTTTTTCTCTGTGTTTTTGTATCCTTTTGAGAAAGTTAGGATAGTATTTGAATTTGATGTTTAAATCTGGGAGTCAAATTCATCCCTTGGTCAACTTCATTTTACTTGTTTTTTCTGTTGTAGCAGCTAGTTGTTCCAGCCCTATTGTGCTAGGTGCTATATGAACACATAACACGAGACAGTTACTGCCCCCAAAGAGTTATAATCTAAGTTTAAAATAAGAGAAAACAGAGGGAATGCAACAGCCAGGGGATTGCAAGGTAACAATGACAGAGTTCAGAGTAGCAGCCGTGTTAGTCTGTATCCGCAAAAAGAACAGGAGTACTTGTGGCACTTTAGAGACTAACAAATTTAACAAATGACAGAGTGGGCCACATCCACCATGACTGAATTGGCCTCGTTAGCACTATAAAAAGTAATTTCCCCTCTGCTGATATTCACTCCTTCTTGTCAACTGTTGGAAATGGGCCACATCCACCCTAACTGAATTGGCTCATTAGCACTGACCCCCCCACTTGGTAAGGCAACTCCCATCTTTTCATGTGGTGTGTATTTATACCTGTCTACTGTATTTTCCACTCCATGCATCTGATGAAGTGGGTTATAGCCCATGAAAACTTATGCCCAAATACTTTTGTTAGTCTCTAAGGTGCCACAAGGACTCCTCGTTGTTATTTTTAATGACACAGTAAAGAGCAGAAGTTACTCATTAATAGTTGATCTATAGAAAAAAAAACCTTGCCAGCAGCAGCCAGAAGCAGTCATTACAGGGAAAATCCAGCTTCAATCTGTATCCCTAGGCTGGAGCATGTTCAAGTTACTCTTTGTGGATGGTGCATGCATGCTCTGGTCAGCACCAGGAGCTGTGAGGGGATGGAGCATGCTCAGTGAGGATGGAATCTTTGGAGATTTTACTTGTTAAGAAATAGCAAGTCTCTACTGAGCATGTGTGAACTGCACTTTTTCAAAGGCTTATAACTTGGCCAATGTAGGCACCTTTTCATGGGGACAGCACAAGACTCATCCCTGGCATTAGAGCATGTTAAAGAAAAGATCTCAAGAATTTTTTTAACATGGGCAAAACAATGTATTTTTTTCTGCCATCATTCTCAGGAATGATTGAACCATTTAGGGTGAAATTTTCCAAAAAACATCTAGCCTGAGGCAGACATTCAGCATTGAAAATTTCAGCCTAAACAATTAAAATTTGACAAAGTTAAACTAGGGGGTTATAATGGAAAGTATCACACAACCTTAATATGAGGTACTTCAAGCTTTGCCTATAAACCTTTAAATGTGTTAAAGTTTCATCTATAGACACATGAATATAGCTCTATATAGGCTGTCCCATCAAGGCACAGAAAAGGAGGAAAAGGCAAAGAAAAAAGAAATGAGATGCAGGCCATTTCTCTTCCCCAGTGTACCAAGCATTAAAACCTGCTTTGTCTTGGTCCAATAATTCCAGCACACAAAACTTAGCTTGTTTGCTTCAGCCAAGAGAAAAAAAAACTAATTTACAACATTTCTTTTAGGCAGTTTTTCAGTTCTTCCTTGCTTCTCTACCTTATGACATGATTTTGGTAGGCAATCATTTCCTCTTCTTTTCCTCTCAGGGCCTATCTCTTGACATTCCACTGACTCCTTTACATATCACTGTTTTAATTAATCCCCAGTAAACCCATTGTCTGCCTACCTTACTGTGTAACACAAACTGCTTTTATGTCCTTGTTATATAGCTTTGTCATTTCCCCCACTGTCCACTTCCAAAATACAGAAGTGAACTTCTCCTCAATGAGGCCAAAGAATTTTTTTTGGAAACTTTTCCAGTTTTAATATGTTTAAAAATATTATGAGAATGTTCAAAAATGAACTTCAGATAGGTTTCCAAAACACCATGAGTAAAATCCCTTGCCCACTGAAGTCAATTTCAAGACTCCTGTTGACTTCAGTGGAGAAAGGATTTTGCCTCAAAACTTTAATATTCCTTTTCTGATTTTTACCAGATTTATAGGAAACACTCTCTCCTGGGATTAGATGCAGTATGTGAAATTCAAGGAAGATCAGGTTCCCTCTTTAGCCAAGGTAGGGTGGTTGAAAATTAGACATGCATTGATTTCAAGAGGGAACCATTAAGAGAATCTAATCTGACCTTTAGCATAACTCAGGAAATAGAACAGCAGCTGCTAATTTCTGCATCAAACCATAACTTGTGTTTGAGTGAGAGTATATCTTTTAGAAAGACATCCAGTTTTGATTTAAAGACTTCAAGTGATGGAGAAGCCATCACATCCCTGGGCAGCTAGGTTCCACCATAAAAACGGAGTGGCCACCATCTGGCTGCAATGTCAAGCCAGACATTCAGTCCATTAACTTCAGTGAAAGATTCGCCTGTATAAGGACTGAACATGGACTGAGAAAGAAGTTCAGGATTTGGCTCATATACAGTAGAACAGTCTCTGTGGCGAGGAAGAGCAATTTGGATTAAAGGTTTATATAAATAAATATAATGTAATGTAACTTGTAAATATTGCTTCCATTATTTACCAGAATGCCAGGCGGTAAACTCACAGTTCCTTGCTGTTTTAGATAAAACATAAGAAGGAACTGACTAAAGGATACATTTTAATACCTAACTGCCAGGGAGAGTTAATACAGTTGCACCTATAACAACATTTTTATTAAATCTTTATTATGTTGTATTAAAAAAAAGTCCCCTCCGCCCTCAGGTAGTTGGTTGATGCCCAGTTTTCAAATGAAATATTTATGAAGTTCTTTGTTTAGAAGTTTAATTGTATCTGTAAATTACTTTCATATGTTTATAGTGCTTTAGCCTCCAATATAAATGCCATATGATGCTCTATCATACTGTCCGGAATAGTCATTATGCATTTCACCATCACAACTGTTATATAACAATGAGCAGAAAAAAAGGACAAAAGGATAACTAAGTTAAAACAGACCCTATACATACTTATTTAGTTGGTAATACAGATCATATCTGCAGCAAAGTGTGCTTCTAATCATGTAAAGTTGCATAGTTATTGTAATACTTTCCATATTTAAACTCTCAAACAATTTATATTATTATAAAAAAGGATACTAAAACTCACTCTGCATTCACCCTCCCCTTTCCACTTCCATGTCATAAGTTGGGGAAGGATGATCTTGTGGATATAGAGCAGGGGTAGAATCAGAAGATCTAGGTTCTTTTCCTGGAACTGTCACAGATTTCCTGCTTAAGGGTCAGAGAAACCCTTCCAGTAGTAAAATTTGTAAGGGGCAAGAGAACTTCACAAGGCCGTGTTACTTTTCCAGTTAATGGATACAATTTTCAAAAGTGCCTAAGTGGCATTTTCAAAAGTGGCTTAGGTACTTTTGGCACCAAAATCTCATTGAAAATGAAAGGGATTTAGGCTCCTAAGAGCACTTAGGTTTTTTGAAATTTTTACTGAGTGCTAACATGCACTTCACCAGCCCTGATTCCACTACCCGCTATTTATTAGTAATCTGCCCAGCCCCCCTTCTGTAAGGCCTAAGGAAAAGGCAAGAAGATGCCTGACATCTCCCATAGGCCATCTCTATGGCTAGCCCTCCAGGGTTCTAAGCCTGATTAGAGATCACGCCTTGAGGTCCCCACTTCAGTCCTCCATAACTTCAAACATGTAGATTCCTCACCTCCAAATGTGTAGTGCCCAGTCAGCCCACAGAAACAGTGCTATGCCTAGTGTGACACCATACTAATTATCCCAACCCTGCTGTGCAGAGTGTCACTCTAGTCCTGCATGTTTGGCTTTAGGCGGGTTGAGGAGCATTTAGAGGACGAGAGTGGTGGACCCTAATGGGACAAATTTACGGGCAGGGAGAAATTATGGGTTCACAGAGAGGAGGAGTGGGGAACTAATGGATTTGGGGGATGCCAGAGAAGAAAGGTTTGACATGCAGGGTTTATTTTTAATGACATTTCTATTGAAATATGCAAATTGGGTCATGATGTCATTTGCATAAAGTTGCTAGATTTCCAGTCCTATCGCCTTAACAGATGCTTTATAAGGTCTAAAATATGAACCTACAGAGTGAACATCAGTTCACAACTGTGGAAAACTTGTTTTTGCAGCCTGACAAAAAAATAACTCTTCACCAACTTAACAGATGGTCAACATATGAATGAAAATAGGCTCTCCTGCCTGCCTCAAAAATAGTAAATATGTTTCTGTTACTTTTGCTTTCTTGGCTGTAAATTCTTATCACATCCAGCTGCTGGCAAAATGTTCCCTCCACTTATTGAAAAGCCCACCTGTTCCCATTTTTATTTAAACAAACAACAACATGTGAAGCATCATTTTAAGGTAGCAATGAAAATGTTATGTGGAAGACCACAGTTTTCCTATACTGTTATGCTGTGAAATGATACAGTTTCTTATTGTAACTGTGGTTCTTTAAGATGCAATGCAGACATGTATTCTACTTAGGAGTGTGTGCACCCAGTGCACCAGAGCCAGATAATTTTGCATAGCAGTACCCATAAAGGGGAGTCACTTGTGCCTTGTGGCCATAGCTCCGCCCCCGGCTATATGAAGTAATGCTGCCTCAACCCCCCTCAGTTCCTTTGCACCAAACACCCAGAGACTAGACTCCAATACTGAGGGGACAGAGGGTGGTTTGTGGAAAATATGTCTGCATCACATCTCAAAGAACCACAATTACAGTAAGTAACCATGTCTTCTAATAGATGCAACCATGTGTTTTACTTAGGTGACTCACAAGCATCACAGGCGGTGGGACTCAGAGCCTATTTAAACAAGAACTGCAGGACCCCCCTACCAAAGTTGCCATCTGCTCTGGATGCCATGGTAATGGCATAATAGTTTGTAAACCAAAGTATCCATGACCACACAGCAGCCCTGCAAATCTCCAGTATTGAGACATCACTTAAGAGCACTATTGACATAGCTTGTGCTCTTGTAGAACCTGTAGAAGGGGTGTAGCTGAAGCTGTTTCATCTGCAGTCTTGATGCAGGAAGTTATCCACTTAGAGATCATCTGTGAGGAAACTGCCTGTCCTTCATACAGTCTGCATATGACACAAAACAGATGAGGCGAAGCCCAAAAGGGTTTAGTCCTGTCCAGATAAAAGACCACACATGGTCTGATGCTTAATGTGTGAATGTGCTGCTCCTCTGGAAATGAATGTGGCTTAAGAAAAAACACAGGCAAATCACCTGGTTTATATTAAACTGAGAGACCACTTCAGACACAAATTTTAGGTGCGGCCACAACATCACTTTGTCTTTGGAGAATTGAATATAAGGAGGCTCTGCCATCAAAGCCTGCAACTCACACTCTCTCCTCGCAAATGTTATTGCCACAAGGAATGCAGTTTTTGACATGAGAGGAGAGGCCAGTGGTTCAAACGGAGGTCCCATCAGAGCCGCTCATACCATATTAAGGTCCCACAAGGAAACTTGTTCTCTCACTGGTGGGCGGAGATGTGGGATTCCTTTTAAGAATCTCACCCCCATGGCATTGGAAAACACCAATCTTCCATAAATGGATGGAGGAAAGGCTGCTAGATGCACCCTCAACCAGCAAAGCATAAGACCCGATGACTGAAGGTGCAATAAACACTCTAAGATGTTTTAGATAGTAGCCATTGTCCGTTGAACTCCACAAGCCAATGACCACATTGATAAACGCTTCCATTTTGCCAAATAGGCCATCTTGTTAAAGTGTTTTTTGCTACTGAGTAGGACCTGGTTTGAACAGCCACCAAACATCATTCTTCCCCCTCATTCCACCATGGAGCAGCCAAGCCAATCTGATGAGGGCCTCCGTGCTGAAGCAGGGCGCGTGGCTTTTTCAAGCAGGTGCTGCTTTAGGCAAAGGTCCCTAGCCACCTAGGTCTATTTCGTGAATCATCTACAATTCGAACACCACTCCTTGACATGGGCCTCACCCAAGCAAAGCAAGCACCACATGTGGGGATCACTGTTGGGGATCGCTCCCCCACACGATGGACAATGTATGAATCCCAGTGAGGGCACCACAGGGGAATATTTAACTACATGCAACTAAGATTAAATCTAACTAATGCTAAGGGTACTAACTATATACAACTAGAAAAAAACACACTAAAACAGTGAGAGATTGTGAAGCTAAGACCACATAGAGCTTTGACTCCAGCCATGGGACAGTAAGAAGGAAGTGAGGAGGTCAGGGCAGCACCCCGTCATATAACCAGGGTCAGGATTATGGCCACAAGGCACAAGCATTGCCACTCTATGGGTACTGGTAGGTAAAATTCTCCAACTCTGGTGCACTGGGCTCACATACACCTAGAAGGAATACATGGCTGCATCTACTTGAAGAAGAAGTAAAGGCTAATGTAAAAGGGGGAAAGGTTATTCAGGAGGGTATCAGTGAATAGACCAGTAATTGAAGAGATGGAAACATTTAGATGATACTGGATGGAGTTGGTTGATATTTTGTGTATGAAACTTTTTACATCAAAAAAGGCTTTTTGCAAAACATTGTTGATATTATCAAAATTTTCATATTTTTTTCAAAATTTTCCATGACATTTTATCACAATTTTTACTGCAATTTTTTTTTCAAAATCTTTATTCAAATTTTTCATTTACCAAATCCCTGGTTTTCCTTAAGTAAGTGGAAGAGGGGATGGTAATGGAGAATTGGTAAACAAAAGGCTTCTAAAATAATTTTAAAAACATGTTGATATAAATATCAATACAATTTCAATTTAAAAAATCAGCTAAATAATCACAAAAACCAGAAAATAGGTCAACTTTGCATTTTCCCATTTTCACCCAGCTCTAATACTGGACTTGAGTCTCCTCTTAGTCTCATTTTACATTGCTGTAACTCCAGTCATTCTGATGGACTTACTCGTTCATGCCACTGAGAAGAAAATCATAACCATTGCATTAAATTCTTTACTTTATGAAATTTTTTTTTTTTTTTTTTGCTTTGCCGTGGTTGGTCATTCCAAAGAGAGAGAGACAAAATTTCTAATGTGTACTTAATAATATGATAAAGGTTTTCTTTTTGGGAAGAGAGTCAATATTTGTCCTCCTTGATTTGGCTTGTTTCACTTTAAAAATCAGTATTTCTGGTTAAAATGGTTTGGAAATGATAAAGAACACAGTCAGGGGTTATCTTCTTTGTTGGCATTAGGTTTGATTGTATTGTAAAAGATGGTACAAAAGATTTTGAGTTCATGTGGCTGAAAAAATATACTCCTTCACAATGCCGTCTCGAAAAAAATCTTTTTGAGAAGTTTCATTTATTTATTTCGGTTATTTGTGATTCAAAATCAAAAGAGGCACAATCATTAGTCATTCTACCAGTCATTCCAGTTTGCATTAGTCACAAATGAAGGTAAAAATTTAATCACAAAATAACACAAATTTGTTCCTCCGTTTATTAAGCATCTCACAAACATCCTTTTGTCTTCCAGGCCTCTGAGAAAGGCTTATTTTTTATTTTAGGTTATGTAGCTAAGTCACTTGTAATAGTTTGTAAGTTATTTAACCTACTAATATTTTCGTAACAGCATATCAAAGCTGGAGAAAATAAAATTGGTTGGTTTGGGGCTACAGACAAGAAGAAAATGAGGTTAGCCATTTTCAATATTTTATGTTGTGTTCTTTTTCCTTTAAACAAAAGTAATTGTTCAGGCTGTTCATGCATTATGTGAACTAGGAGCTTATATTTATTACAAAACAAATGTAAAATAATCTGTTGCACCTATTGTTATGGTATTCAGTCCTTTGTGTTTAGAAAAGAAAGAGCAACTACAGCGCACAGACCCATATCCAATGCCCATTGAGATCAATGGGAATCTTTCCATTGACTTCAGTGGGTATTGGATTGGATTGGCACTGAGGCTGAGATTTTCAAAACTGCCTAAAGGGATCATTGGATACCCAATTCCCCATTAAAAGTTAAGGGAATTGGGTGTCCAAATCTTCTAAGTGACTTTGAAAATCATAGCCTAAGGTTTTCTAAACTCTTCTATAAATTAAGTCTGGGTGTGGTGCAGAGTGCGGTAAGGGGTGAACATTAATAGATCCTTGGCTCCAACCCATGCGCACACACACTTGTTGGCCAGACTGAATGGGAGATCTAAACCGCATCATACCAAGGATGGCAGTGTCTTACTTTCTCTTCCCCACTAATAGTAAGAAGGGAATCACAATTCCTTCCCAAGGCCATTCTTGGGGTGGAACTGCTACACTAGACCTTGTTCTGGGCTAGACTGTGCCTTAAAGGTCTGCCCTTAATGCCCAATGAGTTAGATATTCTCCAACTAGTATAGTCAATGGAGTCTGTCCATCTGATAGCTCCAGAGCAAGCAGTTTGCAAGTTTTACCAACCTAACTTTTTTTCTTGTTTTCTGAATTATCTCCCACCCTATTTTTAACACTTTTTACTTTTAAAAAGATTAGGAAATTAAATGGAGAAAAATGCATCATTTGGCCAATAGGCTCACACAGTTAAAAATCACAAACAATAATGAAATGGAAGTGTTATGGTTCCAACAGTAACATTGACTTGGCTGAATTTTGCTAAACTTTGCATTAATTAAGTCTTTTGAATTTGACTAAAATAAATTAGCCTGCTCATTTAGAGCAGCATTTGCTTTCATCGACCATTTGGAAATCCACGTAGAAGAGGAGATTCCAGGTTCCTAAAAGGATCAGGGAGAAAGACAGGGGGGGGAAATTGTTACCGCCCGCCTCATTCTTTTCCCTTGAGTTTTCCTCCATATTTTCTAGCTATCCTGCAGTGTAAGAGTACTGATGATGGTACTCCCATCTGAACCCTGAATTCAAATCAGACCTAACACATTATTATTTTAGAAAGCACTTAATTATTTTACTAACTCTGGAAATAGCAGATAAACACTGTAGGTTACAATTACTGATGCTTTATCCCCATAGTTTTGTTGGATCTTTGAGCAGCACTTTACACTCCAGATCAGAGGCTACTCTTTAAACTTTTGAAAAATCAGTTTATACAGGGTTTGATGTCAACCATACTAATCAAAGCTCTATCAGTCCATAACCATATCTTGTACTGGACTTATTCAGGTCTGCATGGCAAACCCCTGCAGGACAGATAGGTCAGTATTCTTCTATCTTACTTTATTTTCTTGGCAATTTATTTGGAAAAAATATTAGTTCAGTTACTATGTCTGTTTAGTTTTTCCTCCAAAAAACAGATTGGTCCATTTCTGATATTGTGCATGTAACCCACTGTTCAGTATGTGTTACATTTCCCCCTCTATTCCTGATCCCCAAAGGAAATGATTCTGCTGCAGAAGCCAGTTAGGTGAGTTAGTCCTTTATCCCATGCTGCAGATACTCATGACCTCAACTCTGGAGGTATTTAGTTATGTGTACAGATGGGCTCATTCATGGTAGCGTATGAAGTCTTCGGAAACCATATTGTAAGGCCAAGTCTACCCTCCAAACTTCTGCCATTATAACTATGTTGGCCAGGCATGTGAGGTGATGTCATCTCTGATCATCATGGCTATGCTGGCAGTTTTGCTGATAAAAGCTGCATATACGCTAGGAGTCCTTTGCTGGTATACTATACCAGTATACTCCAGCAAAGCCTTTCCAGTGTAGACCTAGCTTAATGCTTCATCCAGATAAAGAGAATTTTACACTTAGTTCATCCCTATTTCTTATGCCACTTAGTAGTAACATGATTGTTTGGTCTTTTGAATCAGATGATCTAATTTCAAGGTTTTGTTTGTTACTTTGCAATGTGTCCTTTGCATACCCAAATCACTTGCTGGGATTTCTACTTCAGCAATTTAAAAAGTTTGAGATCATTACTGCCTCAGCAGGAACTAGGGATACTGGTTCATAGCTCAACAGCAAGAGTGGATTGCCACAATCCTGTTTCATTTATAGGTCTCCTCTGCTAGACCTTTGTGAAGCCTTCAGAATACCCCAGGTTTAGCATCTATATCAGTGGTTCTCAAAGCCGGTCTGCTGCTTGTTCGGGAAAGCCCCTGCCGGGCCGGGCTGGTTTGTTTACCTGCCGCGTCCGCAGGTTCAGCCAATCACGGCTTCCAATGGCCACGGTTCGCCGCTCCAGGCCAATGAGGGCTGCGGGAAGGGCGGCCAGTACGTCTCTCGGCCCGCGCCGCTTCCCGCAGCCCCCATTGGCCTGGAGTGGTGAACCACGGCCAGTGGGAGCCACGATCAGCCGAACTGCGGATGTGGCAGGTAAACAAACCGGCGCGCCCCGGCCCATCCCATCAGGGGCTTTCCCTGAACAAGCAGCGGACCGGCTTTGAGAACCACTGGTCTACATCATTCCCTACAATTACAATGTTTTAACACATTATGTCAGTAGTGTGATATAAACATAATTGTGTGCCCTGTGAGGCCTGTGTATCTTGCCATTACTGAGACCTGTGTATGAACACAGCCACATTCTACTCAATAAAATTTGACTGGATGTAACTTACTTAGAATTTTGTTTGAAATACAAACCATGCAAACACTACAGTCTCACTCATCTGTATTAAGTTACGTGGTTGATAATTTGCTAAACAAAGAGGAAACATGGTCTTTGTCTGCAATTTAAAATGAGTCATCCTACAAATATAATAGAGAACAAGATGGTTTTGTGCTCTCTGTTACATAGTAATAGGATTTTGTTTCCACACAATGTTTTCCACGTTGCATACAAAAAACTTGACAGTGGCCTAGGCTGCTAGTGAGGTGAGACCACTTCCTTTCATGGTGGCCAATGCTGTTTCATTATTTCCTTGCATTCCTCCATCTGGCTGGCTGTCCATCCGTTGTCTCTTGTCTTGTACTTAGATTGTACGTTCTTTGGGAAGTGACTGTCCTTTGTTCTGTGTTTGTACAGCGCCTAGTACAATGTGGTCCGGGCCTACATCTGGGACTCCTATGTGCTTAGATAAAACAAACAAATCAATAAATATTGATACTTCCCCTCAGTATGATGGGATATATTACTAGACTCAGAGAAGAAAAACTATTACTGTAGATCATCTTTTCCATCCCATTTCCATACAGAATTGTTCCTTACAGTTTATAGAAGAACATAGAAATGGAAGGAACCTCCTGGGTCACCAAGTCCAGGCCCCTGATATTGCAGACAACCATGTCATATAGTCCCATTCACAAACTTATTCAGTCCCATCTTAAAACTATTTAGATTTCTTTCCCCTACTACTCCTATTAAGAACCTCTCTCCTCTGGTAGTTAGAAACCTTCTAAATTAATTCATGGTCAATTTATACCCATTAGCTTTTGGGCCAACATTGCCTGTTAGCTTAAATAGCTCTTCTCCCTCCCTGATGTTTACTCCCCTGATTTATTTACATAGAGCAATCATATCTCTACTCAGCCTTTGTTTTACTAAGCTAACCAAGCCAAGCTCTATAAGGGCCAGATTGCTTCTGGCCCTGGCACGAGGGTGCAGGGATGATAAGGTGCAAGGAACTTTGTCCCACTCTTTTGCCTGCTGTGCAGAGCCAAAAACAAATAGTAGGCACTGCTTCCTCGCTATGGGACAGGGAGAAGGTGGGGCATGGCCCTTCCTACCTATTCTACACTGGCCCTAGCTTAGCTGTCACATAACAGTTTATTATTTCACCATATAAGAATGTTCATCTGAGAGAAAGTTTTAAAACATACATAGGTTGTATCTAAAGAGGCCACCCAGCTCAGCAAATACAGAAAAATACCACAGAGAATAGTCTGCCTTCTATGTGAGTCACATTAGTGGCTCCAAGAACTTGATTTTTAAAATGGCCCTCCTAAGTAATACAAAAGGGGAAACTGGAAAAAACCCTACCCCAGCTCTCCATTTCACTTTTGCTTCCCTATTTTCCCTCAGATTTTAGCCCATATGTTAAAAACCAAAGTGGATTTCTTGAGTTATGCTGTTTAGATATAAACACATGGAAATAATAAATACCTAGGACATTAGCTTGCATACTTTCTTAATGTATGCATATTTCTCCCCAATTTTCCACATGAAATGAGACTAATTCACTTAATTTTTTTGGGATCCACCCTCTGTCAGATTTTCCACAACTTTGTATTAATCCAGCAGTTGATTAATACCTTCAAGAGATAGTGTGGACGCAGAAGTCGCATAGGTCATCTGTTCATCTTACACAAACCAGCATATGTCCATGGAAGACAATGAAAATGTGCCGATTTACACCAGCTAGGGATCTGAAACCATGGCTCTAATGGCATGTCTGTGGATGTTTATCTCTTCAAAGGAACATTTCATATATATAATATATAATGGCCCATATTCTAAACTCAGTAACACCTTTGTAAATGTAAAATAACCCCATTGATGACAAAAGATTTTCTCCAGATTTACAACAGTAGCGGAATTTGGCTCAATATATATTGGCTTTCTTTTGGATTTATGGAGAAAAAGCCAACGTGACCTTTCTGGTTGTTCTTTTTTAGAAAACATGACCTGTGGTGGTTCAGTTCCTGCAGAGCTTACTCCTGCAAAACTTCCACTGACTTGCAGTATTCTCTGTAAGTATTAGGCCTTCCGGGTCAGACCCAGCATATCACTGATAGCAGAATAGTGTTGGTAGTAGGATTTGTTAAGCTTTGCTCATGTTGCTGCACCAGTGGTTTCCTCTAGAAATGTAGGGTGAAAATATTTTAGGGTTATGCATTAAATTCTAGCTCCTGATATCATTACTTGTGTGATAGCATCATTCACTTCCATGGCACTACTTGCATGAATTAATCAAGCAAGTTTGGTCCATGGAGTGGTGCTGGGTGGGAAACAGGTTTACTATCCCAAGAATATTTTAGAGTTCAAAAATTTTTACTATCCCGAATCAGGACAAAAATTCAAAATCTCAGAAATGTTGATGAATCAAAAACTGAAAAAAAAACAATTCAGTTCTGGTCAGTCAAACCATTTATTTCAATTTTGAATAGTTTTGTTTCTATTTCAACCTTTTTTTAACCTTTGTTTCAGTCTGATTGGTTCTTATTTTGAAATAACATCATTTTGAACCAGAAAACTGGAAATTTTTATTTCAAAAATATCAAAACAAAACCTTTCAACAATTTCAAATCCTTTTTTTTCATATTTCTTTGAGTTGGAAAATTCATCACAACTGACACTGTTTTCTTTTGACAAATCAGCACTTTTCTATGCGAAAATTATTCATCGAAAAATTCCCAGCCATCTGATCGAGTATTGCTTCTTTGTTTGTTTTAGTTTTAATTTCTTAGCCCTGGTCTACACTATGAGTTTAGGTCGAATTTAGCAGTGTTACATCGATTTAACCCTGCACCGTCCACACGACGAAGCCTTTTTTTTCGACTTAAAGGGTTCTTAAAATTGATTTCTGTACTCCTCCCCCGACGAGAGGATTAGCGCTGAAATTGACCTTGCCGGGTCGAATTTGGGGTAATGTGGTCGCAATTCAACGGTATTGGCCTGCAGGAGCTATCCCAGAGTGCTATATTGTGACTGCTCTGGACAGCACTCTCAACTCCGATGCACTGGCCATGTAGACAGGAAAAGGCCGTGAACTTTTAAATCTCATTTCCTGTTTGGCCAGCGTGGCAATCTGCAGGTGAGTTGCAGATCTAATCAGCAAAGAATCAGCATCGCAAAAGAGCCCCAGCATGGACCGAATGGGAGGTACAGGATCTGATCGCTGTATGGGGAGATGAATCCGTGCTATCAGAACTCCGTTCCAAAAGGCAAAATGCCCAAACATTTGAAAAAATCTCCAAGGGCATGAAGGACAGAGGCTATAACAGGGACCCGCAGCAGTGCCGCGTGAAACTTCAGGAGCTGAGGCAAGCCTACCAAAAAACCAGAGAGGCAAACGGCTGCTCCAGGTCAGAGCCCCAGACATGCCGCTTCTATGATGAGCTCCGTGTCATTCTAGGAGATGCCCCTACAACTACCCCACCCCTGTGCTTTGACTCCGTCAATGGAGTAGCACACAACAGGGATGCGGGTTTGGGGGACGAGGAAGATGATGAGGAGGTTGAAGATAGCTCACAGCAAGCAAGCGAAGAAACCGTTTTCCCCGACAGCCAGGAACTGTTTCTTACCCTGGACCTGGAGTCAGTACCCCTCAAACCCACCCAATGCTGCCTCCCGGACCCGCCAGGCAGAGAAGGGACCTCTGGTGAGTGTACCTTTGTAAATATTATACATGGTTTTAAAAGCAAGTGTGTTTAATGATTAATTTGCCCTGGCATTCGCAGCCAGTACAGCTACTGGAAAAGTCTGTTAACGTGTCTGGGAATGGAGCAGAAATGCTCCAGGGACATCTCCATAAAGCTCTCCTGGATGTACTCCCAAAGCCTTTGCAAAAGGTTTCTGGGGAGGGCAACCTTATTCCGTCCTTCATGGTAGGACACTTTACCACGCCAGGCCAGTAGCACGTAGTCTGGAATCATTGCATAACACAGTGTATGGTCCTGGTGTTTGCTGGCATTCAAACAACATCCGTTCTTTATCTCTCTGTGTTATCCTCAGGAGAGTGATATCATTCATGGTCACCTGGTTGAAATAGGGTGATTTTATTAAGGGAGCATTCAGAGGTGCCCGTTCCTGCTGGGCTGTTTGCCTGTGGCTGAACAGAAATGTTCCCCGCTATTAGCCACGCGGTGGGGGGAGGGGTGAAGCGATCATCCCAGAGAATTGGGTGTGGGGGGGGTATTGGGTTTGTGCTGCACGTTAACTCGAAAACCACAACACCTCCTTTTAAATTGCCAACCCATTTTAAATAAAGAGTCTACCCATTGTTCTCTAAAATGTGTCTTTTTAACTACTACTCTCCCTTTTTTTCCTCCACCAGCTGCAAATGTTCAAACGCTCACACTATCTTCTCCTTCCCAGAGCCTAGCGAAGATTAGAAGGGGAAAAAAACGCACTCGCAATGAAATGTTCTCTGAGCTCATGCAGTCCTCCCACACTGAAAGAGCCCAGCAGAATGTGTGGAGGCAGACAATGTCAGAGTCCAGGAAAGCACAAAATGAATGTGACGACACGAGGGATGCGCGAGAGGACAGATGGCGGGAGCAAGAGGAAAGGTGGCAGGATCAAGATGATAGGTGGTGTCAGCGTGATGAAAGAAGGAAGGAAGCAATGCTCAAGCTACTGGAGGATCAAACTGATATTCTCCAACGTATGGTTGAGGTTCAGGAAAGGCAGCATGAGCACAGACCGCCACTGCAGCCCCTGGGTAACGAACTGCCCTCCTCCCCAAGTTCCATAGCCTCCTCACCCAAACGCCCAAGAACGCTGTGGGGGGGCCTCCAGGCACCCAACCACTCCACCCCAGAGGACTGCCCAAGCAACAGAAAGCTGGCATTCAATAAGTTTTAAAGTGCAGTGTGGCCCTGTCCTTCCCTCCTCCCCAACCCCACCCGGTGCTTCCCTCCTCCCCCCACCCCTCCCGGGCTACCTTGGCAGTTATCCCCCTATTTGTGTGATGAATTAATAAAGAATGCATGAATGTGAAGCAACAATGACTTTATTGCCTCTGCAAGCGGTGATCGAAGGGGGAAGGGGAGGGTTGTTAGCTTACAGGGAAGTAGAGTGAACCAAGGGAGGGGGAGGTTTCATCAAGGAGAAACAAACAGAACTTTCACACCGTAGCCTGGCCCGTCATGAAACTGGTTTGCAAAGCTTCTCTGATGCGCACCGCACCCTCCTGTACTCTGCTAACTGCCCTGGTGTCTGTCTGCACGTAATCAGTGGCCAGGCGATTTGCCTCAACCTCCCACCCTGCCATAAACATCTCCCTCTTACTCTCACAGATATTGTGGAGCGCACAGCAAGCAGTAATAACAATGGGAATATTGGTTTCGCTGAGGTCTATCCAAGTCAGTAAACTGCGCCAGCGCACTTTTAAACGTCCAAATGCACATTCTACCACCATTCTGCACTTGCTCAGCCTATAGTTGAACAGCTCCTGACTACTGTCTAGGCTGCCTGTGTACGGCTTCATGACCCATGGCATTAAGGGGTAGGCTGGGTCCCCAAGGATAACTATAGGCATTTCAACATCCCCAACGGTTATTTTCTGGTCTGGGAAGAAAGCCCCTTGCTGCAGCTTTTGAAACAGACCAGAGTTCCTGAAGATGCGAGCGTCATGTACCTTTCCCGGCCATCCCACGCTGATGTTGGTGAAACGTCCATTGTGATCCACCAGTGCTTGCAGCACGATTGAAAAGTACCCCTTTCGGTTTATGTACTGGCTGCCAAGGTGGTCCAGTGCCAAGATAGGGATATGGGTTCCATCTATCGCCCCACCACAGTTAGGGAATCCCATTGCAGCAAAGCCATTCACTATGACCTGCACATTTCCCAGAGTCACTACCCTTGATATTAGCAGCTCTTTGATTGTGTTGGCTACTAGGATCACAGCAGCCCCCACAGTGGATTTGCCCACTCCAAATTGATGCCCGACTGACCGGTAGCTGTCTGGCGTTGCAAGCTTCCACAGGGCTATCGCCATTCTCTTGTGAACTATGAAGGCTGCTCTCATCTTGGTATTCTTGCGCTTCAGGGCAGGAGAAAGCAAGTCACAAAGTTCCATGAAAGTGCCCTTACGCATGCGAAAGTTTCACAGCCACTGGGAATCATCCCAGACATGCAACACTATGCGATCCCACCATATACTGCAGGATAATGAGCATGGTGTTTAGAGTGCTCATAATTGCAGCGGTGATCTGAGCAGGCTGCATGCTTGCCGTGCTATGGCGTGTGTGCTGAAAAAAAGGCGTGAAAAGATTATCTGCCGTTGTTCTGACAGAGGGAGGGGCGACTTGCACTGTCTGCTGCCAAAAGGCAAGGAGCTGCTGCAGTGTAGCAATGCAGTGCCACGTCTGCCAGCACCCAGGAGACATATGGTGACGGTGAGCTGAGCGGGCTCCATGCTTGCTGTGGTATGGCATCTACACGGGTAACCCAGGAAATAAGGCTTGAAACGATTGTCTGCCGTTGCTTTCACAGAGGGAGGGAGGAAGGGGGGGCCCGACGACATGTACCCAGAACCACCCGCAAACAATGTTTTTGACCCATCAGGCATTGGGAGCTCAACCCAGAATTCCAATGGGCGGCGGAGACTGCGGGAACTGTGGGATAGCTACCACAGTGCAACGCTCCGGAAGTTGATGCTAGCCTTGGTAATGTGGACACACACCACCGAGTTAATGGTCTGAATGGTCTTGGAGTGGAGACACACACAATCGACTGTATAAAATCGATTTCTAAAAAATTGACTTCTATAAATGCGACCTAATTTCGTAGTGTAGACATACCCTTAGTAACAAAGTAATCGATTTTTTTTAGTTGGGCTGGGGAAGGTGGGGTCATTCAAACTGGATGCAGAAGAGGGGGGAGGAATAAGGAGGAGGGCATGTGACTGAAGCACTATGTATTCCAGCTATCCTGGGCCAAGAGAGTAGCCCATAGGCAGCTTTGGGAAGCTACCATCAATTAGAGTAGTCTGACAGGCTACTCTAACTTATGCTGGGGACCAGGCAGATTCTCAGTAAAGTCCAGAATTTGGAAGATAAAAAAGTACCTCAAGCCACCTTTGCCACAGACACACACTCTGGGCTGTGCCTTCTAAGAAGCAGAGTTCAGAATTGTAGCCACGAGCCCTGATACCACTAAGCCACTGCAGCTCTTTGCATTCAGCTTCCATTTTCAATCATAGATTGTATGGAAAGAAGGGACCATTATGATCATCTAGTCTGATCTCCTCCATAGCACAGGCCTTAGAATTTCACTCAGCAATTCCTGCATCAGGCCTAGTAACTTCGGAACTAGAACATATTCCCTTACAAACCTGTTTATTTGTTAATTGCCTCATTCTTAAAAAAATGCAATTTCCTGTTTTATTTTTCCCACCTTCAACATCCTCTCAGCAGCTCTTGTTATCTCTTTTTCTGCTAGATTAAAGAGCCCTGAAATATCAAATACTGTCCTACTTTGTATGTACTGATAGACTGTAATCAAATCACCTCTTAATCTAGTCTCTGAGACGCTAATTAGAATGAATTCCTTTATTTGCTTACTCTCGGGCATGTTTTCCAGAATTTGAATCATTCTTATGGTGCTTTTTTGAGCTCGGATTTTTCACCATCCTTTTTAAAGTGTAGACATCATGACTGAACACAATATTCCAGCAGTGGTCTCATTAACACTAAAGTAATATCACCAAAACAGATAATATCCCCTTGGTGCTCCTACTTGATATTCACCTGTTTACATACCGATACAGTTGGCACCAGTTTGATCCTGGAAGTTTCATCTGTTCAGTTTAGCTAGCCCTGCAGTATTTGGTGTTTGCCACTATGGATTCATCAGTACGCATATTACTTTACTAGTGATTTTTCCATGTAGGAGATTCCCATTGATGTTTATTTTTAGGCATTTAGCTAGGTTTAAACTAGTATTTTCTTCATACGATACCTCCTTTTTTCTGTGATCAACTGCCAACAGTCCTCCCCTAGAGTCTTATCTCTCTTCCCCACCATAACCTTGAAGGTTGTTTCATGTAAAAGGCTATAAAAATGTTAGCATAGTTTAGCTGCATCAAGGCCTTAAGTAACCAATCAGTTACAAAGGACCTGCTTTCAGCTGAATGGCTTTCCAATTGCTTCCGTCTCTTCTCTCACTAGGTTTATTTAAAACAACACTGCACAGTCTATTTAGCCACCATAAATTAATCACGCAGGTAGCGGACAATGAACTAACAGACTGCCACTCGGGTGTTTTGACATCTTCCCTCCATATGTATATCTTTGGAATTACAGTTATGACTTGTAGGCCAACTGCAGCATAACCAAGTTGGTCAGATTGTGTTTCTTCTGCTGCTGCTCAGTACTCTCGTGAATGGGAAAAGTGATTCTGATCTACTTGATGTTCACTTACTGGATTTTAATATGCACACAGAGCAACTGTCAATAATTGTGATCCACAATGATCTGGTAAGGACTTCCCAATAATATTTATGTGGCTGAAAACAAAGTGGTTTATTATTTATTATTTAACCCATTTCTGTGGAGCAACTACCTCAAAGGGTAACATTTTCAAAAGTAACTTGGGCACTTAGTACTCCCAGCACCCTTAGAGAGCCAGCTCACCCTGTGAAAATATCCCTCCCAGCAAGTGCAAACTCAAGCCAGACAAATTCAAATGTGAAATAAGGCACCGATTTTTACCAGAGAGGGTTAATGATTTGGAAAAGAAACTAACAAGGAAAGTGATGGATTCTCTTGATGTCTTCAAATCAAAACTGGATGCTTTTCTGGAAGATATACTTATCCAAACACAAGTTACTGGGCTCACTATAGGAGTAACTGTGAAAATGTAATAGTCTGTTATTTACAGAAGGTCAGAATAGATGATCTAATGGTGCCCTCAAGTCTTAAACTCTGTGACTAGGAGGATAGGACAAATATATCCATCACCACTGCACAAGGGCATCAATTAGATATTATTAATGTAAAGATCAACAATGAAGGGGTGAACAACTTAAGCACTCTTAATTAGGTTTCATGGGTCACTTGGCCCATCCCCCTTTAAAATAAATAGGGGAAGTTTCCACCCCTCATGATTCTTCTGCATGCATTCATGTACTACAGACAATAATTAACTACATAAATCACACACAGAACTAGGACTAGCATTCACAAGGCAATTGTGTTTAACATGCCAAAGCATTGTTAAATTTATGAACAAATCCCTCAAAAAGAGCAATTTACTTTATTCCAGTCCTGATTCTGCCATGCTTGAAGTAGAATGTGCATACTGCATCTGTATTCGGAGAAATTCACTTATTTTGAGCCTTAGAAATATTTTGTACTTCACTAGACTCATGCCAATGAAAAATGTTTTGGAAGGTCAGGCACCTTTATTTTTATTTTATTTGTTTATTTGTGTATTTTTGCATCATCAATTTGAATCTCTTGACATAGCCCAATAATGTGCCACCAAAATTTTAACAAAGGTGCTCCCTCAAAACTGTTTATCCAGTCAGCAGCGCACTCAACATTCTCAGGATCAACTATTCTTTCATTCTAAACTATTTTAAAAAGAATCCACCAATGACAACTTTCACCATTGGTTCTTACATTTTTAAAAAATCAATTTTATAGTCTTCTCCCAAAGTCCCCAAAATCCATTGATTACGTATTCTTCCCCTCCCAAGTTTATCAGTCCTTCAACTCCACCACCCAGTACCTCCTTATATCTCACTGGGCCTTATTTAGGTGGATCCTTTAGTTGGCAGCTGCTCCTCAAAGCAGCAGCCAAGGTGGATGAGGAGTTGTCCTGGCCACTACTGGCAATACTGAGGCAGATGGGTTACTAGCTGAGAAGTGGTTGAGTGGATGGGAAGTAGGTCTCCGTTTGGTGGTTGGGTGGGTGGTCAGGTGGAGAATAGTACTCCTTTAATTCTTGTAGTGGGCATGTCTCCCCTGACCATTGGAGTTGGTGAGGGGGGTTTAGGGACAGCAAGTCTCTCCTGACTGTTGGAAATAGGGGGCCAGGATTCCAAGCAATACCAGGTCTTCAGACACCAGGTTAGGGCTGGGTGAGGTGACAGTCAAGCTACAGTGGTTATAGAATTACTACTGGGAGACTCAGGCCCCTCTCCTCTCCTCTTTCTCATGTGTTAGAGTGGCTCATGAGGAGTCAGGAGGTGGGGAGGGATATATGGTGTATTTCCGTACACACCTGGAGGCAAAGGCAAAAAATATTCGGTGAAGGATGAACATTTTAACAAGCAGAGCACTTAGGTTTGGACTGTGAAGTGAATTTTTTGCCACCTGCTCACAGGGCCAGTCTAAGGATTGTGGGGAAGGTTATTTAGTTCTTGGTTAGACACCCAAAATTTAACCAATTCATTTTACATGAAAAGCATGTGAGCTGGGAGTATTGTTAGTTCTCACTATCCCCGCTGCATGTTCCTTTCACTCTTAGCAAAGAATCTTGCCTCAGTTTGGCTGAGAAGGATATAAGACTAGGTTTTCATGGCTATCTTCACAAGGAAAAGGCTAGAGATTTAAAAAAAAAAACAAAAAAAACAGAAACTAAGATTCTCCTTTAGATGGCTCTGATGCCATCTCTATTAACAAACAGTGTAAGTACAAGCCCACTCATTCATACACCCTTAAGTATTCAGTAATACGACTGAATTCTTCAGATTTCCAGCATCTATCAAGCACCTGATCTTGACAATATTTCATCAGAACTGATAAAGAGTGGAGGCCCCAATTTCATTCACTGACTTCCCAGAGTTATCTTACACGTTTGGGAAAACAGTCACATTCTAGAAACCTGGAAAAGGGGCAACAACATCCCTTTTTTCAAAACAGGAGAACAATCACCTGGCTCAAATTATAGGGGAATAATGCTGCTGTCAGTCCCAGGGACCATGCTACTGAACCAACTGAAATACTGTCTCAATCCAAAAATGAAAAACAACCAGTTCTGCAAAGATCAATCTACAATCATGCTACATATGCTCTGCAGAATGTCTCTGAAAAATGACTAGATTGACAAAACAAAGTTAACACAACATATATAAGGGGATATAACTTACGTCACTCAGGGGTGTGAAAAAGTTGCCTCCCCCTCCCCCGAGCAACACAAGTTTTGCGCTGTCCACACCGGCACTTTGTTGGTGGAAGATGCTCTCCCTTCGACATAGCTTCCGCTTCCTGCCGAGGTGGAATAATTATGCCGACGGGAGAGCGCTGTCCCATCGGCATAACGTGTCTTCACCACATGCGCGACACTGATGTAGCTCTACAGTGTAGACTTGCCCAAATGCTTTGCGGCTGTTGTTGTCTGAGTGCGTCAATCAGTACTGCTACACCAGTATGGGATGCCTGAGTACTTAGTGAGCCTAGGAGAGGAACTATACCATGGTAAATTAGCTGTGTGAGGGTCAATGGTTGTATTACTGCCTGGTTATCACTAGAATCAGGAGTATGCCAGAGATTCAGTCTCTCGCCTATGTTATTTCATGTTCTAATAGACTAACTGATGACAAAGCTGATTGAGGCCAAAGTGGGAGGTGTGAAATTTAAAGATTCATCTTTAGAGCATCTCAAGTATGCATATGATATTGACTTACTTGGTGAGACTACTGACCAACTGGAAGAGCCAAAAAAAAGGCGGAATCTATCGGACTTCAGATCAATGGTTATACAACCAAAGCTAAGCATGCCCCCTATAAAAACAAAACATGTAGATGGTAATGATATTGAATGGGAGAATAGTTTTATGTATCTGGGCAGTCTTTTGACAGCAGGAGGTTCTGTACGCGAAGAAGTCACACGTCAGATCAATCTTGCATCAGTGGCATTTCAGCATCTTCAAAGGCCTCTGTTTGGGCAGCAGGATGTCTGTGTGACAGCTGACATACAAGTGTTCAGCAAGGTAGTGATGACTTTTCTGATACATGGAGCAGAAACCTGGCTGTTAAAAGCGGCTGAGGAGAGGAAACTAAATAGTTTTCAGTGCCAAAAGGTATAGCATATTTTTAACATCCATTGGTTTGATTTTGTCACAAAGGAGGAGATACTTGCATGATCCCAGCAAGTGGCAGTCTTGCATTAGTTGAGAACAAGACGACTGAAATGGTGGGGTCATGTCCAATGCGCAGAAGAAGGTATGCTTTTACAGAAGGTTTATAGAGCTGAGGTTGAAGGAAATAGAGCATGAATAAGGTTGGAACATGCAATTTTGAGGGATTTAAGAAACCTAAATCCTCCCATACTGACTCTTGCCAAATGAATACTTGCAAGAGACTATTCAAGAAAGAAATCCATTCTACACACCACCAGAGCTACATCATAGCTATGTCAATTTGCTGCTGCTGCTGCAGCTGCTAGCATCCAGCCATAACTATTCTCTCCCTGGAACAAGGCATGATGTATTCCCATTGGTGACTAAGGTCATTCAAATAGAAGGTAGGCTAAATTCTGATCTATATTGAATAGTAATAATACTGGAACTCTCACCAAACATTTTTTCACCTCCAAACCATGGTGCAAACATTAAAACAAGTTGCTGAGGGCCTCCTTTAAGGTTCTGGGTGTCCCATAACTTGGTGGGATTGAAATACTCACTGACTTAAAGGAGCACTAGCGCTAATGATTTAAGCCCCAAAGTGCCCACTAGTTATGGGTGCCCAACTGGCAATATCTATCACTAAAATTAAAAAAATGGGCTTCAATCATGGGTGCCTTTTTTCCTTGAGACACCTAACGAGTATACAGCAAAATCTATAAGAAGCCAGATCACTATGAATTTCCATACGTGCTGTTATGTTCAAGCATAACAGATCTGGAGCAACACCTGTCACTCAAACAGATCGTCCTGTCTTTGCTATAGATAAAACACTCAGATTTCTCTTGTCCCTGTCTGCAGTTCCTCCAATGTATTACAATGCAGTTGAATGGGTGCTATCCAGATAAATGCTCTGCTATTTTCATATGACACAGGACTTATTCATACCAGCCTGTTATCTGTAAGTAACATTATGTTTTTAAATTGGACATTATGTATACCATGAATGTAACTCAAAAGATGCATAACAATTTAACAAAATATAAACAACTGACTTCTAGCTATAATAATAGGCCAAATATCTACAATCAGACATGGTTAATCAAAACCAGTTTGTAAACTTCATTTTTATTCAGGTCAGCCAGTCAACAGTACATGTAATGCATACTATAAAACTGATTTAGGGCTTTTGGACACCCATGCATCTACATAAACCGAATAAGGATTAAACAGGTCTGTCCACTCATAAATTACAGCACATTGTTTTTAACTGAACAGGACAAAAAGCAACATGCCGTGAACCATCTACATCATGCTTTTCATCCTTTGACCGATTTCCCAGTTACTCTCTCAAATTATCACTCCAATTCCTTCTTTGTTCATCCTTGTATTGTTTCCATAATACTGTCCAAGTCTGCCTCCAAAGCTACTAATCAAAAAAGGCTGAAGCAAGGAACATTGACCATTTGATAGTTTGCCCAACATATTAAAAATATGAGTTTGACATCTTGCAGCGTGTTTTAACAATTGGTTTGCAAAATTAAATTCATTCCATTGTACACAATAACAGTTTAACATATGCTGTGAATCTTGTACACAGATCAGAACTTTGGACTGTTTTTTCTACAGCTGTTAGTTTGGAGTCTTACTGCTTTGTGTTACAATCCCATCTGATCTCATAAGATAAACAGAGATGGGAGGTCATTGCTTGGTTGGGATACTTACAAAATACACCTAGAAGTTTTAGGAAGTGATGATGATATTAAATAGGTAGTATTCTTCCTTTTTCAGCCAGTAGTGAAGATCAGCACACCAATATGGTGTTAAGGAGACATTATGCTTTCAGAGATACTATCTTTCTGCTCCATCAAAATGGGCCATTCTGTAAGTCCCAGAAAAACTGTTAAGCATGTATTGAATGCTAAGCACCAGTAATCTTGTTGAAATCAGTGGGAGGGCTTGAGTGAATAACTTCTCAGCTGCATAAGGGGTTCACAATCTGACCCTATATCAGTAACATACATTTTATATATTGAACTTTTACAAGATAATATATTCACTCACATGAACTAACATGAAAGTGGTCTCTCCCATATATTACATCACTTTGCATAGGTACCATATATGAAGAGTGTGTGATATACAACTCTCTAGGTACATGAAACACATATGGAACTGATTTTCCACTTTGTTACATCAATTTTACACCACTGCAACTCTAATGAAGTTACACCAGCATAAAACTGGTGTAATGAAGTGGAGAATCAAGCCCATATGTCTTTTCCATGTGTGCCAATTTATGCACCAAAGTGGTTTGAATAAATTCATTAAATATCCAAACTCCTTCAGAGTTCTATGCAAATCGTACCTCTGGAAGGACCTTCTCCTACTTCAGTACAACTTTTCTTCTTAAAGACAACAACTGTTATTTGTTAAAGATATGTCAATAAAAATCTATACTATTAAAAACAAAAGAAAGAGTGAAAAGATTTTTGACCTACTGCACACTTGAAACAAAATGGCACTTCCCCAAACTTACTCAGCTGAGATTAAAACCCCTTTTGCCTGTTTAAATAAATGGCTCTTTATGTAATTAAAAGTGGGACCTATGATCTTCTGTGAATTCTTTGTAATTTCACTGCTCTAGGTTTCAAGTATTTTTGCTGGCTTCTTTCCATCGAGTACACCTGTGTGTTAGCAGAACAATATTTTATTGCAATATGAAATTAGTTAATTTTGTTTGATTTGGATCTGGTGTGAATTTCTGAAAACATATAAAGTGTATATTTATGTGCTGCCCCAGATACATTAATTGAAGTAATTCCACTGGTGGAGACAACATTTTCATCAGCCAAAGATAGGGCCTAATCTCTAACCCCTTACTCACAAGGGTAGATCCACTGACCACAACTAGAGTTTTTGTATGAGTTAAGTTTCTATGTGTGTCATATATGTGTAGGTTGTAAGATCAAGTCTTTATACAACCTACTGGAATATTTCACTAATAAAACACTTCAATGATGTATGCTTTTCTGACAAGAGAAAACATTCAAGATGAAATTATGTTCACTTTGTGTCTTGTAGTTTTAGACTGTAACCCAGTTCTAGCTACACTTCATACATTTATTCACTCATACTCTTTTTGGCAGGGTTGCCTTTGAAAAAATCTTCATTTATTTGCTTTGATGAAATGTTGATTTCAAAAAGTGGAGGTTAAAATGTTTCCAAGTCATCTTTTTATATTCAAAGTTAAAAGCCAGTGGGTGAAAAATGAAAAATGCAGCCAGCTAGCAACTTTTATTTTGAAAAAGAGCCTTTTGGATTTTATATAGTTCCACAAACAGGAATAAATGGTCAATACAATTTCAAAGTAATTAGAAAATAAGTTTAATATATAACTATTTACATTTGTGATGGGAATACCTATGATTACCAAAAATTAATCTATAGGACCATATTCTCAGCTGATTTAAATTACTTTTACACCATGGGAGACAAAGAGCAATGCCAATGTAAACCAACAGAGAATCTGGGCCACAATTGGCATCTCCTAGAAATTTTACTTATAAAGCAAACAAAACAAATCATGTTGAGGTTCCCCCCCTCCCAGAGGAATACCTAAATACCAAAATTGCTATGACATGAAAGCAATAGGCCAAATCAGAGATTTTATGGAAAATTAATTTGCCAGTTGCACGTGGCATGATCTTCAACTACTTATTAATAGACAAGGAAGAGTTCACATGTAATCACTTAGCATCCTCAAATCAGACATCCCAGGTGCCAAACTCTTTGGAGCAGGGATCACATCTGTCTCTGCATTTTTAAAGCACCTCACACTCTCGGCCTCATTTGGAGCCTCTGACACTTATACAACTGGGCTGAACCCAAGCCACTTCCGTGGGTGTTGCAGAAGGCAGGATTTGGCACATAATATATTCATCCTTCCTCATTACATTCAAGATTCTTGTCTTCACTTTCAAAGTTCTGCACAACTCTACCTTTGCCAACATCTTGGTCTCATACTCATAGATTCACAGATTCAAAGACCAGAAGGGCCTTTCCTGTAACACAGGCCATAGAACTTCCCCAGAATAATTCCTCTTTGAATTAGAGCAGATCCTTTAGAAAAACATCTCATCTTGATTTAAAAATTGCTAGTGATGGAGAAAACACCACAATCCTTGGTAAATTTGTCCAACACCACATTTCACTCCCTGCTTGGAACCTGATTCAAAGCCCATCAATGAAAAGACTCCTATTGACTTCAGTGGGCTTTGGATCAAGCCACCAGTGGGGGCTTTGAAGTGAGGGGATATATACCATATATTTTATCACCTACCTCCTACACCACAATGCTACCTTACTCATTAGGATTACTCACGTTTCTCACACAAGCAATCTTCCTCATGGCTCTGTGGGAGTTGAGTGAGCATTTCCAATATGTACAGAATATGATTCCAATATAAGGCTGGTTTTGCAGAGTTATGTTGTTCTCATTTGAAGAGCCAAAGAGGAAAGAGTCTTAATACCAATGCTTCTGGTAATAATAGATTGTATTTACATAGCCCTGTACATTTTCAAAACATCCTACAAATACTAATTATTCTGGCCTCAGATTTTCCTCAAATATACAGGTGCCACCAAATTTCTTATAAGACATGATTCAATAACATAGCAAAATAACAAAAGCCTAACAAGAGATCAGTGAATTAAATAAAGATGGCAGCCCACCCCGAAAGAACAAAGAAAATGGAAGGAAATATGACATACGCTTTGCAGAACACAGGATGTTTTGATTGAAGTAATTTTGATTTAACAGAGGCTCATGTTACATGTCATTTTAATAGTGCTGCATACAGCACAGACACTATGCTATACAATACAAAAGATATCGTATGTTAATGGAAAGCATTCAGAATTTAAATAAGATAAGAAACAGACATCTTTAAATTCATTCCCAAACGTTGTTCCTTTCTCTTTTCTTTTTAATCACAGCTTGAGACTCATTGTCCAGATCCTCAGCTGGTGTAAATCAGCAGAACTTTGTCCAAGTCAGTGGAGCTATGCTAACATATACAAGCTGAGAACCTGGCTTCTTGTATCAAAACTGTAGCAACAACACCCAGTTATGTCTAATAGTGGATGTAGCAGATGTTTCCTTCCTACTCACAATTTTCACTTGACCATTTTTCTGATTTTTATTAATAAATTCAAATATGACAGCAAATGTTATAAAAAAACAGCATGGGAAAGTGTCTTGTTTCCATAAGACATTCTAATATCTCGTTCTTATTTTAATTTATTTCTGAGAAGTACACAACATCTTATTGTCACAAATAGGAGCAACATCTGGTGAAATCATATACAGTTCATTGGCTGGGATCACTGATGAAAGCCAGCATTGGTGTTCACCAAAACACTTCACTGCAGTCAATTTAAAGCAAAAAATTACAACAACAACAACAAAAGGGAAGTTTATTTTTTTTAAGGAAACACTGGGAAAAATTTCCAAGGCAAATAGACAAGAAAAATTAGTGACTAGATTTCATAGGATCTCAGTTAGATAATCCAGGCAATTTTGTTACATGAATAGATTTTGTATCACAGCCAGCAGAGACCCACTTGGTGTTCTACAACATGGCCTTTAATTACAGACCCCTGAAAAAGAAATAAGCTCTGCATAACGAGACTTTTTCCACCAGGACACCTGTAGAGAAGAGGGATTACTTTCTACACCAGAGCAGAGCATATTTTTTAAAAGCTACTGGTACCAGCCTCTTGTCCTGCATGGCTCAGCATGGTGCCCCGCCTGCTGTTAATTATTATAATTCATTATTTGGATGGCCATAGCTTCTAAAGGCAGCAATCAGGGATTCTGTACTACTCTACTGTCTGCTTCATCTAACCCCAATTCCTAGATCCTCCTCATCTAGGCAATCCTCCCTCTCCCTTCTTGCAGAAAGCACCAAGCTGTTCATAATTCCTTTTAATTTTAGGCAACTCTCTCCTCCAGCCCATCACTCATCAAAGCCTTGTCTGATCCTATTGTACCTACTATTCGGCAACCACCGTTCTTCCGTTCACCAAAGACTTAGACTGCTCTGGCTTGCATTTATGGGAACCCCCCTCAGTACCTTTCCCCAAAGCATCAGGACAATCCCCACTATTATAGTCATATAGTATTTTCCAGGGCTAGACATTTTTCAGCCCTGGAGGCTGAAAATATGAGACAGCTAGTATGGGAGACCTCCTCTGCATCCTCCTCCCACTGTCTATCTCCACTACAATTTCTGCACCACTGTGCTGTACAGCTAGGCACAGGATAGGTGAGGAAGCTTAGCTAGCATGGTGGGGCCGGGAGGTAGGAGTGTAGCACAGAAGGCTAAGAAAAAAGCTTGGGCAGTCTGCTCAGCAGCCCTTGGAGGCCAGGAGGAAGAACTGCAAGGGAAATCTTTTCCCCTCCCAACAGCACCACTTGGTTATGAATTACATTTCAGCAGGGCTGAGTGATAGAGAAACAGTGTCAAGGCTGCTTCCTCACTCTGAACTTTAGGGTACAAATGTGGAGGCCTGCATGAAACTTCTAAGCTTAACTACCAGCTTAGATCTGGTCCACTGCCACCACTCCCAATGTGCTAATTCCCTTCCCTGGGTAGTCTTGAGAGACTCTTCACCAATTCCCTGGTGAATACAGATCCAAACCCCTTGGAACTTAAAACAAGGAGAAATTAACCATCCCCCCTCCTTTCTCCCACCAACTCCTGGTGGATCAAGATCCAACCCCCTTGGATCTAAAAACAAGGAAAAATCAATCAGGTTCTTAAAAAGAAGGCTTTTAATTAAAGAAAAAGGTAAAAATCATCTCTGTAAAATCAGGATGGGAAATAACTTTACAGGGTAATCAAACTTAAAGAGCCCAGAGGACCCCCTTCTAGCCTTAGGTTCAAAGTTACAGCAAACAGAGATAAACACTCTAGCAAAAAGGTACATTTACAAGCTGAGAAAACAAAGATAAAAACTAACACGCCTGGCCTGGCTGTTTACTTACAAGTTTGAAATATGAGACTTGTTCAGAAAGATTTGGAGAGCCTGGATTGCTGTCTGGTCCCTCTTAGTCCCAAGAGCGAACTCCCACCAAAACAGAGAGCACAAACAAAAGCCTTCCCCCACCAAGATTTGAAAGTATCTTTTCCCCTTATTGGTCCTTTGGGTCAGGTGTCAGCCAGGTTACCTGAGCTTCTTAACCCTTTACAGGTAAAAGGATTTTGGAGTCTCTGGCCAGGAGGGATTTTATAGTATTGTACACAGGAGGGATGTTACCCTTCCCTTTATAGTTATGACAAACAGCAAAGACATATATGAGAGAGTCATCATCATCACAGATGAGTGACACTTAGCAGATGAGACCCTGTTAGATATTTCCCTGCTCCCAGATTTCATACATTTCTGAACAGCCGTACTGGGTCAGACCAAAGGTCCATCTAGCCCAGTATCATGTCTACCGACAGTGGCCAATGCCAGGTGCCCCAGAGGGAGTGAAACTAACAGGTAATGATCAAATGATCTCTCTCCTGCCATCCATCTCCACCGTCTGACAAACAGAGGCTAGGGACACCATTCCTTACCCATCCTGGCTAATAGCCGTTACCGGACTTAACCTCCATGAATTTATCTAGTTCTCTTTTAAACGCTGTTATAGTCCTAGTCTTCATAACTTCCTCAGGTAAGGAGTTCCACAAGTTGACTGTGCGCTGTGTGAAGAAGAACTTCCTTTTAGTTGTTTTAAACCTGCTGCCCATTAATTTCATTTGGTGGACCCTAGTTCTTATATTATGGAAACAAGTAAATAACTTTTCCTTATTTACTTTCTCCACATCACTCATGATTTTATATACCTCTATCATATCCTCCCTTAGTCTCCTCTTTTCCAAGCTGAAAAGTCCTAGCCTCTTTAATCTCTCCTCATATGGGACCCATTCCAAACCCCTAATCATTTTAGTTGACCTTCTCTGAACCTTTTCTAATGCCAATATATCTTTTTTAAGATGAGGAGACCACATCTGTACGCAGTATTCAAGATGTGGGCATACCATCGATTTATATAAGGGCAATAAGATACTCTCCGTTTTATTCTCTATCCCCTTTTTAATGATTCCTAACATCCTGTTTGCTTTTTTGACCGCCTCTGCACACTGCGTAGACGTCTTCAGAGAATTATCCACGATGACTCCAAGATCTTTTTCCTGATTCGTTGTAGCTAAATTAGCCCCCATCATATTGTATGTATAATTGGGGTTATTTTTTCCAATGTGCATTACTTTACATTTATCCACATTAAAGTTCATTTGCCATTTTGTTGCCAAATCACTTAGTTTTGTGAGATCTTTTTGAAGTTCTTCACAGTCTGCTTTGGTCTTAACTATCTTGAGCAGTTTAGTATCATCTGCAAACTTTGCCACCTCACTTTTTACCCCTTTCTCCAGATCATTTATGAATAAGTTGAATAGGATTGGTCCTAGGACTGACCCTTGGGGAACACCACTAGTTACCCCTCTCCATTCTGAGAATTTATCATTTATTCCTACCCTTTGTTCCCTGTCTTTTAACCAGTTCTCAATCCATGAAAGGACCTTCCCTTTTATCCCATGACAACTTAATTTACGTAAGAGCCTTTGCTGAGGCCATCTACTTAATGGTCCTTCAAACAGTTTTCTATCCACATTCTAAACACTGTTCATTTCCAGGCCAACTGAAATGAATTTTGAGAGTGAGATTAACAATTGCTCCTTCCGTTTAAATGAACCAGTCCTCTTGTCTACTCCCACTCATTCCTTTTTGTATTCTTCACATTGCATTTCTTAATTGTCTTCTTTTTAATGCACATAATTTCTTCTCTTTTCCTCTTCAGGTCTTATGTTTCTTTCCTCCCTCCATGAAATTCAAGTCTCTCCATTTTCCTTTGTTCTCTTGTTCCCCTTCTGGCATTTTTCTCTCTCACCTTGTATCATTCCCCCTACCCCTCTTTTGCCATTCTGCTGTGATTCTCCATTCCAGTCCTTTGCCCTTTCCATTCCTCATTCTCCTTGGTTCCCTATTACAACTCACTATTCCTTTATCTCTCTTCTTTTCTCTCTAGCACCTACTACATTCATTTCCTTCCATTCTCCATTTCCTTTCATGTTTTCTTTTTTCCTCAGTGCCCGTCCTTGCTCACTCTTTTTCCTTATGTCTGAGCACAGCCCAACGTGGAATGAAGTGAAGAATATTGGTCAAGGGGTTGGGGAAGTGACCATCTCTCATGCATTCCTTTCCCACTTTCTTCATGTACTTGTTATCCATCTGTATTACTCCTCCTCACCCTTCCCATTTTCTTTGTATCACACATTTTATTTGCTACAGCTCAGTGCTGTTTATTTATCTCCACTCAAAGTGCTTCATCTCTGTATATACTCCCATTGAAGAGGCAGGAAATACACCCCAAGTATCAACCATAGCTGAGATGATAGGCTTAGCTTTGCCTTTTTTGTGCCAAATTTCATAATTCCAAGGTTCAGAGGTTTATGACTTGTTTCTTGTAGTTCCAGACTCACGGTCAGGATGCCCTAGCGTTGAGTTGGCAAGATCTATGGCTTTTTAAAATATTTTCCCCATTTCTGCTATTTATTTCAGACAACTTCTGCAAAGTTTATATATATATCAATTACATGGGAAGCTGTTTCAATAAATCCATAGTGACCATCAAGAACTTCTTTTTAACCTTTTATACTAAACTAAAGGTGCTAGCTGTCTCCTTCAAAAGGACTGCAGAGTAATGTATTTAGAAGGCTGCTAGAGAGGGAAAGCTAAGTGATTTGCAGTAGAGTCTTTAAAAGCTGTGGTTTACCAAGGTTAGTGGCTAATATTTTGTAGGTACTTCAGCTTGAGCTAGGGCTTTGAGCAGCTTGTTAGCTGGGGCAACATCAGAGCTTTCATGACACAAATTTTAGGTGTGTTGGGGTCTGAGATGGTACCAGGTTAGGCAGCAGCTGAATAACAATTTTCAGAATGACCATGGTGCCAAAATGGTGGAATTGGACACCTGAAGTGGTGGATAGGCACCTAAATACCTTCGAGGATCTGGACCTACATGCCTACTTCACTTTTGAAAATAGGACTTAAGCACTTACGTGGTTTTGAAAGTTTCACCTAAATGTAACTGTGATATAATGTGTGGGAAGGGAATAAATACTATGAAGGGAATGGAGTGAGGAATATGAGAGTTATAGCAATGATATCATATGGTTGGCTTCTCTCTTTCAGTTGTCAAGAGTTCTTCTTTGAGGAACATTACAAACATTAACCAATTGGTTAACTATCTAAGCACCCATCTGATAGCATGTACTATTTGTCTGGGTTCCAAGACACCCCTGGCAGCTTAGCTGAGGCCTGCCAGGTAGAGTCCAGACCAGAAAACTCATTTTACCTACAAATTCTAGAGCATCTTACAATAAGGCAGGAAGGACATGCCATGGAGTACATTAAACCAAGGTTATGGCCACTTTGTACAAAGAATGTTTCACATGATATACAAAAATAGAACATACTTTTACCTACATGAGTTCCTCTGCTGGGGGGGGGAAGGGGAGATGGGGCAGCCTAGCAAATAAGAACAAAACTGGAGATCAAATGATGGGCATGTGTTCTGAGACTTTTTGCTATTGGTTGGAGTTTATACATACAAACTTTTAAAAATAAGTAGGTTTTTAAGAATAATTTTAATAAATGAACATATTAAAACAAAGTACAAGCTTCACTCATAAGTACATTTTATAGGACATGTGTATATATAAACATACATTGTCCTTATACCTTGTGCCCTACAAAGATATTCTTTAGTATGGAGCAGTGAAAACATATAGAAAACAAAACCAGAAAAAGAAAGACCAGACAAGGAGAAGGAAGTGATACCAACAAAGACCAATGCAATCAGCAGTATATTAGTCTACCACCCATAATTCAACCTAGGAGCATATTCCACTATAGAGTTATGAATGGCTGGCATATTCTATGACTAGGGTGATATGATTGGAATAAGTGGGTAGAACTCGGCCAGTGTATGTATAGAGGGCTAGTCATACGTATAAATATTTGCCTTGAAGAGTTCAGAGTGCAACATTTCCTGTTTTCAATAGCAAGCTATAATATTGTACTGTGCTATAGATTTTTAACCATCGATTTTATCCAGAATGTTGTGTTTAATGTTCCTCATAATAGGGAGAGCAATGTAGGTACAATATTTTAGCAATGTTTCAACTATTCTTTTTAAGGAAATACGGGTGCTGTTTCCTGTATCTAATATTCTTGCAACATAACATCTTCTGGAAAAAAAATCTGTGTCTCTTAGCTGTTAGCTTTTTCTTGCCCAAGAAAATTATTGTTTTTTAAAGTCTGTCTGGCTTAAGTCACAAGACAAAGGAGGCTGTTAAGTGCCTATGTCACTTTTGAAAATAGAATTCAGATGCATTTTCTGGTCTCAGTAGAGCCTCTGGTGGATGTTTTTTCACACCACAGAAACACCGTGCAGCTGCGTCCTCTGCACAAGACAGTCCTGCCACTCTTTGTAGACTACGAGGGAAGCTCTATAGCCTGGGTCCAGCTAGTAATTTTTATTTCTTCCTCCCAGGGGGCATCTCAAATGTTATGCTCTATGTGGTACAGTCTCCACGCATTGTGTACATGTACTCCTCTCCGGGTATGCAAGTATTGAAAGAATATCCCTTTGTCTTACATTTTAAGGTGTTGATAATGAACCTGGATCTTGTTCATGATAGGTGTAGGAAGGAACCTTTGTTTTAACATAACTATAGCTCTGCTAATATTTGGAATTATTTTTCTCACTTATGAGAAGTCACATCCCAAGTCAGCTAGCTAATTAAGGCTCCACTCCTGCAATGAGCTCCGAAGAAGTCAATGGAAGTTGGGTGCATCTTTAGATGATTATATACACTGAAAAATCTGTCCCTTACTGTTTCCTATGACTGTGGGTGATGGCTTTGAATAACCTTGTGAAAGTAAAGGTTTGCAAGATTAGGACTCTAAAATGTTTAGGGGAATCCTTCTGGATGAAAAGAGTTTTATAAATGCAAATAATTCTGCATCATTAGATGGTTTTGGTAAAATACCTAGAAGTTGATGGGTAAAAATAATGATGAAACGTTGGTGTGTTGTGTTCTATTTGGTATTGTTGTGAGGTGGTGCAATTATATGCCAAATGCACAGAAAATCTTTTTGGTTATTATATTAAATGAACAAAGTTTATTTTCTAAACTGTTCAATATATGTGAAAAGAATTAATCGATCCTTTCTTGCTAGGAGTCAGATTTTCCTTAGCAAATATCTATTGCCAGCTGTGCATGCTCCAAAACTTCTTTTGTAAGAAGTCTTTTATACCTAAAAACAGAAGATTAATATGGTAATTTCTATTGTATTTTACTACCTCTTATTCTCTTTCATTCATCTGTAACTGGCCAGTCGTGCAGTCTCTGCACAGGTAAAGGCAAGAGCATCTAGAAATCACGACAAGATCATGCTTGTAATTAGAAAATAAGAATTAGTGAGAATTCACTGGCAACTAAGAAAATACAGTCGATCATTTTTTGCTGAATACATTTTTGGGGGTTTTTTTGTTTGTTTTTTGTTTTGTTTTTGCATATCTACAGTCCGGCATTTCAGCACTTAATTTTTTTAAAATTCAAGCAACCTTTAAAACAAATAACTATGATTTTCAATACACTATTTATTTTACTATACATCATAATTAGTATCTTTTATTAATGACTGCACATTTCCCAAGTGGAATTTTTTCCCATGCAAATCAACTGATGCAGATCCAAGCATCCCCTGCACAGAGCCTGCAGAAAATCTTTTGCACTTTATGTACAAGACCTACTCAAACTCAAAGTAACATGTGCAATGCTGAATTCAAAGGCACAAATGCCAGGAACAACAACTGCACTTCATCAAACCCAGGAAGAAGTAATGAGACTAGAAAGGGAGATTTTCCAAAAAATCAGAGTTTTTATTTCATCTGTAATATTGTTGATAAATTGAAATGCTACCATGTGAAATCCCAAAACTTTTTCGGCTAGAAAGGCAATCATACTTATATAGCAAGCCTGGGTTACAGTGGCTTGCCAAGCTTAGATCATGTACAGATTAGTAAGGATATCTTTTAATGTCCTAATGATTTCTTAATGAAATACACTTATAATCTTATGATTTGGTAAGGGCTTATTGAACATCTTTCATATCAAAACATCCTGTTTGAAGCATGTTTCTTAATAATAATTAGCGCATACACAGTGCTTTTCTTCTTTGAGGAACTTTACAAACATTAACCAGTTGGTTAACTATCTAAGCACCCATCTGATGGCATGTACTATTTGTCTGGGTTCCAAGACACCCCTGGCAGCTTAGCTGAGGCCTGCCAGGTAGAGTCCAGACCAGAAAAGTCATTTTACCTACGAATTCTAGAGCATCTTACAACAAGGCAGGAAGGACATGCCATGCTGTGGGGGGAGATGGGGCAGCCTAGCAAACAAGAATAAAACTGGAGATCATCCCTTCTTGACAAAGGCCCAGATCCACAAAAGCACTTAGGAGCCTACATTGCAGTTTTAGGCTCAACTGTGATCCACAAACCCCTCATTCAGCTGCCACCAAACTCTGTAGACACCTAAATTTGCTCAGAGTCTAATTTTTTGCTGTTAAAGTTCCCTAGGTGTCTACGTTTCTGACTCTGGGCAAGTACAATCCTGCTTCATGCTAGGTACCTGGGCACTATTTCACGCCTAAACCATAGTGCGATCCACAAACTAAGGGAAGATAGATGAACAAACTTCTATCTTCCCTGCAGGGACTGATCTAGGAGGTGGCCTGTGTGCACAACCTACTGGATTGGGGCCCATTCAAAATCCAGGAGGAGAAGTAGATGGTGTTGGTGCCACTGCCCACCTTATAACTTTTAGCCCAGTGGTTAGAGCATTTATCTGGGATGTGGGACACCCGTAGGCTTCATTCCCCCTCTTCCTAAGAGGTGAAAGGATTCTAACAGGGGTCTCTCCTCTCAGAAGAAAGATCTAACCACCGAGCAATGGGATGTGTGGCTCTCTTAATCTCGTCCATTGAAACTGTTCCACTATGGATAAACAATTGAGAACCATTGGAGCAGGGGGACTGGACCTCTGGTGGGTGCCCTGATCACTTGCTATAGAGTCTCTCTCTCTCTGGCACAATGACTATTTATACACAGTGGAATAATTTCAACAGGAGAGACTGAGGATGCCCCACATCAGAATATCCCATAACTCAGTGGTGTTGGGGTACCGTTAAAATTAACTAAAAACCAAAGCCTGAAAACCAGAGCACCTCAAAATTTGTAACAGGAAAAGCATTGATCAAACTTGGCTATAGAAAATTACAAAGGTTTTGGACTTGAAGTAAAATAAAAATTCCCTGATAAATTTGTTTTTGCAGAAGATAAGAAATGTTGAGATTAATCATAGTGTGCTCTCCAAAATATCGCTGCTAATGGATGAAGGGGGAGGATAATATACACATAGTAATCTTTAGCATTAAAATGAAAGATAGCTAATGATAAGATTACAACCTTTGTTAACTATATTTTTAATAATTGTGGTTATGGATAGGGAGTAAGTGGATAGATAAGGTAACACACAGGCCTAGGCTTTGCCTTGCATGAGTGTATTTTTGTTAATTTCTCTTTGATATAATTTGTTGATTTGTTTAAAATGATATTGCTGGCAAGATAAGTAATTTGCCGTGTTGGAAGATTTAAGCAAGAGACACAAACATGCAATGATGAACTGCAAATTCAGCAGGGAAAATGTGGACATTAGGTAATTGAGGCTTGCACATGGGTAATGGACAGGTTCTGTAAAAATCAATAGGTAATGTGTTGAATGTTGATTGGAGGAAAATTGAGTAATGGTGAATGTGAAAATCTATGAGAATACAAATGAAATCAAGCCCCAAACTGGTGATATGCTGGACCAGAAACTGCAGAACAAGGCTGAAGTGCCAGACCAGGAGATCCGGGGAGGTGACAACCATCAAGAAGGAAGGTCTTTTCGGTACCCCAGAATGTGGTAACTTGGGCCTATTTATCTAGTCTGTCTTGTCTGTTATTACCTGTTTACCATAAATGTATGTCTAGTTACTGTAAGTGACAATAATTCTATCTGAAATTGTATTCAATGAAAAATCTGCTTAATCCTAAATTGGGTAAACTGTGACACAGTTTCCCACTCTACACTCCCCACAGTGGTTAAAGCACTCTCCTGAGAGGTATGGGGGATCCCAGTTCAATCCTTTCTTCCCATGAGGCAGAGGGAAATTGAACCTGGGTCTCCCACTCCTAGGTGAGTGTTCTAACCACTGGGCTAAAAGTTGTGAGACACCACCACCTTCTGCCATTGTGGGTGGAATGATGCAGGCGCCTAACTCATTCTCATAAGAAACAAACTGACTCCAGGTAGAGTGACCAGACAGCAAATGTGAAAAATCTGGACAGGGGGTGGGGGGCAATAGGAGTCTATATAAGAAAAAGACCCCAAAATCGGGACTGTCCCTATAAAATCGGGACATCTGGTCACCCTAACTCCAGGCGAGGGTTCCTGGTTGTGGTTTGCAAGCAAGGTTAAGTGCCTCCCTCCAGCCTCCAGAACCTAGGGCCTTGGCTACACTTGGGGATTAATAGCGCTGCCGTGGCAGCCCTGTGAAGCGCGAGTGTAGTCGCGCCGCCAGCGCTGCCAGAGCTCTCTCGCAGCGCTGCAAGTACTCCACCTCTCCGAGGGGAATAGCTTGCGGTGCTGCGAGCGAGCGTGCAGCGCTGCAGGCGCTAATTACACTGGCGCTTTACAGCGCTGCACTCGCTGCGCTCGGGGGGGGGGGGTGTTTGCACATCCGTGAGCGCAACAAGTTGCAGCGCTGTACAGCGCCAGTGTAGCCAAGGCCTAGGTGACAAACTCAATGAGAGGGACAAGGCTTGGACACACCCCATCTCATCAGCATTTCCCATTGGCTAGCTTCAGCAGCTTCCAGCCTAGCATGCAGGCTTTTGTGGATCCCATTTTTGGGTGCCTATCTCCATGACTGTATAGAAGCCCAGGCTCCCACCCCAAACTTTGTGGATACTAGTGAATCCTGGTATTGTCCAAGTGATCTTTTAGGTGTCTAAAAGTTAGGCATCGCAAAGCTCAGCGTCACAATGCCTAAGTCTCTTTGTGGATCTGGCCAAAAACCCTACTGTTTTCATTTCATTTCATCCAGAGTGAGGTCTTTTCTACTTGAAAGCAAAGCCAAAACTGCTTACAGCTGAAACTCCACACCAATGAGCCACAAGATCCCATTCTGACACAGACATGCCACATCTCGATCAGATGCAGGTTTGAGCATTTATGACTGAAGGACCCCAGGAAAAGAATCTAAATAGGGAATCATCAGGGCTGAGCTGAATTGCTCTGCTTATGAAGTGAGACAAAGTCTGGGACTGTATAAGAGAAGGAAAAAGGGCACAGGATGTTATCCATTACAGAGAGGACACTCTGCCAGCGTGAAAGTCTCGTGAAATCTCTCTGGACTGAACAGGTATGGCATGGACTGACCACTGGGTGAAAAACACCTTATTAGACAGGAAAGGAACTTATTAATAAGTATAATCTGTAGATTGTGTTTTATATTTTTTCTTTTATCTGTCACTATGTTTCCATATCCTTATATTTGCTTTTATATGAATTTTTATCTCAAGCTTTGTTAAATAAACTTCAATTTTGTTTCACTAGAAACACATGTAAGTACCTCATGTTAATGAGAGCATTGGACTGAGAAGAAAGCAGTGAATTGGGGTGCACTGCTTCCACAGAGGCAGCAGATCAGTGTACACTGCAGGTGACCAGAAGCCAAGGTACGCGGGCATTCGAGTGTAACAATGTGGGGTGTCTAAAGCGCTAGTCTGTACATGGAAAAAGCAGGACTCACAATAGCGCAGTGTGGTTTGTTTGTGTTTCCTGCTGCTGGTAGTTCAGGGCAAGTGTCCCCTGGTAGGCAGACAAGACTCCTTCATGCTGTAAGGAGGTGGTAACCATTTACTATAGATAACTCAGTGGTTTGAGCATTGGCCTGCCAAACCCAGGGTTGTGAGTTCAGTCCTTGAGGGGGCCATCTGGGGCAAAATCAATACTTGGTCCTGCTAGTGAAGGCAGGGGACTGGACTTGGTGACCTTTCAGGGTCCTTTCCAGCTCTATGAGATAGGTATATCCCCCAAAAGTGTCATACCCAAATAAAAAATAGATCTCTATGCTCTTGTAGTTTCATTATAGTTGATACTTAGCTGTAGAAGGATGAAGAGAGGCTGTAGCTGGGGCTGGCTAATCCACTAGGCCTCCTTAGCTGGCAGACATAAAACAGAAGGGGGCTGCTATAGCTTGGAAAGACTCAAGTTGAATCAGAGTGTACAGAGAACATATTCTGGAAAGGGAGGTTTTCAAAACTGGGACCTGTTTATACCAGAACATGTGAAGAACTTTCTTTTGTGTTGTGGAGTTACTCCTTGCCAGCATAAGTCTGTGGTAGGAGGAAGGGCTAACTAACTCACAGGAAGGTGAGTTAAGGGACTTGGATTAGTTTTCTGGCCATGCCACAAAATTTTTGTGACCTTGGATGAGTTGTCAAAGGTGGTAATTAATTTTGGAGGCGTTGTGCCTTTAGTGTGTTTATAGGGAGGAAATAGTGAGCATTTAAAATAGGTAATATAAAATTTTTATATTCTAAACTTTGGCTAAAAAGCCCATCCTGGTTCCATGATTAAAAAAAGCAATTTAACAAATGGAAAAAAAGGGGAAATAGATAGCAATGAATATAAATTAGAAGTTATGAAGTGTTGAAAACCAATAAAGGAAGCAAAAACATCAGGATAAGATCCGTTGCTGGCAAGGCTAAAGTGTAAAGGACATGGGCGTAGGCAGTCTGGCCTAGTGGTCCCAGCTGGGCTGGTGTCACCAAGCCAAGGACAGCCATGAGTCCGTAGTCAGTGAGCAGGTATCAAAGCAATTGTAAGTACTGAAATCAATAGGCAAGAGTCAGGCTGGGATCGGAGACCGGAAATCAGGAGTAGCTACCACACTGGAGTCAGGAGGCAAAAGTCTGGGTGGAGTGACTGGAAAGCAAGGTGAGGTCTGGTGCTGCAGCAAGCCAGAAGTCTGTGTGGTTGCCCAGACAGCTTCCCGGGGCACCATCAAGATTAAATAATTAGTATGGGCCAAATCAGTGGGCTGCAGGGTGCTGTCACTCTGGCCCCTTCAGGCAGTACTTCCTGTAGCACCTATTCTCCAGAGTGCTCTTTGGCTGTGGCTCTACATAGCTTCCCAGTGATGATGTAAGGTGCCCCAAGTTCCACTGACCCACGTTCTAGTCCTGTGGATCCTTAAATTATCCTCTTCCTTTCAGGGGCACCCTTCTTCTGGGTTGGCACCAAGCCCCATTGATCTTGATGAAATCCTTTTACCAAGTCAGGGGCATGGATATGGGGAGCAGGTTCCCAGGAGCACACTTTGGGACCATAGCCTTTCCAGTCTATGAAGTAGGACAGTTTCCCCCTCTACAATCTAGAGTAGGGGATAGCATGGACTATGAATCTCTCATGCCCTTGGACCTGGACCAGTGGGGGCAGCTGTTGGAACCAGTAGAGAAAATGGTCCTTTGTGTAAAACTTCTAGAGTGATATGTGGAAACCAGGACTTATCTTAAGGGGACAGGAAAGCTGTAATCTGAAAGTGATGGGACTGATTTCCTGACAAATCCAGAAAGGTCTGAGGAACTGATGGTCTAGCTTGTGGGACAGCCTGTTCATATGGAAATGCTTTGAGATGAACCAGACCTTTTGGCCCAGTGCAAAAGGTGGGCCTTCCTGGTGTCAATGGCTCACATATCACTTGTAATCCTTTTTTTCCATGTTCAACATGGTCCTTAAACTCCTCCTGGATGCGTTGAATCCACTGGATCCAGTCAGTGACTGTTGGGTTCAAGGAGGCTGCTGGTAAAGCCAGATGGAAACGAGGGTGGAGCCTATGATTTGCAAAAAAGGAACTCTGCCTCATGGGGTGTGGTCAGCTTTATACAAGAATACAGCACAGGGTAAGAGGGAGGACCAATTTTCTTGATAGAGAAAGCACCTTAGGTTCACCCTCTCAGTCTGCCCATCTGCCTAGAGATCATACACAGAGGAGGTAAAAGCGTGAACGTGCACTGACCACAGCATTTTGTGCCAAAAGCCTCAGACAAACTGTGGGCCTCAGTGAAAGTTGATATGGTCCAGAAGCCCATGGAGACGGATAACATACACCACCAGGATTTGTTTGGAAGAGGATTCAGGATTCAGGATTCAGAAGAGGGAAGGGGGTCTTGGGAGATAAAGTGCACAATTTTCGTCAGTTGGTCTCCAATGGTCAAGACCACTGTGTGGCTAGAGTCTGGGAGTTCCACTATGAAATCCAGGATAATCAAGGCCCAGGGATACCAGAGTACCAAGGAGCTTAGCAAATGGCATCTTGGTGTGTGCACACAGGTCACAAGTGTCAACATTGTCCTGGATTTTGCCTCACATACGAGATCACCAGAACAAACAGGAAGCAGTGCAGAAAGTGTTAAGACAGCCAATGGAGTATCAAGGTAGAGGTGAAGCACCTCCAACCAGGGATGCCCCGGTTGAACGTATATGCACCTGTCAACATATGTGACTCCATCCTGTATGGAGCATTGCATTTTGGTTCTGGTTTGCTCAGGTTGTTCCATCACTTCCTGGCTAAAGGGTCATCCTACCAGGTGGATCAGATTAGATCCATCAGCTCTTGGTGTACTATGGCACTAAGGAAGTTCCAAGGTTTTAGGAGACTGGGTGATTCTTGGTTAGGCTCCTCACCGTCTTGGTAGCATTCCTCCTTTTGGGATAAGGCATCACCTTTCCCAAGTGATAGGTGATGATGAAGTCAAACAGAGATGAATAATGCCCACCTCAGCTGTCTTTGTTTCAAGCCTTGAGCCTTACATAGATATTAAAGGCTTTTCTGATCAGTAAAGACTTGCATCGGGGGCAGGGCTCCCCTGAGGTGATGGCACCACTTTTCTAGTATTTTATAATTCCATTCTGTGTGGATGAGTGGATGAGTTTTCAGGAGTCGTACACTCAAGGTACAGCACTTGTTCTCACCCTGCCTCTGAGAGAGTATAACGCCAATGGCTACATTGGATGCATCAGCTTCCACTATGAATGCCTGGCATTAAGGCTGTGCTTCCGTAGTCTTTCCAGGATGAAACGGACATGATAACAATGCTGCTCGGGGTTCTCTGAAAACACAAGAATGTAATCAAGATAAATGACTACATACAGGTCCAGGATTTCTCTAAACACATTGTTCACAAAGTGCTGAAAGGTTTCAGGGGCCTTGGTCAGACCAAATGACATTACTTAGTAGTCAACGTGCACTTAGTGGGTTTGGAAGGCAGATTTCCATTTGTCTCCTTCCCTAATGGGCACTAGATTGTAAGCCCGGAGAGAGCCAGTTTGGTAAAAATTCTAGCAGATAACACATAATCTAGCAACTCCAAGGTTAGGGGCAGGGATACAGTATTAGCATTCCATTGTTTTTCTTAATGAAAAGGACCAGAGACCCTGCTGGGGGAAAGGAGCATCAGATAAAGCCTTTGGTCAGGTTTTCCTGGATGTATGCACAAAGGGCTACCATGTATGGCTTGGACATTGCATAGATTAGTCCAGCGGTTCTCAAACTGGGGGTTGGGACCCTAAATGGGGTCGCCAGGGATGCTTTAGACTTGCTGGGGCTCCAGGCCCGAGCCAAAGCCCAAGGGATTCAGTCCTGGGCAGTGTGGCTCAAGTTACAGGCCCCCTGGTTGGGGCCGAAGCCATTGGGCTTCAGTTTTGACCCCTTCCCCACTCAAGGCGGTGGGGCTCAGGCTTTGGCTTTGGCCCCCCTGTACGGGGAGATTTTGGCAAACCAGTAAAGTGCCTGAAACCACTATGGCTTATTGTTAAAAGCAGCCTATTCAGCAGTCTCAGCTTGACCAAGGCAGGAGGGGAGGGGGGTTTGGGGTGCCACAGAAAGGGCAGCTTGACCCCGTGTCCTTCCTGATAAGAATTGTGTTGAAGTTGCTGATACATGCATTTTAAAAGAGCAGGATGTGCCCCAGGAATGTCTATTGGGGTCTCAAGGCTGAAAACTCTGGAAAAACCCACACCTGGTTAATCAATAATCAGAAGGAACCTCTTGCTTGACCATTGAAACTGCTTACTTAACAAGTTTTCTTTAAGGGACATGTCATTCTATTACTAATGTATAAATCAGGGGGGAAAGTTTGAAATAGTTGGACTCTTTTTGGACTCTCCCTCTGGATACATCTTGTGGTCCCCACCGGCAGATAGAAGATTTGGCCACCGGAAGTCTGCCGCTGTGTCACTCGAGAGCCACACTCAGCTTTGGTAATTATCAAGGATTGGGGGTGTTTTACTAATCTCTTGCGGAGGTGTGTAAGTGCTTGAGACTAAGTAAAGGTTTAGCTTTAAGTGAAAGCACTCTTGTGTTGTCCAGTTTGTGCCAGCCATCTATCGGTCGGATGGCCGTGTCTCCCCTAATTTATTTCCTGATACCACCTCGCACAGAGTAAAAGTTACCAAGAGCTTTGTGTTGAAAGAACCCCAGGTAACGCCCCACCTGGGGCCTGCGTGGGCTCAATCTTTGGTCTCCCCTTCTGCGGTCATGTAGTAATTTTTGGTGTCAGAAGGGGGTCACAGTGCAATGAAGTTTGAGAACCCCTGGATTAGTTCATAAGAGGCAGTCATAGTGTTGGTACAGAGATAACGTATCCTCATTCCCCCCCCCCCAAAAGCATTCACATAATCCTGGAAATTATCAGGGAGATGGGAACTGACATGGGAGTGGTTCCTTTTGGCTAGTTGCCACCATTCAGGGTTCCCTCACAGGTGCTGCCATCTCTGATCAGGTGCAGGAGCTTGGGTCCGGAGGCCTGGGACCAACAGCATGCATGCAGACCCTTTGGCAACATTCAGAGGGGAAGCTGATTCTCTTCTCACTAGGAGATGCAAGTGTTGTGCAGGTGAAGTTGAGAATCAGGGGTGTAATGGAATGTTAAAACTAGTTCAGCCACTAGGTGGCGCTGTGGTTAAAATATCTTATTTAAACAAACCTCAGTCATACCTAGTAGAGCATTAAAGGATCTTATGATGAACACATCTGGTATGTATAAGCAAGATCTGTAACCAATCCATATATCCATTTCTGGTACAGAAGTACATAGCCAGGGGAAAGTGTAGAGAACAAATCACACTGAATTGCAGCACTTCCCAGCATCCCTGGAGTATGACCTCTAGGAGTACTGTTTCCTGTGTCACTGGCCCACAGGGTAGAAATGACCCATCTTTACAAGAACTGACATAGGCTTTAACCAGAGGGATTGGTTTTGGTGTCTATGAAATTATTGGAGGCCCCAGAATAGATCATGGCCCACTATACGCCCATGGTACGTATAGCTTTGAATAGTGTTCAACCCAAAGAGACAACTGCTTGCTTTTATCTGTTATGATTTCACTGTTGTGAAATGATCACACTGTTGTGTGATTTGAGAGGGGAAACCTTGCTGACAGTGGGACCAAGAGCTTTCTTCAGGCCGTCATACATGACTTTGAGGTTTCCTGTGTCTGAGGCTGTCTGTATCTCTTCACAGAGATTGATCAAGTGATGATTTGCACAGCATCTGCTTGCTTGCTGTACCTTGTTTTTTGTATGTCAAAGTCTCACTTTAGTACTCTCTGTTGGCTTCTTGTTGTGTTCCAGCTAGGCTGTGTTCTTAATGTTGATGAGAGGTAATAGTTCCGCTTCATTTTCTTCAAACTAGTCCTTTTTTTACGGTCTCTTTCCCCGAAATGTAGCTAAAGCTGTTTCATGGATTGTTGTTCTTAAATCTTTCCCAAATTCCTCTGCCTTCTCTGGTAATGACTTCCCATGAAGTCAAAAGCCTTCACAAACTCCTGGCATTTCCTCTGGTTTTTGGTGCTAATAGCATTGATTTTGGGCTTGCTCCTAGGTTTTGTTCTATGTAGTTTCTTGGCTGGAATCATAGAATCATAGAATATCAGGGTTGGAAGGGACCTCAGGAGGTCATCTAGTCCAACCCCCTGCTCAAAGCAGGACCAATTCCCAAATAAATCATCCCAGCCAGGGCTTTGTCAAGCCTGACTTTAAAAACCTCTAAGGAAGGAGATTCCACCACCTCTCTAGGTAACCCATTCCAGTGCTTCACCACCCTCCTAGTGAAAAAGTTTTTCCTAATATCCAACCTAAACCTCCCCCACTGCAGCTTGAGACAATTACTCCCTTGTTCTGTCATCTGCTACCACTGAGAACAGTCTATATCCATCTTCTTTGGAACCCCCTTTCAGGTAGTTGAAAGCAGCTATCAAATCCCCCCTCATTCTTCTCTGCTGCAGACTAAACAATCCCAGTTCCTTCAGCCTCTCCTCATAAGTCATGTGCTCCAGCTCCCTAATCATTTTTGTTGCCCTCCGTTGGACTCTTTCCAATTTTTCCACACCCTTCTTGTAGTGTGGAGCCCAAAACTGGACACAGTACTCTAGATGTGGCCTCACCAATGTCGAATAGAGGGGAATGATCATGTCCCTCGATCTGCTGGCAATGCCCCTACTTATACAGCCCAAAATGCCATTAGCCTTCTTGGCCAAAATGGCACACTGTCGACTCATAATATCCAGCTTCTCGTCCACTGTAACCCCTAGGTCCTTTTCTGCAGAACTCCTGCCTAGCCATTCGATCCCTAGTCTATAGCAGTGCATGAGATTCTTCCATCCTAAGTGCAGGACTCTGCACTTGTCCTTGTTGACCCTCATCAGGTTTCTTTTGGCCCAATCTTCTAATTTGTCTAGGTCCCTCTGTATCCGATTCCTACCCTCTAGTGTATCTACCACTCCTCCCAGTTTAGTGTCATCTGCAAACTTGCTGAGAGTGCAGTCCATGCCATCCTCCAGATCATTAATGAAGATATTGAACAAAACCGGCCCCAGGACCGACCCTTGGGGCACTCCGCTTGATACAGGCTGCCAACTAGACATGGAGCCGTTGATCACTACCCGTTGAGCCCAATGATCTAGCCAGCTTTCTATCCACCTTATAGTCCATTCATCCAGCCCATACTTCTTTAACTTGCTGGCAAGAATACTGTGGGAGACCGTATCAAAAGCTTTGCTAAATTCAAGGAATAACACATCCACTGCTTTCCCCTCATCCACAGAGCCAGTTATCTCATCATAGAAGGCAATTAGGTTAGTCAGGCATGACTTGCCCTTGGTGAATCCATGCTGACTGTTCCTGATCACTTTTCTCTCCTCTAAGTGCTTCAGAATTGATTCCTTGAGGACCTGCTCCATGATTTTTCCAGGGACTGAGGGGAGGCTGACTGGCCTGTAGTTCCCCGGATCCTCCATCTTCCCTTTTTAAAAGATGGGCACTACATTAGCCTTTTTCCAGTCATCCGGGACCTCCCCCGATCACCATGAGTTTTCAAAAATAATGGCCAATGGCTCTGCAATCATATCTGCCAACTCCTTTAGCACCCTCAGATGCAGCGCATCCGGCCCTCAATGGATTTGTGCTCATCCAGCTTTTCTAAATAGTCCCGAACCACTTCTTTCTCCACAGAGGGCTGGTCACCTCCTCCCCATGTTGTGCTGCCCAGTGCAGCAGTCTGGGATCTGACCTTGTTCGTGAAGACAGAGGCAAAAAAAGCATTGAGTACATTAGCTTTTTCCACATCCTCAGTCACTAGGTTGCCTCCCTCATTCAGTAAGGGGCCCACGCTTTCCTTGACTTTCTTCTTGTTGCTAATATACCTGAAGAAACCCTTCTTGTCACTCTTAACATCTCTTGCTAGCTGCAACTCCAAATGTGATTTGGCCTTCCTGATTTCACTCCTGCATGCCTGAATAATATTTTTATACTCCTCCCTGGTCATTTGTCCAAGCTTCCACTTCTTGTAAGCTTCTTTTTTGTGTTTAAGATCAGCAAGGATTTCACTGTTAAGCCAAGCTGGTCGCCTGCCATATTTACTGTTCTTTCTACACATCGGGATGGTTTGTTCCTGCATCCTCAATAAGGATTCTTTAAAATACAGCCAGCTCTCCTGGACTCCTGGATTCCTTTGCCCCTCACGTTATTCTCCCAGGGGATCCTGCCCATCAGTTCCCTGAGGGAGTCAAAGTCTGCGTTTCTGAAGTCCCAAGTCCGTATACTGCTGTTCTCCTTTCTAATATTCACTTGGTTAATAATCCAGGAGTCGTCAGTGTCACAATCAGCACTGTGGAACATGCGCCAGTTCTGCACTATGGGTATGTCTTTTCTCCTGACGATAACAAGGGCTAATTGGTGCCTGTGGCCTGATCGTGGATGTTTCCATGATACTTTGTGGCAATCTTTTCCTGTAAAATATGAATTGGAAATACACATTTGCTTTTTGGGTGCTGAATTCAAGAAGACGTTGGCTGTTCTCATTCATCTTGCCAATGCCAAAATGTCCTAGACAATCTGGTCATGAGTTGTTGTCTGCACCGACTGTTGCATTAAAATCACCAAGGAGGAAAAGTTGCTCAGTTGATGGTATTCTTTTGATGACTTGATGCATAGGGTCATAAAATGTATCCTCCTCGGGGCTAGATTTGAGTGTTGGTTCATAGGTACTAATGATGTTCACAGAGTTGATGGTCGTCTGTGGTGTTTCAAGGAGTTTTGCCCATTTGTTTCTCACAGCAAAACTGACACCGTGCAGCTGATTTTCTTTGCTGCTTTTACCTTGCTAAAAGAAGGTGTAACTGGCCTCTTGGGCAGAACCAGCATCTACAAGTCTTGTTTCCTGAAGTGCTGCAATGTCGACATTGAGTTTGTACAACTCACAGTCTATCAAAGCTGACTTCTGTATGCTGCTTGTGTATTGCAGGTCGTCATCATCTGTCAATCCTGGACACATGATCCTGACATTCCAGCTTCCAAGCTATTCGCACCAGCGAATCACTGTACCAAATACCAAATCTACAGGTCATGCCAGAGCTAGATGTGGAGCCCACTGTAGAAGAGCTAAGCAAGGCCACTGATTTGCTATCAAGTGGCAAGGCTCCTGGAAAAGATGGCATCCCAGCAGAAATCCTCAAGTGTGGGAAAGACAGCCTACTACCATATCTTCATCAGTTGCTACTTAAATGCTGGAAAGAGGGTGAGGTACCACAAGAGATGAGTGATATAAACATCCTCACTTTGTACAAAAAGAAAGGTAAAACGGGCGACTGCAACAACTTCAGGGATATCTCGCTACTAAGTGTAGCAGGAAAAGCTTTTGCAAAAGTCATCTTAGGGCACCTACAACAGCAGGCAAATCATTTCTACCCTGAATCACAGTGCAGATTCAGGGCTGGAAGATCAACTATAGATATGATATTTTCTCTGCGTCAACTCCAAGAAAAGTGCATAGAGCAAAACCAATGATTGTACATCAATCACCTTTGTGGACCTAACCAAAGCATTCAACACAGTCAGCAGAGCAGGTCTATTTGCAATACTAGAAAAGATAGGATGCCCACCAACCCTATGGTCATTCCACAACAACATGAGAGCAACTGTCCAGTTTGACGGGTCCACTTTGAACAGCTTTGAGATGAAAAGCGGAATGAAGCAAGGATGTGTTCTTGCTCCTACACTCTTTGGAATCTTCTTCTTGGTACTCTTGAACTGTGCGTTTAAGGACATGAAAGATGGAGTGTATCTCCACACAAGACCAGATAGAAAACTCTTCAACCTGTCCTGACTTAAGTCAAAGACCAAAGTCAAAAAGTTGCTAATCAGGGAACGTCTATTCGCTGATGATGCCCCCTTCATAGCTCACAATGAAGATCTACTACAAGAACTCATGGACTGCCTTTCAAATGCCTGGGAGGCATTTGCTGTCACCATCAGCATCAAGAAAATGGTTGTATTAAGACAGGGGGTTCCACAAGATCCTTCAATTACCTTAAATGCAAACCAGCTAGAAGTAGTCCAAAAGTCCAGCTATTTAGGTTCTACAGTGACCACCAACATCTCACTGGATGAAGAACTAAATGTTCGCATTGGAAAGGCTGCCACCACCTTTAGCAGACTAACTAAAAGAGCATGGAGCAACTCAAAGCTTACCATCAAGACCAAAATGCTAGTGTACCAAGCTTGCATCCTCAGCACTCTCATGTATGGTGGGGAAACATGGACAACTTATGCTCATCAGGAGAAAAGACTAAACAGTTTCCACCTACATTGTTTACGCCATATACTCAACACCAAATGGCAGGAAAAAGTCACCAACACAGAGGTTGTTCAAAGGGCAAATTTACCAAGTGTGACAGCCCTGCTCAAGCAAAGATGACTGCGCTGGCTGGGCCATCTGAGTATGTTGGAAGATGGATGCATACCCAAGAACATGCTACATGGGGAGCTATCAGAGGGAACAAGAACAACAGGATGTCCCAAGCTTTGCTATAAAGAAGCGTGCAAGTGAGATATGAAGGAATTTGGAATTGATCCTAACCAATGGGCAATCTTGGCAAGTAATCGTAACAAGGGGTGCCATTGTCTTCATCAGGGTATCAAAGTCCATGACAAAAGCTGGCTCCTACAGCTTGAAGAGAAAAGAGCCCATAGGAAACAAGCAGCTCCCAACCAAGATACATACTTTTGCAATAATTGCCAAAGATCATGCAAATCTTGGACTGGACTATTCAGTCACATGACACATTGCAAACCATCTACATCATAGGCTGCAATTCCCACCATCTCTTGCAGATGAAAGGATGACAGACGTGTATCCATGGTGTGCAACTGTATCTGTACTTGGAAGCATGAGGAGGACCTGCATGTCCCAGACAGTGTTTCCATCAAGGGCTGGAGGGTAATTGTGAAGCATAATGTGCTGATGGGGCTTGGGCTGCCTTCCCCCGCATAAGACATGGGCTTTGCTTATTTCCCGATTCTTTGCTGGTCAAGGTCCACAATGGACAAGAGATGGCAATATGTCCTGGTGCCCTGCAATAAAAGTCTTAAGTTATTGCACTGTTGCTGTCCCTGGGTCAAGTGTGGTCAGGGCAGATCAATCTGCACCAATTCATAGTTGGACCCTGGGGTTTTCAGTATGGCATGTGAGCAAAGCCCTTTTCTCCTCCTTTCATTCATGCAGCCAATTGTCAATACAGAAAAATAGGTCAACAAAGTCATCCAAGCTGGTAGGGTTTCAACAGGGGCTAGTTCATCCTGTATCTCCTCTCTAAGTACCTACCAAAACTGGTGCAATTGGGATGCCTTGTTCCATTTGACGTCAACTGCGAGTCACCAGAACTGGGCAGTGTATGAGGCAGCCGGCCCTTGCCCTTGCTGAAGCTTTCATAATAGGGCTTCCAATGAGTGAGCATGATGAGGATAACTAAAATTTGCAGAAAACGCTCAGGAAAGCATTCCAGTCGGCTAACACCAGCTGCCCTGCTCCAGCAAAGGGGAGGCTCAATCCAGTGCTTCTCCAAACTGACCACCAGCCCCTAGTCAGTGGGATACATTTGAGGGTGAAGCAGGAAAAGGAGACAGCATTGGTTCAGGAACCGCCACACCTCTGGTGGTTCCTCTCAAAGCATGCAGATAGTGATATCACATGACCCCGTTTGAGGGGCAGTAGCCCAACTTGAGCCTGGAGTACAGCCTTCTCTTCCTGAAACCATGCTAGCTGCTCACAGAGTGCCTGGTTTTCTGCTAAGAGCTGCATCACTTGGGCCCGCAGCATGTGGTTCTCAGTTTGGAGTTGGGCTACTTGCTCCTGCAGATCCAGTACCCTAAAGGGTTCAGTGGGTGGTGACAGACCCAATCCTTTCCATATCTCTATTAAAGGGCTTCCATTGAGCGGATTGAAAGGGGTCTGGGCAAACTGTAGGGAAAGGGGGCATAGGGATCTGGTCTTGTGGTTACTGCTAGTCTGGTGTCACAGAGTTAAGGATAGTAAAGAGGCAGTAGTCAGCGAACAGGAATCGGAATAATTTCTAGAGCCAGGATCAATAGACAAGGGTCAGGGTCAGGCCAGGGTCAGAGATTGGAGATCAGAAAACTAGGTCTAGACCAAGCCAGAAGTCAGAGTTGCCCTGACAGCCTTCTGGGACACTCTCCAGGGTTAAATAGTAAATAGTAAACAAGGACCAAATTTAAGTGCAGAGTACTATTGCTCTGGCCCCTTCGAGCAGTACTTCCTGTGGCATCTAATCTCCAAAGTGCTCTTTAGCTGCAGCTCTGCATGGTCTCCTGGTGGTGATGTGGAGATGTAAGTTACCCCAGGTTTCACAAACTCGGATTCTAGTCCCGTGGACCCTTACATAAGGACATCAACAAGGAGTTTTAGATCTGTTCGGAACAAAAAGAAATCCTAATAACGAAATAGGCCCATTACTAGCTGCAGATGGTAAAATAGTTAATAATGATAGAGAAAAGGCAAAAATGTTCAAGGTAGTATTTCTCTTCTATATTTTGGAAAGAAGCACGATGATGTACTTATATCATATGAAAACAATGACATACATTCCAGTCTATTAGTAACAGAAGATGATGTTGGCCCTCATCTACTGAGGATAAGTATTTTTAAATCAGCAGGCCTGGATAACTTGTACCCAAGAGTCCTAAAAGAGTTGGCTGAGAAGCTCTCTGACCCGCTGATGTTAGATTTTAAATAAATATTAGGGCAATTCCAGAAGACTGGAAGAATGCTATTGTGCCAATATTCAGAAAAGGTTAGTGGAATGATTAGCTGGCATGGGGTTCAACTGACAAAGAATCAAAGGATAAAAATATAATAAATGCCAGTCAACATGGTTTTATGAAAAATAAATCCTGTCATATAAAAATGATTTCATTCTTTGATGAGAGTACAAGTTTGGTTGATAAAGGTAACTGTATAGATGTAATCTTCTTCTACTTTAATGTGTTTTGCATTTTGTATCTCAATATTGTCAATGGGAATCATTATCAAAAAGGGTATTACAGTGGGGTTCTGCAGAGCCTAGTTCTAGGCTTGATGCTCTTCAACATTTTCAAATAGTGATCTGGAAATAAATATAAAATCAATGCTGATAAAATCTGTAGATGACACAAAGATTGGCGGCAAAATGGTACATAAGGACAGGGCAGTCATAATGAGCTTTCTGGATCACTTGGTAAACTGGGCCTATTCAAACAAAATGTGTTTTAATATAGCCAAATGAAGAGTTAGGAACAAGGAATAAGGGGCATGCCAACAGAATGGGAGATTGTATCCTGGAAAGCAATGACTCTGAAATGGATTTAGGGGTCATTGTGGACAAGCAACTCAAAATGAGCTCCCCATCTGATGCTGTGGCAAAAAAGGCTAATAATCCTTGGATGTATAAACAAGGGAAGTGGTTTTACCTCTGTGTACAGCATTGGTGAGACCAATACTGGAATACTGAATCCACATTTTTAAAAGGAAGTTGAAAAATTGTAGAGGGACTAGAAAAGAACCACAAAAATTTGAGTGCTGAAGATTCATAGATTCCAAAGCTAGAAGGAACCATTTTGATCATTTAGTCTGACCTGTTGTATACAGGCCATAGAACTTTTTCAAAATAATTCCTAGAGCATATCTTTTAGAAAAACAGTCAATCTTGATTTAAAAATTGTCAGTGACGGAGAATCTACCATGACCCTTTGGGTACGTCTATACTTACCCGCTGGTTCAGCGGCAAGCAATCGATCTTCTGGGATCGATTTATCGTGTCTTCTCTAGACGCAATAAATCGATCCCGGAAGTGCTCGCCATTGACGCCGGTACTCCTGCTCCGCAAGAGGAGTAGGCAGAGTCGACGGGGGAGCCTGCCTGCCGCGTGTGGATCCGTGGTAAGTACCTTTAAGTTCGAACTAAGATACTTTGACTACGTTATTCACGTAGCTGAAGTTGCGTATCTTAGTTCGAACTGGGGGCTTAGTGTGGACCGGCCCTTAGTGAATTGATCCAATGGCTAAGTACTCTCAGTGTTAAAATGTATGCCTTAGTTCCAGTCTGAATTTGTCTAGATTCATGTTCTAGTGATTGGATCATGTTCTACCTTTTCCTGCTTGATTGAAGGGTTCATTGTTAAATATTTGTTCCTCATGTAGCTACTTATAGACTGTAATCAAGTCACCCCTTAACCTTCATGTTGTTAAGCTAAATGATTAAGCTCCAAGTCTATCACTCTAAATCAGATGAATTAAGAAAATGCCTTAGAGTGAGAAACTCAGATTGTTTAGATTATCAAAAAAGATTGAGGTGACTTGGTTACAGTGTCTAAGTACATTCATAGTGTGAAAATACTGGGTACTAAAGGGCTCTGTAATATAACAAGAACCAGTGGTAGAAAGTTGAAGCCAGACAAATTCAAATAAGAAATTAGGTACTAATATTTAGCAATGAGGGTGATTAACCATTGGAACAAGCAATCAAGTGACTCGCTGGATTCTCTATCTCTTCAAGTCAAGATGAAAGATACGCTTTAGCCCAACATAAGTTTTTGGCTCAGCACAGGAGTGACTGGGTGAAACATAATGGCTTGTGATATACTGGAAGTCAGATTAAATGATCTAATAATCCCAACTGGCCTTTAACTTTATGAACTATAGATCACTGACAACTCTGGACTTTGCTGCAGCAGTTATTGGGCTCAATGAAGTTGGTGGCACTGGGATTGGAGAGTATTTAGGGACCAGCAAAAGTGTAGGGGATGGAATTGGAGACACCATGTTTCTACCTAACTCTATTACACAATTATTTTAATGATTTGGGTAGAAAGATTTTGAATCCTTAAATGTTACCGCAATGCTCATGTTGCTTCTGTACTGATGTCTAAAATGGAAAATGGATGAAAATAATCTTTGAAATCCTCTTAGACGCTTCTCATTTTCTAACCAGAGTAGCAAATCAGATTGATTAAAAGAAGTTCCAGAAGAATGGGTATATCCTTTCCTATTCTCTATCAGGTATCAGGGCTGGTTCTAGAGTCTCATTATTGGGCTGGCAAGTGAGTATTTTGGGAGTCCTGGATGTTGCTATTTAAAAAACAAACATGAAAACATGGAGTTGTCAATTGCAAAAATGACTTAGCAGACAGATGGAAATATATAGCCCCATCATTGTCACTTCCACTGCTTAATATTGGATAACTTTGTACATATTTTGGCCTTTCTAACAATAATTTTGGGGCTCCTGAAGATTGTTTGGGGGTGCAGCTGCTCCTTTTGCCCCCCACTAGGGTCAGACCTGCCACAAATCATCACATGCTGCGTAAAAGCCCGATCTTTCTCAAGATATTTCCCTAGACTAGTAATGACTTATTTTCAACATGCTCTGTATCTGTTTGCTTTTGAGGCACTACATGTACAACTTCATCTTCTCTCTACACTCCTTCTGCTCTTTTATCTCTTTTGAATCTCTCCTGAAAACTTGCTTCTTCCATGAAGCCTACAAAAAGTGAGCTATTTAAAGTTTTTTTTAAACATTCACCACAATTTGGACAAGTGAAATGAGTCATGGTATATTCTGATTTATGAAATCCTGACTATTTAAGTATTGGCTCTGTGAGATACCTAGCACACCTTTGTAATTATCTTGATGTAAGCAGGGTGAGCTCTCCCCGGACATTTAGTGACACACGGGAGGAAAAAACTTCAGAAACAGCCCATGTTTGCATAGACACTTCTACTCTGCCTAGGCTGCTTTGCCAAAATGATCAATTTTGGCTGCTTTTGGGTTACAAATCACTCTAGTATTCGAATGTAGGGGTAATGAAATATTGTTATCCTTATTGTATGAGGAAAGGGCAGCAGAACTGTGCTTAGCATGTCCTGATTGAGAGGGTCACCCTGAACTTCACTTGCTAAGCAGGGGTAAGGTTGCCAAATCCCAGTGCAGATGAGAGTAGGTGTGGATAGGTTTCTACCTGGTGGTGTGGACTCTGCCCAAAAGAATCCTAGACACCATTTGACCTGCCCCTCTCCAGCATTTAATGACAAAGCAGATTAGATTCAATTGAGCGTCCTTGTTTCTGGCTGGTGTTTCCTAGAGAGCAGGTCTAGCAGCTACACCTTAGACCTTGTGTGGGGACAGTGAAAGACAACACAGAGACTGCAGTGGCTATGAGGTTCCCCAGCACCTGCTGAAATCACTTACAGCTGGGTTAAGTGGTGGAACCTCAGAACGTGATATCATGGGAGAGGAAGTAGCAGCAGAGAGACAGAGGCCAGCAGCAGCTGCAGAGAGCAGCAGTCTACTGTGGTGGAAGAGAAACAGCAGCAGCAGTGGCCAAAGGCAGCAGAGAAGGAGCAGCATCCAGTGGCAGTAGGATGGCAGCCGGCAGCAGCAGAGACAGGAGCAGAGGCATCACTTGATGCCCCTCTACCCCAGGAGTGGGACGTGAACCCCATGAATTTACCTCTGAACTCTGGGTCTTTGCTAATCAAGGACTGACAACTGTGAGTGGGGCAGACCAAAGGGAGAGGGGAGTGATGTGTTAAATGGACATTTGTTCCTCAGACTTTCCTATTGCAAGATGGGAAACTGAGGCAAAGGTCACTGCCCACTGCACTGTGGGGTTGGGTTTGCCTATGGTCACATGCTTTTGAATGTGGTTGTGGTGTTTTCCCAAATTAATGCTTGGTTCACTTTCAGTAAAAGTTCTCTTTTGTTAGACACAGACTCAGTGCTTGCAAGTGGGAAAGTATTGCCTCTTAGAAGCAGCCAGGGATGATGTTAAAAGTTTTTCCAGATTACTGAGTGGGGGCTCGACCCAGTTCTGTTTTGTATTGTTAAGAGGAACCCCTACATATTGAACCAGACCCTTGTTTCTGCCGACTACTCCTGACAGAAGGGTTACATTTATAGTCACTTCAGGATTATCTGTTCTATTCATTCTGTCTGAAGCACCTGGCATGGCCACTGTCGGAAGACAGGATACTGGGCTAGATGCAGGGCTGGCCTTACCCTGAGGCGAACTGAGGTGGCCGCCTCAGGTACCAGACTGTGGGGGGGGCGCCACTAGGACCCAGAGTGTAGAAAATTGTGTCTGCTGCTGGTGCATATATACGCTCTCTGCTCTAGATGCCCAAAGATGGTGGAATGCTGTGCCGAAGGAAGGAGGGCACAAGAGACATAACAGGCAGTCAGGAGAAAAGGTGAGAGGGAATAACAGAAAGCAGCAGGAGCTGCAGGGAGAGAGAGAAGGAGGATCGTCTTATGTACCTCTCTAGCACCCCCAGGAGCCTGGACTGATTAACACCAGCTTCTCAAAGAGCTTCCTGTTTCCTGCTGCTTCCCTGAACCCACTTGAGGAGAACAGGCAGTCAACTGAAGTAGTAGGAACCAGTTAGGCCCTTAAGACGCTGATATCTTCCCTCATTCAGGCCCTGCTACCAGCCTGCTTATTTGTCCCCTTCAATTGAGTGTTGAGAGCCACTATAGCAGTCATGAGTGAAAGAAGAAAACGCCCCTCTGGGGCAGTATTCAGAAAAAGAAAGAAAGCAAAGGAAGCTTTTCTAAGCTGGAAGGAGCTCTCTTGAGATACATAGACACAAATGTTCACGGTGAGCCTTCCGGCTCCAGTGAGGATGTGAGTGGTGAGGAGATTCCTGATCTTCCAGTTAGTCAGAGTGCAGGTGACCTGGCAGCTACTGCAGCATCCATATCTCCATCTCAAATGGATGTAACCATGCACATTCCTGAAGAAAAGTGTAGATCAGAGCAGAGTGTGGTGGAGGCACAAGAAACAGCTGCTGCTGAGTTTAGTTCCTTAAGTCTAGATGATCCAGGACTGTGGACCCTCTTGAGCAGTAGCCTGAGGGACTTCCTTGTACTGCACGGGCCACAGCAAGTGAAAAACTTCATGTTCCCCAAAGACAATGAAAATAGAAGTTTCCATCCAACACATTACTGGCGTGAAATCCCCAATGCAGACAAAGTGGAGAGGCCATGGCTTATGTACTCAAAAACCCAAAATGCTGCATACTGTTTTTGTTGCAAACTCTTCCAGTCTAATATTCCAGCCACATTGGGTTCTACAGGAACAAAGGACTGGGAAAATCTGGCTAGAAATCTGGCATGTCATGAGAAGGCAGCAAATCACCAGAGAGCATTCCATAGGTGGAAAGAGCTTGAGATGAGACTAAGGTTAAAGGCCAACATAGATGATCAGCATCAAGAGAAGATTGCATCTGAGTCTCTTTACTGGCAAAATATTCTGAAAAGGCTCATTGCCATTGTGAGAATGCTTGCTACCCAAAACCTAGCACTGCATGGCACTTCAGAACAGCTGTATGTGCCAAACAATGGAAACTTCCTTAAAATTGTGGAGCTGATGGCTGAGTTTGATGCTGTACTCCAGGAGCATCTAAGAAGAGTCACCACCCAAGAAATGTACACACACCACTATCTTGGAAAAACAATTCAAAATGAGATCATACAGTTACTGGCAACAAAAGTTAAACAGAAGATTGTGCAGATCTGAAGTCAGCAAGATATTACTCTGTTATTCTGGACTGCACACCTGACATCAGCCAAACGGAACCAATGACTTTAATGGTGCATTTTGTAACAACAACAGAACCTAGTGAAAATTTCCCTGCAATGGTGACTGTCAGAGAGCATTTTCTAGAATTTATTGACATTGATACTACAGGAGCTGGTATGACAAATGTGCTTCCTAAAAAGCTGGAAGATACAGGAATTGCGATAGCTGAGATGAGAGGTCAGGACTATGATAATGGTGCCAACATAAGAGGAAAGAACAGAGGAGTGCAGACACGGATCCGAGAGTTAAACCCTCAAGCTTTTTTTGTCCCATGCAATGCTCATTCATTGAACTTGGTGGTCAGTGATGCAGCATCAGCTTCTAGTGCTGAATTTTTTAATGTAATTCAAAGCATCTATGTATTTTTCTCTGCATCAACTCATCGATGACAAATTTTGAAGCAACATCTGGGAACATCCTCTCTGACACTGAAACCACTGAGTACCACACGATGGGAAAGTCGAGTGGAGGCGATAAAGCCTATCAAACACCAAATTGGGAAGATAGATGATGCCATAGTTGCTATTATGGAGGATAATGCTTTGACAGGAACTGTTCATGGGAGAACAGTGGCAGAGGGAAATGGAATCACCAGTGGCTTAGTGTTGTGGCATGACATACTGTTGGAAATAAATGTTATAAGCAAGAGACTCCAAGGTGTTGACCTTGATATATCTGAAGCAATGGAATAACTGGACAAAGCAAGTCATACCTACAGTCTTACTGGTCAGATGAGGGATTTCAAAATGTTCTGAAGAGTGCACAGAAGTTGGCAGAAGAACTTCACACTGAAGCTATTTTCCTACCCAGTCAAGAATACAAGAGTCACTGAAGAAGAAGACATTTTGATTATGAGGCATGGGATAATCCCATAAGAGACCCCAACAACAATTCAAAGTTGAATTCTTTAACCAGGTGCTAGATTGTGCAATACAGTCAGTTGAAGAACGTTTCATGCAGCTCAAGGAACACAGCAGTATATGTGGGATGTTGTATGATATTCCAAAACTCCTCACTATACCTGAAGAAGACCTACACCAGCAATGCAGGGCACTAGAGACAGTGTTGACACATGATGACATGCACGATATTGATGCAAGTGATTTAGGTGATGAACTGAAAGCCCTTTCAAGATACATTTCAGCAGGATCAACTCCAAAGACTGTTCTGGAATATATGTGCACAAATAAAATTACCACCCTCTTTCCACATGCTTTTGTTGCTCTGCGCATACTTCTAACACTTCCTGTAACAGTTACCAGTAGAGAACGCAGCTTCTCCAAGCTGAAGTTAATAAAAACACATCTACGCTCCACATGACACAGGAGAGGCTGGTCGGCCTTGCAACCATCTCAGTAGAGCATGAGCTGGCCCAGACTATGGACCTTCAGCAGGAAGCAGTTCAAATCTTTGCAACCAAGAAGGCATGGAAAGCACCACTTTGATTATTCAAACAGATAAAAATGCCAGTGTTTACTATGCAGACAAGAAAAGTTACATTTGCTGTTCAGGCATTTGAAAGTTAAGTGTTACTTAAAATTTTTGAACAAATCATTTTAAGTTGTTAGTTCTCCTTTATTGGGGTAGGTAGCTGTCATAACTATAAAGGGAAGGGTAACAGGTCTTCTGTGTACAGTACTATAAAATCCCTCCTGGTCAGAGACTCCAAAATCCTTTTACCTGTAAAGGGTTAAGAAGCTCAGGTAACCTGGCTGACACCTGACCCAAAGGACCAATAAGGGGAAAAGATACTTTCAAATCTTGGGGAGGAGGGGAAGGCTTTTGTTTGTGCTCTTTGTTTGGGAAGTTGTTCGCTCTTGGGACTAAGAGGGACCAGACATCAATCCAGGCTCTCCACATCTTTCTGAACAAATCTCTGATATTTCAAACTTGTAAGTAAACAGCCAGGCAAGGCGTGTTAGTTTACCTTTGTTTTCTCAACTTGTAAATGTACCTTTTACTAGGGTGTTTACCTCTGTTAGCTGTAACTTTGAACCTAAGGCTAGAGGGGGGTCCTCTGGGCTCTTTAAGTTTGATTACCCTGTAAAGTTATTTTCCATCCTGATTTTACAGAGATGATTTTTACCTTTTCTTTAATTAAAAGCCTTCTTTTTAAGAACCTGATTGATTTTCCTTGTTTTTAGATCCAAGGGGGTTGGATCTTGATCCACCAGGAGTTGGTGGAAGGGAGGAGGGGAAATGGTTAATTTCTCCTTGTTTTAAGATCCAAGGGGTTTGGATCTGTATTCACCAGGGAATTGGTGAAGAGTCTCTCAAGGCTACCCAGGGAAGGGAATTAGCATCGAGAGTGGTGGCAGCGGACCAGATCTAAGCTGGTAGTTAAGCTTAGAAGTTTCATGCAGGCCCCCACATTTGTACCCTAAAGTTCAAAGTGGAGAAGCAGCCTTGACAGTAGCAGAGCAGTACCCTGAGAGGAGTAGAACAAGAAGAAGGCAGAATTGAGACCTTTCAAAGTTTTGGCCCAACCGAGGGGACATGGGGGCGTCATTTGAGCTCCCCGCCTCAGGTGCCAAAATGTTGTGGGCCGTCCCTGGCTAGATGGACCTTTGATCTGACAGTATGGCCATTCTTATGTCAAGCATACTAACAAGTGGATCTGGCAAGCCCATGTGATGGCTATAAATATACTTCTTTCTGCCTCTGAAGATGGCAATTGTCTGCCCTGTATTCAGATGAAGTGCCAGTCCTAGGAGAATTCTGCAAAAATCACACAGCCATCTCCTAAACTGAATTCTTCAATATACACCTCTACCTCGATATAACGCTGTCCTCGGGAGCCAAAAAATCTTACTGCGTTATAGGTGAAACCGCGTTATATTGAACTTGCTTTGATCCTCTGGAGTGTGCAGCCCCACCCCATCCCGGAGCACTGCTTTACCGCGTTATATCCAAATTCGTGTTATATCGGGTTGTGTTATATCGAGGTAGCAGTGTATGAAAATAGGGTAATGACAATATCTACCCACCAGATAGTTAAAGACTTGGAACTTCTGTATATTACCCCGCTACCACTAGAAAACATTTGTTTCCTGTTCCTTGGGATTCAAAATGACTAAGAAAAAAACAGTAATCCATTAAGTTAATGGACCAAATTTATTCTTGCTGTTACATGGTGTAATTGATGCAACTAGAAACAGAATTTTACTGTTATCTTACATATTAGCTTTATATACACTTAAAACTGAAGATGTTATGATTAAAAACAATAGGTAAATTGCAACCAAATTACTTTTTTTGAATAGCTATGCTGGTTATGTTTTACACCTTCTTCCATATCTTCTTCAGACAACTTCAAATTGTAATATGGCAGTGTGCGACTCCTCTCGTTGAACACCAAGCTGGTGGAGTCTTTTTCCATCTTGCTCAGAAGGTCGCTTAGGTACTGCCTCCGCAGTTGTAGTCGGCTAATTTGGGAAATATATGCCCTGTTCTGGGACTCAAGGCCTTCCACCTATTATATCCTTGGGGGCAACAGTTTTAGGAAGAAATCACTTGAGACACAGAGAGCTGTAAACTTTAAAAGCAGCCATTTATTGCCACACACTGAACTAACCAAAAACCAGCCAAAGCTAGCTGGGCTATCCCCTAATAATCTAATTCAGTTGCCATAGCAAAAACAATATTCTATATCCACGACAACCAAATACACAATACCACCCTGCCTCCCAACTTGTCAATTTCCATATCCCGGGCTTTAACCTGATTTTCCAATGTAAGTACTCTGGCTGCCTGTGCAGTGCTGAGCCATAAAGCCAGCGGCCTCTGCCAGCAGCAGCTCTGTAACTGCTGCTGGAGGGCAACCATCGTTCCCTCGGCTGCCCACCAGAACCAACTTTGACAGCAGCCGGAGAAACAAATAGCGCCCCTGACACTGACCTCGATTGTAGCAGAAGGACCTTAAGGGTTTAAAAGGTACTCGAGACCGGTAGAAGTAAATGTAATTCTCCATCTATTATTAAGGAATGTGTGGATTTTGCCTATCGATAAAGCTGGATGCCTGTGTTTGAGTGAGATCTCCCCTACCTATTCTGTGACAGCCTGATCAGCCCTCACAGGATGTTAATGTAAATAGTTAATTTTAGATATTAAGTATTAATGATTGTATTAATGTTAAATGTTAAGTGGTGAATGTTAGTGTTAAGATTCCTTTAAATCTGTAACAATGTAATAGTGTTGTGTATGTGTATACAGAGGTTAAGCATACTACGTTCCTTTTGCGTATGCCAGATCTCTATATGACTACTGCATTGTAATTGTCATATGGTCTATGTATGATTTATATGCTATATAGTCAGTTTCTTTATTTTGGTGCGCTGTTTCACTCTATGTAATTCTATTGTGTTTTATTGTGCTATATAAATTCTTTCCTACCTTCAATATATTCTTTCTTTACTAAACCTAGTGTAACTTCCTATTTCTTTTAAATAAATAATTCTTTTGTTTTCAAAGCATTTCTGCTTCTGTGTGTCTACCCTTGAGCAGAAGGCTGGATCCGTGTCCTTTCAGGGGTTAGCAAGACTAGCTTGCTCTGGAAGCCCTCTGCAGGTCTGGCAATTCCTTGAGGGCGAGCCACAACCTTGTTACCTCTTTCTAAATTGAAGGTGTTATTGTAGGCTCATTTACTTAGCATCTTAAATTTTAGGGTAACACTGCTTCAATACAAAAATAAAAACCTCTCTGACTGCACACCCCTAGCTGTCATCTACCACAGTGGAACCCATATAGTGTACAACTACACTGTACAACATACAACTACAACCCATATTCAGTGGAGACCCCATCCTGAAAGAAATCTTTCCTGAACCCCCTTTGGGTTCAAATGGGCATCTTCAAACAACTCCACAGCCTCTCCAAGCTCCTCATCAGAAGCAAGCTCCCCACAGACCACAACACACCAACTCAAAGTGGCCAGAACAAAAGATGCAAATCTTGCAGACATATCTCCACTGCTACAATGATCAACACCCCCCACAACACACCTTTCAAAATTCATGGGTCCTATACATTCCTATCACAACATGTGGTGTACCTCATCCAGTGCACTAAATGCCCCATAACAACTATGTGGGTTAAATTAGACAATCACTACGTTCTCGAATGAACTCAAAAAAGGAAAATGATCAAAGACAAAAACACCATGTCACCTGTGAGTGAAAGCCTTTCACAAAGTGATCACTCTATATCTGACCTATCAGTTCTCATTGTCAAAGGAAACCTGCTCAACACTTTCAAAAGATGATCCTGGAAGCTTAAATTCATGACTTTGATAGACATTAAAAATCATGGTCTTAATGAAGACACTGGATTTATGGTTTATTACAACAATTCATAATCTGTAACCCGCAAACACTCCTTTTTGTCCTATGACTACAGTGGTGTTAATGGGCCACTTCACCTTGAATGGTCCCTTAGATATGCTAAACTATCTATTCAATCTTGTATGTAGGTGTGGCACTCTGAGTACTTTTCCGAGCTCTGAAGAAGAGTTCCTTGTAGCTCAAAAGCTTGTCTCTCTCAACAACAGAAGTTAGTCCAATAAAAGATATTACCTCACCCCATGTTGTCTCTCTACTGATAATGAATGGCATCTGTTACATAACACAAATCTATTTGAAAAAGTCCACCTGTGCATACCGTTGCTCAAAATTTAACCTGCAGCGTCCGCAGGTTCTGCCAATCGCAGCTCCCACTGGTCGCGGTTTGCTGTTCCAGGCCAATGGGGGCTGTGGGAAGCGGCGGCCAGCACATCCCTTGGCCCACGCTGCTTCTCACAGCCCCCATTGGCCTGGAACGGCGAACTGCAGCCAGTGGGAGCTGCGATCGGCCGAACCTGCCGCCGCTGCAGGTAAACAGACCGGCCCAGCCCGCAAGCAGATTTCCCTGACGGGCTGCATGCCAATGGTTGCCAATTCCTGTCCTAGAGGCAGCGGAAAGATTCAAAAATGTATTGCCTCATAATTTCCCAACGCAAGTCTGACAGTCCCAGTGATGGAATGTGCAGGAATTATATAAGACCAAAACTCTTCACAGGACAAAAATTCAGAAATTTAAAATAAGAAAAGGAAACATTGAGTGGGAATGACCTCTTATTCCACATCATTGTGGAGAAAACAGAATTTGATGCAGTGACAATTAGCTTTCTCTACACAGTATCAATATGTGAGTAAACCACAAGTATGCATTCAGATGAGTATTTCATGTTATACAAATAATGGCACTAACAATATTTTAGTGTGTTTTTTTACATTAACATGAAGTTAAAGTTAGCTCCAGGGATTTTGAAATGAAAGTTAGGGGATTTTGAACTTTGCTATATATAATATCACTTTCATTTGCTTGTCATTTTAAAATATTTAACGCTCTGATCCAAAGCACTTAAGTACCTGTATAACTTTAGAGTACATGAGTAGTCCCATTTAAATCAATGACCCCAATCCTGCAAACACGTGCACGCTTAACTGTGCTCATGTTATTAATTTTTTTGTGTTACTGTAGTTACTTGGAGCTCTAGTCATGAATCAGGACCCTATTGTGTTAGGGGCTCCACAAATACAGAACAAAAAGATGTCTTGCCAAAACAGCTTACATTTAAGTGTGAGTAGTTCCATTGAAACCAGTAATACTATTCACGTGCTTAAAGTTAATCACATGCTTAAGTGCTTTGTTGGCTTGGTTCCAAAATGAACACATTTATTTAGCACAACGATAGAACAAAATTTATGCTATGAAAACAGTGTAGTTATTTAAGGGTTCAATCCTGTTTGCTAAGTGTTTTGCATGACTTCACTGGGACCAGGCCCTAAATATGTACGTTTTATGTGCTCTGATACCAAGGAAGGCTTGAGAAATATTAGCGTCCAAACAAATAGGCCTTGGATATTTTTCCTGGCAATGAACCACAGGCACAGTGGCATACAGAAAAGTTTTAGAAGTTTGTTGGTAGTATCTCAAAGCACCAAATAAATCTATGGGAGATGGGTTCTTCTGGCCAGGGCCCTAGGGCCCATAGGCCGTGTGTTTGTAGTTTAGTAATGTAAATAATGCAATAATTGCTGTGACCTATATATTTAACTCTATTTTCATAGTTCAGTTTAAAATATTTAATCCAAAGAAAGCACAATTAGTGTCCAACTAAAATATAAAATACCCTTTATATGTCAACAGTTGTATGACAGAAAACTCTGTCTAGGAACAGATGGCAGTGTCTTTGTTAATCTTGCCCCATAGATGAGTGGAAATAAGTTTTAAAACAGCATAGACAGGAAAAAAAAGTGCACATACATGGAGAGCAACAGACAGAATTAGCCAGAACTGGCTAAACACATGAGAAAATAGCTGGTAAAACTTACTGGAGAGACATTTGGTTCTTCAAAGCACCCAGCAGCATAAAACATATCTGGAGATGACTGTTCATGCAGCTGCATGCACTGGAATAACTCACACTTTAACTGCTCTGTATTTAATAACTGAGAACTACAGAATGAAATAGGACATTGAATTACTGCATGTCTTGAAAACAACTCTACTTTTAAACAGGTTTGAGAACTATCCAAATAGTGATCTATTTTCTTCCCTGCCCCAACACATTGTTATCTAAAACTGAACAATGAGGATCATACTGTGAGATTGAAACCATAAATCACGTTCGGGTGTGGGCAGAAGTGCTCCCCACAATCAGGAGTTCTCATCAGAGATGTTCTGATTAAGTGCAGGTTTGAGCTCAGGTGCTGACATGACCTCTATGTGGAGGGCCAGCACAAGACCCAAGCATTGCTTAAGTCACACTTTGAATGCTTAAGTGTTGAATAAGCTTTATGTTGAACCTCTGCACAATGGTGAATTTCACCCATGGAGTTCATCCTGAGAACATGTGCTGCTTAACTGTGCTCATGTTATACATTTTTGTATTCACAGATTGTTATTGTGGTGACTGTGCATGGACACAGGAGGGTAAAGCTCCTGGCAACCATTCTGGCTCTAATCCTGATCCCTGCCTGTGTGACAGTGAAATTCTATACTACTGAAAAACTAGATATGTTCCAAACACTTTTATTCACCCAATCAGTCATGTGATTGACTAGGACAACATTTTTTTCCCTTAAGATCAATATTGTAAAACCCCCACAGGACTAGAACCTAGGGCTAAGAGGACGGGAGAAGATGTGGACACTTCTGCATTACCACTGGAAGCCTAGAGTGGATTTCTGCTGGAGGACCCTGTGAAACTAGGCTGTGCAGGAAGTACCACCCAGCAGGGCCTCAGTGGTGGCCCTTGCACGGCTCACTGATTCCTTTATGCTGGTATATAAACCAGGAAGCCAGAGAGTGGTCATGTCTGAGCAATAATGCAGACTGCCTGCTTGCTTCTACTCCAGATCTTTGCGGTAGACCTTAGACTCTGGCTTCTGATCCTGATTTGTCCCTGACTCTATTTGCAGGCTGCATGCAACTTGGTGCTTGACTCTGACTTCCTGGTAGCCTGATCCTGCTTGATTCTAACCCTGCTACTGCTCTCCTGAGTCCAACAACTCAGTGTACATAGGCAGCTTATGTCCTGGTCCTGACAAATGTGCAGCAAAGGCCTCCTGTAATAAAACTTTGGTTCAAGTTTCCCAGTAGACTTAAAGTCAAAATAACCTCTCTCTCTCTTCCATTCATGTCTTAAACATATGAATTTATTCTCTATATTTTTTTATTTGTATAATGGGATGTATTAACCCCACTTGGGTCCAGAAGGGGTTCAAAGGAGTTGGAGAGTTCTGGTAACCTCACCTCGTACTCCTGAAGGGCTTAACTGACCTTACCAGCTACACCTGGGGAGAATGTGGTATGTGAAAGGGGAGTTAAAATGGAGAAGACCAGGCCTGGGATCCTCTCCTAAGAAGGGAACTCTGACAATCTGCAGGGGAGCACTAGCTCCAGTGATGAGCCTTAAAGGACCTCAACAGAAGCAGTCCTGTAAGTCAGTGTCTACATAACATGGACAGAGACCCCATGTCTGCCGGGGTGGATGCACCTTCCCACAACCAGGGCTGAAGACATGAGTTAAATATTGGTGCTTTAGTGCTTATGAAGGACTTTATTTGGAACTTCAAGGACACGGATGCCCTAGAAGCAGCAGAACTCCAGAGGGCCAAGCATCCCACTAAAGAAGATAAACATGACCAGGAATGGGTGCTCTGGGACAGTGAGACTGTTACACTTAGCCTAGGTTAGGGCTCTGAAGAGGCCATATGTTGTGTATGTCATTTGGTAACAATGCAACAATGCTGCTGCTCCTGCTCCGGGAGGCCTGGGGCCCCACCGCCATTGCTGCTCTGGGCAGGGGGCAGCCCAGGACCCCACTGCTGCTGCTGTGGAGGGGTGGCTTGGGGTGCCACCGCCACAGCTGCTCCAGGTGGAGCGCAGCCAGGGGACCCGCCGCTGCTGCTGGGGGGGCAGGGCACCGCTGCTGCTCCGGGACCAGCTGCCTGGGGCCACCCAAGCAGTGGCCGGTGCAGCTGGCCCTGGGGCCCTCCCAGCTGCTTGGGCGGCCCTGGGGTCAGCCGCACCAGCTGTTCCAGAAGTCCCAGAAAATCACGGAATCCGTGACATCTGTGAAAGACTTGCAGCCTTATTCGTAAAGTATGAAGCAGGCACAATGATCAACAGCATTTTTCTAATAAAGGGATTTGCACTGGCTTCTTCAGCCAAAACCCCTTCTATCCTATGATGTACCCTACTTAATCTTTTCTCACCCCAAGGATGGCTGTATTTCAATGGTGATGAAGAGATAAGGTCTGAGCCAATGGGAATTCTACTAGAACAAGGTCTGCAGGTTTCATCCTACAATTTTCAGTTCAAACATTTAATAATTAAAGGGGCTATATGAATAAGATATAGCATAATTGGTTTTTCTGGTTATATTAATGTTAGTTTGTTACAATAAAGTTGTTTATCAGTGTTGAATTGGTAGCTTTGATTTTTATTTTTGCTTGTCTTTTCTAATTTAGGGAAATGATGCTATTTTAGTGAGTTTTAGCCAAAACAAATGCAAAGATTAGGCATACATCAGAAAAAAATAGGTCAAGTTGAACCAAACATCCATTTACCTTACGCAGAGATAGGGGACATAAGCATTGACTGTAACAGCTTAAATGTGGAGGAAGCAAGTCTTTATTTTGGTCTTCTGTAAACTGTACCTTTCAGCATTTAATGCAACATTGACAGCAGATTGACTTCTCTTATGTGAATAAGCCTATTAATATTCCTACTGGGACCCAAATCTCACCCCTTTAAATGTATTTTTAGCTTTTTCCACTCCCATCCATCAGAAATAGACTAAAGGCTTGGCTGTAAGCAGCAAGGTCAGCCTCTGCAGCACCCCATTGTAGTTCAATATGTCACTATACCCCCACCTCAGGGTCTCTGATAATTAGCCACCACCTTTCACGAGGACCAGTGCCTTAGCCCTCCAGCTAAGACACGCTCTACTTCCTCTCCTTCCAGGGTATCAAAGTCCTAAAATAGAAGAGAATATGGACCTCAAGAGGGTCATTCAGCAAGATCCCACCTTTCTCTTCATAGCCTGTGAACAAAGGGTCACTTAGTCATCTTCAGCCCATCAGAGAGGTGGGTGAACTGTCTCAGATTCCTGGCTGCAACCAGGCTTCCCGCACACAGGGAAAAGCAGAGGTCTGCTCTGCTGCCTGATGAGCCCCTAACTGACCTAAGCCGTCTCTTTTTAGTTCTCTCCACTCCTGACACATGCCACATGACAGGTGTAGCAGGGTGGGGTTGATTGGGCCCACAGTGCCTTATTAAACCTCCTCAGCCTGTTTGGGGGTTATATACCCACCACAGTGTGTCCTTGCTCTTGTGAATTCAGACTTTTTTTTACTGCCAGATTGCAATGTGATTGCAGTGATTAAAACATGCAACCCTGTGCATTGTTTCCATAACCGATACTTGTTTGTTTATGGTTACAGGGAACAATTTTTCACCTTAAAGAATCAGACCATATTAGTCAAGGGTCCACAAAGAAATAGAATAACTCAGAAAAGAGGTCTGTTAAGAGCAGGAGTTCAACTCAGAGATGAGACAGATATTGAGTGAAGTTACATAACCATGTGATGGGCACAGTATAAGTGCCTAAGTATGCAGAGCTCAGTAAAGCAGTAAATTTCCATTTTCAGTTTCTCTTTGTATGTCATTTGCTTCCTCTGAGCACTGAACTGCTTTCTTCCACAAGAGTCACAAGTGCTCCCTCTGGTTAGTTCTGTGGCTTGCTCTTATGTGGAACTTCTGATTCTCATATAGCGTCAATTAAGACATGTAGACTGACTGGTTCACTATGTCTAGTTCTGTCCAGCTGATTTCTACCATTTTCCTTTTGTCTTCTGACTTCACAGGACTTCTGTCTTTCCCTCTGGATTGCAGTACTGCCTCCAAATTTTGACAGGATCAGTATGACATTCTAATTTTATAGGGGTTTTTGTATTCCCTCCAGGTTAGCAATGCTGACTGGCTTTTGCTACATGGCATTCTTCAGAATTCTCTCTGTGCAGGTATTTTTCAGAGGAGCATAAGTTCCCCATCTTTCTTATTATAACATTATCCTTCTTTATCCTTGACAAACTTCAGAAGATGGTAGGCTTTCCCTCTGGCTTTCTCCAGTCATTTCCTTGAAGCTGGGTTATGGCCCCTCCAGCACAACGAGCTCCCTTTTTAAGGTAAACTGATCTTACTGGTCTACTCAGTGGCAGGTGCAATTTTCAGTTTTGGAACTCTGCTTGCATACTCCCTCGCCAGAGATATGTTTCAGTTTTAAGAATTAAGAAAATATCCTAACAGCTCTGTACTTGTTATGGTCCACATCAGTCTCACTCTAAATGGGGTCCTAGTGTATTGGGAATCACCCTGAGACAGATGCAGACAAAATCTATTTCAGCAATACTATTCTATTCTACCTTATGGAGTCTTTGATCTTCACTTCAGAATCCCTTTATGAGAACCCTTCTTCCATAAACATTTTGAAAAGCTTCTTCATTTATGATCCACAGTGATTTTTTTTTTTAAAAAACAACAGTGTTTACAATATGACATGGCCATATTGGGTCAGACCAGTGGTCCATCTAGCCCAGTATCTTGTCTCTGACAGTGGTCAGCTAAGTTCCCTGTAAGCTGCGTGGTTGTGCAGCCATGCAGCAGCCTATTTAGCGCTGCAGAGGCGCTCAGGGACCTGCTGTGGCCGGAGGAGAGGCACCCTTCCCCCAGCCCCAACCTAGCCCAGCCCCCAATCTGCTGCAGCTGGGGCAGGGGTGCCCCTTCCCCCAGCCCGAACCCAGGCCGGGCCCAGACCTGCCGGGGCTGTGGGAGGAGCACCTATCCCGTGGCTCCAGCCCTGGAGCTGCTGCGGCAGGGAGAGGCGCCTCTCCCCCCCAGCCCAGGTGCTGCTGTAGGGAGAGAGAGCTGGGGGGAGTTCTCTCTCCTTGCTGTAGCCCCAGAGCACCCTTCTGCACCCCAAACCTCTCATCCCCAGCCCCACTTCAGAGCCCACACTCCCAGTCATGCACCCCAACCCTCTGCCCCAGCCATAAGCCCCCTCCCACACTCCGAATCCCTCGGCCCCACCTCCACCACATGAATTTTGTTATGTGCACAATATGGAGGGGATGTGTTACACATCCCCTCCATATTGTTGCACATAACAAAATTCATTCCGCTCATGTGTGGGAAAAATTAGAGGGAGAACTGGTGGCCAGTGCCAGATACTTTAGAAGGAGTGAACAGAACAAGGCTGTTTTGAGTGACCCATTCTCTGTCATCCAGTCCCAGCTTCTGGCAGCTGGAGGTTTAGGGATACCTAGAGAATGGGGTTGCATCCCTGACCGCATTGACCAATAGCTCATGATGGACCTATCCTCCATGTCTGAAGGCCTTTTATTTGCAAGGTTGCTGGCTGTCAGGAATCATTGCTGATCTGAGCTTCTAGTATGTAGTAGAACATCAGCAAACCCCTTAGGTGAGATTGTGGCTGCTGCATGTGGAAATCTGGGGGGAAAAAATCGCTTTCTATTTTTAACCCTCATTTTACCATTTGGATTCAGGATACAATGGGTTTTCTGGCAGGGACATAATCCTAAAAATACAGCTTATTTGAATAAAGGCTATGCAACTTGAATAAGAAGTTTATGTAAGTATGCAACAGAAGAGAATGTCCTTGGTTAACAATGAATTTAATTCAATTTACAAATTAGAGCGTGTCTGATAGATAAAGTTGATTCTTATATGTAATACATGTATGTATTGTAGAACTGGAAGGTCTGTATTTGATCTGTTGAGTCTACTTAGGGTGCCATACAAATGAATGTCTGAAGATGACCCTGTATATAACCTGAGGTGCGATTACAGGTCTTGTGCAAGTACAAGCCCAGAAATTTCTCAAATCCACTGATACAGAGTTCCTGCCCATGAAATCCTCTGGGAGGATATTTTGACAAATCATTCCATTGCTGACAACTCTGCTGAAAGGAATTTCCTGCTAGCAGATCTCCTGGAATTGCTCACTTCATTGGGGAGACTCATTCAACAGACATGAGGGAGATGGCTAAAGAAAGGCAGGGTCGGTTCTATGAAATTCTGCCCTGCTGAACCTTCCAAGAAAAAGAATGGAAACTGAGCACTCCTTACTTCAGATTCAGAAATCAGCGGCTTGGTATTGGATAACCTCACATTGGACACTCCTCCCCCCACCATTTTTGATGTGCAACTTGTATATTAATAAAATGTGGATATTCAAGAATTTTATCAGATTTCCCAGTCCTTCATTGGTATCAAACTATATATTGCCTGAAGTTTAATGCACAATACAGTGCGGTCCCAACACATGGCTGGAAGAGGCTCAGGTCGTGCTTAATTTTTAATGAAAGCGGTGCCAAGGCTCAAGCTGGGCAGCTGGAGAGCAGCAGCTGCTGGCCAGGCACCCAGCTTTGCAGGCAGCACTGCCGCCACCAGCAGTGCAAAAGTAAAGGTGGCATCATGGTGGGGGCGCTGCCTGCAGAGCTGGGCGATTAGAGACTGGTGGCGGCTGGTCAGGAGCCAGGGCTGTGAACTGCCAAGCTTAGAGATGCCGTGGCACAAATTAGGCACTGGGTCCAGGGGTAGGCAAGGTGTAAATAATCAGCATGTTTTCTGCTTGTGCTCTTTGCTGGAGGCATTTCCTTTTGCTGCAACCAATTCTTCACTGAAGATTTGAAATATGATGTGCCCTTCTTTTGACTATCCAATTCCCCACCCACCACAACCTCCTCATTTTGTGAGCGGAGAGAGGAAAATTGCTTTACTCAAAACATAGTACTACGATTTAGAGTTTATCCGTACAACATTATATAAACAGAACTGGCAATCTTTGTGTTTAACATTGTGCAGTGGTGAAAAGTGGCAAGAAAGGTAGACTCAATTAATATTAAACTTTTGTATTTGGACCATGCATTTACATACAAAACTCAACTAATAAATTCCAAGAGGCTTAGGTTATTTGGCTGTTTTTTCCCCCCCTCGAGTTCCCACCAACCTAATTCCATGAAGCCATTTAAAACGCTGGAAGTAATACAGCAGCAGGTCTCTTCGATACTATTTCAGCTTGTGGAAAGTGAACGTATTAATGAGCACACCACCCCATCTTGCTTGATTCCAGTTCAATGAATCTACCTGCTTATTTTAAGTACTTCTATGGCTCCCATCATCATAGTCTCTGAATGCCTCCTATTCTTTAATGTAGTTATCCCTGCTACAGTCCTGTGAAGTAGTATCTCCTTTTTCATGATAGAAAGTGGAGACACAGAGACACTAAGGGTCAGTTTTTTAAATGTATTTTAAGCACCTAAAGATGCAGATAGGTGCCTGGTGGGACTTTCAAAAGAGCAGGGAAATGAACCTGGATCTCTCAAATCCCAAACTAGGGCCCTAATCACTGGCTCCCAAGGGCATTAACAATATCTTGGAAAACACTGAACACCAGTACTAAACTTAAGCACACCCCTTGCTTGATGCAGAATGACCTACAATCTGACAGCCAATCCCTTTTGGCTCGTTCAGCACCAGCACTAAAGATTTTGCATTCAGGCAGTTGACAACAGTTCTTCTGATGAACAAGACAGGAAATAATTTCTCCCTTTCTCACAGCTGTGTTGCCTCTCTTGAACACTACATCATTGCCAACCCCAAGCATTTGAAAATGAGTCAGGGCCCCCCAGATCATGAGATTATAAATAACTATGGGTTTGTATTTTCCTTCTAGTTTTCAAGTCTTTCAGCATTCACAGTTTTAAATGTTTCTCTCCAACCACGAGAGCTAGAAACTCTGATTTTTCGAAGAAAGCTGAGGTTCTCATTTAGTCACACAGTTCCAGCAGCTTGAAGACTACCACCAAACATCACAAGAATTAGCAACACTAATACTAATAGGAGAGGGCAGTAAACAAAATACATATAACCCAGCATGTATGGAGAAGATCCGAATAGAAAGGTGCTGGTTTAGTGTATGCACTTTTCTGATCATAGCAAGTGGCACTAGTCTTCATATAACAGGGGTCGGCAACCTTCGGCATGCGGCCCATCAGGGTAATCCACTGGCGGGCTGCGAGACATTTTGTTTACGTTGACCATCTGCAGGCATGGCCCTCGCAGTTCCCAGTGGCCACAGTTCGCCATTCCCGGCCAATGGAAGCTGCGGGAAGTGGCACGGGCGGCAGGGACATACTGGCTGCTGCTTCCCCCAGCTCTCATTGGCCAGGAATGGCGAACTGTGGCCACTAGGTGCTCTGGGGGGCCGTGCCTGTGGACGGTCAACGTAAACAAAATGTCTCATGGCCCGCCAGCAGATTACCCTGATGGGCCACGTGCCGAAGGTTGCCAACCCCTGTGATATAACAATGCCTTAATGTAAGGGGTACTTTTTCAGATTGGTTGTCTCCCTTTTACAGGAAAAATATGCAGCTCATTCTTAATGCACATAAATGCAAGTGCAGTTTGTGTGAACAATGTCAGAGTTTTATTTTCTGATAGATAAGTTTGCTCATTAAGCAGAATGAGACAAGATTTTTTAAAATGGGGAGCATCAAAGATCCATGAGAACTGTTTGGTGCTAAGCAGTTTTGAAAATCAAGTCACATTATCAGATGGATTTGGGAGACTAGCTTTATAACTAACTTTTGAAAATATTGGCTATCATATTTAGCAGTTATGCAAATTTTTCATCTTTATAGCAAGTTCTAAAATCCTCTGGACAAAGCTGTCCAGTAGGATACTACCTTTACTTTACAGTCTGAGAAAGCTGAGGCAGGAAGATAAATTGGGCTAACGAAGGCCAGAGTGAATCAGTATTGGAATTGGAGAGCTGCTCGCTCTTGCTCTTAAAATAGATTACTAATCCACTTGTTATATAGAAGTATAAAGAGTATACTGTACCATTCAGCATTGTATGTATTCCTAGCACAATGTCTTAAAAGCCTAATACAATATAAAGAATGCTGAACTAGTGAATCATAGCTGGGTTTCAGGAGTGATAAACAAAACAGACAAACACCCTTCCAGCGGTCTTTAAAAAAAATGGTATCAAAATCTGTTGATCAGTTGTTGACATAAATGAGGTGATTGAGCTAGAATGAAAAGCTACAGCTCCTTAAGGAAGTGCGTTCAAGCCAAGGTCAATGGGCAGCACACGCTAGGTGTCAGCAGCACATTGAGAAGCTCCAGCAGAAGCTGCAGCACCCAAGAGGTCTGCTGAGAGCACTGAGTGCAGACCCTCTCTAGAAGCATGGAGGAGAAACGAGCAGTAGCTACAGCAGTTCAGGGGAGTCAGAGGAGCAGCTCCGCTGTGAGCCTCTCAGAGCTACATGAATGAGAGAAGTGGTGCCAGGTGCACCACCCGAAGAGAGTCAGCAGAAGGGGAGTAAGCTGCCATGACCCCCATTACCACCACCGTGATCGGCTATGGGCCAGGATCAACCCGACCAATGGAGATCAGGCACGAGAGTACACGCCTGAGAAAGCTAGAGCTGCAGGCAAAGCTCTTGGTCCTCTAACCCGGGAGTCACCATTAGATTGGCTGGCAAAAGTCCAGTTTTGCCCCGCTGTTAGCAAGGAGGACATTGCCTCTCTCATGCATGAATGCATGGTCGGAGAAGACTTTGCTGCTCTCCCTGGACATCTTCAAGTAGCAGAAGTAGACACCCACCTGCAACTATATGAGGGGATCCTCAAGTTTTATTTCCCACATCAAAATCTGATTGGGAAGTATTATTTGGAGCGGCAACGATCCAACGAACACCCAGGGATCGCAACAAGGGGTGCTCTTGGAGATGGAGAGTCCCTGTAATTCACCCATCTGGCTCATCCTCAAGGCGAATAAGAAGACCTGGTGCCTGACGGTTGATTATGTGAGCTGAACCAAGTGACACCCAGGCTCGCTCCGGTAATCACCAAGTATAACAAAATTATGGCAGCCATTACGTCGGAGGAAAGGTGGTATACAGTACTTGACCTCTCCAACGCATTCTTCTCTCTATCCCTGTCCATACAACATCGTGGCACAAGTTTGTGTTTACCTATGGAGACCATCCATATACTTTCAGCAGGGTACCCCAAGGTCTACATAATGCTCCTTCCATCTGTCACAGGTTTGTCTCCAGGATGTGGAGCAACATAAGGGGCAGAAGTAACATCTTGAGTTATGTAGATGATATTTTGATAGCAACCACTATCAGGGATGAGTATTTGGACATTCTGGAGGGTGTGCTGGAAAAGGTCCTGTGCACAGTGTTCATTGTTACTCCTGTGAAAGCCCGGCTGGTTCTATCAAATGTGACTTAACTAGGCATCAACTTGGGTCCAGAAGGCAGATGCCCTGATGAACAAAGAGTGAGCCTCATCTGCAAGTTACCTGCACTGCCGGACGTGTCAGGCTTGTGATCATTTCTTGGACTCGTGGGTTTCTTGAGGGAATTCATTGAAGGGTATGCAGAGCTGGCAGAGCCCCTATACCTTTTGCTTTGCAAGGGACAGGAGTGGCAATGGAAACAGCTGCAGTAGGAAGCCTTCTGCAACCTCAAGCAAGCCCTTGCCAAGGCACCTGCCCTGGAATACCCAGAACCCGACCAGCCTTACCACCTGCAGCTACATCCAAGGAAGGCATCGGTGCCATACTGCTTCAGGACAAAAGCAACAGTCTGCGGCCCATTGTCTATGAGGCTCGCACTCTCAGCAACATACAGCAAGGGTTCAACATCTGTGAAAAGGAGGTGCTGGTGGTGGAGTGGGCATTAAGTCACTGGGAGTACCTGGTTGGCATGGCTCCAGTTATCCTAAAGACCACTCACTCTCCATTAAAGTATGTTCTATCAGGCTGAATAAACAAGGGCTGCGCCTCCAGCCCAAAATTGGCTAATTTGGACCGTTAGCTTGATTAATAGAGACATTAGAATTCAGAGGTCACCCCAAATCAGTGTGAAGCCCTATGCTCTCTTAACTGACGGGCAAGACCATGAATGCCGGTTACCAATTCAGGCGCCATGAGCCAAGTCATTGTTTAAGGTCGTGAGCAGCTTCCAACAACCCAAAAACCTGAAACTAACCATCTGGGTGGTCGATGGAAGTTGTTATTACAGAGATGGCAAGCCCCATGTGGGATATGCAGTTCTGCAAGCAGCCTCCCAAAAGACCCTCCAAGGAACAGTGAGGCTGTATTCAGCACAGGCAGCGGAGGTAGTGGCAGTACTGATGGTACTCTATGAGGAAGACCCAGACACTAACATCTGCATCTGTTAGGACTCCAACTGAGTAGTTAGAGCCCCTTTGGATTCAACGTGGGATGAAGTCCACCGATGGTAAACCAATTGCCCATGCAAAATACCTCCTCCATGCATGGGAATTAGCATCCACCAGACCGGGTGAAACCTACCTCTGCAAAGGGAAGGCACACCAGAAAGACTGCACTGAAATTTCAAGGCTGAATAACACCATGGACCAGCTCGCTAAAGAGGCAGCTATGTTAGGAGAGGAGAATTTATGGTCTCACACTGAGAAGAGGGTAATGAAGGTTCAGCTCTCTGAACTGGACTTGCCTAATTAATTAGACATAAAGGAATTCCAGGACAAGGATCAGCAAATTCAAGAGCTGCTGAAAAAGGAAGAGTAGTGAGGCTTCAACATCTTCCAAGACAAGCACGGTTTAGTTATGGCCATTAGGAAAGATGTTGAAGATGTGTCACCTCTGTTGGTAATGTCATCCTGCTTAAGAAGGGAAATGATTGGATTGGCACATAGCCAAGGCCATTTCTGTGCAGATAAAACTGCACACCGAATCTCACTAGTAGCATGGTGGCCTGACCTCCTTAAGGATGTGACCAACTACATCCAGTCGTGCCTTGCCTGCACAGAGAACAATGCAGACCAGAAAGTCATAAAAGGGCCTCTACAATATCAGCCCATAGGAGGACCTCAGGTCCCGTTTGCAGGTCGATTACATCGGGCCACTGCCCTGCACAGGACGAGGCAACAAGTTTTGTCTAGCTGTAGTGACCCATTCACCAAATGGGTGGAAGCGTTCCCAACCAGAAATAACACCGCTTCATAGAATCATAGAATATCAGGGTTGGAAGGGACCTCAGGAGGTCATCTAGTACAACCTCCTGCTCAAAGCAGGACCTAATCCCAACTAAATCATCCCAGCCAGGACTTTGTCAAGCCTGACCTTAAAAACTTCTAAGGAAGGAGATTCCACCACCTCCCTAGGTAACCCATTCCAATGCTTGACCACCCTCCTAATGAAAAAGTTTTTCCTAATATCCAACCTAAACCTCCCCCACTGCAACTTGAGACCATTACTCCTTGTTCTGTCATCTGGTACCACTGAGAACAGTCTAGATCCATCCTCTTTGAAACCCCCTTTCAGGTAGTTGAAAACAGCTATCAAATCTCCCTTCATTCTTCTCTTCTGCAGACTAAACAATCCCAGTTCCCTCAACCTTTCCTCATAACTCATGTGCTCCAACCCCCTAATCATTTTTGTTGCCCTCCGCTGGACTCTTTCTTCAACTACTGCCAAAGTACTGCTTGAACAAACCTTTGCCAGGTTCAGCCTACCTGAGTGCACAGATTCAGACCAGGGGCCCCATTATATGGTAGAGGTAATGCAAGCAATGTGCAAGGCCCTGGGAATCAGACAATGGTCCATATCGCAGCACATCCACAGAGTTCTGGTCTTGTAGCGACCAAACTCTGAAAACAGCACTGCATTAGGTCATCACAAATCAGGCCAAAGACTGGGACCTTAAATTATTTCTGGTCCTGATGGCAGTGCAGTTGACAGTCACTTCTCATGGCTTTACAGCCCATGAAGTAATGATGGGAAGACCAATGTGCACACCTGAACTTTGGTGGATCATGGGCTTCCCCCCCCCATGAGTATCAACTGCGGCTAGTAGTTGATCAGTATATGAGAAAGCTCCTCGAGGATATCAGTGCCCTGCAGCATCAAGTAGCCCTGCAACTCAAATCGAACATCAGAGTTGATGGACAAAGGTTGGAAGGTCTCAAACCTCTAGAATGGGAGGTGGGAGACCAGGTCCTATACAAGTTCTTTTCAGATGAAGGCCACACCCTGAGTCCACGGTGGGTGAGACTGGTAACTGTGACCAATAAAGCTAGTCTCTCTATATACTAGGTAGAAATAAAGGGCAAAAAGGGCCAAAAACCAAAGTAGTTACACTCCAGTCAGTTGAAGGAATGGAGGGGAGCTAAGGTGTAAGCCAGGGGTCTCAAACACGTGGCCCGTGGGCCGCATGCGGACTGCAGAGTTATTTCCTGCGGCCCGCCAAGCTCCCCTCATTCCACCAACCCCCGCTCTCCCGCCTTGGCACATCTTGGTCCACACTTTGGCACTATCTACAAACAAATGACTGGGGAAGATCAACTGTCTGTGTGGAATTTAATATGGAAGCTTCTAGATAAAGTATGAAAGAATAATTATATAGTGAAGGAAGTTAGATTATATAAATATAAAATAGATAATAAGTTAGTGATGGCAATAATGTTAATAATGTTAGTAGATAAGTATGTAATGGGTTAAGTTCAATTAGGTAGTAAATAACTGCTAAGTATGGTACCAACATTGCAGCAACATTTCAAAATCTATTGCTGAAGCACATAAACAAACAGCAATCACATTAAAGACAAATCTTTAGATGAAACCAGTCCTGCACCTGCAAAGAATGACAGATAAGAATTATAAAGCTATAGATTTATAATTATAAAGAAATGCTCTATGGACTTTGAAATAAGATATGCAGTAGTTTAAAAGATAGTAATTAAGGCAGTGATAAGTAAGAAATGTAAGTAATGTATAAAGACAATAATACAGGGGTCGGCAAACTTTTTGGTCTGAGGGCTACATCTGGGTGGGGAAATTGCATGCAGGGCCATGAATGTAGGGCTGGGGCAGGGGGTTGGGGTGCGGGGTGTGGGAGGGGGTGCAGTGTGCAGGAAGGGGCTCAGGGCAAGGGGCTGGGACAGAGGAGGGGTGCGGGGTGTACAAGGGGGCTCAGGGAAGGGGGTTGGGATGTAGGAGGGGGTGCACAGTGTGGGAGGGGGCTCAGGGCAGTGGTACAGG